>NW_006921624.1:9250771-9257961 GCF_000298275.1 Orycteropus afer afer
CGGAAACCACACAGGGGTCACTATAAGTCGATTTGACTCAATGGCAGTGAGTTTGGTTTGGAGTACTCATTAGAACAATCAACCATAAGAGGTCAAAAGGAGCATTTGCCCAAGAATAAAGCTCAGAAATCTGGAAAGCATAGGAAAGAAAGGAAATGGTAAACACAGGGAGGAAGTGGGAAAAGTGCTGATACATTGTGGGGATTGCAATCAATGTCACAAGCAAGATGTGTGTGAATTGTTGAATGGAAAACCAATTTGCTCTGTAAACCTTCACCGAAATCACAATTAAAACAAAACAGAACAAACAAAAACAATGTCAGGTGGCAAGCCGATAATGGAGCTGACCTTCCAATCTAGTTCTCATGATGCAGGTGTGTGTGTGTGTGTATGCGTGTGCGTGCATGTGTGCTTGTGTGTGTCTATGCCCCCATCACAGCACACTCCCTAACCTATCTAACTGTGATCTGCACTCAGCAGAAAGCCTCCGTTCCATGCAGTGGGAGCCATAAACAGCATAGGTTCAGCACAACTGTATTTCACTTCATTGTGGTAATCATCCCGTCTGCAAATCCTCTGCTACAGTCAAACAATTACCCAATTCAAACTTCTGCTGCTAATGTTCCCCAGCTCAAGGGCGTCTTTAATAGCAAAATAATACTTGTTTTTTCTTCCTTCCCTCTCTGTTTTTTCCTAATCTCTCCCCAATGAGACATAACATTAATTACAGCAGTTAAAGGAAATTCTGTCTCCATTACTGCCTGCCACCTTCTCCATCTTGGCTTCCACTCCAAAATCTCCCTCCTGAATGAAGTGGGGGGAGAAAGAGTATGCAGATGTGTGATCGTGTTTATTTACCTTGTCTCGGCCTTCCTCCTTTGTGCTGAATCTTACGTAGAATCAATATTTTCACACGGGGTGTGCATGCATGTGGATGCATATGTGTTGTTTGTGTGTGCTGGCTTCATAATCTAGCTGTCATTTTGAGCTAATTGTGTTGTTTCCTCTTGTGTGGATGGAAATCTTATCTGTTTTGGATTAAAATTCAATGAAGGTCATAGCGGCTGGAAAACTTACCAGACGGCTGCAATTAATGTTCATTTGGCTTTGATAAATTGGAACGTTCCCCTCAATAGGACTGGAGTGGATTTCAGAAGCAATAATTCTTTCATTAACTCAATGATTCTGCCTGTGATGGAGGACCTTGTCCTGCTTTTGTTTGTCATCTGTCACTTGGAGGAGCTGGGCATATGTCAGAGATGATTTATCATGATTGCAGTGCCTGCTTGTATAAAAGCATTTAAAACCACTAATTATTTTTGCCCCTGGTAAATTGCCTGATTAAACAAAACGTGAGGTTGGAATTGAGGTAGAAATTCTTTTGTGTGCCACCATTTCCACACCTGAGTTTATACAGTTCTGGGGTTATTATAAATTCCTTTCAAGGGCTCAGTTAAAATGAATCTATAGAGGAATGATACTGGGTGCTTAGTCTGAGCCAGGGAATATGCTGGGAGTGTCATGTGCATAGTTTTACCTAATTCTTAAAGCAATTCTTTAAGGTAGTGGTTTCCATTTTACCTGAAGGAGATGGAAGAACATAGAGTTAAACATTTTGGTCATGTAAGATTTGACACCAAGTGGCCTGATTCTAAAGCCCTTCACATTGTCAGTGTGCATTAAGATATTTACAAACTGCCTGATATGATTCTGTTTTACTGTTACCACTGACTGACATTTCCCAAGGTGTGGACCAAGATCTTCCTACATCAGAATCATTTCAGATGATTTAAAAGGCATTTTCCTGGGTTTCACCCTAGATATGCCAGATTTTAACATCTGGAGTGGGGTTCTAGGGAATCTGAATTATGATCACTTCCACAGCTAATGTTTGCAGATAACAAAGGCAGAGAGAATCACTAACCTACAGCTCGTTGAGAGCAACAGTGGGAGAGTCCCAACCTTGGCCCACTCATTTTTCAAATTATTCTGACATTACTGATTACTTAAATGCATTATTGCATTTAATTCTTACAAAACCCTGCCAGGCAGATATTGCTATCTCCCTCTCACAGATTCAAACCTTGAGGTTCATAGAGTTAAGTGGTCTTGCCCATGGTCACACAGCCAGTGAGAGGCTGAGCTGGGATCCAGGCACTGGCTGTACAGGGACAGCCTTGTTCCTACTCCTCCTTTCCTTCTCTTAAATGCTGCTGGGGCAAAAGCAAGAGTGGCAATGGCCTTTCTCCACCCTCGTCAGTCCCTATTTTATTACAGTCCTTAGGTGTCCTGATGTTCCCCTAATGAAGCATCCGGAGGCCTGCCCTGTCTCTGCCTTCCTTAATAGGGAGTGAAATGTGTTGGCATCTGTGCTGGAGGCTTTGTTCAGAGGGTGCCCAGAGTCACAGGAGGCTGTCTGGGGGAGATGTGGAGCGGCTTCCCTTCCTCTCATTGCAGGCGAGAGACCTGCAGGGTGGGTCGGGGCTTTGACAAGTCTTGTGGCACTATGGCTGAGGAGAGAGAGGAGACTCAGTCAGACCTGAAACCGGTCAGCCTTTTGCTAACTGTGCCATCTTGTGCTAGCTACTTGCCATCTCTGAGCCTTGGTTTCTGCAAATGTAAAATAAGAGTACTTGTCTTTATAAAGTCATTGTGAGAAATGGAAGCACTTGTGTTAAGTGCCAAGCCTGGTATCTAATACATAATTAATATGTTGTACCAATTCTTCAAACTCAGACATTCTTTTTTTTTTTTTTTTCACCTGCCCTACTTCATTTATTTATTTTTCTTCTTCTTCTTCTTTTTTTTTTTTAAATTAGGATTTGGGTAAAGATTTACAGAGTAAATTCACTTTTCATACAGCAGTTCACATATACTTTGTCTTATGTCATTGACAAAAATTTACAATGCAGCAGCTCCCCTCCCACTTCCTCCCCATAGTTACCTCCTCCCAGTGTCCATCGCTTCATACTCTTCTGCACCCTGAGCTATCTCCCTGTGCATAAGCAGCCCTTCCTTCTCTCATAATTGTTCTCTCCAGGGCGTGTGTCTACTTGAGGTAAATGCTCAACTCACATGCCTGTACTTCGTTTGGCTGGAAACCACAGCCATGGGTTCAATTCCAGACCAGAAGGGCAGCTAGGGGCCATAGTCTCAGTGGTTACACCAGGCTCTATTGGACCAGCAAACCTGGTCCCCACCTTCTTCTTTTTTTTTTTTTGCCTCCAAATGATTTTGAGTTTTGTTCCACATTGTTCTCCTTCTTTATGCAGGATCTCCCACATCCCTTCCAAGTGGACGGCAGTGGCAGCTGGGCACCATCTAGTTCTTCTGGTCTCATGGCTGTACAGGCTGCAGATCGGATGGTGCACCAGTCGCTAGGACCGATTGTCTCCATTAAGTTTGGTTTTCTTCTTTCTTCTTGACGAGGAGAGACCCGTTGTTGCATCTAGATGGCAGCTTCCTAGCTTTTAAGGTCCCAGTCGCCACTCGCCAAAGCAGTAGGTGGAACAATGTTTTGTATAGTATGTTATGCCAATTGAGCTTGATGTCCCCTGTGACCATGGTCCCAAGTCCGCAGGATCAACCACTCGGTCCCTCTGGGCAGCTGGCTGTGACCAAGCAACGACCATAACCTTGCCCCTTGTCAGCTCTACTATACACCTGGGAATTCTGATCATTCACATGAACTTATAGGCCCATTGTCTGCCAACCCTATACATGATCTTGGATACACTCTCCATTTAGACATACCTAATTGTTTAGCTTGTTCACCTATCTATCCGAAACTCAGACACTCTTGACCCACTAACATTAATAGAATGTGTCCTTATTTTATATCTCATTAAAACCTCCCAACAATACACACAAGGGAAAATTATGCAACACTACAGAATAATGTAGAATCTAAAAAAGGAGCTCTGGTAGCATAGTGCCTAAGGCACTTGACTGCTAACCAGAAGGCTGGCGGTTCAAACCCACCAGCCACTCCTCCGAAGAAAGATGGGGCAATCTACTTCCATAGTGATACTGCCTCGGAAACCCAAGGAGGGGTCGCTGTGAGTCAGGGCTGACTCGACAGCATGTAACAACAACAACAACAAATACTGAATAACATGGATGAACTTGGAGGACATTATGCTGAGCGAAATAAATCAGTCACAAAAGGACAAATATTGTATTAGTTCAGTATTGTAAAAAGTCAAGGAAAGGTTTGTATATGGAAGGAAACTTGCTTTGTGGGTTACCAGGGTTGGGAGGGAATAAGTAAATAAAATGTAAAATGATGACAAGTAAATATGGGGGAAAAAAAAAAGACCTCCTGACAATGTATAACGTAGGTATTCTTGTTAATGTACTACAGCAGAGACTGAGCCTCAGAGAAGGGCCTTGCTAGGGGTCACATAGTTGGTCAGTGACAGAAGGAAGAGCTCTTGAATCTCTGCCACACCTGGGAAGGTGGGGCCATTTATGGACACTTCCCTGAAGTCCTGCAGATGGATGACTTAAGGTCCTGGGTGAAATTTTGGCTGGGTACTCAAGTTACCCTTGGTTTTGAGATTCAGAAAGGCAGGGAATTGTGTTTAGCCTTTCCCAGCCCCAATAGTTGACGGAGCTGAGGAGTTGTAAAGAAATTCTTCTTTCTCCCCGGACTTGTCCTCTCTTGCTCTTGGGACAAAGTCAAAAGAATTGATGAGAAGAGAGAAGGGGGACAGAAGTGATTATAAAGTAGAAAGGGAACAGGGTGGATGAAGGGGAAAATGAGAGAGAGGACCAGAGAGATTTTTTTGAAGAGAGGGGAAGTGCCGACATATAATAACCTCTCAATAAACTGTTGGATGAATGGGTGGAGAGGTAGATGGTTGGATGGTCTTGTCATGTATTGCATTTGTGAAACTTCCCTAGTGTAATGGCATGGAATACAGATTCAGAGGTTGCAGGGAGAGAAACTGAGGATAACAGCTCCACTTAGTCTCAGCAGCCATTTTTATTTTGACTGCCTAATTTATGCCATGCACACATATGATATCCTTTGTCGCGTGCTCATTCATTACATTTTATAAAAACCGTACCTCTTAACGACTAGTCACAGGGAAGGTGTTTAAAATGTGTCCATTTCATGTACAAAGAAACTGAGATCGTGCAAGGTCACAGAGCTGCCCCAGACCTGGGTTCAAGGCCATGCTCTCAGCACTAGTCTGCTGATTGTTGGTGGCTGCCATGAAGTCAGTCCCTGACTCATGACAGTCCTGTGCACAACGGCTCTGACCATTGAGATCATAGGGTTTTCACTGGCTGATTTTTAGAAGTAGACCCCCAGGCATTTCTTCCTAATCTGTCTTTGTCATAGCAAAATGCAGATGAGATAACCCAGGCAGAATCCCTAAGACAGTACCTGACACTGAAGAGATGCTTAATTCAGGGTGACTGAGATTATTATTCCGAGCAGTCTCCCAATTGTCCTACAGATTAAGGACACTGTAATTTGAGAATCTCTCAGATCAACTGAAAACCAAGCTCATGATTCTCTGGCCTGCTTCAGTCACCGCAGGCTGCTAGTTGAGGCCCCTCAGTGGAGGAAGGCCTACAGCCAAGGGACCCAGAGCTAACCCTGGGGACTGTCTTCTCGTTGGAAGGTGAAGATGTAGCTGGCCTCACCAAGTGGTGCAAAGTGAAAAATGAGGTTGTGAAGCAGTAACAACATCTGTGTCATCATTTCTGCCAGGAGGTCAACCGGCTTCATAAACTGTGCCGCTGCCAGAGAGGTCTTTGTCTAGGAATTAATTAAGAGCGGCAAAGAACTGCTACCCGTGCAGATTTCTGTCTCTGGAAGTTATGAAAAGCAGATGGATTTTAAGCAAATGCATTTTTCATCCTTTAGCACTGTGTGAAAGGGCACATATTAGAGCAGGGGGAATGTGGGAACGGGCGTTGAAACGGGACACCCCAGCCCTCTTCTTGCTCCACCTCTGTGCTCGTATGCACAGTGCTGTCCGAGCTGGCCTCGTAGTTTGTGCATTGGTAATATTTTTGTATGAATAATAGCAAAGTCTGCTGAAGCTTTCTAGGTGTGCCAGGACCAGTGGTAAATATTTTTTTACATGCTGTTACCTTATGTGCTGTGCATAACAGGTTAGTGAGGAAGATATTGGTATCTTCTTGTACATGGGAGGAAACTGAGTCTCAAAAGGCAAACTCGTTTGCTGGAAGTGACTAAGCTCAGACTTGAAACAAGGGCTGTGGGAGTCTGTGGTCTATAAGTAACTGTTATACCATAGCAGTGTTTCCTCACCTTCCTGATCAAATGCTATAATCATTTGAAAGTATCTGTTAAAGGCTGAGTGAGGGAATTTGAAGAAAGACTCTTGTGAAAACACAATCGTTTTGATATGTGGGGCAATGAGGACCATTTGTGCTTTCATGGATCAACTCTTTATTGACCAAAAACCAACCAACTGCCATCGAGCCAGTTCCGACTCACAGGGATCCTATAGGCCAGAGTAAGACTGCCCCATAGGGTTTCCATGGCTATAATCTTTAAATGCAGGCAGACTGATTCATCTTTCTCATGAAGAAGGGCTAGTGAGTTTGAATGGTTAATCTTTTGGTTAGCAGCTGAATGCCTTAACCACTGTGCCACAGGAGCTCTCTAATATGTTAACAGAGAAGTTAATCAACCTCTATGAGTGCATTCTATATTAGCAACAACATCAGTAGTAATAATAGGTAATATTTGTACAGTGCTTGGCAGTTTCATGACAATGATCACTCATCTACTATTGTATTTTGTCCTCAAAACCATCCTTGGCTATTTATATACACTGATACTGCAGTTCTACTTGTGGTTATTATCACCCATATTTTATGGATATCCAAGATCACACAGCCATTCAATAGTAAAGCCAAATCTCCTTATACCATATAGTTAGGCATAGTCTAGCACCCCTGGGGATAGTCGAAGGGGTGACCCGAGGGTGCAAATAAGGAAGAGCTCATGAAAGAGGACATCATAAAATCATGGCATGTTGGAGGTATAAGAGTTCTCCAAGATCTTTGCTTACAAGATCCTCATTTTAAAAATGAGGAAAACCAATATTCAGATAAAGGAACTTACTTTTTCAAACTCACACAGCAAGTTAGTGTGACATTGAGGGAAAGAGGTGGACGTATTTAAGATTTAAAATATCCTA
>NW_006921624.1:9258486-9273951 GCF_000298275.1 Orycteropus afer afer
GATTGCACTTACACCATTTTGTTTGCTTGTATGTTAGTGATAATCTATGACAAGAATCAGCCCAGGGCCCAGCCCAGAGTGAACCTGATCTTTCACGGACCTTGTTACATGCAGTGCTTTTCCACCCCATCATTTTCCCTCTTTGCTAGACATTCTTCAAGCAAACAAAGAAAGCTTATGGCGCCTTCCCTGAAGCACCACTGTTGACATTTTTCTTTTGGGTACTGTAGCTGAGAAGCACTTCTGGATTCTAGCCATGTCTATAAAAACCTTCCCAAGTTTGTAGGGTGATGCATTCCTTCCAAGCACAGAGCTGGAGGAGGAAGATGGCATTAAGTGTAATTAAATATGCATTCCTGCATTTGGGGAATGCATTGGGGGGATTTGTCTTTAAAGTGTCATTCTTGTAGCAAAGACACCTGTTATGCTAATGGTGTTGCGTTAGTCTCTCAACTGGGGGCCTGGATGTTTTCTTAGCAGAGCTACTGTGAATACATTACACCCCATGCCACACTCCCTAGTCTAGCATCTTTTCCTTTCTCTGAAATGTAAGCACCTTAGATTCTTAATTTGGCCTCCATAATGAAGCTCATGGCTGGGGAGAAGTGCTTAAGTTAGTCCCCTCATTGGATAGAATACCTGATGGGAGAAAATTGGAAGAGAAACAAACATTTATTGAGCAATTGTCATGCACCAGGCATCGTGCTGAATGCTTTTCCAAGTTCTGCTATTTAATCTTACCTCAATGATGCAAGGTCGGTATTTTTATTGTTATTTTACAGATACAAAACTGAAGCTCAGAAAACCAAACCCCAAAATCAAACTCACTGCCATTGAGTCAGTTCTGACTCGTAGTGACCCTATAGGACAGAGTAGAACTGCCCCATAATGTTTCCAAGTCTTTAAATCTTTACAGAGGCAGACAGCTTCATCTTTCTCTCACAGAGTGGCTGGTGGGTTTGAACCACTGACCTTCCGGTTAGTGGCCAAAGGCTTTAGTCATTTAACTTGTTTAGCTATTTAACTATATTTCTGGAACAACCCACTGTATGTCACTCTACTGCTCTAGAACCTGAAATTGTGATGTGGTATAGGGTTTATCAAAATATTAACAATCAGAGAGGCCAGCATGAGCGTGAGGCCCCAGAGACATTAAACAAGTTGTCTAAGGCCACGCTGTAGGAACTCCTAGAGCTGGGGTTCAAACCTGATCTGTTGCTTCTGTTTTGATCCCTTTGAAACAAGGAGTCCTGGAGTTTATTCATTCACTTTTTTCAGCTTTCATTGGGCTTCTCGTATGCACAGGCATTGTTAGGCACTGCAGGGGATTTTCCACATTGAAGGTTTCCATGCCTAACTAACATTTGAATAAGAGTGTTGAGACAAGGACTTAGGGAATACAAGGCACACAGAATCAGAGTTCTAAACCAAAGGGAGTGGGCCTACAGAAGAGGAAGAAGTCCTTTCCAGCTTGGGGGATCAAGGAAGGCTTCCTGGAGGAAGAGGAACTTGGTTCAGGTCTTCAAATGATTTTGACATCAGTCAGTAATTTACAACTTGTGCCTCCTAATTTCTTTCTAGTAGATGGCACTGAGAAGAGCCTGGGTTCTGGGATATGTTCCACAGCCACTCACTCTCCAAGAGATTATTAGATACTTACTTAGCATCCTATCCGACACTGATTCATCCAGTATTGTTTACTGTATCTCATTGCAAGGGCTGGGACTGATCAACACAGGCAAACAGACACAGCTCCCACCCATTGAAAGATCACAGACAAAGGAGTGAAGAGAAAGTACAGTAGAGTCTACATCATTCTTAGTTCATTCAGGGAGGACCACAGGGAGAAGGGTCAGTGAATGTAAGTTTATAAAGAAAGTTAAAATAATCTATTCCTGCAGTAGTGAACATTTCATAAAATGTTCAGCATTTGTACAACAGAAGCCTTTCATCAAATGGAACTGTATGGACACCTAAGCCTGATATGTAACAGATCAAAGGGGGTCTGCTCTGGCTACAAGTTTTGAGGAATGACAGGCAGGACCTCAGCTTCTTTGAATCTACCCTACTTGCCTCCAAAGCTGTGGTTGTGGAGAGCCACACCACGGCATTCTATTCATCTTAACAAGTTCACAATACTTCCCTTCTTTGTTTTGGGCCTGTTGGACATCTTCAGACCTAAGTTTGAGTTTCGAGACCTGTCTTGAGCCTTCACTTCTGTATAGAAGTGATTCAGCACTTTTAAATTTACTCGCCTCTTGCCACGTATCTATTTTTTATAGGTTTCCCTATTTCACCGTCAGCAGCAACGTCACATCACCCCATTCAATCCTGCCTCTTTCCTTTACCATATATAAGTATTTGTTTGAAATTCAATAAATGAGACTTGATTGGGCTTTCAACTTGTCTCCATTCTTCGCGTCTCTTGTCCCTTCCATTTCCACCCCCTCCTCCAAGTCCTAGGTTGACTGTCCCGCGGGACGGGACATGTGGTCTTGGGAACATCACATGAAAACTATTAAACCAACCTCCTCATGAATGCTGAGAAGGGAAAAGTCTTACTCAAGGTGTCAGCAGAGTCACTGAGAGAGCTGAAGGCAGGACCCAGCAATCTGGTATCCTATTCCCGGGCTTTCTCCTATACCACTGAGAGAAGGAATTATTTGGATTGGTCTTTTTTTTTTAGCTTTTTATTTTGAAATAATTAATAATTTTAGTTTTTAGATTTACAGAAGCATTGCAAAGAGAGTTGAGAATTGCAGAGAATTTCCATATATCATTCACCCTGATTCCTTAATGTGAACATAACTGTACTACATTTGTCAAAGCTAAGAAATTAATGTTGGTGCAACCCTATTAACCAAAGATTTTATTCATATTCCTCCCAGGTTTTCAACAGATACCCTTTTTCTCTTCCAAAACCCAATCCAGGATCCCACACTGCATTTACTTGTCATGTCTCCTTAGCCTCCTCAGTCTTTCCTTGTTTATTATAACCTTGACTTTTTTGAAGATTACGGGTCGTGTCTCATAGGCTTTCCCTAATTAAGGGCTTGCCTGATTTTGGATTTGTCATGGTTAGGCTAGGATTAGAGACTTTGGGGAATAATAGGGGAAATGCCATTCTCACTGTGTGATATTGAGTGTACATAATACCAACATGACTTATCAAATGGTGATGTTAATTTTGATTACTTGGGTAAGGCTGTGGCTATCAGGTTTCTCCACTCTAGAGCTGTTATATTCTGCTCTTGTCTGCAGTCTATCTGTTATATGCAATGAACTAACACTCAGAGGGAGGGAAATTAAGCTCCACTTCCTAGAGGCGAGTGTATTAAAGGACCTGTGGATAGTTTTTAAAGCTACCTCAGTGATAAATAAATACTGAGAGGGATGCTCTGAGGCTGTACAAATATCCAGTTTCTTCATAAAGTTTTTTCCCACTAATTTTAGCATTCATGAATGGATCTTACCTGTAGCAATTTATTACTGTAGTGGAGAAAGGGAATTGTTACAGCAAAACAAAAATGAAAATACAAAGGGAAAAAAAAAAGGACAAGAAATAGAGAAGAAAAAAGTGCACAATTGGCTAAAGCCAAACTCTTTTTCTAAATGCTAGACCTGGGTAAGAATAGGTCTCAAGGATAAAAAAGGTGTCAAGGATACTGTTCCCACTAGCCTTGTGACCTTTTTCTGATACAGGCAACTTCTTATTAGTGTCACCAAGGCACAGTCAGTAACGGTCACACTCCACACTCTGATGCCAAGAAAGATGCTTTTAACTGTTAGGGAAATCTCAGTGTGGAACAATGCAGTAACAACTAGCATGCATTTTTTACAGATTTCATCTTAAAAGACATCTAGTTTTGGAAGCTGATAAAGATAAGTTTCTTAACCTGATCATTTTTCTGTGTTTGTGCCCTTTTGTTTTGTAGGTATGGTTGTTAACAGGTTCCAAGATGTTTAGGAAGGAGGGGAGTTACAGATCTTCCTTTGGCTATGTCCTTAACTTTGACAGTCATTTAGAATAGCGTGACTCCTTGGTGACCTTCCGTAAGCTCCAGATGGAAAGCATCTCAACTCCATGCTCAGTGGTGAGGTAGTGTAGGGATGTGTATAAATGACCAAGGACTGGCTTAACTTGGGGGTACCTGGGGTGGATCTGTGGGAGGTAAGCATAGCAAGTCAGCTTTTAGCTTTGAAGCAAATGTCATGGGAGAGACATGACCTTTGAGATGACCTTTGAAGGATTGAGATTGGCAGGAAATATTCCAGACAAAGGATAGAATTACTATGTAAGAACCTAGGAACGTTAGACTATTCATTAAGGGAGCTCTGGTGGCATAGTGTCTAAGGCATGTCATTAGCCATGAAAATATTACAGGGTTTCCTACCCATTTTTCCTAGAATTTTTTTCTGAGTTTGAGGAACTATTGTTTAAGGATGTGGCTACTTGCATCCATAAAGTGATCAAGCATTCAAATGTTATGTCTGTATCTTCAACATCTTAGGACACTGCTACAGTTAGTAAGGGAGCTCTGGTAGCACAGTGCCTAAGGCACTTGACTGCTAACCAGAAGGCTGGCGGTTCAAACCCACCAGCCACTCCTCGGAAGGAAGGTTGGGCAATCCTACTTCCGTAGTGATACTGCCTCGGAAACCCAAGGAGGGGTCGCTATGAGTCAGGGCCGACTCGATGGCAAATAACAACAACAACAACATAGTAACAGTAGTTGTTTCTTAATTGCTTGGTCGGTTGGTATATTTAGACCCATTCAGTGACTGTCTCGTTACTGTCTGTACCTTGTAGCAGTCACTATTGGTGTTCAGCTGTATCCCTTCAGCACTTAACCATTTCCATGAATGCTGACCCAATTCTCGACTTCCAGCACATGTGACTCATTGGCTGTGGAACCTATATGGCTTCTAGGTTCCCCTGTGCCCATGCTCGGGCCATGCCAGGGTGCTTAGGAGCTATTGGTTCTCCAAGAACAGCCCTAACTGGTGTTTATTAGAAGTTGGTTAATTCAAACCCCTACACCCTTTGTCACTGCAGAGGGATAATGCTAAAGAATGTTTACTGTTTCTCAGAGTACTCAGCAGGGTAACCCTCCTGTTGTGCACAGTGGTATGTGGCTTAATAAGATATCCTTTATTGGCTTCCTTCCCTTCCCTGCCTCATTTTGCTCACTCCCCAACTAGGGTTTTCTGGAACCACTTTCCAAATAAACTACTTAAGCTCAAACCTCTGTCTTCTGGAGAATGTTAAATGGACTTCTTCTATAAGCTCTTTGGTCAGGGAACCTGGGCTCAGAAGGGGGAAAGAAAAGATCTCAACTTCCAGCTTGGGCTATAAAACAGATTTGCTGGTTGAAACAGGGCCAACCCCTCTCTCTGAGCCTGCATTATTTGCTCATATGGGAGGACTGTTGGCTTAGATGTAACTGAGGCTCTTACAGAGTTTTTGCTCTGAGATAGCAAATTCCAAAGACTTTCCTTTCTCTATTATGTGTATGCTATCCAGGAATTTATCTAATTTGTTTCCAGGGAAATTTTTGTGGGCACTACCTACCAGGTCTCTTTTTCAAAACAAACTTTTAAGCTTAACACTTACAGTGTTTAGGAGGTTTGGGCACCCTGCTTTCTAGAAGTAGCCTTTTTTTGACTTTGGAGGTAAGCCCAGAATATGGAGAAGGCTAGTCATATGTTCATTTGCTCTCTTCTTCTCTTTCTTCCTTTCTTTTCTCCTACCAACGTCTCTGCTTGCACATGTGGAGGAGAACTATCCTGAGATTGAATGCTTTGACCTATTTTTTTTTTCTGATTGAATATAATAATAGGTACTATTCTTTTAAGAGCTAGTACATGCCAGGAACAATGTCAGGCACTCTCCATACATTATCTTACTTATTCCTACCACAGTCCTATGAGGAAAGGACTATTATTATGTTATTACGAGGAAGCTAAGATGTAGAGAGATTATGTAACTACCCAAGGTCATACAACTGTTAGCAGTGGAGCTAGAGTTTGAATTCAGGCTGGGCTGAATTGAAAGCCTATATTTTACTCACTACTTGCTTTACTACACGATGAAATTCAGAAGGTATAACTCTAAAAACTCACATGGACTTTAAAACATGATTCATAAGGACTGGGTAAATATAGAAGGAGAGATAGAGAAATGACTTGCAACACCTGGGAAAAGCACATATGGATTTTATTGGACAATAAATGCTGAAGGTAGTAACAGTGTGATATGTATACAAAATTCAAGAAAAGAAAAAGACTTTTTGCTCAGTTTATCTTTCATCAATATAAGCGTTCCACCTAGGACAGGGATGTTCTGGTCTTATAATTTCTTGGAGTGCCCTGCTTAATAATAATAATAATATTAAAATAACAAAACAACATTATCAGAATTGAGTGTGTCCAGGGAAGATTAACCACAGGTGAGTGAGAGGGCTCAAAACCCTATCACTGCAATCTTGAAAATAACTAGGAAGATTTAGGCTGGCGAAGAGAAGAAGTGGGGACCTTGGCAGGGATTACTATTTCAAGGGGGAAGTGGAGTTAAACTTGTCCTGTGTGGCCTCAGGACATAAGAATCAATGGGCAGAAGGCACGTGGAAGCAGTCTAGCTCTATTTAAAAGAACAATAACAAAATACCCAGAATTGGAATAGGATATTTCAGGAGGTGTTTATTCCACCATGCCTGTGTTAGTCAGGCATTTTTCCTTTTTTTTTGGCAGGTGATATAAATCCAACTCAAGCTGGATCAAGGTGAAATAAGGTCTTTATTTCCTCAAGGTAACTGATGTAGCTAGGCTACCTTGGCTTTTAGGAATGCTTGGGTCAGAACGTTCACACAAAGTTATCAGAAACCTGTCTCTAATCCTTGGCTCAGTTTTTTTCTGGGTAGGTTTCATTCTTGGGCAAACTCAGTCCCTATTACTGATATTACTATTGTTAGTATTTCTAGGCTTACTTTTTACTAGTTTAGCATATCCAGCAGCGGGTGGGGGTGGAGAAGATGGGGCGTGAGGTGAGGAGTGCTTCTTAACTTTAATCAAAGGGCCTGTGCAAATTTTTGTTTGCTCATATGTCCATCCTGTATTCATTTCCTATGGGTGCTATAACAAATTGTCACAAACCTCATGACTTAAAATAATGCAAATTTATGATCATGCTATTCTGTAGTTTAGAAGTTTGACGTGGTCAGTAGGGCTGCATTCCTTCTGGAGACTCTAGGGGGGAATTTGTTTCCTTATGCTTTTCAGCTCCTAGAGGCTGCCCATAGGAGCTCTGGTGATGCAGTGCCTAAGGCATTTGACTGCTAACCAGAGGCTGGTGGTTCAAACCCACCAGCCACTCCTTGGAAGGAAGGTTGGGCAATCTACTTCAGTAGTGATACCGCCTTCGAAACCCAGGGAGGGGTTGCTATTCCACGGCAGTCAGTTTTTTTTTTTTTTTTTGAGAGGCTGCCTGTATTTATTGGCTGTGGCTCTCTTTTTTCATCCACAAAGCCAGCAACAGTGAGTCAACCTCTTTTCATATCAAATCACTCTAACTTCCTCTTCCACCTCCTCCTTCCACTTCTATAGATCATTGTGATTACATTTCACTCACCTGGATAATCCAGGATAATTTTTTCATCTCAATGTCAGCTATTTAGCAGCCCTAAAATGTATTTGTTTTCCCCTTGCTGTGTAACGTAACATGTCCACAGGTTCTGGAGTAAGGATAAAGACATCTTTGGGGAGCATTAATCTGCCAACAACGAACACAAACATTACTGTGATGCTCTGATTGGTCAATCCTGGTTCAGGGTCACTCCTGGACCTATACTGTTGTTGTTGTTAAGTGCCGTCGAGTCGTTTCTGACTCATAGCGACCCCATGCACAGCAGAACGAAACACTGCCCGATGCCGTGCCAGCCCCACGATCCCTGCTATACTTGAGCCCATCATCGCAGCCACCATCAATCCATCTCGTTGAAGGCCTCCCCCTCTTTCGTCGACCCTCCACCCTACCAAGCATGACATCCTTCTCCAGGGAACGGTCCCTTCTTACAACATGACCAAAATAGAGACGAAGTCTGGCCATTCTTGCGTCCAAGGAGCATTCTGGCTGCACTTCCTCCAGGACAGTATACTAGTGCCAGACAAACCTGACCACCTACAATGAGAGTATTGAAGGGGTCATCCTCTAGTCCTTCAAGGAAAAAATAGATCCTTGTTGTAAAAGAAGAGCAAAAAGAGACATTAAGGAGGTTGGGGGAAAGAAAAACCAGCATGGCATGGGAATATTCAATATTAGGTAGGTGACGGGATACGAGAGACTGCCAAGACTTTTTTTTTTTTTTTTTTTTTTAATGATTTTTATTTTGGGGGACTATCTTCTATGGCTCTACCTAACCACAGGGAAAACAAATAGCTGAGTACTTCTAAGCTCTAAAGTTTCCCCTCTATTCCTGGATGAGGTCCTGGGAATTCCTAAGCTGGGATTTACTAACTTGTCTTTATGGTAATCTGATTTCCTAGATCATGCAGGCCACTAGGATCATGCTAAGAGGGTTGAAGTGATAAATTTACAAAAACAAAACAAACAAAAAAATGTCTTCCTTATCCGATAAAGGTATTTTTAAATTCATCTCTCAAAATATTCAATGAGTCTTCAGCAAATAATTCTAAATGGACAAATTTCCCTAGGGCAACAATAATGAAAAGGCCTTCTTCAAGAACTTGGCTTTGAGAAAAGCAGAGTACAGGGCTGCCAGTAACTGAACATTTTTCCCTCCTTGTCTGCTAGCTGAAATTGGATGCGACCATGAAATCCTAACCAATTTCACTCCACCACAGGCGCCTTGAGTGATACATTTCCAGTCAAATGCACAGTTTGGGGCTACAGATGGTGGAAGAGATAGAAAGCGGATGTAGGAATGGGAGACATTTTAGAAGAAGTAATGTGGTATTAATTTTTTTTATTTTTCCAGTCTTTAGAGTCCAAAATATTCAAACGGGAGCTCATCTGGGCTTTTACTGGGGGAGGCCTTTGATGGTATAGACAGTTCCTCAGCAATCCAGGATAGTCCTGAAAGTGGAATCAGGTCCTGCAGACCCCTGAGTGTTTTGGGGTAGTTCAAACTCACCAGCCACTCCACGGGAGAAAGATGTGGCATCCTGCTTCCATGGAGATTTATAGCCTTGGAAATTCTATGGGGCAGTTCTATTCTGTCCTATAGGGAGGGTTGCTATGAGTCGGAATTGACTTTACAGCAATGGCAATGAGTTTAGTATTTCAGTTTTAGGTCTTTCAATCCCAGGTCAGAAAGGTCTGAAGCATTATCAGCCATGTTGGGCATTTCCCAGATGCCAAGTCAGTACGTGGCCAGCCTGCAGCTTGGCCCAACTTCTGCTAATGAACAAACACAGCCTTAACTTGCCTTAGTCTTCTGTGTGTGTGTGTGTGTGTGTGTGACCAAAGGCCCACATTTAATGTCTTTATACCAAACCAAAACCAAACTCACTGCCGTCGAGTTAGTTCCAACTCATAACGACCCCTCTTTGGATTTCTGAGGTGGTACCTCTATGGAAGTAGATTGCCTAGTCTTCCTTCTGAGGAGTGACTAGTGGGTTTGAATCACTACTCTTCTCTTTAGCAATCAAATATCTTAGGCACTACAGCACCAGAGCTCCTGGGTGAAAAATCCCAGAGTTCCTTTTTCTCAAAAGTGACTTCCTTGCCACTAGACTGCAAGCTTCATGAGCGCAGGTACTTAGTTATGTTCACTGCTGTGTCAGCAGTGCCTAGAGCAATGTCTCATTTATACTAGAAACTCAGTAAGTTTTGGTCAGAGGGACTTATCTATCGTATTGTCCTCGTTTTCCCACTTAATCACTGAACTACACATACATCTACACACACCGTCTTTCAGACGAACCACAGATTGTTTCTATACCACATTTTATGTATGGCATACTTCCAAATTCAGTCTGTCCAGACCATTTAAGATCTATGTTATTTGTATCTGTATCCTTGGTGCCTAACTACATGCCTGGAAATCACATGGTGGGTGCCCAGTTCATTTTGATAAACTGTGTTAGGCTACAGAAGAGGAAACCAAAGTTCAGAGAGAAGTGGCTGGCTCAAGGTCACTCATTAAGTTCACAGTGGAGAACTGTAACATATATCCCCTGTACAATGTCACGCTGGACTTTTCAACTTCCTCACTATGGTGAGTAAATTCAAAGATCAACTCAAGAAATCTTAATTCCTGGAACTTATTGACTCCTTTCAGCATAATTGCTCTTTAAACCCACTCCAGATATTGTGGAGATCCTTCTTGTATAAGTAGTTTCTGATGAGTTCGCAAATAATTTTGTTTATGTGAAAAGGGTATGAATATGTTACCAAGAAGTGAGGTTTGGAAACGAAACTTTGCTTCAGATCTGCCTTCAATCTTGGTAATTGTTTAGTAGGTGGGGAAGTGGACAGATAAACTGTGTTTTCTATGATGGGTCTTTAGAAGAAGAATAACAGGGACTCCCAATTCCCTTAATTAATAATATCTGTCTCCCCTCTGCTCACATGGCAGGCTGCTCCAAGGGGCTTAAAGCCCCCCACATTTAACAGCTGGCAGGGTTGGAATCACTATGGTCCCTCTGCTCAGCATTCCTGTGTTCTGTGGAAGAGCAGGCAGTTCCAAAGATTAATTCTTAGAGACTCAAGCTGGGCTGATATATCCTCCCCTCCAAGGCCAGGATGATTCCAAAATCACATTTTGGGGAAACACAAGAGCATGAGATCAATAAGATAAGAAATGAAGGGAGGTAGCATAAAAGGGAAGGGCAGTCATTAAAAGAGGACTTGGAGATAAAGAAAGGTAGAGCATGTTTATTGAGGACACACTCTGCCCCATATGCTTTCATATTCATTGTTCCAGTAATTTCCATTTGACATCTGTATTAAAAGCAGCAATGAATGAATAGGGTCAATCTTCCCAACACCCTGTGATTCCACACCCACACTGAGCATATGAGAAAACTGAGCCACAGAGAGGTGAAGTTCAGGGCAGCTAACTGGAGCATTTGGAAGACAAGAGCTTACATTGACAATTTTACTCAAGGAAGGGGCTGAAAAGCACTGCAGAGATGGAAAGGCTTAAAAGGAAAGCATCCTTCATGAGTAGTCAAACAATATCTATGAAGGAGCGAATTTTATTATTGTTCTCATTTTTTAGCTGAGAAAGCTGAGGGTCAGAAACTTGGAGAGTTTTGCTCAGAGACACACATTCATTTGCTCATCCATTTATTGTACCATTATTGAGTATGTACTTTGGGAAAGAAGTGAAATAGACAGTACTTGCCCCTCAAGTGTCTGCCAGTGTGGTGTGTGCCTTTTTCTGTGATGACATTGCCCTCTGGCAGATATAGTTAAGGTGGAAAACAGAAGGGAGCAAAGACATTCCAGGCAGAGGGTACAGTAAGGCAAACCATAGAGGCCTCTAAATGCCAGGAGCAGAGCTCATTTTCAGGAGTGTAAGGTGTTGTTTGTTGTGGCTTAGAGAAGCACGGTGAAACATAAGGCTGGGGAAGTGAGATGGCAAAGACCTTGGATTTTATCCTGCAGGCCTTGGGGAAACTGTGGGTCATTACCAGCAGGACAAAAGCAAGCACATTAGAAACATGAGTAGGCAGCGGCAGAGCGGGAATGCCCGCTTCGGTCTTTGGATGTCCTTGTGTGAATTTTTGCTGCCACACTCTAGCCTCGTCCCCTGCTGCAAGCTGCCAAGCAGACAGTGACCAGGCAGGTGCTTCGGAATGAGCAGGAAAATGGAGCAGATGAGTAACCCAGTTTGTGTCTGAGTTGTGCCTTAAGTGGCTGAGCTTCATGGTAACAATTTGCAACATTAACTTAAAATGGAGTTTGATTGGCTGGAAAGCACTTGCCCTACATCAATACCTGAGGAGACTCTCTGGGTCTGATTAGGCTTCAGATTTAACTGGGCCCTCTCTGGTGATCCATCATTATTCATGTCAGCTCCAGGCCTGCCAGCCTTCCTCCACCACCAAAATTAATGAATTGAACTCCATGACCCATGCAGTTGATGGTATGAGACTCTCTAAGTTAGCACAAGGCCATGGGGACAGGCCCCAATCATACCCTTTCCTTCGTCCCTCCTCTTAAGCAGGAGAGGCTTAAGCTACTCTAGATTCTTTCTACCCTCCTCAAGTGCTGAGCTGTTATTATGAGAGATGGCCAGGGAATCAAAGAATAAGGCAATAAGGAATCCCCAGAACCAGGGAACTTAAATAGCCCAACTGTGTCCCCACTGTATCGCTGGGAAAAGGGAGGCTGGCCTTGGCTTTCACAATGAGAAAAGAACAGCAAGGTCTAAAACAAATCTTTTTTTCTTGTTTCATACTCTTTTATACCTTTCCTAGACTTCTGTTTTGCTCCCCACTTCTCCTGTCTTCTGAGACTGGCAAAAGGTGTACCTATCATTTCCCAATTTTCCAGGAGAACCAAAATTCAGCATCTCTGTTTTTCCTCTCTGATCCCTGGCTCAGATGTCAAAGCCAGCCCCTCCTGTGGTGGCTGCTGTCATGGGTTGACAAATGAGCAAAAGACATAAAATTGTGCCTCTGGCCTAGAAAGCAACTTGAGGGTCACCTTCAGTTCCATATACTGCATCCCTGATGAGTGATCTTCAGGCTTCAGCAAACATATGGCTCCAGTGACAGGGAGCTCACTACTTCCTAAAGCAGTCTTTCTGTTTTCAGACTGCTTTCCCTCCTAGAAAGACCTCTTTAGGACGACCTAAAATTTGTCTACAGACAGTTTGCACCCTTGCTCTTAGTTCTGCCACTTCTAGCCATGGAGCACCAATCTAATTTTTTCTCCCACATTGGAGTTGCTGGGGTCCTTTAAGGTGGCTTTCATCTTTCCCTGAAAGTCAATGATTTCCTCCCCCTCTCCCAAACTCTAGTGTTTGGCCCATTGTTGTTGTTATGTGCCGTCGAGTCGGCCCCGACTCATAGCGACCCCTCCTTGGGTTTCCGAGGCAGTATCACTACGGAAGTAGGATTGCCCAACCTTCCTTCCGAGGAGTGTCTGGTGGGTTTGAATCGCCAGCCGTCTGGTTAGCAGGCAAGTGTCTTAGCCACTATGCTACCAGAGCTCCCGTTAGTAAGGTATAAAACCCACTTAATGAGTCAGGACCAATGTTTTCTGCAACAAAATAGAACAGAATCAAGTAAAACGGAATAGGAATGTATCAGAAGGGAATGTAGTAAGGGCAAGCCTTGTTTCTGAAACGTTTGATGCATGATTTGTATGTGTGGGTGTGAATGCGTGCACTGGGTACCAATTTTAAAAAAAAAAAAGTTTGTTTTTTGCCTGACTGGTGATTTAAAAGAAAGAAAGAAAGAAAGAAAGAAAGAAAGAAAGAAAGAAAGAAACATTTCAAGGAATATTGTGTTCAAAGTCTTTTCTTTTAGGCTAAACATCGTTTGGGCTGGATTCCATTCCAGGATCGTAAGTGACTATTTATGCCTTATACAATTACTTAACCTCTCTGAACCTCAGCCTCCCTGTCTCATAAATGCATACTCGATGAGTGTGTGCTCTCTCCTTCGCAGCGTTATTAACAGGGTCAAATGAGATGTGGAGAATAAAACTAATTTTGAAATTGAAAGAGTCTGAGTTAGATAGCAGTGGTGGATGAGTAGTAGTCATGTGACAAAGAGTAGTGATATTTTCTCTTCTTCCATTTTTAGTTTTTCTTCTCCTTTTCCTTCTGCTTATCTTTATTATTATTATTATTATTTTATTGCTACTTTAGCTGCAATCTAGATTTTCCATTGTCATATCTTAAATCAAGGAGCACCATGATATGCTGAGATGAGCTAAGTTCAACTCCAACCTCTTCCACTCACTGGTTGCATGACCTTGACAAATCTTTTAACCTTTCTAAGCCTTAGTTGAGGAGCCCTGCTATAGTGACAGTTAAGCACTCGGCTGCTAACTGAAAGACTGGTGGTCCAGATTCACCCAGCAGCTCTGTGGGAGAGACTTGGTGATCTCTTCTTGGAAAGTTTACAGCCTAGAAAATCCCACGGGACAATTTTATTCTGTCACATGAGATCACTATGAGTTGATAATGGACTCAACAGCACGTGACGACAGTAACAGCAAGGCCTTTGAGATGGAACTCCTGTGCCTAACCACTGATAGAGTTTCAAGATTTACTAAATTATCCAGCATGCAAGGGACATAGCAGAATCAGTATAATTCAGTAGACCTCCTTTTATTTTATCCCTTTCCCACCTTCCAACTCCCATCTCAGTAAAGTTCATATTCTCATAGGCTGAAGTCCTTTTTTTTTTTTCAAGATTGGGCCGAGTCCAGACCCACTGATGGAGAAGGGAGATGTGACTAAATCTCTCCAAAAAATATTTCTTGGTTATGAAGTTTCTTTCTAATACTATTCTGGAAAGAGCAGAATTTCTTAGGTGTGTGCCAGCTCCAAATGCCTTGGGATTCCAGGAACTAACGTGTTTGCTGCTTCACTGCCATAGCAGCCTCTGTACAAGCAAAGGGGAACAGGGTCACTGGGGGGATGGGAAGAGGCCTCGTAGGGCTGTAGTGTGAGTCTGGGGTGAGGCTATCCTATGACCTGGATCTTGAAATCCCCAACACTAAAAGTCTCTATTACTCCATCAACCAATAGGCAACATGGTCATCCCTGCACTGCCTGCCTCATAGGCCTGTTGAGAGCATCAGGTAGAATAGAGAATAAGGCAATGTTTTGTTAGTGATCCCAAAGACAGGATTTTATTTTTTGAACATCGTTTTAATTCAAAACAATGATGCTTTATCTTGGATATCTCTAGATCTCTGAGATAAGGCATCATTGCTTTGAATTAAAATGATGTTCAAAAAAACAAAACAAAACAAACCTTTACCCCAGTCATGACCTATGTCCTTTATGCATTGAATCTGCAGCTCAGTTGCCGCCAGAGGCCAGTCAAACCTGCCCTTCATTGTGGGACTTGCCCTTGAGGCCCAAGCCAATCGCTGCTCCAAGAAAGAGCAGAGCCTCTTTCCTCCTTCTCCTCTCCTTGTGCTCAGCCTTGCTTCCAAGACCCACTGAAATTCTCTCCCTCATGCATTCTGTGCTTCTGCCAAATTTGACTTCTCCAGGTTTCAAACATGTCTTGCTGCTTCAGCATTTTGCTTCCATTTTACTCATTTTGTTGATTTTTTGTGGGTGGCTTTGGTGAGGATGTCTTTCTTTCAACCCTACATCCAGATTCATCTCAGAATCTACCTCGTCTGTTAAGCTTTCTCAAATTCTTCTAGCTAGAAGTAAATAATCTAGGATTCATGTAGCCTGGGTTTCAATTGCACTTCTGACATTCATCAATATATGACATTGGGATATTTCTGAGATTCCCCCCCCC
>NW_006921624.1:9274961-9277285 GCF_000298275.1 Orycteropus afer afer
CAACATGACCAAAGTTGGTGAGACGAAGTCTGGCCATTCTCCCAAGGAACATTCCAGCTGGACTTCTTCCAGGACAGATTTGTTCTTCTGGCAGTCCAAGATACTTTCAGTATTCTTTGCCAATACCACAACTCAAAAGCATCAACTCTTCTTCAGTCTTCCTTATTCATTGTCCAGCTCTCACATGCATATGAGGCAATTGAAAATACCAAGGTTTGGGTTAGGCACACCTTAGTCTTCAAAGAGGTATCTTTGCTTTTCAGCACTTTAAAGAGGTCTTTTGCAGCAGATTTGCCCAGTGCAATACAATGTCTGATTTCTTGACTGCTGCTTCCATTGATTGATGTTGATTATGGAACCAGAAACCAAAAAACCAAACCCACTGCCATCGAGTCAGATCCAACTCATAGCAACCCCTCCTTGAGTTTCCAAGGTGGGATCACTACAGAAGTAGATTGCCCAATCTCCCTTCCGAGGAGTGGTTGGTGAGTTTTAACCACCAGCCTTCTGGTTAGCAGTCAAATGCCTTAGGCACTGTGCCACCAGAGCTCCTCGTAATATGAAATCTTTGACACCTTCAATCTTCTCTCCATTTATCATAATGCTGCTTATTAGTCCAGTTGTGAGGATTTCCATTTTCTTTATGTTGAGATGTAATCCATCCTGCAGACTGGAGTCTTTAATCTTCATCAAGAAGAGCTTCGAGTCATCCTCACTTTCAGCAAGTAAAGTTCTGTCATCTGCATATTGCTGGTTAATGAGTCTTCCTTCACTACTCATGCCGTTCTCTTCTTCATATAGTCCAGCTTCTCGGATTATTTGCTCAGCATACAGATTGAATAAGTATGGGAAAAGGTACAACCCTGATGCACCCCCTTCTAATTTTAAACCATGAAATATCCCTTTTTTTGTTTGAACAACAGCCTCCTGGTCTATGTACAGTTTCCTCATGAGCACAATTAAGTGTTCTGGAATTCCCATTCTTCTCCATGTTATTCATAATCTGTTATGATCCACACAATTCAATGCTTTTGCATAGTCAATAAACCACAAGTAAACATCTTTCTGGTATTCTTTGCTTTCAGCCAAGATCCATCTGACATCAGCTATGATATCCCTCATTCTATGTCCTATTCTAATTCAGCTTGCAGTTCTGGAAGTTCCCTGTCAGTATACTGCTGCAACCATTTTTGAATTATCTTTAGCAAGATTTTACTTGTGTGTGATATTAATGATACTGTTTGATAAATTCCACATTTCATTGGATCCTCTTTCTTTGGAATGGGTACAAATATGGATGTTTTCCATTCATTTGGCAGCTGTCTTCCAAATTTCTTGGCATAGATGAGCAAGTGCCTCCAATATGGTATCCATTTGTTGAAACATCTCAGTGAGTACTCTGTCAATTCCTGGAACCTGTTTTTCACCAATTCCTTCAGTGAAGTTTTGACTTCTTTCTTCAATACATTGGTTCTTAATCATATGCCACCTCCTGAAATGGATGAACATTGAACATTTCTTTTTTGTATAGTGACTCTATGTGTTCCTTCCATCTTCTTTTGATGTTTTCTGCAGCATTCAATATTTTGCCGATAGAATATTTCAATATTGCAACTTGAGACTTAAATTTTTCTTCAGTCCTTTCAGCTTGAGAAATGCTGAGCACATTCTCCCCCTTTGGTTTTCTAACTCTAGGTCTTTGCACACTTTATTTTAATAATTGACTTTGTCTTCTTGAGCTGCTCTTTGAAATCTTCTGTTCAGCTCTATTATGTTGTTATTTCTTCCATTTACTGTAGCTACTGTCCATTCAAAGGCAAGTTTCAGCATCTCTTATGATATCCATTTTGGTCTTATCTTCCTTTCCTGTCTTTTTAATGACCTTTTGCTTTCTTCATTTATGATGTTCTTGATGTCATCCCACAATTCCTTTGGTTTTTGGTCATTGATGTTCAGTGTGTCAAATCTATTCTTTAAATGGCCTCTAAATTCAGGAGGGATATAATAAAGATCATATTTTGGCTCTCATGGACTTGTTTTAATTTTCTTCAACTTCAACGTGAACTTGCATGAGTAGTTGATGGTCTGTTCCATAGTCAACTCCTGACCTTGTTTTGGCTGAAGATATTGAAGTTCTCCATCATCTCTTTCTACAGATGTAGTCAATCTGATTCCAGTATATTTCATCTGGTGAAGTCCACATGTATAGCCACCATTTATGTTATTGAAAAATATATTTACAATGATTAAGTCCTTTGTCATGCAAAATTCTATCATGCAATCTCCAACGTCATTTCTATCATCAGGGCCATATTTTCCAACTA
>NW_006921624.1:9282290-9314388 GCF_000298275.1 Orycteropus afer afer
AGGGGTCATATGTGTCAGGTCTGACTTGACAGCACATAACAACGACATTGGGATGCATGTGTGTGTGTGTGCGTGTGTGCATGCGTGTGTGTGTGGGGGGTGGGAGTAGGAAAGGAGAGTGCAGAGGAAAACCTATCTATGGTCCTATCTGGGCTCAGAAGTCCCTGTGGGGGCAGCAGGCAGTGGAAAAGCCCCAGGCTCAGAGAACGTCTGCCACATCAGGTGAAGCTGGTACATCTGCTTTTAAAAAGTGGGGTTGTCACCGAGTGTGGGCGGTTAGTGAGTTGATTCTCTCAGGAAAGGGAGAAAAGAAATGAGGAGGCGGTGGTGTTCTCTGGGGAAAATATCACCTTGCAGGGCTCTTGTGGCTGAGTCTTAACAGACTGGGACAAAGAAAGCAAATGGGACAGTGTCATGAGTGTTTGTCTGGGAGCCCAGAGACCTGGATTCTGGTCTCAACTGTTGCCTTCCAGTTATGTGACTTGAGCAATGCCCTCTTCACTCTGAATTTCAGCCTCTAACTTTAAAGTGGGAAGAATAAAAAGACCAGCTCTGTGGTTTAAATCATGCTCCCTGAACCTCAGGGGTCTGTGGCAGAGCTCCAGGGTCAAGGTGGAAGATGGTAGAGGGGTGAGGAGAGGAACAAGCAGATAGGGCTTTGCATCTTTGCACACTCACTCTTGTAGAAACCTTTTCTAGGTATTGGGTATTGGCTTTGGATTGCAAAATTTGATTTGAACAAAAGGCTCTGCTATGAAACAGAGTTTGAAAACCTCTAGGCAAAATGGTCTTCAATAGCTTTCCAGTTTGGACAGTCTGTGAAAGGAGAAACTAAGTGAAAATAAAGCCTTCAGTTTCAAGTACTAACTTGAGGAAGGAAAGAAGACAGGTCGTGGGGGATAGATCTGGAATTCATTGAGGAGAGCAAAACAGAAGTGGCTGACACTCCCAGAGATTTTAAACTGAGGACAATAGACTTACCATGAACTCCTTCTTTTGCTTAATTTTCTTTAGTGCTTTATTTTTTTTTTTTTTAATTACTTTTTTTCCTTCTCCTTCTTCTTCAAGTAGGTACTTGAAGAACTTGATAGGACTTGGCAGTTACGAGTCATCTAGCCATGGCTATACTCTTTCTTTTACAAATGTGACTTACAAAATTTGGTCAGGAGAGCAGATGTTTAAAATACTCCCTGATTCAGCCCTAGGACATGATGGCCCTCGAGACCAGAAGAACTAGGTGGTGTCCAGCTACCAATGCCAACCACTCAGGAAAGGATCAAATCTGGAGATCCTGGATAGAGTGGGAGGGAAAACACAGAACACAATCCAAAAACTCAATAATGACCAGAATTACTGGTCACATGAAATCTGGTAAGACCCCTGATACTATGGCCCAGGAATACATTTTGTGCCTGAAATAAAATGCACCCCCAGGGGTTGGCTTATCAGCCCAATAGTTAACAAGAGTACATGCAGACCACTCAACCCAAGATGATGCACCCACATACTCTAAGACATCCCTTAGAGCAATAGCCCACAGGGCACCAGAGGACCAACATTCAAATTGAGGAAATGTAGGACAAACAGGAGTGTATAGATATGAGGGGCACAGGGGGAGGGTTACAGGGTAGGGAGGAGAGGAGGCTGAGTTAGGGTTGGACATGGTAAATGGGGAGTGAAACTAAATGTACACATAACATTGAATGTAAAACAAGCTCTTAAAATTAATAAAATAAAATACTCCCTGATTCATTTGAAGGTTAGATTCACCACATGGTAGAAGTGAACACAATCACAGATAGCTCCTGGTCCATTACTCCCATTATACAGGTGGGAGCTCTGGTAGCATAATGCTTAAGGCACTTGACTACTAACCAGAAGGCTGGCGGTTCAAACCCACCAGCCACTTCTCAGAAGGAAGATGGGGCAATCTACTTCCGTAGTGATACTGCCTGGGAAACCCAAGGAGGGGTTACTATGAGTCGGGTCCAACTCGATGGCACATAACAACAACACAACAACAGGTGGGGAAATTGAGGCATGGAGAGGGAAGAGCTTCCCCCAAACCATACAGTCAGCATTGAGGCAGACTGAGAGCCCATGCAGCCAGGGTGCTGTTCCTGACTGGAGGGACAGAATGCAGGATGTTTTACAGGAGGGTGTGGGGGATGCTGACTTTGAATTTAAATGTTACATGCCTTTTACCTTTTCCACATGACCTGTTTGGAGTCTAAAGTAAATGCCACTAACTTCCTGCTTTTTGATCAAATGCATTGCATAAACTATGCAGAAACTATGGACTCTGTTCCTGTGTGTGGAAAGGTGAAATCAACATAGACTGATTCTTATAGATATTCAAGAGCAATAGTCAAGGGTCGAATAGCTGATCCATTAGCTGAACCCACTCTGTTCATATCTTGCCCCTGCTTGGAATGGTCCAGTAGTTCCCACTCCCTTAAAGATGAAGTCCTTGCTCCTCAACCTTATTGCAAGGCGCCTCACTTCATCACCTGCCACTCCTCACCTCATGTTTTATGCTATATTGTTTTGTTGTTGTTGTTATGTGCTGTCGAGTCGGCCCCGACTCATAGCGGCCCCTCCTTGGGTTTCCGAGGCAGTATCACTACGGAAGTAGGATTGCCCAACCTTCCTTCCGATACGCTATACTAGATGTCCTGAAAGGAGGTCTGGTGGTGTAGTGGATAAGGCACTTAGCTGCTGACTAGAAGGTCAGTGGTTCACACTTACCAGCTGCTCCACAGAAGGAAGATTAGGCAATCTACTTCTATAAAGATTTACAGCCTTAGAAACCCAATGGGGGTTGCTATGAGTCAGAATTTACTCAATGGAAGTGAGTTTGGTTTGGTTTCTGGAGATGTCCTGAACTTCTTGTAGCTTCTAAGATGCTCTGTGATGTTTTCACCATCAGATCTTTGCTCATGTTCCCTCTACTTAAACCAATGGACAAGATAATACAAACTCTCTTTTGTGATTCTGATTAAAAAGCATCTGTGCAGTGTGTTTTCATTATGGAAAGAAACACTTTCACATACATTCTCATTTGATTCTAATAATGCCCCCTTGTTGGAGATAATTTTCCCATTTTACTGATGAAGAAATCAAAATTCATAGAGATGAAGTCCTTTTCTTCAGGTTCTCACAGGCAGTTAATTCTTGGCAGAACAAGCCATAAGCATAACTTGCCAGATTTTTTTGTCCAGGTTCAGATGACGAGATGGAGAGGCAGGGACCTTTGAGCAAAGCACCAACTTTGGGAACAGACTACATGCAATAATGCTCTGCCTGTATGTGTCGTCACTGGGAAAAGGCTCTTCTGAAATGTGGGGCCAGCCTAGGATCACAGCTCGAGAACCTGTTGTAACTGAGGCATAGAAGTTTGGAGTAGCATGAAAATCCAAGTTCTGTGCAGGATCCAGTCTCTTCC
The DNA here is from genome assembly GCF_000298275.1 of Orycteropus afer afer. NCBI lineage: Eukaryota > Metazoa > Chordata > Mammalia > Tubulidentata > Orycteropodidae > Orycteropus > Orycteropus afer. The sequence goes on from NW_006921624.1 coordinate 9,285,736, forward strand.
CTGTTCTCAGCCTCAGATCCTTTACCTGCATAATAGAGACAATGCTTCCCTGCTTACTTCCTGGCAATTGTGAGTGTCCAGTGAGACACAGCAAGCTCCTTGGTCATGGATCCTTGCAAGGCATCCATTTCCTCCATGCCTGGTATATAGTGAATGCTCAGTGTTATTTGCTGTGCCTGAGTCAGGCAATGGGATAGGTGAAAGGGAAAGACAAGATAGCTGTCCCCTCTCCTAGACTCTAGTTTTAAAACCAAATCTTTTGCTATAAAGTCAATTTTGATTCAAAGCAACTCTATAGGACAGAGTAGAACTGCCCTATAGGGCCTCCAAAGCTGCATCTTTATGGAAGCAGACTGCTTCATCTTCTCCCAGAGCATCTGGTGGGGTCTAACCACTGACCTTTGGTTTGCAACCAGACATTTAACCACTGTATCACTAGGGATCCTTCAGGCAATAAATTAGGCAAATTCATATATCCTTTCCTTTGACCTTCCCATCAACCCAGTGAGGTGGATGTTGTCCCCTTCTACCAAACAAAGGGACTGCAGATCACAGAGATGAAGTAACTCTCCTCAGATCACTCAGTGGGGACACATGAGAGCTATGCTTTCTCCCTGCTCCTTTGGTCTTTTGGACAGGGAGCATTTTTGGCAGATTTCTGTCCTACATTCAGGAGCACAGCCTGGGTGATGAATGGCATAGGCAGAGGACAGCCCCATGAGTCCTTAAGATAAGGAGACAAGCCATTAATCCTTGCTTTTTCTGCCTTTATCTTTACAAGTTTCTTATTAGACATTCTTTCCTCGCAGTTTCAATTAACATTCCTTCCTGATTTTCTCTTATTTATCTCTCTTTTTATATTCTGAGTGTTCTTTTATCATTGTTCTCTCTAAAATTCTGGATAGGCTCCTCTGGCCACCTGTTATGATCTCCCCTATCAGTGCTTTTCCTTTCATGACTGTTTTCCAGAATGTTCTTTGGAATGGTAAACCTGACTTGGTTGTTCCCTTTCTCAAAAGCCCTCATAAGATAGAATGTATGCACCTTCTTTATTCCATATCTTTCTTTAGGATCAGATCTGACTGACCAGTAACCTCAGGGGTAGGTTCTACCATCCTTCCATTCCAGCAGCTTACAAATCTCTAGATGCATTGTGCTGTATGGTAACAATTTGTTCACTGTGTGTACTCCCTCCACTTCTGTCCCCAGGGCATCAGACTGGAAGGTCTTTGAAGGAAGGCATACATTATACATTATTCATCTCTCATTCCCTAGTCACTAGCACAGCTCCTTGCACGTAGTAGATGCTCAGTAAATGTTTAGTGAATCAATGAAACAAGGCATCTGATACCCACACTCTCCTTTACCTCTCCCCTCTTCACCAGGATTTAGGAATCAGAAATCAGAATTCCAGTCTATTGTCTGCTCGGGAAAGATGCCAGAAGGAAGCTATTGAAGTGACACTTTCATAACATTTTACAGATTACAAGCCATTTTATATGCATTAACTCCATTTTTTTCTCATAGCACCCCTATGAGCTCAACAGTGGAAGTTTTTATTCCATTGTACAGAGAGGACACCGAGACACGGAAGGCATGCATGACTTGTCCAGGGCCACGCAATGAGGGTGCCACACCGTGCATTCATTCTGCTGCTCTGGACCTTGGCCTTCCCCTAATGAAGACACTATGTCTTAATTACAACATATGAGAGAAGGAAAAGCCAGAGTAATTATTGGTGACACATTGAGTAAGTGTGAAGCTTTTAGAAAAATTGAAATGCTTTCTTTTTGTACCTTCAAGGACTTTTTCATTATAGGCAATCCCCAGATGACAAATAAATACCATTCCTGAGTCTGTCCTGAAATTAAATCTGTACGTAAGTTGGAACAGTTCAGTGCGGTCTGTATCTAACATCAGTAGGTCAAATGTTTTCTTAGTATGTAATATATAGTGTATCTTTCTATGCACAAAAAACATTAAAGAAACACTTTCAGATGTACTGAAACATCTTTAACATAACAATACAGTGATAAAAATAATAATGTTTTGATGTGTATTGCGAAGTAGTGCTGTTCGTTATTATGAACCATTGTAGGTACGTTGAAGTACCTTGAATTTTTAATATAATAGGCTTTACGGGAGTTAGTTTCTAACTATGGGCTGTACATAACTATGATGTTTGTAACCTGGGGACTGCTTGTACTACTAATTCTGTACATTTGCATGTAAATTTAGAGGTTTGCAAAGTAATTTTTTTTCAATTTCTGATTCAATTTGCCTGTTACTCAGTTCAGTGGGATGAGCAGCACAAGACTTTAGTAAACTTTTTTTTTTTTTTTTTAAATTTTGCCTTCTCTGCCATACAGTGTGTCAGGAACCAAGGATGCAATTCTCAACAAATTAGATTTGGCATCTACTGTCATGAAACTTAGAGATAAATGGGGAAGGTGGACTAGCAAATACCCAATTTCTATAGAGTGAACTATGTAATAGGACACTGGAAGCACAGGATTCTGTGACTTATAGAAAGCGTTAGGCAGTGGGTAGCTGGAAAAGGTTTATTGGAGGAAGAGAAGACCTAAGGAATAGAAAGAATTTAGCCAGGCAAGATTGGTGAAAAGGGTGTACTTGGCTAGGAGAGTATGAGCAAATACGAGGAGGCAGAAACAAGACTGGTTCAAGATTATTCCATTCCATTCTTCTCTCCCAAATTCTAGGTAGACTCACTTCCTTAGCCTCCTGTTACAATGTCCCTTATCAGTCCTTTGCTTCTTTGGTTCAGGTGACCTTGAAATGAGGACATGGAAAGCTATGGAGAGGGACTTCCTTGAGTACTCAGCACATTCGTGATGGATCCGAAACAATAACCATGGCCTCCTGTCTCCTAGTGTTGTGTGCCCACTCTTTGTAGTGGCTTTGATGGTCTCAAGCTTTCAGTAATCAGAACATCATGTTAGAGGAAGAGCCTGGGTCTACTGGGTCCAAACCCCAAACAGAGGACTAGACAGAGCCGGCTCCAGGTGCCGAGACCCAGATGCCTCAAAGGCTTGTCCCTCTGTGACTCTGCAAACTGGGCCTCCCGCCACTTGAAGATTAGTCGCAGATGCCGAGATTGCATTCACAGTGCTTTGTCAAAAAAGACGCGTGCAGCGGCATTCAGATAGCAGCCTTATTAGCCTGTTATTATTCACTTACCCAAATATTCTGACTAATCAGCCTTCAGATGGGCAGGATTAATTGGTTACAATCCTAGCATCGGGCACATCTAATTGAAATGAATGTGTTCCCCTTTCAAAACGGACAGCTTATCCATTGCCATTATACAGAGAGCAGGCCCTGGCCAGGGATTTCCCTGTCAGGCCATCACATGAAGCCCACGGAAGAATGAATGGAGGCCCTTTCTTACCTTGGTTTGTGGCTGTAGCCAGCTTCTACTTGAGTCATGATTATCTGTTTGTATCCCTCTTCCCTGCAGGGCTATGAGCTATGAGCTGTCATACCTCTAGAAATTAGCATTAGATCTCACTGTATATAACCAAAAAGCCAAAATAAGAGTGTCTTAAATGAAATGTAATTTATTTTCTCTCCAGAAATTAAAAAAAAAAAAAAAGGTCTGATGATAGGAGAGCTGTTAACAGCTCCACAGTGTCTTCAAGGACCTTGCTTTTTGTTTGTTTGTTTCCCTTCCTATCTCTTCTACCGTCCTAATGTGTGACATTCATTCTCATGGCTCAAGATGGCTGTGGAAAGTTGCCCATCATCCAGAGTCCTATGCAGCAAGAAGGAAAGATAAAAAAGGCCAAAATGAGGCATGCCTTCCACAGGAAGCAGCTCCTTTTAAGGGCTTCTCCAGGAGTTTCTCATAACAGGTATACTCATGCCTTATTGGCCAGAACTTTGTTACATGACTTAGGTGCAGTTTTTAGCGGAGGTGTGCTAATTTGAATGAAATCAGGGCCTGTTACTAAGGAAGAAAGGGAGAGTGCATATTGGGTCATCACCTTGAAGCCTCTGACAGAGTGTCTGGATTTGATTCAACTTCCTTATGCCTCACAAGGCCATCCTTGCACTTTATAGCAAGGGTTAAGAATTCAGGTCAGGTAAACCTTGGTATAAATGCTGGCTCTGCTACTTACTAGCTGTGTGGCTTGGGCAAGCTTTATTTACCTTTTTGGACTCCTACTTTCTTTTTCATGGTAATTGTCATAGTTTCTTTATATGAGGATTAAATGAGTGAATTCAGCAGGGCTCTTGGCACATAGTGAAGCATCAGTAACTGATAACTTCTAGGGTTGTCCTTATTATAATTGACAGAGCCAGAGAAGTGGGTATCATATTGTATTTTAAAGAGTTCTAGGTTCGGAGTCTTGGAAGGAAGGTTGGGCAGTCTACTTCCGTAGTGATACCGCCTCAGAAACCCAAGGAGGGGTCACTATGAGTCTGACTCGATGGCACATAACAACAATAACAACAGGTTTGGAGTGAGAAACCCTATGCTTGAGACCCGCTGAATCACTGTGTAACCTCTGGAAAGTTGCTCAACCTATCTGAGACTGAATGTCTTTTCTGTTAAATAAGAACAATTAGATATACTATCAGTTATACTGAAAGAATTATGTGACTTTTCAAGAAACAGCCACTATGCAAGTAGTGTTGTATAGTGCCAAAACCACAATCCAGGCAGTCAGACAACTTAGTTTCACAGCCCCACTCTGCCTTTCCTTAGATTTATGACCTTGGTCATCTTACACAACCTTGATGAGCCTCAGTTTCCTTATTAATAAAGGAGATAGCAATATTTTCTTTGGAGATTTCTTGTAAGAATTGAAAAAAAATTATCTCTGCAAAGTTCCTGCAATGTCAGTTGCTGTCAAGTTGATCCCGATTCCTGGCAACCCCATGTGTGTCAGAGCAGAACTGTGCTCTGTAGGGTTTTCAGGGTCTGTGATCTTTTGGAAATAGATTACCAGCCCTTTCTTTCAAGGTGCCACTGGATGGATTCAAACCACTAACTTTTTGGTTGGTAGCCAGGTGCCTCACCATCTGTACCACCTACGCCCTGGTGGCATAGTGCCTAAGGCACTTGACTGCTAACCAGAAGGCTGGTGGTTCAAACCCACCAGCCACTTCTCAGAAGGAAGGTTGGGCAATTTACTTCCGTAGTGATATTGCCTCGGAAACCCAAGGAGGGGTTGCTGTGAGTTGGGTCCAACTTGACGGCACGTAACAACAGGCCCTGAAACATGGAAGACGGTAAATAAATGACAGTGATAATGATGCTGGTGGTGATGATTTTCTCAATATTTACTGAATGAATGAATAAGTGAATGAATGAATGTGTCAAGAAGCAGACAATAAGCTTACAGTTTGTGTTCTTCCTCTGCAGAACCACACAGAGAGGAACATGCAGAAACTGGGCTCCCTGTGGGTTTCTGAAATCAGTTTTTGCTCCAGGCAGCCCCAGCATTGCTTATCGCGTTCGGTACACCAACAGGGAGCACATGGTATGTGTTGTAGGACTCCCTTAGGGAAGTCGTCTCCTGATATCCCTGGGAGAATAGGTTACCTAACCAAACATCATCTCTAATCATCCTCAGGCCCACTTGTCTACTCTTGAGAGTTGACTTCTTGAGATAACTGAACCCTCAGCCTTATCTCTAGGCTGCATGTATGTAGGTAGCTGGACAGGATACCATAAAATATTTATTACACAGAGGGTGAGATGATAACATTACTTAGTACTTTTCTCTTCTAAAACAGAGATGATAAATCCTTTATAATACACCTAGCCCACATCTCTCTTTCTGCTTCCATGTTATTCTTGTTTTTCCAGACTCCCTAAGACTTTCCTCCATTAAATACATCAAGTGCTAAGAACTCAGAGCTCATTTGGTACAGGAAGAAACTCAATTATATCCACCAGCAGAGTGCAAAAGCAACGGAGGTTTGAGATGTATTTGTAGGTTACAGCCTCTAGGTGGAAACTTGCCAATTTTCAGTTCAGCAATCTATAGGAATGCTTAGGAGGATGCTAAAGTCCAAGGGAACCATTCCAAATGGGAAACACTCTCTAAGAGGATTTATAGTAATGCAAATGTCAAAGTTAGCTCCAAGTTAATTAAAGCTAATTGGACCCTGTAGAACACCAGTTGTCAGCTGGGGCCCCAAAGACCATATCTGTGCAACAGATGAACCTCATTTAAGCTACACTTAGGCCACCAGCTAACAAACAAATGGATGCCAAAAGTTTGAAAATTAGGTTTCAGAAGAAAATATCGATTTTTTTTAATTGCATGATCTGCCTACCATGGGTCCACATTCCTGGAAGGCAACAATTGGCTAGATCTGAGTAACTGATTACCACTTTGGAGAGATCATGTGCGTGTGCTAGCTTGCCATAGTCCTCACCACTCCCCATTGTCTGCTTTGTTGCACCTTGCTCACTTCCCCATTGAAGTTCTCCGTGGGTATTTGTATTTGGGCTGTTTGCTTCACAAAATACTCACTTCACTGCTTGCAGTGACACAAATGTCAAAATGACCTCTGAATGAAACGAGATGGATCCTTTAGAAGATACTTCTGGCTTATGGGAGTGTAGTTGTCAAAGTTTCTTCTAGCTGAAAATGGACCCAAACTAATCCATTAGAAAGAGCTCATGAGTCATGCAGGCTCTGAGGAGCTACTGTGTCAACTCTGAAAAGCATCAAAAGGACAAATTCACCTGAGCAGAGTTTTGTTTATTTGGTTTGGTTCATGTCAGAGCTGATGGTCCCCATTGGCTTTGAATGACTGTAGGCTCAGAAAGAACACTGGGATAGACATAATTGTGTCTTCTCCCTTTCATCTTGAGTGGCTCTTTTATGGTGGACAAAAAGGAAGCCCAGAAAGACTCAAATGCAAGGGAAAATTGTATCCAGGACTGAGACAGTCTGGGAAGAGAGATGAACTTTATGCTTCACTTCCAGTTGCTGTTGCATTTACTCTGACTCGGGGGACTGCATGTGTGTCAGAGTAAAGCGATGCTCAGAGGGTTTTAAGTGGCTAATTTTTTGGAAGTAGGTCACCAGATCATTCTTCCAAGCTACCTCTGGTTAGACTCAAACCCCCAACCTCTAAGTTTGGGTTAGCAGCTGAATTCATTAACCATTCATACCACCCAGCAACCTTGAACTTCATGCTAAAACTTTGTAATGAGCAAAAATTGGGGCTGAGAGAAACTGATATGGAGTGTTGAAAAAATGTCTGCCTTGGAAGCAGAAAACCTAGGTTGGACCCTGTGTCAAGTTCATTGGGTGCTATGTGGACTGGGTCGTGTCGTTTTCTTTCTCTGGGCCTCAGACTTCCATCTGTAAAATATGGCTTGGGTGGATGCACCTGGGGAATCCTTCACCAGATCCTTATCAGATGGAAAGATCTTCAGAGAGACCCACATAGCTGAACAAAGATGCAGACTGAAGGCCGAGTCTGGAAGGTTTATCTAAGAGTGTTGTTGTTGTTGTTATGTGCCGGCGAGTCGGACCTGACTCATAGCGACCACTCCTTGGGTTTCCAAGGCAGTATCACTACGGAAGTAGATTGCCCCATCTTCCTTCTGAGGAGTGGCTGGTGGGTTTGAACTGCCAGCCTTCTGGTTAGCAGGCAAGTGCCTTAGCCACTATGCTTCCAGAGCTCCTTATCTAAGAGTAGGTAGGCCCATTGTCTGTTCTGAATTTACAGTTGCACTTGACTGTTTGCACTGCCTAATCTTAGGTCTCTATACTTTCTGGCTCTGTGGTACATCTGTATCTCTATCCTCTCCCCTTCCTTAGTCATACTACCTATATGTTCCATGGATGGATGTACCGATGGATGTAACTCATCAGGGGTGATTCTTCAACGTGTATTGTCTTTTCTTTAGCCTCTTGACTTGGAAAAATTTTGCTTTTCAAGGCCCAGTCCCTCTTCCTTAAAGCCTCTTCTGATGCCCTTTTGCCATCACACAAATAGGCATATCCAAAGTGCACAGGCTTCAGATTCAAGTCTCAGCTTGCTAAGAGTGTCACACAGTTTGTGGAAGATGTAGGACAAGGAAATGGGTATCCTGGCCCTTTGGCCCTACCGCTGGACTGTCTCTTCTATCCATGGCCCTCCCAATCACCATTGTGACCATAGCAAGATTATTTGACCTCTTTGAGCCTTGACTTTTGTATCCATAAAATGAAGATGAATGTAATGCTTATTTCATTGTGTTGAAAAATCAAAGAAGGAAAGCATACAAACTATGTAAGACAGGACCTAGTTACACAAATGTTCACATTTTTGTCTTCTTTTACAAAATGTGATTTGGGTGAAACTTTACAGAGCAAATTGGTTTTCCATTCAACAATACATACACTTTTTGTTTTTTGACATTCGTTGCAGTTTCCACAAGGTAACAACACTTTTTCCACTTCCTCCCTGTGTTTAATATTTCTTTTTGTCTTTCTTTCCTATTCCTTATTTCCTTCTTAGTTCTATCCCTGAGCAAATGCTGCCTTTTTGCTCTCATATGGTCAATTGTTATAATGAGTGCATACCTTCCTGGTAGTATTATTCACTTTATAGGCCTACCTATTGTTTGGCTGAAAGTTCAACAATAAGGTGAGTTCAGTTCCCTTTTTGAAGAGTGTCTAAGGTCCATAGTCTTGGGGGTTGTACCAATCCCTTATCAGACCAATAAGCCTGGTCTTTTTTTTATGATTTTGTTTGTTCCACATTTTTCTCCCCTACTCTCACCAGGACCTCCTATAGGGATCCCTTTCAGAGGGGTCAGTAGTGGTACCCAGGCACCATCTATTTCCTCTGGTCTCAGAGTCATGGATGTTGGGGTTCATGTGATTCATTTGTCCTTTGGACTCATTGTTCCCTTGTGTCTTTGATTTTATTTGTTCTTCTTTGCTTCAGAAGGAGAGAGATAATAGTTGTACCTCAGATGACCACTCACAAGCTTTTAAGTCTCCAGTGGCTACTTATCAAAACAGTGGGTAGAACATTGTCTTTGTGGACTAGGCCATTTGACCTTAGCGTCCCTAACACTGTGGTCCTGAGTCCATAGGTCTAGCAACTCCAGGTATTTGATCATGACTAAGAAGTTTTTATACTGTGCTTCCTGCATACTGTGTTATATTCATGGATATGTTTGCAGCACATATAAATACACATGTAGAAATGTCATCTGTCAAACCTATATATATATTAATGGGTATAGTTTCCACCCCTGTTCAACTGTGTCCACTCATACATAATTATTGTTATTACAGTTGTTTCAGGATTGTACATGTGATAGTATTGACCTTTGTTGTCTTTAACTCTTGTGCTCCTCCCTGTGCCTTCTTCTGCCTTGATCATTTTGTGCTGACCCCCACTTATTGTATGCTGCCTTTCCTTTCATCCAAGTTAATATGTGTCTACCCTCTAATCAGTGATACACCCTTACTTCTTCTCCCTACCTGGTAACCTTTAAAGAATGATTCTTTCTCTGTGTAAACCTTTTCTTGACTTTCTACAGTAGTGGTCTCATAAGTAATTTGTCTTTCTGTGATTGACTACTTTCACTCAGCATGATATCCTCTAGGCTCCTCCATATTATGTGGTGTTTTGCAGATTCATCGTTATTCTTTAACATTGTGTAGTACCCTGTTGTGTATATGTACTCTAAGTGTTTATCCATTCATCTGTTGATGGGCACTTAGATTGTTTCCATCTTTTGTTATTATGAATAATGCTGGGATGAATGTGGGTGGGCATGTAACTGTTCCTGTCACAACTCTTATTTTTCTAGGATATATACCTAGAGGTGGGAATGCTGTGCCAGGCATCACTTCCTAGTCATCCTTGCATTGGAAGTCCTAGCCAGAGCATTAAAGCAAAAAAGGGAAATAAAAGGCATCCAAATTGTCAACAAAGAAGTAACACTATCTCTACTGGCAGATGATATGATCCTATACATAGAAAATCTTAGAGATTCAATATGAAAACTACTGCAACTAATAGAAGGATTAAACAGTATCAGGGTACAAGATCAACATACAAAAATCAAATTCCTCTACACTAACAAAGATATCTGTGAAAAGGAAATCAGGAGAACAATACCATTTACAATAGCCACCCAAAAGATAAAGTACTTAGGAATAAATGTAACCGAGACATAAAAGACCTTTACAAAGAATACTATATAATACCACTACAAGAAACCAAAGAAGGCCTACATAAATGGAAGAATATACCATGCTCATGGATTTAACATTGTGAAAATGACAATATTACACAAAGAGGTCCACAGATATAATGGAATCCCAATCCAGATTCCATCATCACTCTTTAAAGAGATGGAAAAATGAATCACCAACTGTATGTGGAAAGGAAAGAGACCATAGATAAGCAAAACAAACAAACAAGAAAACCAAAAAACCAAACCCACTGCTATTTAGTTGATTCTGACTCACAGCAACCCCCATGGTGTTTCTGAGGTGGTAAATCTTTATGGAAGTAGATTGCCTGGTCTTTCTTCCACCAAGTGGCTGGCGACTTTCAACCATGAACCTTCTGGTTAGCAGTTAAATGCCATAGGCATTGCCCCACAACCAAACCAAAACCAAACTCACTGTCATTGAGTCAATTCTGACTCACAATGACCCCCATTGGGTTTCTGAGGAGGTAAATCTTTACAGACGTAGATTGCCATATCTTCTTTCTGTGGAGCAGCTGGTGGGCTTGAACCACCAACCTTCTAGTTTGCAGTCAAATGCCTTAGGCACTGTGCCATCAGACTCCTTTAAGCAATAAAGCACTATGGATAAGCAAAGCATTACAAAAGAAGAAAAAAGGAGCCTCACACTCTGATCTCAAAACCTATATAGCCACAGTAGTCAAAACTGCCTGGCATTGGTACAATGACAGACACGTAGACCAGTGGAACAGAATGGAGAACCCAGAAGTAAATTTTATAGTGATATGATATGAACAGCTGATCATTGACAAAAGGGTGAGCCCCAATAAATGGGGAAGAGGTAGTATCTTTAACAAACTGTGCTGACAAAACTGGATATCCATTTGCAGAAAAATGAAACAGGAGCCATATTTCATACCATATACAAAGCCTGATTCAGAATGGATCAAAGACCTAAATGTAAAACCTAAAACCATAAAGATCATCAAAGAAAAAATAAGGAACCTAATACATGGCATAAATACACTATCAAACATAACTAAAAATGCACAAACAGAAGAAGATAGACTAGATGATTGGGACCTCCTAAAAATTAAGCATTTATGCCCATCAAAAGACTTCACCAAAATAATAGAAAGAGAACCTACAGACTGGGAAAAAAAAATTGACAATGACATATTTAACAAGGGACTAATCTCTAAAATTTATAGAAAACTTCAACACCTCAACATCAATAAGACAAATAATCCAATTAAAAATGAATTGAGGACCAAACCCAACCAAACCAAACTCATTGCCCTGGAGTTGGATCCTACTCATAGTCACCCCTCCTTAGGTTTCTGAGGCAGTATCTCTGTGGAAGAAGGTTGCCCAATCTTCCTCTGGAGGAGTGGCTGGTGGTTTTGAACTGCCTGCCTTCTGGTTAACAGTCAAATGCTTTAGGCATTGCACCACAAGAGTTCCCAGGAACAGACATATCACCAAAGAAGATTTTAAGGTGGCCAACAAACACGTGAAGAACACTTGTGATCATTAGCCATTAGAGAGGTGCAAGTCCAAACAACAATTAGATATCATCTCACTCTAGCATTAATAGCAAGACTCAAAATACTAGAAAACAATAAATGCTGGCAAGGGGGTGGAGGGACTAGAACCATCATACACTACTGGTGGAATTGTAAAATAGTACAACCATTTTGGGAAAGGTATGGTACTTCCTTAAAAAGTTGGAAATTCACAAATATTTTGAGTATAGAAACAGCTACGTTAGTGCCTGCATTCACAGACCAGGCCTCTCCCCAGGCAGAGGCAATAGGCACTTTTGAGGAGTCATAGGGCTTTACATGTGATCCCCAGCCCTGTGATTTGGAGCCCATGGCTTAACTTCTGTGAACCTCACTTTTATCTTCTAAGAAATGGAAATTGCTCTATATGTGGCTTTTCAGGGATCTGCTGACTGTGTTGCATGGTTTAATGTATGGGATGGTAGGATGAGATGGGGATATCTCCTGAATAGGAGGAAAAACCAAAAACCAAACTCATTGCGGTCCAGTTGATTTGACTCATAGTAATCCCTCATTGGGTTTCCGAGGCAGTATCTCTACATCAGTAGATTGCCCAATCTTCCTTCTGAGGAGTGGCTGGTGGGTGTGAACCACCAGCCTTCTGGTTAGCAGTCAAATGCCTTAGGCACTATGCCACCACAGCTCCTAAAGCACTATGTAAATGTTAGCTCTCTATTATTATTCCTAACACCAACAGCTTCTTGCCTGCAGCAGCAGCCCAGAGCCACTTTCTGCCTGGACAACAGTGGCACATGTTGCCAACATCTGTCTGCTTTCCTGAGCCTTTTACAGAGAGAGCAGGAACAAAGGAGTGAGGAAGGGTTACATTTTAGAAACATGTAGAGAGGTTTCACTACTTCCTCCTTCTTCCCCACCCCCCACTTGTAATCACTTGGGGAGGAGGACCACTTACTGTTCATTTCTGTGCTTCAAATGTCTTATCCACCACCTGGCTTTTCAAAGATGCTAGGAAATGTGGGCTAGACTGATTGAAGACTCCGTCTTTTGTTCCTGAGGTGATAATATTGGGAGCAGGGCCTCTGTGTTACCTAAATGAAGATAAGACAAGCTTGGGATTCAGGAATCCTCAGTCTGCTGCTGCTTTACTGTGTGACTTTAGACAAAGCAGATGAACTCTCTGGGCCTCATCTCTCATATTGATTAATGATGCATCTGAGGTTCTTCTAAAGGAGCTGTGGTTGGTAGTGGATAAGACATTTGGCTCCTAACCAGAAGGTCAGCAGTTCAAAGCCACCATCCGCTCCATGGAAGGATGATGGGGCAGTCTACTTCCATAAAGGTTTACAGCCTTGGAAACCCAATGGGGTTGCTATGAGTCACAGTTGACTCACAAGCAGTGAGTGTTTTGTCGTTGTTTTTTTAAGGTTCTTCTAAGGTTATGTGTAGAAAAACTCCTGTACTGATGGATCCTTGAACTTACAGCTGGGAATGAGAGAAAGTTACACATCTGCATGAGAATAAAGCATCATGTTTGTTTGTTTTCTGTTGTTAATTGTTTTTTGCTTCTATGAAGTGTCAGCTCCACAACCAGGAGATTAATAGCCAGTGTTTTTGAGTTACTACTGGATGCCAGGAATTTCTCACACATTAAGTCATTATATATTTAAAATGGTCCTTAGAATAGGCACCAGCATCCCTGTTTCTCTGATGATGAAACTGAGACTCAGAGAAGAAAATTCACTTTTGTAAAAAAAAAAAAAAAATTATTGTGCTTTGGGTGCAAATTTACATTACAAACTTGTTTTCCATTCAGCAGTTATGCACATCTGATTTCACAGCCTGGATTATCATCCACAACCATACAAACTCTCCTCCCTGTGACCACCCCCTCCCTGTAACCACCCCCTCCCTGTGCCCTTCTCATGCATGCATTTCTGTCTGTCTAGCTTTCCCTCTATGTGAGTGCTACCCCTCTGGTGTCTCGTGGCTGATTGATCCAAGGGGTGCATCTCCCTAGAGTAGGAGGGTGTATCACCCTGGGGTAGGTGTTCTGTATGTGGGTCTTTTTACTGTTGGGCTGAGAGCCAATCCATGAGAATTCACTCTTACTTCATCCAGCTAGTTGGGGAAAGAGTCATTCAGAATTCCTTCCAGCTTGTTATTCTGCCAAGAGGTAATGAGTTCCTAGTCACCAAGAGTGTTCAGGAACAGTAGGAAGGCCAATTGAGAAGGGCATTGTTGAAGAGATCCAGCCAGGGGTTGGGCCTGAGCCAGAGGTTTTGACCATGGATTTGTCATTTTATAGACTTGTAAGATGCTTAGCACTGGGAAGAACTTTGGGGACCATATAGTATAATTCCCTCTTTTATAGATAACAAAACTGAGGCTCTGAAAGGGGAAATGAACTTGACCAACATCATCATCATGGCAGCCTACCAGAGTTGGGCAGACCTGGGCTTGGATTCTGTCTCTGTCATCTATATCTCTGCCATCCCACTGTCCCTCAGTGAGTATCTGCAGAGGGAACCCAGCCCCTTCCCATAGACATAGACACACATCACTGAGGCATGGGACCAAAGAGAAATATTTGAGTACCAACTTCTCTTCAACTTGTTTCAGTTCTGAATGGTACCTTTGGGACTTCCCCAAGTTTGCGTTAAGCACAATTACCATTACTCTAAGAATACGAATTGTCTGTGGGCTCATTCAGAAGCTTAATGTTTCTGTGTATTGTTCAAGGACGTTATCATGCTCATATTTTGGTAATGATGAGAGGCAGTATGGGGCGTGGGGTCCCATCAGAATCCAAGTTATTTCTGAGTTCTGGCCACAGTTGCCACGGATCCTTGAACCTTTTGCTTGGCTTCTTTGTGTCTCAGATTTGTTATGTCTGTGTTGGGCATTACCTCTATTCCCAGCCCTCTCACATTACGTCACTGGATTCCCAGAGGTGAGAGGCTCAGAGCTGAGATGAGTTCAAGACTGGGAGTCAGAAATTAAAACAGCCTATAGTTCCCTGGAAATGTTGTTTATTGTTTCACTTTATGTATCTTTAAGATTGGTACAAAAATACCTTTCCTCCTTATTTTGCAGAGCTGTAGACTATATGTCCGGGGCTAGGGTAAGGGAGTGAGTGCCTCATTCACCCTATATGCCAAATTTAAAAAGAGACCAAAAACCTTAGTAATTTATTAATTTTGATGGTTTAAAATATTACAATAAAATTTGATTGATCTGGCTTACCGAGATTTTGGTGCCCCCTTAAATTTTGTATGCAAGACAAGTGCCTCACTTTACTCCCCATAGCCTCAGCCCTGCAATGCAGAGCTTCTCAAATTAAGTACTTACTAATGGAAAGGAAAGGCTTTTAAATCTACCAACCAAAACCGAACCCAATGCCATCCAATCGATTCTGACTCATAGCATCCCTGTAGGACAGGATAGAACTAAGTGCTATGCAAATGTTGCTTTTCTGTTGTGGCATGGTTTGTTTTATATTGTTGTTTGTACTTACAATAATATGCTTGTAAACAGACAACTGCCAGAAATCCAAGCCAGATTCAGAAGAAGACATGGAACAAGAGATATCATTGCTAATGTCAGATGGATCTTATCTGAAAGCAAAGAATACCAGAAAGATGTTTATCTGTGTTTTATTGACTGTGCAAAGGATTTCACTGTGTGGATCATAACAAATTATGGATAACATTGTGAAGAAGGGGAATTCCAGAACACTTAATTGTGTCCATGCAGAACCTGTACATAGGCCAAGAGGCAGTCATTCAAACAGAATAAGGGGATACTGCAGAGTTAAAAATCAGACAAAGTATGCATCAGAGTTGTATCCTTTCACCATACTTATTCAATCTCTATGCACAGCACATAATTTGATAAAGTGGACTATATGAAGAACGTGGCATCAGAATTGGAGGAAGACTCATTAACAACTGACAATATGCAGATGACAAAACCTTTCTTGTAAAGATGACTTGAAGCACTTAAAGATGAAGATTAAAGACAGAAATCCTCACAACTGGACCAATAAACATACCATGATAAACAGAGAAATTACTGATGTTGTCAAGGATTTAATTTTATTTGGATCCACAATAAACACTCATGGAAGAGCAATCAAGAGATCAAACGATGTATTGCGTTGGGCAAATCTGCTGTAAAAAACCTCTTTAAAGCAAAAGATATCACTTTGAGGGCTAAGGTGCACCTGACCCAAGCCATGGTATTTTCAATCACCTCATATGCATGTGAAAGCAGAACAATGAACACGGAAGACTAAAGAAGATTGATTCATTTGGAGTGTGGTGTTGGCAAAGAATATTGAAAATACCAGGGACTGCCAGAAGAATGAACAAATCTGTCTTGAAAGAGGTATTCCCAGAATGCTGCTTGGAAGAGAAAATGGCCAGACTTAGTGTTTAATACTTTGGACATGTTATCAGAAGGGACTAGTCCCTGGAGAAGACTATCATGCTTGGTAAAGTAGAGAGTCAGCAAAAAAAAAAAAAAAGAGGAAGACCGTCAATAAGATGTATTGACACAGTGGCTGCTACAGTGGGCTCAAACACAGCAGTGATTGCCGGGATGCTGTAGGACTGGACAGTGTTTTGTTCTGTTGTACATGGGGTTGCTATGAGTTGAAACTGACTCAATGGCACTTAACCACAACATAACAGATGGGAGGCTGAGTCAGATTTTCTTCTGAGTCCTACAGATCTGGAGTCTACTAATGAGTCTGCTATGCATCAGTTTTGTGATGACCTAGAACAAAATTGCTTAAGTTCTTTGAGTTTTCTTATCTGTATATTGGGTATATTAACACTAATCTCACAGATTTCCTGTGAGGATTGATTTAGTTAGAAAATAAGCTTAAAATAGCAATGATGCTGAATGACATTATAATCCCCAAACCCACTGCCAAAGAGTTGACTCCATTTCATAGTCATCCTGAAGGCAGAGTAGAATTGTCTCATAGCATCTCCAAGGCTGTATATCTTTACAAAAGCAGACTGCCTCATTTTTCTCCTATGGAGTGGCTGGTGTATTCGAACATCCATCATTTGGTTAGTGGCTGAATGCTTTAACTACTGACACCACTAGTACTCCTTGTATTATAGGGGTTTTAACAATGAGATTTCCCATTTTTCTCTTCTAATGCACAACAAAACACCAAACACCAATGACTCACCTAAAACTGATGAAATTTTACAAATTTTTTTGAATTAATACATGATCTTCTCTAAGTGGCTTTCTAGCTTGGAAACAAGCCTTGGATTGACAGCCCAGGAGTCAAGTTCTAGTCCTGGCTCTGCCACTCTCTGGATTGTGACCAGAGAAATTCCTTGTCCTCCCTTGTTCTTGATGGCCCTATTTTCAAAATTAGAGTACTTTTTTCTAATTCTGTTGCATGAGGTCCTAGAGATTCCAGGCCCCCTACCACCACTTGAACTACCAAAGCTCCTGTTTTTAATGTTGTTTTTTTTTTTTTCCAGAAATGGTTTACAGTTAACATTTTGTTTAATTAAAATGCTCAAGAGCAGTGGTGATTGTGATCATGTTGACTTGCCTCCATGTTCTATTCCATACCTGACAGTTGGAAACTTGGACTTTTACTTGGGAAAGATGGCTGTGTCTCCCTCCATTGAGTCTCTGTTCAGCCCATGTCATGCATCCATCCAGCGTGCTATGAGACAATGGCCTGAGGGATTGGTACTGGAGAGGCTTGGCAGAGAAAGGGGAGGCAGCATAATGGCAGGATGGTTTGGACATCAAGTACGTCTGTTTTGTCTCCACTGAGTTATTTGTATCATCACCCTTCAACCCAAATACAATCTATCACTGCCTAGGGCTGACTTCTCAGCCTAAAGGTAGGCAGCTAGATATCCCTGCCACGTTCTGTAGTCTGTGGAGGAGAGGAGTGAGCTCTGTCCTCTCCCCCTTCCCACCTCCCAAATACACAACCCCAAGACCCCCATTTTATCCTATAACCTCATCTTTCTGCTATTCAGCCTGAGACACAAAACACTCCAAAGACACCCCCCTGTTACAGAGAAATATGGACTTTCAACATTTTTAGCAGGGAGCTGTGGACAGATGGATCTTATGGGGCTATCCAGTTTATAAGATCAGTACTGGCTGCATTTTATATCAGCAGAATTCAATCATATGTGCATTTAATTTTCATGAATTGACCTATATATATTTTTTAGGAGAGAAAAGAGATACAGAAACAGACAAAAATTTAAGGAGCTAGGTCATGTTCCCCGTCATTACAATCAATGAGCATCTATAATCCAGAGTGAGTAGGAGATGGAAACCATGCCGATGCTGTCTGTCTTGTCATTCTCAATGCACACGGCTCACAGAGAACACTGCTCTGCCCTGAATGTGGGTGCCTTTTTAAACATATCTTTTACTTTTTCTTCTTTTTAAAGCATGGTTCTGAATTCAAGCCCATTGTTACAGATGCTGAGTCAAATAAATTTGAACAGGGACATTTTAACTTAATCTTGAAGGAGGAGCAGAGATTTGTTTAACAGGTTTCATTCTTCATCATATAGTCATTTTTTCAAGAGTATAGTTTAATTATATGTGTGTGTTGTGTGTGTACACTCACATATATGACACTTAATAATTTTCAAAGCTTTTATATGCACATCATCTCATATGATTCTTCTGAACACCTTGGAAGTGAGATATGGTAAATTACTGTTGCCACTTTACTGATGAGGAAAAGGAGGTTAAGAGGAGGTTGAGCGACTGGCCCTTGAGCTCATTAAGGGGATTGTATTCTGAGTCATGGCTTCTGCTAAGGGCCTGTCCTGGTTTAAGGCCAGCATTTTTCCCAATATTCACAGAATCTGCTATTGAGCATCCTCCCTGGTTTCTTCAGGAGTTTGATTCCCAGTCTCCTCTCTGCTGTCAGAATGATAGCACAGCCAACTGGGACCCACCTAGCAGGAGCCCCTGCTGTCTCCCCAGAAAGCTGGCTTGTTGGCAGCAAAGGAAGAAGCTTCTGGGTGTAGAGAATGGGAGGAAGGGAATAATGCCAGAACTCTTCTCTGAGCTGAAGACAGGAGCAAACATTTAGATTGAAAGCATCCACCAAGTACCAAATATGATGAATGAAGAACATCAAGGAAAACAAAAAAATCCACACCCAGCTGCACTGTGATGAAATGTCAGAGCTGTATGGATAGATGGAGGAATGTAAATGTTTTCAGAGAAAGGAAAACACAGAAAGAAAACAAAGAAACAACTCTATAAAAGAAAGAGAGACAACAGGGTTTCTGGTGAATATAATAATAATAATAATGATAACACAGCAATTTATTAAGAACTTTCTGTGGATCAGGTTATGAGTATGGGGTTTAAGGAAGCTCTGTATTTTCTCCACTTGAATTCAAGACAACTCAAAAGAGTAGATAAAAGACTGAAGCAGATGGAAATGAACAATTTATCTTTATTATTAAAAAAACTTTAGTTTGGAGAATGTGGCAAAAATGTGTATTTCCCCACCCGGAGTAAGTGCTGGGCCCCTGACGTCCCCCCACATGAGGATCTACTCCTCATAAAACAGAACAGGGATTTTGCCACCCATGGAATTGAGGAACGGAGAGGAGGCTGCTTCCGTCAGACAGTCAACTCTCAAAGAGAAAAGGGGAAAGAAAGGAACAGAGCTATACATGTTGAAGGCCTTGGTCCAGACTCACCAATTAGGTGATTCAGTGTTCATGCTTTAATTGCAAAGTGAAATTTGGCACATATAAATAAGAAACAGTAAATCCGAGAGATACATTTGTAGGCAAATATATGACAAAGTGTGGCACGGGGGGTGTTATAGATGCTTATGCCCTTGTCGATAGTCATAGCTTTCTATTTCTAAGAATTTCTATTGTTTTAGTTACTCTGCTGAGTGTCCTAGCTTATTAAATCCTGAAATAGATAGTACTTTTAGCATCACTTCACAGACAGGGTAACCAAGGCACAGAGAATTAACTGACCTGCCTACTCAATAGAACCTGAAATTTCCTTATGTGGAATTTGAATACAGCTATGCTCTATTTCTTTTTCTGGGAGCTCTGGTGGCACAGTGCCTAAGGCATTTGACTGCTAACCAGAAGGCTGGTGGTTCAAACCAACCAGCCACTCCTCAGAAGGAAGGTTGGGCAATCTACTTGCATAGTGATACCGCCTCAGAAACCCAAGGGGAGGTTGCTATTGAGTCGGATCTGACTCCACAGCAGTGGGTTTGGTTTATGCTCTATTCTAGGAGCTCTGGTGGCATAGTGCCTAAAGCATTTGACTGCTAACCAGAGGCTCTTGGTTCAAACCCACCAGCCACTCCTTCGAAGGAAGATTGGGCAGTCTACTTCCTTAGCGATACTGCCTTGGAAACCCAAGGAGGGGTCACTATGAGTTGGGATCGACTCGATGGCAGTCAGTTTTGTTTTTCGGTTTTGGTATGCTTTATTCTAAAGTCTATGCTTTAACCACTAGGCCAGCATTGCCCAAACTTAGTGATGACATGGTCCCCTAGAGATATGATTCTGTAGAGCTTGTTAAAGCCCAGGTATAATTATTTTTAATGAGCATTCCCAGGTGATTCTTATGGGAATGACAAACTGGAAAATTTGTCATTGAGCCAAGAATTGAGTTGTGGTAAAGGAAATGAATAGTCAACTCTACCTGGGAGGGTAGAGAAGAAGATATGTGAGCTGTGTCTTAAAAGGTGAATTGAGTTTGCTGTGACAGGTATAAATAGTTGTTATTCTTTGAGTGGAAAGGTGTTCTTTGTTGGAAAGGTACTTCCCTGGAATTTCTCCCCATTGGTCTTGGTCCTACCTTTCCATGGTGCTTGCAATGCTTGCTCTCTCTGTGTCATCATAGCCAGGGAGGAAGGGGAAAAGAGGTCTACATCCATCTTTGTAGTCTTTTTCTTTCCTGACTAAACCTCCTCAGTCCACACACTATGGAGTAGTTCAGGATCCCTAGTCCTAATAAATGACCCAGATAGCCTTCCTTAGTTTTCTTGAAGAGTAAGGATCAAAATGAAGATCTGAAATAAAGACTTTCTCTGGGGAAGTCTCTATCCCACTTCACCTGATCATCAAGGTCGTTCTGTTTGATTCAAAATGCACAAGGCCCTGAAGGGGCCAGGAACTTAAGCTAGCTGTTCTTGGGTGAACCCTGTCCCCTCACCAGTGTTGGAAAGAGGTGGCTGTATGGCATAGAGATTTAATATAGCCCTTCATATGCAGCCTAGAGGACAATTCTCCCAGACCACATCCTTCCAGCATCTGGGGTTGAGTAACCCTCTACTCCAATCATTTGTTTTGTTGAGCAGCTGGTCTGGGTGAACAATCACTGTCTTTTCTAGGCTCGGAAGGGCCAGCACTCTGTACCCCAGAGTTCACTGTGAACTTAAGCTAAGGACACTATCCAGTCTTGGGGACCCAGCTGGGGTTGGATTTGAGGGTGGGTTTTGGAAGAATATAGATTCAGACTTTTAGGTAGGATGTGGGGAAGCAAAACCTGGGGAACAGACTTGAGGCTACTGGGGTTGATGCCTAGCAGTCAAGTCTACTAGGAATAGCACGGTGCCAGTGAAGAGATTTTGAAGTTTTCATCCCTCATCGTTGTGGGTGGAGAAGTGAGAGTTACCATCAGTGCAATTAGGATGTTCCCTGAACCAGGAGAGAAAATACCACCGCTGACTTTCTTCTGCAGCCTGTGCCCTGACCTGTTGGAAAAGATGGAAGGGTCTCTGAATTCAGAAGGGGTTATTAAGATATGATGGTAGGTAGTTGGGAAAATCTCTCGGAAATCTTGGGGTACCCAGGAAATACTGAATTGTGTGTTCTCAAAACCTCAGGAGCAGTAAGGTGAAGAGGAAAGAGTGAATCAAACTAGGACTGCCCTGGTGGGAGCATCAGGACACCTGGACAGCTTTTGCTTCTTGCTTCTGTTGGAGAAACGAGTCTCCCATTGAGGCATCTCTCCTTTCCCTTCCCATTGCTTGGTATCTCATGCTTGACTTTCTGCCCCTAGTAACGAACTTTCCTGGGGTTTGCCAAATCAGGCCCAGTAGGAGAGATCCCAAGGCCAGCACAACATGCCTTCAAGACAATTGGCAGCTTCATCACCAATGCTGAGAAATGGCAGCAAAACAGAGACTCTAACAGACCCCTATTGTGTAACTTGTAATAGGTTTTGAAGAAACTTGATGGATAGATGGATGGAGGCATCAGAAATATTGGAAAGCCTCTGGATTTCCAGCTTTGCTTTTTTTTAACTTGTTATTCTCTGTCTGAGTTACTGGTGGTGTTTTATTTCTTTTCTCTTGTTAACAGCATTTATTTTAATAAGCACTGATAGGTGTAAATCACTTTTGAATTACAAAGTTCTTTTATAGACACGATTCTCAGTGGGTTCATTATATAAAAAAGAAAAGGCAAACCTGTTATGATTATTTTAAAATTGAAGAAACTGAGGTTCAGGAGGTAAAAAGGGTCTGGTCCAGGGCTGCATAGCTAGTCAGCAGCAGCCCAGGATTTGAGTCTAAACCCAGGGCTCTTTGAGCTACATCATGGACGCCCCTTTCCTTTCCCTTAAATTTTACTATTTCTATCCAAATATAAGAATGTATATAGCCACCAGTTTGGTTTCTTTGGGAGGTGATTTTGCATGAATAGTTGGGTTTGATTTCCCTTTGCCCCTTTACTTTCTTGTTCATTGTCTCCTGAGCTTGGTGTTAAGACCTTCTCCCTTTGTTCTATTTATCAGAAAGAAGTAGCCAGTTATTGTTTGCTTCCTAATGACCCCTATAACCAGAACTCCTTCCCCTTGGCCCAGGAGGGACTAACCAAAGCCAAACCCAAACCACTGACATCAATTTCAACTCATAGTGACCCTAAAGCACAGAGTAAACTGCCCCATAGAGGTTCCAAGACTGTAAATCTTTACAGAAGCAGACTACCTCATCTTTCCCTCATGGAGCAGTGTGGGTTTTGGTTAGCAGCCCAATGCTTTAGCCATTACACCACCAGAGCTCCCTGGAGGGAGAAACAGCAGTGTTTTTTCTTATTATTTTTTATTCCCTCAGTGCATCTCAGTCTTCAAGCTCTAGATGTATTCTGTGGGCTCAGAGATGATTCTGACTCAGCTCTTGCCCTTAAGAAGCCACCAGACTATTTGAGGAGATATCCATCTGTCTTTTCATTTGTCCATCCATCCATCCATCCATCCATCCATCCTCCATCTATCTATCCATCCATCCATCCAAAAATATATACTGTGCATCATTGAACCACTAATTTATGTCTCAGCATTGAAGATGCGGTTATAAACAAAGTCAAGGTCCTGCCTTCAGGAACCTCCATTCCATTATGATCTTAAACAAAGTTAATACATTAATATTATGTAATAGCAGAGAGAGGTAGGTGCTTTAAAGAAAATTTAAACAAGAAAAGGGGATAAAGTGATCCTGTGATGGAAATGAAGGTCATGGACACTGTTCTAGAAGGGTCCAATGGAAAGCCTGTCTTAGTCACAGACCAGTATCCTCTTCCTCAGTCCTGACACAAAACTTCCCTTCCTCCACTCGTGGTTTTTAAAGAAGCCAGCATCAGGCTGACTTTTGTATCGCCACTTGGTTTGGAAGCTTCCGGCCACTATGAAAATTATTTTATGTATGTTAAACATCAACCTAAAAGCCCTGGTGGCACAGTCATTAAGTGCTCAGTTGCTAACTGAAAGTGGTGATTTGAACCCACCAGCCGCTCCACAGGAGAAAGATATGGCAATCTGCTTCCACAAAGATTGCAGCCTAGGAAACGCTCTGGGCCAGTTCTGCTCTGCCCTACAGGGGTCTATGACTGGAGGCCAATGGAAGCATCAACTAGCACTGAGCTCTCAGAGGCCTTTAGCTCCTCTGAGCCTTAGCCTGCCTTTCCACTGCAGGAGGTCCTGCTGTCGGCAGTGTTAAGAGTTAGCATAGGGTAAGGGACCTCTCCCTGGATCCTGAGAGTCTGCAACACAGATCCAGAAATTGATTCCCTGAGCTCCGCATACCATCAACTCTTCCAAGGAACTGAGAGTTTCAGGATTGTCACAGCAGTGTATAGCCTCCTGCCTTTGGTTTCTGGAACCAAATGTGTGTCCTGGCACTAAATGATTTTGTGTCCATGGGCAAACTCACCTCTTAGAAGCTCAGTTTCCTTATCTATTAAATGAAGTTAAGAATATCTATCTCATGCAGTGCTATGGCCACCTTGTTAAATATATGTATGTATACATGCATACACACAGACACACACACAGACACATATGTATGGAACTGTGAACATTCTGCAAAATTCTTTAGTTTATAAGCGCCAGGGCCAGGGCCAGGATTAGGACTGAAGTTTCCTGATTACTTTCTCTGTGGTTTTCATCTTCCAGGTGTTTTTTTTTTTTTTTTAATTACTATTTATTCAGCATGGACTATCTTCTAGACAGTATGCTGAGTCCCTTTTGTTCATTTTCTCATTTAATTCTTACAATAACTTCATTCAGTGATGACTGCTAGCCTCAACCAGATGAGAAAGCAGAAACTCAGAAAATGAAGGAACCTATCTAATGCTCCACAGTTGGTCAAGGATAAAACAGATACTCAAACCTAGGGTTGTGGACTCCAGAGCCTGCTCTGTTAACCATTATATGCTATTTGGCTGGTGTGGTGGGTAACATTGTGTATCAACTTGGCTGGGCCATGGTTTGGAGTGGTTTGGCAGCTGGATGTAATTATTTCCCATGATGGGACTGTAATCACCTCCGTAATGGAATATGTTGTGAACAGCTAAACAGCTGAGGGAGAGTAACCTTAGGGGTATGTGGCCTGCTTCCAGTACCTAAGGAGAAACTTTGAGAAAGGTCTCTAGCTTTTTGGAGCATTTGGCTGAATCTTCATTCATCTCCAGTTCCTGGACTTGAACTAGTGGCCTGCTGATCTTGGGATTGTTCCTGGACTTGAACCAGAGGTCTGCCAGGTTGCCTGATGATCTTGGAATTGTGCCATTTTACCTGTGATGTTGAGTTCATCAGGCTCAGCAGGCAGCAGCTGCATGAGTCAGAGGAAGCCTCTAGCTTGCTCCAGTGAGCTTGGAACAAGAGGTAGAACTGAAACCCAAGGTCAAGGGGCCTAAACCCAGCCCATAGAGCTGGCTGTCTGAAATCAGACTTCTAGCCTCCTAAACTGTAAGAGACTAAAATTGTTGGTTAAAGCCACCCACTTGTGGTATTTCTGCTATAGCAGCACTAGAGAACTAAGACAGTAAGCTATCTGGTCTTTTGATCACAGTTTGGAAAGGAGCCCTGGTGGCACAACTGGTTAAGCACTTGGCTGCTAACCAAAAGGTTGGTAGTACCCGGACTCCATGGGAGAAAGACCTGGCAACCTGCTTCTATAAAGATTACAGCCAAGAAGACTCTCTAGAGCAGTTCTACTCTGCCACATGGAGTAGCTGTAAGTCAGAATCAACTCCATGGAGCCCAACAACAACAACAACCTATGAGTTGATGGGTCACTGTCCCACCCTTTGGAACCTGGCTGTAATTGGAATTGCAGAAAGTCCTTTTCATTCTCACTTCTGTTTTGACACTTGGAATCTGTGAGAAACTCTTTGGTCCTTACGACACAGAACTTATGGAACTGTGCATTACAATAATTACCTACTTGGTTATCCATTTCCCCACACTGACTGTAAGTTTTTCAAGGGCCTATCTCTGTATTTCTAAAGCCTCACATCAAGTTAGGAACAGAGTCAGACCATACCATTAATAGTTGTAACAACTATGACAATAACTACCATATCTGAATGCTCTCTTTATGCTAACATCTATATGACATATTTCACGTTCGTAGTCTTATTTAACCCTCACAATAGCCCCTTTTTGGTGAATGAGGTTATTTCCCTTTTAGATACAATGTGGAAAATTAACATCACAGAGACAATTCTCTAAAGTTGTACCACTGGTGAGTGGCAGAGGAAGAATTTGAACTTTGGTCCAATTCTAGGCATGACCTTCACCTGGTGAATGAGTAAATCAATGAAAGAGTGAACACCTCTTGCCAAATCACCCAGGTTCATGTGTTTATCTTCATGACTCAGAGAATAAGGAGGAAATCAGTCCTCTTATAGATGCTTTCTCCCACCCTTTCCACTCATCCATCCTTCAGTGTGTGTGATTTGAGACAGAACTTGAGAGACCACCTGAGGATATGGAGTGGGTTACTGATTTCTGCTAAATGTCTCATGTGAATTATCTTCAGCCCTCTCTCACACTTGAATGGAGAACTGCCAGACAGATATATTTCAGTCATCAACCCTCAGAGAGGCATTTGTAATGGATCCATTCATTCATTCATAGTTTCAACAAGCAATAGAGGATCTACTATGGGCCATGTATCATTCAAATTCATTCAGAAAGAAATAAAACACTGTTTTTCCTGTCACTGTCTCCCTATATAGAAACACAATAAATACATAATGAGGTACTTGAGGTGTCAGAGTAGGGCTAGGTCTTGGGAACATAGAGATGATTAAGGATGCCCTCCAGGGGCACTCAGGGTGATGGGAGGGTAATCAAACTGTAATGAAGCTTGCTGTGTGTTCTGGGAAAGGGGAGCACAGATTATCTTGGGCCTGACAGGTGGCCACACAACACAGACAGAGAAAGGTTGCAGGAAGGTGGGTTGGGAACTCATAACCCAAAAGCCGAGGCTTGAAGGGACCACACAAAGAAGAGGAGGAAAGACATTGCAGACACAGGAAACAACATGAGAAAAAGCATAGAGGTGTGAGATTGTGTGAAGGATACAAGGCAGTTAACTGGTTTAGTGCATGCATAACCAAGTGTAATACCAGGTAGGCTGTCATAAGAATCCATATATCTCATCTGTGCAAAATGCTTTCATGTTCACCTTTGCCTTTTTAATCTCCTGAAATATTAAGGTTTGAATCAGTGTTAGAAATCAACAAGTCTTGCCTACTCATCCCAAAGAGGGGAAGGGATATAATCAAGGTCACACAGCTTGCAACTTGCAGTGGGAGAGCAGAGGTAATCATGGGAATGGGGTCAGAAAACAAACATGGCAAATATCTCATACTACAGTGTAGAAGAAATGGTGATTTCACTGCTAGTTTGTATCTACTATTTAGGGAGATCTGGTGGCATAATGCCTAAGGCATTTGACTGCTAACCAGAAGGCTGGAGGTTCAAACCCACCAGCCACTCCTCAGAAGGAAGGTTGGGCAATCTACTTCCTTAGTGATACTGCCTCAGAAACCCAAGGAGGGGTCGCTATGAGTCAGATACCACTTGATGGCAAACACAACAACAAGAACATTTAGGAAAGAAGGCCTTGCATCAAAAAGAATGCTAAAATTCCTGAGATCTACCATCTGCCTGCCATTATGCAAAATGTGTTACACAATACAATCTCATTTAATCCTCCCCAAAGCCTCTTAGTTAGATGTTAATAGCTCAATTCACAGAGGAGGAAACTGAGGAAACTCAAGTGACTTACCAAAGATACACATCTGAAAGGTAATACAGGCATGACTCAAACCCCTGTCTGTCTGATTCATGAGGAAGTGCTGGCATCCTGGTGTTTATTAGCTTTCTCTATAATGCTTTTCTGAATGAACTCCCAGGTATTAGTCCCAGTTGGCTCTAATCTAAAAATGATTAAGGAAAGTTGATCTGGAGCTGGGGTGAAGGGATGAAGAAGTTCTAAAGAACGACTGCATTTGCATTTCATTCCCTTGATACTGTCTTGGGGAAAAAAGAGTGTCTATAATAGATACATGATAGGTAGATGGCTGTTTAAAAGAAAAATGTTTCATTTTCTGCAGTAGGTCCTCCTGTATCTGTCTAGAGGTAAACATATCTCTTCATTTGAATACATTCTGGCATAACCTCTTGCAAGATTCAAAAACCCAACCAAACTCTGCCCTGGAGTCGACTCTGACTCATAGTGACTCCCATTGGGTTTCTCAGGCTGTAAATCTTCACAGAAGTAGATCGCCCCATCTTCCTTCTGCAGAGCAGCTGGTGGGTTTGAATCACTAACCTTCTGGGTAGCAGCCAAATGTCCTCTCCACTATGCCAACAGATCTTCTTGGGAGTTTACCAAGGGAAAAATGAATACATAGATATATTCCTTGTAAGCCAGTGACAGGATCTAGAATTCCGTGTCCTTGTCAGAACTTTATTCTTCCTCCTTCTTCCTGCCAATCTAACACTGAGTCTGCCCATCCTGTTGTCTATGTCTTATTTCTACCTTCTTTGAGGAATACTCACGTCAGCTGTCCTTATTTCAGCTCTCAGTATCTCTCTCCTAGACGTAAGTTT
Source organism: Orycteropus afer afer (assembly GCF_000298275.1). Lineage (NCBI taxonomy): Eukaryota > Metazoa > Chordata > Mammalia > Tubulidentata > Orycteropodidae > Orycteropus > Orycteropus afer. The sequence continues at coordinate 9,313,861 of NW_006921624.1, forward strand.
TTCAATATCTATGTGACTGACATTTTAGGCCAGATAATTTTCTGTTGCAGTGGCGTGTGCTGTGCATTGTAGGATATTTGCATCTTCCTTGGTCTCTACCCACTAGCTGCCAGTAGTTCATTCCACCCAGCCCAGTTGTGACAACCAAGAACGTCTTTAGACATTGCCTAATGTCTCCTGGGAGAAAAACAGTTCAGAGTCACTCTTTTAGACTGTTGTTAACATCTGGGGGTTCTGGTAAGATGGCGGAATAAGCAGACAAACTACACAGACCCACTTCAACAAAGAAAAGGTAACCAATTAATACAGATACAGAAGATAATCCTGGAGCCCTGAGCTTTGAAAGGAAGGAGGCAGAAGTGGACTAAACTCCAACTAGTAGAAGAACCTGTATGAAAACACCAAAAAAGGAGACTTACGGAGCTGCAGTCTGTCAGCGACCCTGATGGCATGGACAACTTGGATATTGCCGAGTGGTGTTAGGACCTAAGAATTAACCTAAAAATTGGCCCTGCTAGCCAGGGGCTG
>NW_006921624.1:9318289-9319776 GCF_000298275.1 Orycteropus afer afer
AGCCTCTTCTTGGTCTATGTACAGGTTCCTCATGAGCACAATCAAGTGTTCTTCAATTCATGTTCCTTGTAATGTTATCCATAATTTGTTATGATCCACACAACCAAATGCTTTTGCATAGTTAATATAACACAGGTAAACATCTTTCTGGTATTTTTGCTTTTATCCAAGATCCATCTGACATCAGCAATGATATCTCTCATTCCCTGTCCTCTTCTGAATCCATTTTGAATTTCTGGAAGATGCATGTCAGTATACTGCTGCAACTGTTTTTTTTTTTTTTTCTTCTCCAGCAAAAATTTTACCTGTGTGTGATATTAATTATATTGTTTGATAATTTCCAAATACTGTTAGATTACCTGTTTTTGGAATGGGCACAACTATGAATTTCTTCCAGTTAGTTGGCCAGATATCCATCTCCAAAATTTCTTGGCATAGATGAGTGAGCTATTCAGTAGGGGAGCTCAGTAATTCTAATACAAAAGAGAAAATGCTAACGGTCCTTACATGAAGGTAAGATGATTCTCTTTGGGAGCTGAGAGGATAAATAGATTCCTGTTGGCTGAGGAAGGGGAGGATTAATCCTAGAAGAGTGCATAAAGGTGGTTGCACTGAATTGAGTAATGAACTCTGGGTGGTATTTGGGTTTATAGATGTGGGAATGAGAAATAAGAATGAGGGCAACATTCCAGGCAGAGGAACTGGCTTGGCCAAAACTGCAGAATATTCTATGCGAGCAGTGAGTTCCAATGAGGTTGGATACTTAGTCCCATGCCTGCTGCATGGCAGGTGTTCAGCAAGGTTGGTTGCATGGATGAATGAAGCATACATTTTGAGAAGGGCGTTAGAGTAGGTAATGAGCAAAGGTAGGGGCTTGACTGACGAAAACCTTACCTGTTAGACTGCAGGTCTCCAGCTTTATGAAGGCGTTGGGGACCTATATGCAGATTTGCCTTACTTATGGCATGAAAAATGAATTGAGAATAGTGGGGATGGGAGTACTCTCTGGTAGATCATTCAGGAGCTCTGGTGGTGTAGTGTTTAAGGCATTTGACTACTATCCAGAAGGCTGGCAGTTCAAATCCACTAACCACTTCTCAGAAGGAAGATTGGGGAATCTACTTCCTTAAAGATACAGACTCAGAAAGCCAAGGAGGAGTCACTATGAGTCAAATCGGAACAATTGACACCTGCGACCATAAGGCAGCAGTCGGAGGGAGAGGAAGAGAAAGCTGAAGTTTGTAGGTCGAACAATCAGCATTTACATGATTTTTAGCAGCTTTGGAAGGAGGGTGTGTGCTGTATGTTTTGCCTCCAATCTGATTTTAGGGTGTTCTGTAACCTTAGTCAAGTCTCTTCCATTTTCTGAGTCTCAGTTTCCTCATCTGTAATAATGAGAGTTTGGGCTATTTTCTAATAATCCTTCCAGCTTAAACATAGATTGAGGCCAGAAAGGAGACGTCTCAGAGGACTTAGAGCCCCAGCCC
>NW_006921624.1:9320441-9343678 GCF_000298275.1 Orycteropus afer afer
GTGAATAGACAGATCAACTAGAAAACCAAACTCACTGCCATCGAGTCGGATCTGACTCAGCAACCCTTCCTTGGGTTTCCAAGGCGGTATCACTACTTTTGCAGCACTGGGTGGGATTGAACCTCCAACCTTTAGGTTAGTGGTCAAGTGCAAACTGTTTGTGCCATGAAGGGACCTTTGGAGAACACCAGTCATTGAATTTAGAGCCCACCCTAATCCAGTATGACCTCATCTCTACTAGTATATATGCACAGACCCTATTTCCGAATAAGATGGCATTCTGAGGTTCAGGTTGATGAGAGTTTTGGGGGGACATTATTCAAGCAGTACAGAGAGAGTGAGAAAGTGCTCCCAGCTAAGGAAGCAATAGAAGATGGGGGAGCACCACACTGGGGAAATGCTGATCCCTCCATGATGCTTCAGGAAGAGGTGTGAAGGGGACTGCTGAGGTGCTGAGGCAGGAGGAGGAAGTGGGGATCCAGTCACGGAGGGTCTCGAGTGCCAGGCTAGAGAACCTGGACATCAACTGGAAGGTCTTGGGGAGCCAGGAAAGGCTTTTCAGCAAGGGGAGTGAAAGGGATTCTTGGGATTAGAGGGCTAGGTGGAGGGAACGAAGCTGGTGTTTTCTTGACTTTTGTTTTGTGAGATGTTTTCCCTCAGACATTTTATTGTTTTGTTTAATCCTCAACACAACCCTTCATGTTTAAAACTAGCCACTTCATTTTAAAGGTGAGCCTACTGTGGCCCAAGAGGCTAAAGCATCGTATCAGTTTTTCATAGCCAACAGTGTGCAGGGAAGCAGTGATTCACACACTGGCCTATATGCACCAGATGCTTGACTTCCCCATCACATCACACTGCCTTTGGCACCTCTTACACTCATCCTTTTCTGACTCCACAGGGGAACTTGAGACCCACTGTCAGTGCCAGAACAAGATGAGTGAGCTTATCCTACTCTGGAGAGACCTCCAGTAAGGAAGGTTCCAGAAGGTTCTGGAATATGGGGATACACATTCCCTCTCTCATCTCTTCCCTTCTTCTTATGTGACTAAGTTGAAAACCAAACCCACTGCCATCAAGTCAATTCTGACTCATAGCAACCCACATTGGGTTTCCGAGGCGGTAAATCTTTGCAGAAGTAGATTGCCCCTTCTTCCTTCCATGGAGTGGCTGGTGGGTTTGAACTGCCAGCCTTCTGGTTAGCAGTCAATGCCTTAGGCACTATGCCACCAGCATTGTGAAATTCTCAGACTCATAAAGCGAAGGTAATGCCATCACCCCCAGACCTGTACTGTCTGCAACCTCACAGAAACAAAACCCTAACTAATAGACTGGCATTTTAATTTCTGGAACTCACTGCCACTTCTCCAACCTTGTTTGTGTTGGGCTGTCCTTGAGTGAACACAGCCCAAATCAGATTTGGCTCAGTTTGTCCCTCAGGCCAGCAGGCCCTTAGCTTGCCACCCCTCAAGGCTTGGTCTCTTCTTAACTTTCTTTCTAAAATTTCGTAGCCTTCCCCACTTCATCTTTTCCTCCCTCCATGGCCACTCTCCTGCCCAGCAGCACATTTTCCCCCACTGCCAGCTCTGCACTTGCTCCTGGAGGGGTCCTCAGTGTGTGGACACTCTGGCTCTGCTTCCTTCCAGATTGCTCCTACTTCTTTGTTTACTTGCCTTTGGTGGAAGACGCCTACAAAAGAGTGGCAGTATAAACTTGCAGGCATGGATTGGTCCAACAGCCTAGGCCGACACGGTGAATGTACCGTAGTTTCTTCCTGATTCTGAGTTAGGGACATCTCTGCTTGCCCACTCAGACCAAAACCAAATCAAACCACTTGCCCTCAGGTCAATTCCAACTCTTGGTGGCCCCATGTGTGCAGAGTAGAACTGCTCCTTAAGGTTTTTAAGGCTGTGACTTACCAGAAGCAACTTGGCAAGCCTTCATTCTGAGCTCCTTCTGAGTTTTTAACTGATTGTACCATCCATGGACTCCTCCCACCAGGACAGAGATGATCAAATGATTCTCTTGAGCCCCTTTACTTGTGTACAGCATCCTTCAGTTAGTGAGGAATCTCACATCTATTGCCAGATTTGAATTCACAGCAATCCTATGAGTTCCATGAATGAGAATTTTCCTGTGGCATGGTTGTATCATGTGCCAGACACTGAGCTAAGCACTCCATAGCCATTAATCACTTCCTATCCCCCTCTATAAAGAGGCTTTGACCCCATTATAGATGAGAAAATATGATTCAGAGATTAATTCCTCTGTCTAAAATCATCCAGATTCTATATGGTATTATAAGATTCAAACCAAGTCATTCCGACTTCCTAGCCTGTGTCCATATTTGTGTGCTGTGTGATTCCAAGTATTCCTAAGTCTGATTTACTGATAAATGAACTGAGTATCCAAAGAGGACCTGGCAGCCCGAGGTAACATAGTTTGAGTAAAGAACCCGGAACCTTTTTCCTGCGTGCCCTGAACATGTTTCCACTCCCCTGTACTCCACTACTTTTTCAGGGTCTGGGAAGGTAGGACTAGTGAGAGGGGTGTTGTAACATGGCCTGGATGATTAGTTTGCCTTGGGCAAGACCAAATGAGAGCTGTCTAGGACCCTGGCTCAGGGACATCTGTCTCAGTAGGTCAGGGGCACAATGAACCCTTGGATATTACAATTCTCATTTTTCTAAATTCTAACAGTGACACTCTTATCTGTAATAAAGCTTAGGTCAGGGCAGGGTGGGAGTGAGGACAAGGAGCCCCTGAAGTAGACTCATGACATAAGTCAATCATTGGATCTTTGAGGTAAAGAGACCTTCAGGCTCAGCCCCCACCAAAGCAGGAAGGACTCTCTCTTCCACTTCCTTTCCAGAAGTTCTCTTAGGCTGGAGAATCTGTGTCTGGAATTTCTTAGATAATTTAAGGAGTGAACGTGAGCAAGAGCCAATTAGGCTTTGGATTCTCCTATCCCTAGCCAACCCCAAGCACGGAGTTATGCTGAATTAGTGTGATTCTTAACTACACAACTTTGGTAAAGCACCTCCTGTCTCTGTGCCTCTGTTTCCCACTTACCATGGGACAATGAGGCCTACCATGGTCAGTGGTCAAGGTAAATGATAGAGCATATATAAAGTGGTCCAGATTGAGAAGGCACTGAACAAGTTTTGCAGAATAGTCATTGAGAAGCAGAAGACCAAGTCATTCATTTGCTCATTCAACCCTTTACTCATTCATTAAACACTAAATATGTACACTTGTTGAATGTTGTTGACAATAATAATAACTAACAGTTTTTGAGCAGTTACCACCTGCCCATACTGCAGTGAGTACTCTACAAGCATCTTACTCCTCACAATGGCCCAGTGTGGTGACATTATGAATGTTGCCCTTACTGAGCCAATGATAAAACCAGGATGCCAAAAGGGAAAACAACCTAGACAAAGTGACAGCCTGTGAACTAGCTCAATTTTAAAATTATAATCCCTACCACATAGGATAGTTTTAAAGATTAAATAAAATAGTGTTAAGTAAACGTGGTAAGGAGGGCCTGCTAGTGTGCTTATCAAATGTTAGTGTTCCTTCTGTCCCTTTTATCTCTTTATTCTCCTTCCTTGTTATCTCTCTTCTTCTCACTCTTCCTCCCTCCCTTCCTCTATCTCCTTCCTTTCTTTCTGATGCAAAATAAATAACTGTAATACAATGTCACACATGATTTCTAGATACAAAACAATCACTATAATATGTCCTGTGGAGGAGGAAGAAGATCTATTCTTATTTTTCTAGGGCTTCAGAGGGGATAAAACAATACACACAAGTATTAGATATATGTTCACAGATCATATACAAACGCATATGTAAATACACTTTTGTGTGTGTGTGTGTGTTTGTATTTAAGTTCTGACATCCAGAGAATTCTCGGGAATTCTATAGTAGCTCACAGCTAAAGTCAAAGTGGAGTTCTGGTCACTGCCCCAGGGCTCTCAGCTGTGCCTGGCCACTGCTTCCCACCACCCTCACCACCATAAATGCTCATATGGATGAGAGAGGTTCTAGCTTGCAGACCAGACAGAACAAGACCGTTTTCTGGTATCACTGTATTTTTCGGGAAGATAGCGAGTCACTGGAGTCATTCATGTTCTTCTTGGTGTAAACAAGTGTCCTTAATGGCAGTCACCTTCTTTTCCCAAGTTGATGTAGTCAGGGTTTACATCTGCCACATTTGATAGATGCTATACAGGTAGTTAAAGAAATTTTCCTTGCCTTGTATGAAATTATAGTGAAGGAAAAGCGGTCAGCCACAGAGTTTGGGTAAACGCTGATGACAGGTAGTAGAAATACCTCAGTTTTTTCATGAAATACAAACAAAAACAAGGCTCAGATCTTGCTCTTCTCTTCCAGGGCAAATTTACATAATATTAAAGTGCAAGGTGAAGCAGTGAGTGCCAGTGTTAAGTGCTGTGAGTGATTTTCTTGAACTGTTGGAAAAAAATATTGAGGGGGGAGGTTATTTGCTAGACCAAATATTTAAGGTAGACAAGATTGGCATATTTGGGGAAAAAATGCCTGAAAGGATCTACATTTCAAAAGAAAGAGGGGAAAAGAAATACACCAGGGCATAAGGCATCAAAGTATAGGCTGATGTTATTGCTTTGGGGGTAGCACATCTGGGGATTTCAAGCTTCAGCCTTTACTTGTGTGTCACTCCCTAAACCCAAAGGCACTTCACCATATCGTTGAGGCATGTTTTCCCATTATTTGGAAGTCAAATGCAGAGGCTTGGTTTAAATTGCCATCTTTGAAGATTGGTCCTTGAACTTTCTTGTCCCTGTTGTTGAATATTATCGCTAGGCTAAGGAAATTCCTTTCAAGATTCCCTGTGTGCTTGGCAATGCATCCGCACATCCAAGCACTTTAGATGACATTCAGCCCAAAATAAAGATTGTATTTCTACCTCCAAACACCATACGATTACTTCAGCCAATGGATCAAGGAATCATAGTGTAGCCATTAGCCATCTCTCCATCATCATCTTCTCCTGCATCATCACCCATTTATTAATGTTATTGTGATAATCGAGGTCCCATGCTAGATGCTAGATAGCGATGGAAGGTGAGTAAGTGTTAACTTTTTACCATGATCTTTTCTCTTTCTTCTTTCTATCAAACTATTTTAAGAGCTATTTTTTTAATTATATATATATATATATGTATATATACACACATATATATATTATATAGGAGCTCTGGTAGCATAGTGGCTAAGACACTTGTCTGCTAACCAGACGGCTGGCGGTTCAAACCCACCAGCCACTCCTCGGAAGGAAGGTTGGGCAATCCTACTTCCGTAGTGATACTGCCTCAGAAACCCAAGGAGGGTCGCTATGAGGTCGGGGCCGACTCGACGGCAAACAACAACAAAACAACAACAATATATAATAGTTTTTACAATACTGTGTATACACACACACACACACACACACACAGATCCTCTCTCTTTCTTCAGTACAGTATGGTATGGAGTTACTTTTATTATTACTGTTATGTACAGTATTATTATGTTTAAGATGTTTTAGTGTTTTTGGAAGTGTTTGTTAAGTGTTGGATATGCATAGAAATGTGAAATAGTTATTATATACTAAGACAGGCATTTCACTAACTGATGCTAAATAAGAACCATATGTACCTGTTCCAGTTTACCTTCAAATTCAACTTAAAAGATAGACTTAGGAACAGATCTCATTTATAACCTGGAAACCACCTGTACATTCATTTAACAAATATTTATTAAGCACCTAGTCCCAGGCCCCTTATTTGGAGTCAGAAATGAAAAGACTAGTTTCTGATAATGAACAAAACATAAAGTGTGTAGAAATTAAGCCAAACCCAGTTGCTGTCAAGTCAGTTCTGACTCATGGCAACCCCAAGTGTGTCAGAGTACAACTGTGCTCCGTAGAATTTTCAGTGGCTGATTTCTTGAAAGTAGATCATCAGGCCTTTCTTTTGAGGCACATCTTGGTGGACTCAAACTACAACCTTTGGGTTAGCAGCCAAGTGTATTAAGTGTTTGCACTGTCCAGGGACTCCTGTGCAGAAGTTAAACTCAGCAATATCATACATTTGCAGCAAGATGGAAGAAAGATTGGTATCTCTTGAGCCCTCAGAGGACTGATGAGGAAGTAAGACTAAGAGAGCGTGAGCAAGTTGCCTGGGGCTACACAGATAGTGGGAGGCAGAGGCAGAGTTCAGACACTCACTTGGGTGAAGTCCAAGCCCTGGCCCTTCCCAGCATTTAGCAATCTGGATTGTTCTCTCCCACCCCTCATCTCGTTTGCTCCTCATGACAACTTTGTGAAGAAGGAAGGACAGGGAATCTTATTCCTCCTTTAAACATGTAAACGGAAAAGCCTAGAGAAGTCAAGCAGTTAACCTGAAGTCACAAAGCTTGTTGGTGGGAAAGCCAGGTTTGAGAATTGTGTCTGTCTGGCTTCAAAGCAATGGCTGACGGTTCTGAGGCTCTAGCCGAACCCTGGCGCCTGACTCAGTGTGATGTATGGGCAAAGCCCTTCTGGCCGCCTCGCTGCAAGAACAGCTTCCCACTCCTTGCTCTGCTTCCCTTCTCCTCCAGGGCGGCCTTATCGCACTGCTGCTTCTCCTGCTCGTGTTCACCGTGGCCCTGTATGCCCAGCGGCGCTGGCAGAAGCGGCACCGCATCCCCCAGAAGAGTGCAAGCACAGAAGCCACTCATGAGATCCACTACATCCCCTCAGTGCTACTTGGTCCCCAGGCCCGGGAGAGCTTCCGCTCCTCCCGGCTGCAAGCCCACAATTCTGTCATTGGCGTGCCCATCCGAGAGACCCCCATCCTCGATGACTATGACTATGAGGAGGATGAGGACCTGCCCCGGCGGGCCAACCACCTCTCCCGTGAGGACGAGTTTGGCAGCCAGGTGACCCACACCCTGGACAGCCTGGGCCGGCCAGGGGAAGAGAAGGTGGACTTTGAGAAGAAAGGTGAGTCCTTGTCACATCACCCTTTCTTAGGGGCATTGTGGGAATCTGGGATGAGATGCAGGAGCTGGAGGGTTGGAGGCTCAGGCAGTATCTTCTGGGCTGTGTTAATTGGATTTATGGGGAACCTCTCTGTTGGGTTATCAGAGTTTATCTTCTCTGGTCTTTCAACAGTGATGGGAGAAGAGAGAGTGTCAGTGTTCCTTGAATTGGGGTTATGAGAGACATCAGAGGGTACCTAGTGCAAAACCTCTTCAGCTTTTTGATTGCCTTTCTTGACAACAATCTCACTTCCTGGGATATAGTCTATTCCATTTCCAGCCACTACAAGACTATTACAAGATTTTTCCTTATACCAAGCTGAAGTCTGTTTCCCTGTACCTTCATGGCCACAAAGAAAGCAAACCTGATATTCCTTTGCCAAAGTAGCTCTTGGGAAATTGGCAGCAGGAAAAGGGATAGCCTGTAAATTCTGGAAATCAACCTAAAATATTATCACACATTCTGCTATTCTCATGTGAAATATATTTCAGACATTTCACCATGCTGGTCAGTATCTTCTTAGATGGAGATTCTAGTTTTTTCACATCTGGAGCGTAACGTCTGAGTGGACACGATTCATCGATGTGGACATCCTCCAGTACAGAGAAAAACAGTACTTTCACCTTCTTTTTTCTAGCTGCTATGCTTCTGTTGATATAGCTTGAAGTCACATTTGTTCTTTACAGCTGTTGTTGGCTCATATTGGGCTTTTTGATATTAAAACCCCTCACTCTTCGTCATATATGCTGCTATTAAGACCTATCTTCTTTATCCTATTTTGGGGACAATTATCTACTTGGACATGTTGTTGTTGTTGCTATGTGCCATTGAGTCTGACCCGACTCATAGTGACCCCTCCTTAGGTTTCCGAGGTGGTATCACCACGGAAGTAGATTGCCCAACCTTCCTTCCGAGGAGTGGCTGTTGGGTTTGAACCCCCAGCCTTCTGCTTAGCAGTCAAGTGCCTTAGGCACTACGCTACCAGAGCTCCTGTTTGGACATAGGTATTTATTTATATCCATAAGAAGTGCCTACAGCTCCAGCTATATAATTATAAGTAGAGTGTAATTAATTTCTTCAGTAACATGCTATGGAGGTACAGTTCTATTTTTTTTTATTCATTGATTTTTGTGGCCTTGGAGCTGACGATAGGCTAAAGCTTTGGCCTAGAGATTTCACTTCTAACATTGTCAACTCCTTCTGTGAGCCTGGAAGAATTTTCATTGCTTAAGTTCAGCCCTGGAATGCTGAGCTCTACAGAGAGCTGCTTCTACTCTGAAGGCTCTCCCTCTCAGAGCCATCTTTCCATTACACTAATGGGCAAATGATTGGAAGGAAGATTGGACAACCTACTTCTGTAGTGATACTGCCTCAGAAACCCAAAGGGGGTCGCTATGAGTCAGGTCTGACTCGATGGCACGTAACAACAACAATGGGCAGATGAAAAGATCTGAAGCTTCTTAAAAGTGAGACGCTTTTGTCAAGCGTAAAAGCTGTAGGGAGGGAGTAGAGTGGTTCAGTTAGGAAGAGCATGTGTTTTGATGTCATCTTAATCATATCTACAGACTCCCTTTTGCCAAATGTAGCATAATCACAGGTTCTGGAATTTGGGCATGGGTATCTTTAGAGAACAATCCTTACTCTACCTACAGCAATGAGCATGGGAAAATGAAAATTCAACTCTCTGAACCTCAATTTCCTCATTGAAGGGTTATTGGAAGGCTTAAATAAATAAATAAATAAATAAATAGAATGTGTGTAAGATAGCAAACTCAGGGCCTGGTGGTTGATAACTCTTGAATGCCCAAGAGCTGGATCTGTAGCCCTCAGTCTTCCCTGTGCTTTTGAGACTTTCCAGAATCCAACCACACTATTTTTCTCATGTTTGCCCCAAGCCCAAGCCACCAGAGTCTACTCACTTCTCTGTAATGTCATGTACATTTCCCTTGTCCTTGTTTTGACTCACACCTCCTCAACCCTCCGGCCACATTTACTGGGTCCAAAGGGCATACAAGACTCACTCTCTATTGGCAGAGAGGAATGCTTCCCCCATTGGAGAAGAGACTGAACAGTTTTAGACCTACCAGCTCCCATTGGCTTAGAGATGGCTCTTTCTCTTATGTTTTCTTTCAAGCAGAACTCTATTCAAACTATAATCAAGCCAGACACCGATTGTCTGAAAGCTCAATGCTGGCATTAAGAAGTACGTAACAGAAGTATTTCAAAGAGACTGAGTGTTGGATGCATGAGAACTCAGACATAGTCTGATGGAGTGGAGACAGGCAGACTAGGACTTGAATTTTGTTCCTCACTCTGTTCACTGGGGAAATCTCTTAGCTACCCGGTACTGCCAGTTCTTCAACTCACCTGTTTTTACCAATGAACATGATTTTTTTTTTTAAAGTTCCTCTGAGGAAAATTTTGTTCCTCTGAGTAAGGAGCTCTAGTAGCACAGTGCCTAAGGCATCTTGACTGCTACCCAGAAATTTGGTGGTTGAAGCCCACCAGCTGCTCTGCAGAAGAAAGATGATACAATCTCCTTGTATAAAGATTTACCACCTTAGAAAATCAATGGGGTCGCTATGAGTCATAATCAACTCGATGGTGGTGGATTTTTTTTTCTGAGTAAAATTTACAATAAAATAAAGCAAGCTTAGATCTAGACACTCTTAGCTCCAGTAAGGTCAGGAGAGGAAGAAACCTAGGCAAGAAGAGAGTAGAGAGCATGCCTCTCCGGACTCCAGGCAAGATATTGCTCATTCTGGTGGTGGGCAGTCAGGTGGCTGCCAGGGGCTGAGCAGCTGCAATAGTCCTAAGGTCCCTGGGTAATGAATTGGTTAATACTCTCAGCTGCTAACACAAAGTTTGGAGGTCCAAGTACAGCCAGATGCCCCTCAGAGGAAAGGCCTGATGATACACTTTTGAAGTCAGCCATTGAAAACCCTATGAAGCACAGTTTCACTCTGACACACCTGGGGTCGCCATGAGTTAGAGTCAACTTGATGGCAACCGGATGGACCCAGAGCACCTAGGCTTGCTTTGCCTGGACAGAGGGATAATTCCACTGGCAGACCAGACTGCAGCAGATCTAAAGTAGTAGCTCAGAACAAATGCTCAAGGGGCCCAAAGGGAGAGAACCATGAGGTTTTCTCTGTGAATGGGGCAGTTGCCTGGGCAGAGCCCGGGCTTTTGCCAGTAGTGAGCAGGGACTCAGAAAGTGGGTAGCCCATATAAAAACAATCTTATAGTCTTGAAATTATATTGTCAAGGGCTAATCCCACTGACACATTTCATATATAGAATTTGCCTATAAATTCAAACTGTTTCCTCATACGCAACATCCATCAGCCTGCTTTTCAACTTAGTCCTTCAAATAATATAGAAGACAGTCTGCCAACCAGAGAGAGAAAGTTTCATTACAAAATAACAGCTGCCTGAGGTTTGTTTTGTTTCCTAGGGTTGATGTAACAAAACACCACAAACTGGGTGACTTATAAGAAGGGAAAATGATTGTCTCACAGTTTTGGAGACTGGACATCCAAATCACATAGGCCATGTTCTCTCCAAAGGATCTAGAGGATGACTTTCTTTTCTGTCTCAGCTGCTGGTGGCCCCAGGCATTCCTTGGCTTGCAGCTGCAGCAAAACTTCCTGTTTCCATGGCCATCTTCCCTCTGTGTCTCTGTGTCTCTTTTACAGAACACCACTCAGATTGAATCAGGACCCATCCTACTCCAGTATGACCTTATGTTAACTGATAACATCTTCAAAGACTCTATATAAACAAGGTCACATTTAGAGATACCAGGATTTAGGACTTCAAGGTAAATTTTTTTGGAAAATGAATTCATAACAGGGCCCCAGGTCTCAGGAGTGTTATACTGATCAGGGCCGACATTCAGCTGGTATCTGTTGGTGTGGAGGACCCTTTGTTAGGTGTTGAAAGTCTTCAGCACCAGTTGATAAGGAGCTTGCTGCCCTGAGCCTCTGGTGCCCTCCTGCTGCCTGGGAGTCCCAACCCTTCCCCAAGGTTCCTCCTGAACACCTCATCATCTAGAAGCAGGGTGGCTTTTAGATGCTGCTCTAGTACTGTGGCTGGATCCTTCCTAGATAGTTAGTGCCTGTGTCATAGAAGTCATCAGGTGTTTTGAATATCACCCTGATATCACCATAATGAGTTGTTGAGAATTTAATTGTGTCAATATGTGAAACCTTAATACAACACAGAAACTTGGTCCATCCATTTGAATTCCAATTCTCCTTACCCCTCCTTAAATGTATGCATGGAAGCTTAAGGAAATTTATATAACAAATTTACACCTTTAATGAGCAATGGCGTGAGAGATGGCTGAGTGAATATTGGGTTTACTTTACTTAATTTTGTTTCATTATTGTGGAATAAATGCATACTCTTTGTAATGGAAGGAAAGGAGAGAGGGGGAGAGAGAAGGGACAGGGAGAGGGACAGAAAAAGGCTGAGGTGGATAAAGCAGTAACTAAACGTCCTACTCCTGTCTCTCCATCCTGTTTCCACTGCAGGACTCAAAGTTAATCCTCGATAATAGTTCGATTTATATTGTAGTGCTTTCCAATATGCACATAATATACATATATAGGTATGTGTGTGTATGTATTTGTGAATTTCCACCCAGATATAAGCAATTAGGGTCATCTCAACCACATATATTTTTCTTCAGAAATTTGATAGTTTTACTCAACAATATATAAAGCATCTCTCCATGCACACCTACTTTATTCTTTCTGAAGGCTATATAACATCTCATAATGTGAATGTACCAAAACTTACTTAACTGCCCCCTCTTATTGACCATAATTTGAATTTTGCACTTATAAACAATGCATCAACAAAAAAAAATTCTCTATTTTTCTTCTTCTTCTTCTTGTGGAGTGTAATAATATTGCTGTATCACAGATGGATATGTAAAAGTAGAATCTCTGGGTCAAGGTACACACATTTGTAATTTGGTGACTACTTCCATTTTTATTAATTTAAAATATGTGTTTATACTTACCGGTGGAGCAATGTACCCTCTCTCAAACAGATCCACACAGTCCACTGCCCCATCACACTGATCATCTGATTATTGTTGTATTACTCTGAATTCTTCTTCCTTTATTCATGTAACTATAGATACATCAAGGTGATTGACTCATGGTGACCCTACATACAACAGAATGTATGTTCTCCATCATCCTCATGATTCCTGGCATGTTCCAGTCCATTCTTGAAGCTTTTGTGCCGATCCATCTCACCAAGGGTCTCCCTTGCCCTTGTTGGTTCTCTGCTTCACCAAAAATGATGTCCTCCTCCAGGGACCCTCCTGATGATGTGTTGAAAGCAAGCAGATCAGACAACATTCTGTTGTGATCTACAAGGTTTTCATCGGCTAATTTTTGGAACTAGATTGACAGACAGTTCTTTCTTCTTCATCCAGACGCTCTGCTGAAACCTGTCCACTCTGGGTGAACTCACTGCTATTTGAAATGTCAGTGGCGTAGCTTCCAGCATCACAGTAACACATAACCCACCCCAGCACAACAAACTGACAGAGAGGAAGTGGTTTATTCATATTGTTATTATTAAGTGTCATCGAGTGGGCTCCGACTCGTAGCAGCCCTATGTGCAACAGAACGAAACACTGTCTGGCCCTGCACCGTCCTCACAATTTGCAGGTACTGTGTCAGTCTGTCTCATTCAGGGCCTTCCCCTTTTTCACTGACCCTCTACTTTACCAAGCATGACATCCTTCTCCAGGGACTGGTCCCTCTTGAAATTATGTTCAAAGTACGTAAGATGAAGTCTTGCTATCCATGCTTCTAAAAAACATTCTGGCTGTACTTCTTCTAAGACAGACTTGTTCTTTCTTCTGGCAGTGCTTCGTGAACATCATTATTCAAATGCATCCATTCTGTGGTCTTCCTTACTCATTGCCCAACGTTCACATGCTTATGAGGCTTTGGTCAAATGCAACTCAATCTTGAAAGTGACAGCTTTACTCTTTAACACTTTATGCATATAGTTCCCTTAATTTCATATGTGCAATTTTCTCTTTTGACTTTTTTTTTTTTTAAATTTACATTGGTCCAAATGTTATTTTGAACAATTTTGTAGACAAAAAAATCAGTCTTCATAGTTAAGCAATGTAATGATTCTTTCAATGAAGTGATGAAGATAGAATAAAGGCTTTTCTGTCCGACTTGACAGCACAGAACAACAACAACAACACATAAGTTCAGGGCGTAGGGTGGAGGGAGAAAGAGACATGGAATCAGATAGCAGCAATGATCCAAGAGCTAGGTCGGGCAGGGTAGCAGTTTCTCTAACATGGGGTCAAAAGGCTGAGCCTTACTGCTGCTCACTAATACAGACAAGGAAGCCTCAGAGCAAGTAAAAAGCTTGTTGAGAGGTGAGCGTAAGAGGCTTGTATTGAGTGATTCTAAGGACCTGGCTACTCGCCTCTGTGTCATAGAGCCGTTCGTAATCAACCCTGACTGGAAGATAGGTGGAAGGGTTGGCTAAGAAATGAATTATACTGATGCTGAAGCCAATGACAATTCACCTCTGCTATCATCATGAGCCAGGCACTATTCTGAATGTTTTCCATGAAGCATGTTATTTAAATCTCACAGTAACCCTGTGAGGTAAGTACTAGTATCTCCCCAACTTTTCAAAGAAAGAAACAGAAACAGAGAGGTTATGTAACTTGTCCAAGGTCATACAACTAGAAAGTAGTGGACCCAGGTTTACAGCTGTAGCATCAGAGTTAAAGTAGTCAGGGGTAGTGCTGGGATTGAACCCATCAGACCACACTAAGGTTTATAATCCCGGGGAAGTCTCTGAGCTCTGGAAATTCCAGGGATGGCTAAAGCATAGCACCCATGGGCTTGCATCACCCACAGATCTGTTAGGAAAAAATGGGTAATTAACATGTGCTCTCTGAGACAGGAAGCTGCCACACAGTGACTCTGAGCTTCTAATTTGGCAGATGGGACTTGACAAGAGGGAGATCATGTTTCTTTGGAGCATTTTGAGTGGTTCCCAAGAGTGCAGAGAACTCATGTTTGGTATCAACAGAGCACTTTAGGATGGCAGAGGGCTGAGAAGCTGTTTATTAGCTCACCCCTCTGACACCCTGTGGGAGTGCCACGCAAAGGTCACCTGTGCTTCATATATTATCACAGCACATTCATAGTCAGTACCTTATTGAGTGCCGTGTTTGACGTTCACACTTCTTCACTCAGACACTAAGTTTCCAGCCCCCTTACCTTCACCCTTGCCCTTCAACCTCATACCCAGTCATCCCTTCCTCCAGCCACATCACTTTCCGTGGCATCCCTGCAAACTCCTTATCCTCACACACTTCCTTCTTGGTCTCCTTGATTACTGCTTCTGTGTGTCAGTCCTCATCCATTTTCCATACTGCAGTCACTGTTAGCATCTCTCTGATCATGACAGCTCTGTGCTTAAAGCCTTTCTGTGGTTCCCCACTTCACTGTGATTAAGTTCTTGTTCCTTGCCACTGTTTGTAAGTTTCTACATGATCTGGATTACCTTGCCAATGTCATCTCATTGCACTTGACCCTCACACTTCATGCTCCAGCCATAATGGCCTCCTCTCTGTTCTTCAAACTTGTTACTTGTTAACCTTTTTCTACCACAGATCCTTTGCATATGCCATGGTTCTCTTTGTCTGAGAAAAACATACAAACAAAAAAACACCACCTTTCCTTCTCCAGTCTGTCATGACATGACTGAATCCTTGTCATTCTGGGCTCAGTTTCAGTGTATCTCATCAAATGAAGCTCTCTTCTTTATATGGGTTATTCTCTATCATTGTCCTATTTTGCTTTTCTAATAGTAATTTTTATTATTTGTATTTGCTTATCATGTATTTTAATTTTCCTACTAGACTGAAAGTTCCATGACATCAGGAACCAGAGCTTTGGGGTTCATTTTGTGCCTAATGGAGTACCTGGAACATACCAGGTTCTCAGTAAATGTGTGTGAGATAGATCTTAATACTTTTCCACAGGCTTATAATTTTTGCATGAGATTCTTATCCTTCTTCTGAACTAGACAAAGCTCAGTAAGTATTTTCAAATCAATGACTTCATTGAGCATTCTCCTCCACCTCACAAGGAAGGAAATATTCTCATTGAAACTTACAGATAATCTCAAAGTTATACAAGTAAAACTAATGGGGCCTGAATTTGAACTCAACTTTGTCTGATTCCCAAACCTAAGCATGTTCTGAAGATAACACAAAATGTGTTAATTCTGTCATTTTATTTGAGCAGAAAAGATAACATATGACCTTACATTTTAGCAAGTTAAATTTCTTAGAGCTGCATTTGTCAAAAATATTTAACCCCACAATAAGAAACTATATTTTACACTGTGGCCCCACACATGTATATGAATGTGTATGCATGTCTCCAAAGGATACTTATCCTTATTACATGTGATGTACTCTGATATTTTCTATGCCTTTCTATCTCACGTTTTTAATGCTTACATGAACCATGGACTTGGTCATAGCTTGTAGTTTAGAAACTTCTCTCTGAAAGAGGCCAGTAAAATGATGAGAGGTTCACATTGGGGCTGATCCCTGACAGACTGCATCCAAAATGGCTTCCTGGAGGTGCTCCCTGCCCTGAGACCTGAAAGATGAAGCTCAACCAAGAGATTGAGGGTGAGGAGTTGATAGAGGGGCTTGGAACAGTGCCTGAGACAGGCAAGGCCCACATAGGGGCTGTGTGTCTGACCCCTGCTGAAGCTATGGCCAGTCCTTTGTTGCCACTCACCAACACTATGGCATACTGGTCTTACCATGGCTCCCTCTTGTAACTACTCAGTGTGCCTTCCCAAAGGAGGCCACCTGTGTGCCACCTCTTCCTTCCTTAGGACATTCACCCTTCCCCTCAGGGAAGCTTTTGCCCTCCACTCCCTGCCTGGGAATCACCACCCATCCTTCCAGCCTAGCTCAACATTTCTCTCTTCCCAGCTGTCCTGGAGCTGTAGATCAAGGTTAACAGAGCACAGGGAAACCACCTCCTACCTACAATAGCTCCCATCTTGACAGTGCCTGTTGGAATGGTGGTGCTGCCAGGGGTACCCTGCGGGGAAGGTAGATGAGCAGAA
Organism: Orycteropus afer afer; assembly: GCF_000298275.1. Classification (NCBI taxonomy): domain Eukaryota; kingdom Metazoa; phylum Chordata; class Mammalia; order Tubulidentata; family Orycteropodidae; genus Orycteropus; species Orycteropus afer. Next base: position 9,336,652 of record NW_006921624.1, read on the forward strand.
TTGCTATAACCGGAGCAGGACTGCTTTCAATGGTTCATGCATTGGGACTCCATGTAAGATTCTCTTTCAATGACAGATTCTACACCTTACAAAGGAAAACATTTGGAAATCATTTTTTGACACCAAACTTCCCTAGTTCAGTGATCCTCTCCCCTCCCCTGTTCAAAGGGAAATTGAATTCTGCATGTAAAGCATCTTTTTACAAAACGTGTTTGGTGCTCCTCGACCTCCTCTGCATCTTCATTGTCCATGTCTATAGACAGCACAGCTCACAGACGGAGGCGGGCTGGTACTTCTGTTGCTACATCTTCTCTTTGGGTACACCTCTCCATCACTGCTCATTATGCCATTCACACATTTATTTGCTTATTTAACAAACCTTTAAGGAGCACCTGTTGTGTGCCAGAAACTGTCTAATGAAGAAGATACGTAGTCAAATGGGAAATAATCTTTGCCTAGAAGCTTACAGTTTAGAGGGGTATAAAATATTAATTTGTTTTCCACAGGCTAGTTTATGTTATACAGCCCATTAACGTTTATAAAATGTTGCCCTAAAAATTATATGATATACTCTGTGCATTATCAAGCCCTCTCAGCAGATAATGGACCTCCCTTGAATTCAGAGAGATGAAGTCATCCCCCTTACATCACACAGCAAGTTTGGTGTTGGAGTTGTACTGAAGTCATATCCCTTGAGTTCATGTTTACTACTGTCTTTGGCCACTCTGTGTCCCTGCAGCTTCCTTATGTCATTTGGCAGGCAACTGGTTCTGTCTACATTTCCTTCTGACCTTAATCTTATAGATTATAAATGCCTCATCTTTGCAGGAATCCCAGCAAGCCCTAGGTTGCCATTTGTCAAGCACAGTGTAGGAGACTTGGAGAATAGATAGAGTTTAGGCAACCCCTTCTAATTCTCAGGTTGTAAAATTTGAGTGCAATCTGCTTCCATTCCTTTTTCCTCTAAGGACCACTTGGAAACCAAAGTGGACAACATTTGTGTTTTATTTTGAAAATAGGCTCCTTAATGCTAGCCATTATAGAAAGCATTCAAATTGCAAAGTTCTCTTTCATTTTTTTTTTTTTCTGTTTTCCTTTTCTCCCCAACTGAAGTATAAACATATGCCGTGCCATTTGTAGAGTGGTAGACCATTCTTTTTTGCCTCAATTATAGACTGTTCATTTTTCCTTCAATTAATTGCATCATGTGATGGAGTGAGCAAAACCAATGCAAGGCCAGACCATGATTGTGTAGCAAAGCTTTTGCCGTTTATTTCTTTTCCTTTGGTTGCTCTTTGTTTTCTCCTCCTGGACATTGATGTTGGTGTCTAAATGCCTCCACTCAGGCGAAGAGGGAGAGAGCAGTCCTTCATTCACACAGGAGCATGGCATCCCCAGACAGCCATCTCGGAGCTGTCTCCACACTCTCTAAAATAAGATATAGACAGCGATTTGTCATAGAATCACAAACAAGGATGTCACCAAAGCTGTCACCAGAGGCCCTTAAAATGTCCCTTCCCAGCATTAATTGCCATGATAACAAAACAGACGGGCGTCTCTGAACATTTGCTCTTTCTCCCTCCTCTCTCGTCATTCTCTCCCCATCTCCCTGTCTCCTCTCTCTTCCTGCTCCCTCAGGTCCCCCTTCATTTTATCTACAGGGACCCTTGGGGCATTCTGACTTGATTAGATTGTGCCCAGTAAGGTGGCCCCAGTGCACAGTGACAGATGAGGATGAAGGAGATTTGGTAAATGTCAGAGACTGAAGAGACTGCTCCCTGATTGATCAGAGCTAGAGCAATTTCCCAGCAGTCAGGGGACTCTGGGCCTCCCATTGTGGCCTCCCTGGAAATGGCTGGAAATCACCCAGTGAGGAACTGTCACAAAGAGACTCTAGGACAGCTTGCCTCCCTGTTTCCTGCATGGAATCTGTCTGCCACTGGCTGGGATATCTTCATCCACCCTGAAGGTGCAATAAATCACCATGATTACCCACAATTACGATCGGTCCTTGTTTTTCCTAATACTCCTTCATTATAGAAGTTATAGACGCTCCTTTTAGAAAATTTAAGAATAAGGAAAAGCATCAAGGAAAAAAAATAGTTATTTTTCAGATGGCCGTATCCAATAGCCACAGTAATATTTTTGCAACTTTTTCCTATTTTTTCTCCCCTTATATATTTTACATATTGAAACTGAAAACTATTTATTGTTTATATAGTACATTTTCACTTAATGCTATATCATAAGCATTTCAACATGCTTATGAATCTGTTCTATGATGACTTTGTAATTTGTTTATTGGAGGACATTTCAATTGCTTCCATTTCTTCCTGCTGTTACATGTTCAACAGCAACACACACTTTGGGGCTTGATTTTTCTTTCTTGCTATTCTGTATTATTACTTCAGGGTATGTTCCCAGGAGTGGAATTACTGGGTCAAATGGTCTGAGAGTTTTATAGTTCTCTATACATGAGTCAGGTGTGACTCGACGGTACACAACAACAACAACAACAACAACAATACATGTTTAGCTCAACATCCTTGTGTCAGGAATTCTCTCCATAAATACTTGTTGAATAAGGAAGTATTCATTTACCTACTTGTTCATTCATGAATTCAACAAGGTTTAAATGCCTACCATGTGTCAGGCAGGAGTTCTGGTGGCATAGTGCCTAAGGCATCTGACTGCTAACCAGAAGGCCGGTGGGTTCAAACTCAGCCACTCCCCCGAAGGAAGGTTGGGCAATCTACTTCTGTAGTGATATCACCTCGGAAACCCAAGGAGGGGTCGCTATGTGTCGGACTTGACTGGACAGCAGGGGTGGTGTGTCAGGCACTGTTTAGGGAAATGTGAATAAAATATACATGATTGCTTTTCCAATGAGCTAAGTTGTTAGTACAGAAAGACAATAAACAATCAAGAAAAATATATATTATGTCAAGTAATAAGTGCAAGGGGAATTTTTTTTTTTTTTTTTAAAAAGGAAGAGAACTAGGGCTCTTAAGAAAAACCACTGAACAAGTGACATTTGAGGAACTATCTACAGAAGATGAAGCCATAAAGCATTTGGATATTTAAGGAAAGAGAGAGTAATGAGAACTAAGGCTCTGAAGTATCAGTGTGCTTGAAGAGTTCAAGGAATCAGAAGGCACAGCATAGGGAGAGAGAAGCAGAATAGACTGAGTCACAGGGACATTGGCAACGAGGTCATCATGTAGGGCCTTGGCAGGGAAGGACAATGGCTTTTCCTGTGAGTGAGATGAGAAGCCATTAGAAAATAGAGGAACTGATTTCTTACAAAGGTGAAGAGCAACTAGGGTCAAAATGAGAAGAAAGAACTTAGACATGAAGTAGGCGTTGCACTCTGAAACTTCATGTGTAGAATTCAGCCCCCAGGTATGATTGTTTTATTTTGTTTTGTTTGCATACAAAGTGTATTTAACATTTTTTAACAAGTTTTCAACATTTATGTATATGTATGTATATGTATATATCAGGAAATTTCACATGCAAATCCACATTTGCCTCACTCCATTTAAAGAAGATCTGGGAATCCTAGGCCAAGTCTTTTGCCAGTGAACACTCAGCAAGAGCTGAATGGCTGCTCTCTCCATTTCACCACAGGCCCCACTCAACACACTCCCTTAACCTAAGTCCTGCCTAACCCCTGCTGTCTCTTGAAGTCAAGTGTTCTACCAGAGGAAGGAGACATGGTGATGTTCTTGCAGTGGCAACAGAGACATCCATGGAGCGATAGACTGAACTTATATTTTGTTTTACAAGAGTGGAAGGATATTAGGATCTCTAGAACTTTGCAGATTGTACTTCCGCTCCCCACTGGTTCAAGGGGCGGGGAGGTCCTTATTAGTGTCAGGAGAAACATCACTTTCTCTTCTCTCCAACTCTTTTGATTTTGTGTTTCCAACCAAATAGATATTTTAAAGCAGGAAACTTTTGATATCTTTGACAGAAGAGTAGAAATCAATTAAGAATCATGGCTGTTCCATCAGACACATCAGGTCAAGTCTTGCCCCTGCAACTCGTGAACTGTGAAAACCAGAGCAAGTTACTAATGCCTCAGTCTTCTCCCCTTTAAAATGGGTATTATATTACTTCTTTTACAGGATTCTTGTGGGAATTAAAGACACTCACTCATTTAAGATGCTTGGCATAGTGCTTTGACTCAATAAATAGAAGTTATTATTGTTATTTTCTCTGAAATGATCATTGTATTGAGCAAACAGAGACCCAGTTAGGGAAAGGGGTTTATTTGAAGTTACACAGCAAGTTAATACTGGCTGTATGTGTGTGTGTTCCTTGTTGGGTATGGAGGACTCTGAAAGAAACTTTCTAACTCTCTAGCTCATGCCATTTTAACATTAGCACACCACTTCTCCACTATTTGTCTATCAGTTTATCATACTGTAGTGGACTGTACATTGCTGTGATGCTGGAGGGCATACCACTGCTATTTCAAATACCAGCAGGGGCACTCATGGTATTTTCAAAGATTCTATGGTCAAAATATTGAATGACATAGGAAGCATCAAGGGAAGATGGAAGAATACACTGAGTCATTGCACCAAAATGAAATTATCAACATTCAGCCACTTCAGGAGGCAGCATATGATCAAGAGCTGATGGTATCAAAGGAAGAAGTCCAAGTTGCCATGAAGATGTTAGCAAAAAACAAGCCTCCAAGAATTGACAAATACCAGTGGAGATGTTTCAACAAACAGATGCAACGCTGGAAGTGCTCACTCATCTATACCAAGAAATTTAGAAGACAGCTACCTGGCCAACTGACTAGAAGAAATCCATATTTGTGTCTTTTCAAAGAATGGTGATCTGATAGAATGCACAAATTATTGAACAAAATCATTAATATCATTGTTGTTGTTGTTGTTATGTGCCGTCGAGTCAAACCTGACTCATAGCGACCCCTCCTTGGGTTTCCGAGGCAGTATCACTACGGAAGTAGGATTGCCCAACCTTCCTTCCGAGGAGTGGCTGGTGGGTTTGAACCGCCAGCCGTCTGGTTAGCAGGCAAGTGTCTTAGCCACTATGCTACCAGATGCAGGTAAAATTGTGATGAAGATAACATCAGGGAGTTGTCATAAATTCAACATGGATACAAAAGAGGATATACAGTGAGGAATATCACTGCTGATGACTGATGGATCTTGGCTGAAAGCAGAGAATACTGGAAAGATGTTTACTTGTGTTTTGTTGATGACACAAAGGCATTTGACTATGTGGATCATAACAAATTATGGATAACACTGGAAAAGAATGGTGTGGTAGTTAAGTTTGTATGTCACCTTGGCTTGGCATGGTTGAGTGGCTGGGCAGCTGGATGTAGTATTCACCATGAGACAGGTAATGAACTCCATGGTGGAATCTACTACGAGCAGCTGAGTAGCTGCTTTAGGGATGTGGTCTGCTTCCTTTATATAAGGAGAACCCTTGGGAAACAATCTCTAGCTTATGGTACGCTTGAACCCTGCATGTAGCCATATTGTTGTTCAGCAGCCTGCCATGCTCTGCTGACCTTGGGACTTTCAGTGGACTTGAATTAACAGCCTGCCATGTGGTTTGATAACATTGAGACTGTGCCTTTTTCCTTGTTAACCTTGGGCTTGTCAGTCTCAGCAGCCAGCAGCTGTCTGAGTGAAGAAAAGCCTCTAACATCAGTGGGCTAGGAACAGGAGGCAGAGTTGAAGTCCAAGGTTGAGGGGCTTTCACCCAGCTCCTAGATCCAGCACTTTGAACTAAGACTTTAAGCCTCCAAACTGTAAGAGAATAAACTCCTGTTGATTCAAGCCATCCCATTTGTGGTATTTCTGTTAGAGAGGTACTGAGTAACCAGAACAGAATATGGTACTGGGAGTGGAGTGCTGTTCTGACAGATATCTAAAATGTGGAAACAGAAGTGGAGTGCATCCTGGACCCAAGACCCTGGCAGAGAGACCCCAGCATAAGGCATGAAAGACTGCAGGAGCAGAGGTTAGAGACCGGCATGAGAGATAGTAGGAGCAGAGCCGAGAGACCAACATGAGAGACAGCAGTAGCAGAGCCCAGAAACAGCCATTAAACAGCAACAGGTTTACCAGCCCACAGAGGAGAAAGCCGAGTGCCATCGCACAGGTGGCTTCCTGGTGGAGTGGGTTGCCTTCGGGTGTTATTTGGTAGAAGAGACCAGCTTGAAATGGAGTAGCGAGTTGGCCAGCCCATGGAGCAAGAAAGCTGAGTGCTTTTTTGGGCAGGAAGATTTCTGGCGGAGAGGGTTGCCTTCGGCATTAATTGGCAGAAGCAGAGAGACCAAGGAAATGGGAAGCAGAGCCGCCTCAGCCTCAAAGGGTAGGACCATGGCCTCTGGGGGTGGAACCACCATAGCCCCCTAGGTTTCAAAGAGTTAGACCTACAACTTGATTCTTGAGTGTGGGGCTGTTCGTTCTTGTGGGCCAGTAGGATGGAGTCATAGCTTTTGCCTAAGAGAGAGGGGGCAGGGCTACCATGCCCAAGAAGGAGAGGAACAAGGCCCACTAGGCCAAGGGGGTAAGATCACAACTCAGGAATTAGGGGATTAGAGCCACCCAGTGAAGGAGATCTGTACAGATGCCACCCATTGAAGATCTGTAAAAGTGCCAAGTTGACAAGGGGTGGAACTGTGGTAGTTAAGTTTGTGTGTCAACTTGACTGGGCCTCGTTGAGTGGCTGGATATAATGTTCCCCCTGATGAGACTGGTAATCAACTTCATGGTGGAATCTACTGTGAGTAGCTGAGTAGCTGCCTTAGGAACATAGTCTGCTTCCTGTATATAAAGAGAACCCATGGACCATAGTCGCAGGGGACATCAAGCTCAATTGGCATAACATACTATACAAAACATTGTTCCACCTTCTACTTTGGCAAGTAGTGACTGGGATCTTAAAAGCTAGCAAGATGCCATCTAGATGAAACAACGGGTCTCTCCTCGTCAAGAAGAAAGAAGAAAACCAAAATTAATGGAAACAATCA
>NW_006921624.1:9344408-9345767 GCF_000298275.1 Orycteropus afer afer
AGAGCTGAAACCCAAGGTTGAGGGGCTTTCACCCAGCCCCTAGAGCCTGGCACTTTGAACTTGGACTTAAAGCCTCCAAACTATAAGAGAATAAACTCCTGTTTGTTCAAGCCAAGCCATCCCATTTGTGGTAAATCCTTGTCAGAGTGGCACTAGGTGACCAAAACAAATGGAAATTCCAAAACTCTTAATTATGCCCATGAGGAGTCTGTACATAGACCAAGAGGCACTTTTTTGACCAGAACAAAGGGATACTGCACAGTTTAAAATAAGGAAATATGTGCATCAGGGTTGTATACTTTCACCTACTTACTCAATCTGTATGCTGAGCAAATAATCTGAGAAACTAAATGATATAAAGAATGTGGCATCAGGATGAGAGGAAGCCTGATTAACATGATATACAGATAACAAAGCCTTGCTTGCTGAAAGTGATGAGGACTTGCAGCACTTACTGATGAAAACCAGACTACAGCCTTCAGTATGGATTACACTTAAACATAAAAAAAAAATCCTCACAATCAGACCAACGAAGAGCATCAGGATAAACAGAGAAAATACTGAAGTTGTCAAGGATTTCATTTTACTTGGAACTACAGTGGGACTTGTTCCACAGAATGTCCATGGAAGCAGCAGTTATGAAATCAAAGGATGCATTGCATAGGTGGTGGTGGTGGTGGGGAACCAACCTCTTTAAAGTGTTAGAAAACAGAGATGCCACTAAGGTGCACCTGACCCAAGCTGTGCTATTTTCAGTTTTTATATGCATGTGAACACTGGACAATGACTAAGAAAGACCAAAGAATTGATGCATTTGAATCATGGTGTTGGCAAAGAATATTGAATGTACCATGGACTGTAAGAAGAATAAACAAATATATCTTGGAAGAAGTACAACCAGAATGCTCCTTAATAGTGAGAAATGAATGGTAAGACTTTATCTCATGTACTTTGGGCATCTTATTAGTAGGGATCAGTCCCTGGAGAAGTGGAGAGTCACCAAAAAAGAGGAAGACTCTCAACAAGATGGCTTCAATACAGTAGGTTTAACCATAGGCTCAAACATATCAAAGGTTGTGAGGATGACACAGGGCCCAGTAATACTTGTTCTGTTGTTCAGAGGGTCGCTATGAGTCAAAACTGACTCAGTGGCACCTGACAACAACAGCACTTCTGACATGTCTGTTTTATTTCTACCAGTATCTGGATGTGGTGGGCCTTGGTCTGGCACATGATAAACCACAACCTGAACCAGGTGCCATTGAGTCAGTTCTGACTCAGAGCAACGCCTTGTGTGTCGGAGCAGAACTAACTGTACATAGGATTTTTTTTTTTTTTTTTCATTTTTTTTTTTTTTTT
>NW_006921624.1:9351467-9355613 GCF_000298275.1 Orycteropus afer afer
CTGCTAGTTGGGGTTTAGTCCAAATCTGCATCCTTTCCTTCAAGGCTCAGGGGTCCAAGATTATCTTCTGTGTCTGTGTTAATTGGTTTCCCTTTTCTTAGTTGAAGAGGGTCTGTGCGATCCTTCTGCCTAGTCCGCCATCTTGCCCCGCCTCTGTACATAGGATTTTTAATGGCTGATTTTTTGGAAACAGATCACCAGATCTATCTTCCCTGGTATCTCTTGGTGGACTCAAACTGTCAACCTTTTGGTTAACAGCCAAATTGGTCAACAGTTTGCACCACCCAGGAACATATTGTAAAAGTTTACCAAATATGTGTAAAATGAATGAATGGATGGATGGATGGATGGATTACTCACCAAAAGGGGCTAGTTTGCTCCCTGGGATGTTATTGGATAGCAGCTGTCCTGAGTCAGCTGTCTGCCCCAGCTCCATCCACATCAAGCATTTATTGAGTGTTTTTCTTTTCAACTTGAAACTATGGTAACTTAAGCACATTGTTTACTATATTCTTTGCATGTTTGTTCATCTGTGTACTGAATGCTAAAGACAAAAACATCCCTATAACTTGGCCAGGGGCCATTTTACTTTGAGAGGAAAACCTCTCTGGTAGGGCAAGTGTCTGATTTCTGAAAAATTCTCAGCCACTCCATTTCCTCAGCACCTGGCAATGATCCAGGAGTGGGGAGATGGGCATCTTCCTCCCTTAGCTTGGATGTTTTATACTAGAGCAGAGACCTGTGGTTATCAACATGGAGAAGATTAGCCCCACTGTCCTTTCTATCCTGTACTCCCTCAGTCCCTCCCCAGTACACTACCTGACACACAAATAATAATAATAACAACAGTGATAATAAAATAAACGTGTAGCTATCAAGTTGATTCCAACTAATGGTGACCTTCTTGTGTTGCAGAGTAGAAATGCTCCGTAGAATTTTTTTGGCTGTACTCTTTATGGAAGCAGATCACCAGGCCTCTTTTCTGTGGCACCCTTAAGTGGGTTTGAACCAACAACCTTCAGGTTAATTGGTGGTAGTGTTATTGTTCATTGCCATCGAGTTGATTCTGACTCGTAGCAACCCTCTGTGTTTAGTCGGGTAAAAACCATGTGCACCATCTAGTAACTTAGATGACATGCAGACAGGATTAATGCACATGGGTGGCTTCTGAAAACTGGGAGCTGTGGAAAGGGCTTGTGTCCTCAGGGGATCTGGGTCAGAATCTGACCTTACCTGATCTCTAATTTTGAAATTTTGGACTAGTAACTTCATTCTCTAAGCCTGCTAGGGAAGATTTTGCTCCCAGATCCTGGAGATATTTGTCAATATTTGAAGACATTTTTGTTATTCGTGACTGGTGAGTACTACTGGCATCTACTAGGTAGAGGCCAAGATGCTGTTAAACACTCTATGATATAGAGAATTACCCCTCCAACCTTTTTACATCATCTGCCTTAAAATGTTTACTGTCCTGAGGTTGAGAAACCCTGCTTCAGATCTTAGCTGTCACGTTAGAGAATTGGAGATGACACCAGACTTGCCAATTTCACATGAATGTGGGAAGAAGCAAGGAATTATAGAGGTCAATGCTTTGTGTAAAGTATAATTTGCCACCCAAACTAGGATGGCAATGTTATTGCTGCATTCTAATACTTTACCATTGTGTTCCATCTCATGAATAGTTCTTCCCCAGGATAGCTTCATGCTTCATTCCCCTACCTTCCTCCAGGTGTTTTCTTGTATGTCACCTAATGACTAAATTAAGATCATCACTGATTTCCTCATATAAAACAGGACATCTCATAAAATCAATCACAAAAACCATGCTGACTAATCTCATTAACCCTGTTTTCTTTTTCTTCATAGCTTTTGCCACTGCTGGACCCATTGTACATATCTGTATCTTTCAATTGTCTGTTTCCCCCATGGGTGTGCAACCTCCATGAAAACAGAAATTTTGTCTGTTTTGTTCAATGCTGTATACTTAATGTTTACAACATTGCATGGCACAGAGAAGACAATAAATAAATAATTGCTGGATGAATGGATCAATTGAGTGAGTAAATGAATCAATGAATGACTAATGATGAGTGTTTTAATTCAGCTTGTTCAGGTTTTGAGGAAGAGGGTATTTTAGTTCAGCTGATGGTGGTTTATTGTTAGAGTTGCAATCTTGTATGGCCAAGGTTAATAAGCATTTACACATTTAACCCTTACAAATTAACCTCTGTGGTCATTACCTCTAATTGACCCCTTTTCAGATGATGTAACTCCAGCTGGAAGAGCTCAGGAACTTCCCCAGGTCACATGTTTGAGTTAGAATTCATACCTAGGTCTGTATGACTCTGAGGTCCTTGTTTTCGCCAGTACTTTTCTATTGCCTGTGGAGCTTTGGTGGTGCAGTGAGTGCTGACCAGAATTTTGGTGGTTCGAAACCACCAGCAGCTCTACAGAAGAAAGATGAGGCAGGTCTGTTTCCATAAAGATTTATGGCCTTGGAAACCCAGTGGAGTAGCTGTGAGTCTAACTGACTCAATGGCAGTGAGTTTGATTTTGTTTTTTCTGTTGCCTTTACACAGGTACCAGAGGTGATCAGAAAACAGTATCAGGCCTCAGGGAGAAAGAGCCATGGCTCAGCATTTAACAAAAAGTGGCACTTTGTTTCTGTGTCAAGAAGCTCTGATAAATTCATGAATTAGCATCTCTCTCCCCCTCCCTCGTTTCCTCTCTCTCTCTCCTTATTGCTCACTCACTCACTCACTCACTCTCACTCTTGCTATCAGTGTGTGTTCCTCCAAGTTTCCTCTTTTGCCTCTGTTTAGAGACAACCTCTCTTTACCTCCTGAACTGGCCTGCCTATGGCTTCTATCCCCCACATATAGTGCCCCTGCCTTCTCTCCATTGCTCTCAAGATATATTCTCTGCCCCTAATTCTCTTCTTGTGCCTCCTAGTCAAACACCCTATGAGGGAGTTTGTCACTATCCAGCATTGACTGTCTTAATGGCAGAGCCTCTCACTAGGCCACATCAACACCCAAAATCTGGGGTTTCCTGCCTGCACTCAAATGTGACACTCTGGTTCAGTCAGCATTTCCCAGGACACTGGAGTCTTGTGGTCCCAGCAAGACACCCAAAAGATTATGAAACACCTGCAGCTACTTCTCACTCAAACAGGCATCTGTGGGCATGGCAGGCCCTGAAAGCATCATGTCCTGTCCAGAATAGTGGAGGGCCCATCTGTTCAGAGCAGAGCTGGTGTGCTTTGCTTCAAAAGAACCTGATTTGTGAAAAGCTCAGTTCAGCAAAAGATAAATCAGGGATTGACAGAATATTTTCCTAAGTGATTCTTTATTTTACAAAACCATACACTGCAGGATTCCTTTCCATATCTAGTGCCCCTCCAGTGCATGCAAAAGAGGGTAGAATCTTACCAACTGTTAGCTTACCAAAATGTTTAAAGGCCAACTAGTCTATGAACCAAAGCAAAACCGTAATGGCTGGCTTTTCTGGGAAATTGCCAGTGGTAGCGTGATGGCTTTGGAATGGGAGCAAAAGTGGATATGAATCCCCCATGTGGTGGCTTGATCTTGGACAAGTTAAATAACCTCTTTAAGCCTCAGATTCCTCATCTGTGAAACTAGTTTAATAATTGTGTCTGACTCCTAGGGTTGTTTTGAAAATGAAATGAAATGGTATATGAAAAGCCGGTACAGAGGTCCACCTGCCATAAATATCAACTGATCTTTGGAAAATCATATCCCCTTCCTCCCTGGGCCTCAGTCTTTCCATCTGGATACTGAGCAACTTGCACTCAGTATTTCCATAGAAACCCTGCAGGTCTAAACTCCTTCATTCTTTAGTGTCTGCCCCTTTCTGCCAGAATACTGAGGCCATGGAAGTCCATACGACATAAAACCGGGAAAGTCTTTAAGAGGAAGAGAAGAAGATTTATCTATTGTTATTAGTTTCCCAGGGCTGCTGTAACAAAATACTGCAAATTTACTGTGTCATAGTTTGTTGTTGTTGTTACTTGCTGTCGAGTCGGCCCCAACTCATAGTGACCCCTCCTTGGGTTTCCAAGGCAGTATCACTACGGAAGTAGGATTGCCCAACCTTCCTTCCAAGGAGTGGCTGGTGGGTTTGAAC
>NW_006921624.1:9355713-9376369 GCF_000298275.1 Orycteropus afer afer
TGCCCTCGAGTCGGCCCGACTCATAGCGACCCCTCCTTGGGTCTTTCCGAGGCAGTATCACTACAGAAGTAGGATTGCCCAACCTTCCTTCCGAGGAGTGGCTGGTGGGTTTGAACCGCCAGCCTTCTAGTTAGCAGTCAAGTGCCTTAGGCACTATGCTTCCAGAGCTCCTTAGAGACAGGAAATCTGAGATCAGGGTGCTGGCCATGGTGTCTCTCTCTAAGGTGATGAGGAAGAATGTGTTCCATGCCTCTCTCTTAGCTTCTGGTAGTGCCAGGCATTACTTGGCTTGCAACTGTTGCATCACATCATGTCCTTCCTCTGTCTCCCTGTTTCTATGTATCTTCTCCTTGCTCATGAAAATACCAGACATGTAAGATTAGGACTCCCTACTCCAGTATGAACTCATGGTGACCTAACTGATAACATCTTCAAAGACTCTATGCCCAAACAAGGTTGCATTCATCGGTACTTGCATTCATAGGTTAAGACTTAGATATACCTTTTCTAGGTATTCAATCCATAACATCTACTAAATGACTCTTTGATACAGAAAGGGAAAAGGATATCAGTTACTAGCAATTGTGACCTGGCTAATTCATAGCAGAGGAGAATCTCGAACCCATGTCTGTAGCCTCCTAGGTTCAGGGAACGTCTAGTCAGTGATTCAAGGAGGTCATCAAAAAACCAAACTCACTGCCATCGAGGCATATCCGACTCCTAGTGACCCTCCTTGAGTTTCCAAGGTGGTAAGCATAGTGGCTAAGGCACTTGACTGCTAACCAGAAGGCTGGTGGTTCAAACCCACCAGCCACTCCTCGGAAGGAAGATGGGGCAATCTACTTCCATAGTGTTACTGCCTTGGAAACCCAAGGAGGGATCACTATGAGTCAGATCCGACTCAACAGCACATAACAACAACAACAACATCACTACAGAAGTAGATTGCCCAACCTGCCTGCTGAGGAATGGCTGGGGGGTTTGAACCACCAGCCTTCTGGTGAGAAACCAAATGCCTTAGGCACTATCCCACTAGAGCTCCCTCAAGGAGATCAGTAGAGAGATAATCACTTCCTCATGATTTTCCTGGTGAATGAAGCCTTCAGAGACCAGATGCAGCCACTTCATTGTAATTATGTTAAGTACCATCTGATTGGCACTGTTCATCACCCAGGAAAGCAACCCAGCCCAGTGGACAAACAGGAAACCTGCTTTGGCTCAGTGCAGCTCCATGCCATCCTGCTGTGTCCTTGGCAATGGCTGCTTGCTCTTCCCAGTGCCCTTCTTCAAGGAAGATGAAGCAGTGGGATGCAGAGAGAAGGGCACTGGCGAAGCATCAGGGGGCCTGGGCTCTGCCTTCAGCAGACCATGAGGTCTGAGTTGAGTCCTTCTCCCTGGGCCTCAGTCTGACTGTATGTGAGCAGGTGGACCATTCAGTCTCCACACCCTCCTCTGGCTCTTAACTTGTATATATCTCAGGAGGATAATGACATCAACATTCTAGGAGGGGAGAGTCACCCTGGTGTTAGGTGTGTTTGGCCCTGGGATCCGGGTCTCTAACTGTAGAACCCTGGAGGAGAAAGCAATTCCTGCACTGAGTTCTCACCTGGTAAGGAAATGAGGTTGACCCCTGTCTGTAAAAGAGCCAGAGGGAAGTAGAGTATTGTGTATCAGGGTAATAAAATCAAGGGCTAGATTTTATTACCTCAGTTGTGTATGTGTGAGCTTGAGGAAGGGCTCTTGTGGGTTTTAAGAGGTATGAGAATGGGGCTGGCAAATCAGGCAAGACATCAACATGGTAGTTAAGGCTGAGAACAGTCCCAGAGGAAAGGGGAAAGGATGGAACTAAGATCTCTTTAAAGCATGGTGGTTAGGAGTATAGGCTCTGGAGCTTGGCTGCCCATGTCAACTCCTGATGTTTACTAGCTCAGTAGTTGTTGTTAGATGTCACTTTGGGCACATTAGTAAACACCCCTGTTTCTAGGCTCCTTGTCTGTAAATAGGCAAAAATCAGATCATGCATTCCTGATGTCACATACTCATTGGGAGACCCGAGCAGCATGACTTCTGGCCTCATGCCCCCATGAGGACTGACTAACATGTCCTCTGCCCCCTTCTCCTGGAAGACAGACTTGAGATCCAAACCAACTGAGCACACAAGTAATGCCATTAACACAAAGCTGCCACGAAGGAAATGTACTCAGTGATCTGTGAGAGGGAATGGGGTACTGACCTCCATATACGTGTCCAAGAAGCCTTCCTGAGGAAGCAAGATTTCACCTGGAGTCAGAAGGAGATGTAGGGCTGAGTCAAATGAAGAGCTGAATCAAGAAAATTGCACAGAGGAAGTAACCTTTATGAAGAAGGAGCTTGGCCCATTGGAGGATCGAGAAGGCCAACATGGCTGGAGTGCATGGTGTTCTGTTATACATAGATGGAGAAACGGAGGCACAGCAACCTCACCTGGCCTCCCAGAGGTTACATAGCTGTGATGGAGGGAGGTTGGCCTGAGAAGAGAGCTTTTCACCTGTTGTCCCACCAAGGAGGCCACTATGGAAGCTGATTCTGGTTTGCTTATGCAGGGGGTGGACAGTAGCTGTGGCTGACTTGAGGGACGTGGTGGACCAGAAGCAGTGACTTAGAAGGTGGTAAGGCAGGCCTTGAGTGCCCGGCTGCGATTGGACCTTAGCAGTTCTAATTCCTCTGGGGTTATAGGGTAGAACTGGATTAATTTCAGAATACTTCTGTCTGTGCTCCAGGGTTTAATATCTCCTGTGTCCCCTGGGTCATCCCAGGCACGAGATTGCTCTCCTTTCCCCTGCTCATATCACTGGTAAAGAGTGTTTTCAGTTTTTCATAACTCTGTGTGTGTGCGTGTGTGTATGTGTGTGTGTGCATGTGTACGTGTGTGTGTGCCTGTTTCTTCCCCGAAGCATGCTGAGTTCATGGAGGAAAATGCACGGGACTTGGGTGAAATCTTATTTATTTTTTTGGAAGCCATGCAGTACAAAGTCATTTCTCTCTCTGCATCAATATGCATGAGGCTGGCCTGCTTTCCCTTCCTCAGGAAGCGTGGACAGGGCAGAGGGAGCCCCGTGTGACTGTGTCACGGCCCTGCCCATGGCTGCTGGCACCCCATTAATCAAGGGGGAACAGTAGCCTCATGAACTGTGAAATTGGCAGCCCCCTGACGGCTTTGGGGCCCAGTCGAGCAGAGACTCCATTTCACAGCTGGGAGGTAGCAGCATGGAATGGGGAAGGAAGGCACTGGCCTCAGAGGCCAGCACAGCCATGCTCCCTTCTGAGCCTGCACAGACCCCACACAGGTCTTGCTGAGAGGACATGCCTCTTGATTAAAGGGAGCGAAGGTAGAGAGAGAGGGAAAGAGAGAGCGACAGATGAGAGAAGGAGCACACTGAATGATAATAGCCATCATGACAAATATTTATCAAGTACCTGCCGTTCGTTGAGTTCCAGACACAATGCTAAGCTCTTTTGAATAAATTTCTTTTTTAATTATCCTGTGTGGTACCATGATTAGCCCATTTTACAGACTGAGAAAAATGAGACTCAGCTAGGCTAGTTGAAGCACTAAGACGTCGTAGAGCAAGGACTGGAGTGAAGAGAGGAAGAAAGTGCCAAGGTTAAGGATATGGCAAAACAATGGGGAGGCAGGTAGGATAGGTTCCGAAACACCAATTTTCAACAGATTTACCAAAAAATAGACCTCCAGTGCAGCCAAAAGGAAAACCCGGATGGTGGACTTAAGAGTAAGGCACAAAGGCTCAGCAACCAGGGGAGGGAAGCTCGGTTGTCTATCGATTGTACTTTTTTTTTTTTTTTTTTTGAGTACTTGAATTTATTGAGGGAAAGATGGGAGTTACAAGGCAAGAAGGGGATGCAGCAGAGGAGAGGAAGAAGAAAAATGTCCTTTTAGGGGCAGGGAGAACATCACTGACCCTTTCCAGGCATTACAAACAATGGAGTCTCATATTAAGATGCTGTCTTAGCCTAAGTATTCCATTCTACCTCATGGGGGGTTTCATTCCACCATGTGGGAGATGATAGTATGCTGAGTCACTTATTTCCAGCTGACTATGTATATTATGCAATATACATATACATATACACACACATATATACATATACAAGGAGGTCTGGTAGCACAGTGTGTAAGGCATCTGACTGCTAACCAGAAGGTTGGTGGTTCAAACCCACCAGCCACTCTATGGAAGCAAGACCAGGCAGTCTACTTCTGTAAAGATTTACCACCTCAGAAACCCAATGGGGGTTGCTATGAGTCAGGATCGACTCAATAGCAGTGGGTTTGATTTTTTTTTTTTGGTTTATACACACACACACACACACACACATAAATACATATATATAGGAGCTCTGGTAGCATAGTGCCTAAGGTACTTGACTGCTAACCAAAAGGCTGGAGGTTCAAACCCACCAGCCGCTCCTTGGAAGGAAGATTGGGCAATCTACTTCTGTAGTGATACCACCTCAAAAACCCAAGGAGGGGTCGCTATGAGTCAGGTCTGACTCGATGGCACATAACAACAACACACACACACACACACACACACACATGAGTTATATATATTTATGGATTATATATGTGTGTGTGTGTGTGTGTGTATATATGTATATATATATGTATATATATATATATATGAATTCCTCAGGTGAGTGCGCTCAGATACTGTTCAAAAGGTCAGCAGTTCAAACTCACCCAGAAGTGCTTCTGAAGAAAGCCCTAGAAATCTGCTTCCAAAATGCCATAGCTTTGAGAACCCCACGGAATACAGTTCTACTCAGACATACATGGGATCCAAATTAGAATGGGCTTGACAGCATTGGGTTAGTTTTTGTTTTTTTGGTTTTGGGCTATGTGTGTGTGTGTACATTCATATATGAGGGGCCCTGGTGGCACAGTGGTTCAGCACTTGGCTACTAACCAAAAGATCAGCTATTCAAACCCACCCAGTGGCTCTGCAGGGAAAAGACCTAGCCATGTGCTCCTGTAAAGATTACAGCCCAGAAAACCGTATGGGGAATGTCTGCTTTGTCACACAGGCTCTCTATGAGTCAAGATGGACTGGACAGCACCTGGCAACAACATATATACATATATATGTGACATTGTATATACATGCATATCTGTCTTTGTATAGCTACATGTATATGTATGTACATATGTAATCTTGCCCCTCCCTGAATTAGAAAGTAAGCTCCCTGAGAGTTGGAATGGTAGGTCTGTTCACACACACTCTATCCTCACCTCTTAGAATCCTTCCTGACATGCAGTAAGCCTCAGTTCTTAATGGTTGAATAAATAAAAGCAAGGAGCTAATGATGTGAAATGTAGACTGTAAAGGATTGGCCAAATGTAAGTTACTGCTGTTACTCTACTGTTGTAGTGGAGAGTGTCTGCCCAGTCCACCATGTTTACAAAAGAATAAAGGAAGAAGATGGACAAAATGACATGGAAACTTCTGTATAGAGGGTTGTGAGAAGGCTGGAGAAAGCTTGGCCAGAGTCCTTAGTTGTCAGTCTCCCACAGGGCCAGCCCTGCCCATGAGTGGTTAGCCCAGGAGCACCCAGTACTGTATGTCTAATAACTTAGTTAGAGCCTGTGCCATTCCATATAGTCCAGCTGGCTCCACCCCTCTCCCTCTGCAGATAAAGCTTTGCAAGTCCTTGGGGCTTTGAGTCCCTGGTTGTTGCTTCTCTGAGTCCTTCGTTAGTTAGATCTGAATGCTAGGTCTGAATGCACGGGACCTGGCACTGGGCTGGGTAGACTGAGCGTCCTTCCCTTGCCCTGGCAGCAGGGACTGGAGAACCTTGCTTCCTCTGATTTGGTTCCTTCTAGGGCGTAAGTGTTGTATGTTCTCTGCTTGCCCTCAGAAGCTAGTGAGTGGCATTGGAGGCACAACTGGCCCTTGTGCTTGGCACTTAACTTTTTTTTTTTTTTTTTGTCTTTAATGGTGTGGAAGTGAAGCCAATCTGTCCCACAAGTCTGTTGAGACTGGGCACATGAATGTGTCTGAAACATCATTCAGGTATCATAATCATAAGAACCAATTCACTTCCTCCCTCCCTCCTTTCATCTGTTCACTGACTTTCATTGAATATCTAGTCTTTGCTAGTAAGGTTCTAGATGAAGGAGGAAGAACAATTTTTAAAATAGTCACGTCCATGTCCTCAAGAGATGTATGTTCTAATTGATGATGAAACGAGGAGAGAGTAGACACATCCATCTCAAACCCATTCATATGAAACTTGGATACAGGGTAGTGGTAAATTTTACAAAGAGAACTGAAGATTTTCAGGAAGGGGATATGGAAAGAGTTAGCAGAGATGGGCCCTGCTATTTCAGAGAGAGTAATCAGTGTGTAACTGCCATGGCTTTGAGATGTGTGCCCACTGGGTTGTCCCACAACAACGAGGAGATGGAGTGGAGTGAGAAAAGAGGAGAATTATAGGTGATGAGATTGGAGACCTAACACAGGCCCAGATCACACTGGGCCTAAGAAGTGATGGTGAAGAGCTGAAATGTGATTTAAGGAAAGTGTGGAGCAAAGGAGTGACAAGTTCAGATGTATGTTTTGAAAAGGTCCTTCCTGCTAAGCAGATGAGTACATAGAGGACAGGTGTGGAAGCTGAGAGAACAGCTAAAACACTGTTTCATGTAACGATACGATAATAATTAGTACAAACACAAGTGTTATGTGCCATCGAGTCGGACCCAACTCATAGCGACCCCTCCTTGAGTTTCCGAGGCAGTGTCACTATGGAAGTAGATTACCCAAAACAAATAGTAGTTGTTAATTACCTTCATAATCCTCCCAAATTAAGAATGCTTCGTGGTGAGATTTTGTCCTAATGGGTCAGGGACTGAGAATATACATTTTGTTCATTCCTCCCTAGGTTAGGGCTTTTTAAATGTGAGATTCATGTTTTAGTTTCCCCTTGCTATTATTTGCAAAATTTGGGGCATCTGCCTAGTGGTGTCACTAGGAGGATTTGGAGGGTGTTGACCATGCCAGGTGACACTGTCAGAGGTGGTAACACCAAAATGATCGTCTGTAAAATTTTTGTGCAATGTTTCAACAGAGATTGATTTTTTAAAAATAAAAATATCCCTGTACAGGTATATATCACTTAACGTCCATGATACATTCTGTGAAATAGGATGTTATGTGATCTGGACATTGTGTGACTACCAGTGTCTTATGGGCACTCTGGTCTGGGGGGCTGTTGTGCGGTTTGCGGCCCTGGGTATCTCCCACTGTGGATGCCTCAGGTGAGCACTTGGCTCACCCCAGTTGCCATCTTCCTGCTAAGCCACTTGCAGGGAAGGCCCCTTCAACTGTGAGGTGGTGGGAGAGGGATGGTATAGACCAAGGGGCTGGAGGGTGTTCAAGTCAGGGCTGGATTGCCCAAAACACTTACCTTTCCATTGCTGGCCTATGGGACTGCATTGGGCAAAATTTAGGGACTAGACCCACTGAGTCCTGGAAGCCAAGGGAGATCAGGTTTGGGAGTCTGGGCCTGGCCTTCCATTGCCACAGAATAGGTGACTTCTGGGCTACATGCAGCAGCTGGGCAGAAGTAGTGCTCCTATATCAAGACAAGGATCTGGTGTCCTGGCACTCAGACACCTGGGTGCCCTGGCCCATGGATGTATATGCAGTTGGACATTGACAAACATGTTACATGTTGCATACTGGTGGTTTATTTTAACAACAAAAACATTTTTTTATAAGCACAGCTTCCATGTATCTATATACCTACAAGGCTGAAACATTATACTAATTTATTTTCCAGCCTTCTAATGTGCTCAAATCAGAGCTGTCATTATTGGCCAATTACTATGATGCTTCAAATCACATGGTCTGCACGTACTGCAAGCGTGCACTGTTGGTTTCATTGCTAACAGTGTGTTTATAGTCGTAGATTTTGTCAAATGTTCTGGTGTTTTAGCTACACTATTGTGGTAACTGCTAATCCCCAGAGAAGGATATCATGCTTGGTAAAGTGGGGGGTCGGTGAAGAAGGGGAAGACCTCAGTAAGATGGATTGACACAGTGGCTGCGATGATGGGCTCAAGTATAGCAAGGATTGGCAGGGTAGTGAAGCACCGGGCAATGTTCCATTCTGTGGAATATACGGTCGCTATGAATCAGAGCCTGCTTAACGTCACCTAACAACAACAACAACAACTATTTGGGAACCTATATCAATAATTTTTTTGAGAATGAAGAATTAAAGAAAAAGAAGGAAAAAAATAGAAAAGGGCTTCCACTCAGTTACTAATAAAGTTGTAACTAATAATGTAATTCAATGTAGAAAGATTTAATAAAATAATTTTGTTATTAGTATTCATATAATCTAAGAAATATCCTATGTAAGCAATTTATAACTATATTTATCACGTGTTATTCTATGATTAAAAGTGATAGTAAACATTACTAAGGATTCTGTATGATCTAGTAAGGGAGAATGTCCGTGGGGGGGGAAGTGACACCATAAATTGCCACACTGAGTGACACCCACCCAGCATCTGCAGTTTCCTGGGGAGAGGGTCCGTAGATTTTTCACACTGTCAGAAACGTCCCAGATCTAAGCAAGAAAAATGAACACTGGGTTAGCTTTCCATAATGTGATTGCTGGAAAATTGTTGTCAAAGGTAGGAAAATCAGTAAGCCCTGTGCCTGGACCACTTTATTTGAGGTCATGGAACTGTGTGTTTGGAACTGGGTTTGCTGCAATGACATACACATAGGATAATGGAGAGTCAGGAGCCTGGGTGGTGCAAGGCGTTTGTGATCACCTGCTAACCTAGAGGTCAGCGATTCCCGCCCACCCTGCAGGACAGTGGAGGAAAGACCTGACAGACTGCTTTCATAAACGGTCAGCCAAGGAAACCCTTCCAAACAGTCCTTCTCTGTAATATGTTGGGTCACATGAACTGGGGGTTGACTCAGTGGCAGCTACAACAACAGTGAGGAGCTACACTGCCTATGTTCTATTGCACGCTGCCCCACTTCATAGCTGTAGAACAGAGGCAAGTTATTTAACCTCTTTGTTCCTCAACTTCCTCATCTATGAAATGGGGATAATAGTCAAATAAGACTGGTTGTAAACACTGAATACGTTATCGCACATAAAATGTTTAGAATAGTTCCTTTGTCTGTATACCAGCTGCCATGGAGTTGATTCCAACTCATGTCATATCCACGTATTCCATGGTACAACTGCATTCCAGGGTTTTCAACAGCTGTCATTTTTCAGAAGAACATTCCCAGGCCTTTTGAGGCACCTCTGAATGGATTCAAATGCCAACATTTTCATTAGCAGCCGGTTAGTAACCCAACAGGTAACTGTTTGCACCACCCAGAGACTCCTAGGCTATATTGGACTGCTTTTATTATGAGACTTTTATGCAACTCACTGGAATTGCTGAAAGTCTGTAATTGAGGACATCATGGAATACTTCAGACAGGGCACAGAACAGGAACGTTGTCCTCAGGAATCGGAACGAAGATTGCTGTGTTCTCCGGCCCAATGGATAGCTTAATTTTATAGATATCTAAATCTGGGAACTCTGGTGGCATAGTGCCTAAGGCACTTGACTGCTAACCAGAACGCTGGCGGTTCAAACCCACCAGCCACTCCTCTGAAGGAAGGTTGGGCAATCTACTTCCATAGAGATACCGCCTCAGAAACCCAAGGAGGGGTTGCTATGAGTCACAATTGACTCAATGGCAGGAAGAGAGAGAGAGAATTGTCTTCTGTGCTTGTAAATTGTATATCTTATCACACTTCCATCTGCAGTGTATAGAAGTTCCCACTTTCCCAAAATCTCAACAACACTTATTGTTAGACATTTTACATTTTGCAAATATGTAAGACATGAAATTATAACTTCAGTGCTGATTTAATTTGCATGTAAGAAATTACTAATGAGGTTAAGCATCTTTTCTTCTGTTAAATTTTCTTCTTCTATGAATTTCTTGATAATGTGCATTGCCCATTTTACTGATGGGTTATTTTTACTTTATCATATTGACTGATAGAAATTCTTTATAAATTGTAATAACAATCAAATTTTTTAAAATAAGAAGACTTTTATCATTTAGAAATACAGTCTTAGAATCTATGACTTATGTTTTAGTTTTGTTAAGAGAATGATTCCCTAATATCAAATATTTTCATTTAATACTTGAAAATTATTTCTTCATTTACTCATTATTCTATTTCTTAATTATTCATGAAGTTCCTCAGTATTCTAATATCTTTTATTATTTTTGTTGTGATTTGCGTGAAAGCTGACAGAGTAAACTGATTTTCCATTCAACAGTCCATACACATTCTGTTTTGTAACATTCATTGCAGTCTCCACAGTGCAACAACATTCTTCTCACTTCCTCCCTGTGCCCACTCTTTCCCTTCTTCCTACCTTCCGATCCTCTTCTTCCTTCCTAGCCCTATCCCTGGAGAAATATTACCCTCTTGATCTTGTGTGCTTGAGTGTTCTAATGAGTGCGTACCCTCCTGGTTTACTGGTTTACTGGTTACCATACAGGCCTGTCTGCCCTTTGGCTGAAAGTTGAGCCACAGAGGTTGCGTTCAGTTCCCAGCTTGGAGCATTTCTAAGGTCCATAATCACAGAGGTTCCACAACAAGTTGTTATTGTTATTGTTAGGAGCCATCAAGTTGGCTCCGACTCATAGTGACTCTATGTACAACAGAATGAAACACTGCCCAGACCTGTGCCAGACTCAAAATGCTTGCTATACCTGAGCCCATTGTTGCAGCCACTGTGTTGTCATTCCATCTTATTGAGAGCCTTCCCCTCTTACATTGACCCTCCACTTTACCAAGCATGAAATCCTTCTCTAGGGAATGGTCCTTTCTGACAACATGACCAAAGTAGGTCAAATGAAGTCTGGCCATTCTTGTTTCCAAGGAGCATTTTGGCTGCACTCTTCCAGGACAGATTTGCGAGTTCTTTTAGCAGTCCATCCGTGGCACTTTCTGGAGCTGTGGTGGTGTAGTGCCTAAGGTATTTGAGTACTAACCAGAAGGCTGGCGGTTCAAACCCACTAGCCACTCCTCAGAAGGAAGGTTGGGCAATCTACTTTCATGATTCTTTACCAATACCACAACTCAAAAGCCTGGGTTTTTTTTTTTTTTAATCATTTTGAATTTTGTTCTACATTTTTCTCCCATTCTGCCCAGAACCTCCTATTTGTGATCTCTTTCAGAACAGTCAACAGTAGTAGCTGGGCACCATCTAGTTCTTCTGGCCTCAGGATAGTGAAAGCTGGGGTTCACAGGGTGAGTTAGTCCTTTGGACTAATTAGTTCCTTGCGTCTTTGATTTTATCCTTTCCTTTGAAGCATTGGGAGCCAGGATTGTCATCCATAACCATTCCCCTTGTTTTTTCGAGTCTTTGTTGTAGAGGGTTTGGATGATGTATTTGCGTAGTCCACCATCTTGGAACCTCGGTCTATCCTAATGTCTTAAGGAGATTGAGTTTGCATTTATTATACCTAATTCCTAGGAAGATCACCATTTTTCTTACTATTGAAAGTTATAGCTTTTCATTTTAATTGCATTTCTTAATCGTTTTGTGTATATAAATAATGATTTTATAATTAATCATGAATCCAGTAAATTTGATGCATTATTTTCTTCCTTTTGTCTTTAGATTTTCTGTCATTTTTCAAATTAAAAAAAGCATATTATTTGCCAATGATCCTCATTTTGCAAATCTGTGTATCTTGTGTTTGCTTTCTCTGGTCTTATTACACTTGTAAGCTGAGCCTCCCATTCAGTGCTGAATAAAATAATGACAGAGAATGTCCTTTCCTTGGTCCTGAATTTAAGTGCAATAATCCTAAAATTCTATTGTTATGTATAATGTTTCTGTAGGTTTTTGGTAGATAATCAAATAATAAAGAGGTCTGGTGGCGTAGTGCCTAAGGCACTTGACTACTAACCAGAAAGTTGGCAGTTCATACCCACCAGCCACTCCTCAGAAGGAAAGTTGGGCAATCTACTTCCATAGTGATACTGCCTCGGAAACCCAGCAAGGGGTCGCTATGAGTTGGATCAGACTCAACGGCACATAACAACAACAAGAAGTAAATTTTGGAGTTGTTGTTGATGTGTGCCACTGAGTCAACCCCAACTCATAGCGACCCCTCCTTGGGTTTCTGAGGCAGTATCACTATGGAAGTAGATTGTCCAACCTTCCTTCTGAGGAGTGGCTGGTGGGTTTGAATTGCCAGCCTTCTGTTTAGCAGTCAAATGCCTTAGGCACTATACTACCAGAGCTTCTCCTAAATTTTTGGGAGTAATGAAATTTTGCTTCTATTCCTAGTTTACTACGAATTTTAAAAATTGTGAATAGGGATTAAATCAAGTGAAATGATCATATACTTTCTCATTTTACCTGTTTGGTGCATTACAATAATATATGTGCTACCAAATCATCCTTACATTTTGTAACATCTTTGACAAGTTTCAATGTCAACATTAACTTAGGTACATAAAACACACATTTTATATAGCTTCTCTTGTTTTGCTATGATACTGCTATGTATAACTATTGGTATGCATAACTATTGTATGAAATGTGGAGTATCTCATAAAGTTTGCTAGAACTTGTCCTTAAATCTATCTGTCCTTAATGTTTTAGTTTATTTGTTGGTTGATAAATTCTTACTACTGATTCAATTATTTATTTGGCTATTTCAGTTTTCTATGTCTTCTTAATCAGTGTTGGTATTTTATGTTTTTCCTGAAAATCATTGATTTTTTTGTGTATGTTTTCTCATCTATGGATACAATACATTTTGTTTTTAATGATATTTACTAAATATTTAGAAAATAATATTATATACATAGAAGTTCTGGTACCATAGTGGGTAAGGCACTTGGGTACTAACCAGAAACGTGGTGGTTCAAACCCACCAAGTGCTCTGTGGGAGGAAGATGAGAGAATCTACTTCCAAAAAGATTTACAGCCTTGAAAACTCAATGGGAGTTGCTATGAGCCAGAACTGACTTGATGGCAGTGGGTTTTGCTTTATAACAATAATAATAATAATAATAATAATAATGTGTGTATGTGTGTGTGTGTGTGTATAAGTATATGTATGATATATATATATGTAGTATATACATATTCATATAATCACAAATCCTTCCTATCTGTAATGATCTCCCCCATTTTATTTCACATATGGGTTTATGTGGGCCACCTCTCTCCATCTTGTTGTTTTATCTATTTTATTAGTACTTTAAGAGAAGTATCCCAGGATTTGTTGACACACTCTATTCTTTCTTTTCTATATCCTAATTATTTCCTTCTTTCCACTTTTATAATTCTATGTTATTCTTTTTTTAAAAAAACTTTTGGTATTAAATGCTTAGTTATTAATTCCCAATATTTATTCCTTCCTAATATCTTCATTAAAAGTTATAACTGTCACCAAACAGTAGTTTAGCTTCACTAGTGAAGAATGTCTGCCCTGAGCATTGCACTCTTTTAAGATCTACCCACATATGGATCAAATCAACAGAAACAACTTGAGAGGTTAGATAAGAAACTTAGGAGGCAGTGAGTTTATGTTACTGAGTGAGGAACAATTCAGAAAAGGAGATGAGAATGGTTGTACACCTCAAGACTGTAATCAGTGTCACTGAATTGTACATGTTGAAACTGTTGAACTGATATTTGTTCTGTTGTGTATATTCTCCACAAAAATAGCAAAAATAATTTCTAAAAAAGGTTGTAACTGTCTTCTAAGTATTGCTTTATCTCTAGACTTCATATTTTGCTGCATAATGTGTACTGATATCTAGTTCTACAGATTTTGCATTTTTTTCTTTAAACCATTTGTTATATCAAATATTTTTTGTTTAAGTTCCTAAGTATATGTCTTTTTAACTTTTTGTTATCAATATTACCTTAATTGCATTTTGTAAGAGGATATGATTTGAATGTGATTAATTCTTTGTTATTTGCTGTGGCTTGCTTTGCTCCCTGAGCAATGACTATTATGTGCTTGAGAAACAACATATATTTTCTAATAATCAGGCAAAAGTTTTCATTATATCCATTAGACTCAACCTGTTAATTTTATTGATCTATATGTCTATACCTATTTTTTGTCTAGGTGTATTTTTTTTTTTTTTTTTTGTCATTGTCAGTTATGATAAATGTGTTAAAATCTTCTATTCAAATTATTCATTGGCCAGTTTCACTTATTTCTGCCAATTATTGTTTTAGGTACTTGGGGCTATACTGCTAAGTGAATGGAATTCAGGGTTGCTGTTCTCTTCTAGGGAATTGCTCCTTAACCATTAAGTAATGAGAATCTTATTGCTAAAAATACTTTTTGCCTTAAAATCTAATTGTCCTAATATTAGTATATTAGCTCGGTTCAAACCCACTCCTCAGAAGGAAGGTTGGGCAATCTACTTCCCTAGTGATACTGCCTCGGAAACCCCAGGAGGGGTTGCTATGAGTTGGATCCGACTTGACGGCACAAAACAACAACAACCAGCTTTCTTTTAGTTAGTATTTTCCCAGTGTATCTTCTTTTATACCTTATCTTATAAATGCTCCATGCATTTGTATTCTGGTTTAGCAGTCCATTGTATGAATTTACCAACATTTATATATCCATTCCTCCAAACACTAACTTTTATGATTGTTTTCTCTAAGCCAGGTACTATGCTAAACCTTTATCCAGATTAATTCATTCTGTCCAAACACCAGTTCTTTGCAATAAGTTCTATTGTTACCCTTTTTTTTTTAATGGAGAAACTCCTGCATAGAGAAGTTAAGTGACTTTCCCCAGCTTTCCACAGCTAGGCTATGAATGCAGGCAGATTCCCTCAGGAGCCTCTGCTCTTTGAATAAGACACCGGGCCCCTTCACTTGTACTCTGGAAGACTTTGCATAGCTGTCAGCATTTCAGTTTATTGGGCTATGTGAACCATGTTCATTCCATATTTCCTTTTTGTATTTCTTTTTCTGCTTTTGTTTCTAGTCATATTTAGTTTGAATTTGTCCTGCGAGGCCCTAGCATAAATCCAAACCAGATCCATTGCCATCAAGTCAGTTCTGGGTCATAGAAACTCCACAGGACAGAGTAGACCTGCCCTTAATGTTTGCAAGGCTGTCATCTTTATGAAAGTAGACTGCCACATCTTCCTCCCACAGAGTGGCTGGCGGATTCGCTCTGTTAGCCTTTCTGTTACAGCAGCTGAACACAACTGCTGCAGGGCTCCTTGACAAGTAAAACTCTGCCCCATGGTGTTTTCTGGGCTGCAATTTTTACAGGAGCAGATTGCCAAGTCTATCTCCTATGGTGCGTTCGAACTGCTGACCTTTCAGTTAGCAGTCGAGCACTTAACCGTTGCACCACCCAGCCTTCTCACGGCGGTAGCCATTATTCCAAAGTCTGTGCCCATGGATGTTGCTGGAAATTCACATTCTTGTGGAGCTCAGGACCTGAGAATGACTAGTTGGTGGTGTAGTTGCCAGCCCCTTTGAACCACGCCTACGGCTATATTCCCTCCCCACGAGTTAGAATTACCAAGAGCAGAGCACACAGCCTCGAGCTTCTGTCTCTTTGTAAATATATTTGTGGAATCTAATGTGGGTCTTGGATAAATATCACCTGGCATAGTGCCGATTGTGTACGTTAGTGTGTGGGAAGAAGCAGAATTGTTTCACAAAATCAGATCACTCTGTTCCCTCCCTCCTTTTAGAAGACCAAAGTGAGAGATGGTCTGAGGCCAAGCATGCTCTGGCCTCAAGGCATTTTCACCCGCTAATCCCTCTGCTGGCGCCCCCTTCCCTTAGAAACACCCCTGGCTCCTCAGTGCTCTTTCTGTCTAAGCAGAGATGTTGCTTTCTTCATAAGACCTTGTCTCACCTCCCTATCTTAAATAGCACTGCCTACCCCAGCAACTCCTATCCCTTTTCCGTGCCTTATCTTTCTCTTTAGTATTCAACACTATCTGACATATTTTACTTATTTTTTTATTACCACTCTTTCCCCCATTAGAATGCAAGCCTGGTGCAGGTAGGGGTTCTGTCTGTCTGCTTTGCTGAATCCCAAGGGCCTGCACCATTCTTTTCACAAAACAGTTGCTGCATGAATATTTAATGCAAAAGTCAATGAATTAGTGGGTAAATTCTGAAGCAGCTGAGATTGGAGTCAGGTTAAGGTGGATATACTTAATGGGGAAGGCAAGATATCAGTGATATGCAAGCATATTATAGGGAGCTGCTGGAAGGTGAGTGCAATTTGAAGGAAATGAGGAAGTCATATTTATTTTGCCTCTGCTGTGTGCTGTGGTTCAGTGGTAGAATTCTCATCTTTCAGGCAGGAGACCTGGGTTTGATTGCCCACCAATGCACCTCACACACAGTCCCCACCCCTCTGTCAGAGGAAGCTACCATGTTGCTGTGATGCTAAACACATTTTAACAGAGCTTCTGGACTAAGACCTAATAGAAAGGCCTGATGATAGTGATCGTTCTACTGAAAATCAGCCAATGGAAAACCTGTGGTTTCCACACTTGGCGGAGGATCTCTGTAGGAGGTCCTGGATAGAGTAGGAGAACAATGTTGAACAAAACTCAAAATAATTAAAAAAAAAAAAAAAAAAAAAAGAGGACCAGGTTTGCTGGTCTGATAGAACCTGGTGGAATGCCTGAGACTGTGTCCCCTAGTTGCCCTTCAGGTCTGGAATTGAACCCACTCCTGTGGCTTCCAGCCAAACAAAAGACAGGCAGATGGGCTGAACATTTACACTAGGTAGATATACTCCTTGGAGAGATCAGTCACAGAAGAATAGAGGGCTGTATATGCACAGGGAGACAGCTCAGGGGGCAGGAGTGCATGGGAAGGAAGGACACAGGGAGGAGGTGGCTGTGGGGAGGAAGTGGGAGGACAGCTGTTACATTGTGGGAGATTGCAGCCAATGTCATGAGACAAAGTACATGTGAGCTGCTGTATGGAAAGTGAATTTGCTCTGTACGCTTTCACCCAAATCAGAATAAATATTTAAAAGAAAAACCTTTGATTTCCAGTGGTCTGATGCTGTTGTGCATCGGGTCGCCATGAGTTGGGGACCAACTCAACAACTAACAGCAACAGGTGTGAGGCCCAACCTTATTGTCATTAAATACTTGTGTTTAATGAATGCTTACAACATGTTTAGCATTTCACATAAATTTTCATATTTAATCCTTGTAATGACCTTGTAATCAGACCTTGGAGTTGTTATTGCACCTGTGTCAAAAATGAGATGACTATGACCTGTCCAAGATCACAGTCAGTAAGTGCTGTAGTGGAGGTTTGAACCTAAGACTGCTTGACCCCAAGCTGCTGCTCCTTTCCCAGACAATGCTTCCTAGAAGGAATTCCTTCAGTTCTCCCATTGTCAATGCACTTTGCTCAGAGGCATCAGTCTCCTTGATAGTTTGGTGTTTGAACCCTCCTTCCTCTCTTTTATGGGAACTGTCTCCCTTCACAGTGAATGAGAAACTGTGTCTAGTTCATCTGTGCCATCAATGCCCCACAACACCCGTTGTGCCTGGCACTGCTTCCGTATGCACATAGTAGGCACCCACAGAATGTTTATTCAGCCGACTTCTGCCAAGGATTGACTCTGTTTGAAAACATGTGTTGACAATCCAAGGCCTTCTTCTGTTGGTTTCCTTATGCTGCATCATCCTGCCATTGTTTGGGGGGAATAGCATGGGCTGTTTTTTCTGGTCTCTGTTTTAATAATTAATATCCTCTGCTTGGAAGTGAAGTTCATCTGAGAACAATCATAAGCAAATGAAAGCTAAGCTGTGAAATTGTGGCTGGAGAGGGAAAACAGGGAGTCACTATAAATAAACCCAAGCCCACGTGCCTTTCTTTCTTTCTTTTTTTTTTTTGACTCACATAAAACTATAAATGTTTGATAAAGCACTTTACTTATTTATAAATCCTGTCACAGCAAACAGAGGCATTTGGACCGAGTTCCCCTCCTCAAAGCAAATAACTACATTTGGAAGATGGAAAGACCCCCTGAGTAGAAAATGAATGAGAGTTTCTCGTTTTTTCCTCCTGCAAGAGGGATTTAGCTATGCTCTAATTCTTCCATTAGCAGCCTCTGTTTATAATCACATTTACTGAATACCTATTCTGTGCCAGGGAATCTAGTCAGTGTTTTCTCATAGTGGGACCTCAACACTCTCAACTCAAGTGTGCGTTATTAGCCCATATCACAGGTGAGGAAACTCAGAGAGAAAGTTCATTGTCCAAGATCACATTAGGAATGAATTGACGGAGGCAAGACTCAGTTTTATGCTCGTCATTCTTTAAACCATGTAGTTCAAATGCAAGTAAGGTTCTACTTAATGGGCTTTTAAAACCTGAAATAACAAACTGCAATAAAGTAAAATAGAGACTAGAGAAGGAGGGAATAGAAGTCATTATAGTATGTCACATAATTATTGCTTCATGCAACTTTGGTTCAGTTGAGTAACACTACAAAATAACCTATTTTACTATTGGGGAGCTCTGGTGGCATAGTGCCTAAGGCATTTGACTGCTAACCAGAAGGCTGGTGGTTCAAACCCAACAGCCACTCCTCAGAAGGAAGATTGGGCAATCTACTTCCATAGTAATATCACCTCAAAAACCCAAGGAGGGGTCACTGTAAGTCGGATTTGACTCGACAGCAGCGAGTTAGGTTTTTGGTTTTCTTCTGTAGAACTGTCAGGTGACTTTTCAGTTAGCAGCTGAGTTCTTAACCATTGTGCTACCAGGGCTCCTTCCACTGAGTGTATGAGCCTCCATTCTATATCAAGTTGCCATCAAGGGACTATGACCGTGGGAATCAATCACATTATCCATTCCTCTTACAGTATTGATTTTATGCCCTTTAATTTAGTTAAGATGGGCCACATTTTTAGGTTGTAGAGTGTTTGCATCCCCATCATTTTCTTAATTCCTCCATCAACCTTTAGTTTGTTATTTGGGAAATTAATTTGGTATTTGCTTCCCTTTCTAGTATATAAGTCCTTGAGAACACAGTCAATGCCTGCCTTGTCCAGACCTATTTTATAATAGACACTTAACTATCTACTGCATGGATTTTCTTTTTCTGCCTTGTCCAGACCTATTTTATAATAGACACTTAACTATCTACTGAATGGATTTTCTTTTTCTGATTCTAAGTCTGTTTGGTCAACCACATTGAAATTCAAGAAAGATAGTATTATTTCCAGTCTCTCAGAAAGTCATTTCTTGGCTTATGAGTTCATGTCCCCATATTATTTTAAGCATTTACTATACTGTGTTTCAGCATTGCTTCTGACATTGTCTTTATGAAAGTTGGGTTAAAATTGAGGAAGAAAAATACATAGGTTTTATGGAATTTATTTAAAGCACTCCAAAATCTCCCAGATGTCAGAAGGTACTTGCCAAATAACGTTTGAGTGACTTAACTGTAGATGATTTAGGATTATATGGATTTCATTGCATCTTATAAGAATTTAGCAATTAAAGAAAGATGCTTGGAGAAAAATAATATTTAAGTGTGATGAGCATGATAAAGATAGACAGATACACAGAGGTATCTCACATAGAGAATTTCACTTGTCAAGGAATTTTCACAGCCTAATGGGATAGGTAGATAGACAGATGATAGGTAAATAGAGTATATTCTATTTGTCAAGGAATTTTTGGTATTTAGGGTCTGACTTACAGGATTTTTGTAAATATATCAATCTTTTTTTTTAAAAAAAATGCATTTTATTGAAATATAATTTCTGTACTGTGAAATATACAAAACTAAAGTGACATGGCTCAATGTTTTTTTTTTTTTTTTTGTAGTGTTTCCTCCTCTCCACTCCCCTTCCACCCCTGGCAACCAACAAAGAAAGTTTCCCTCTATATATAAACCTTTCCTTGACCCTCCACGACAATGAACTAATACTATATTTGCCCTTCTGTGATTGACTTCTGTCACTCAGCATAATGTCCTCCAAGTTCCTCCATATTATGCTGTGTTTTGCAGACTCTACATTATTCTTTATTACTGCATAGCATTCCAGTATGTGTATGTACCATTGTTTAGTCATCCACTCTTCCACTATAAATCTTAGAGGTAAGTCCCTTGCCAGATACATAATTATCAGCAAATATGAATTTGTTGCTGTCATTTTTGTTATGTGCTTTTTCATGGTGTCAATT
This sequence comes from Orycteropus afer afer, assembly GCF_000298275.1. Lineage (NCBI taxonomy): Eukaryota > Metazoa > Chordata > Mammalia > Tubulidentata > Orycteropodidae > Orycteropus > Orycteropus afer. The sequence continues at coordinate 9,376,007 of NW_006921624.1, forward strand.
TCTTTCTTCCATATAATTTTCTATGCTGAGCTTGTTTTGTTTATGAAGTGTGTTATCACTTCCTTCATTCCTGTCATTTTAGTATTTCCTGAATATTTATGCTGGTCCTCTTTTTGATGTGAAGATTTATCGTTTTTCTTTGAGGTTACCCTGTGATTTATAGTTTTCTTCCCAAGTTTAGGATAGTCTGTTCTATCTTGTAGTTGTCTTGACTTCCCTACCATCTAGAAGTTCTGTAACAATGCAGTTTTTTCCCTCTTTTTGGTTTGTAGTTGTCCTCATTTGTCAATTGATGTCTCTGGTCCCCTGTTTACAATCTTGTAGGCTTATTTCCTTTGGATACTTCCATAGCTGGGTTGGTTT
>NW_006921624.1:9376469-9442660 GCF_000298275.1 Orycteropus afer afer
CTTCTGTGTCTGTGTTAATTGGTTTCCCTTTTCTTTGTTGAAGAGGGTCTGTGCAATCCTTCTGCCTAGTCCGCCATCTTGCCGGAACTCTCCTCCAAGCTTAGTCTTATTGGTTGCCCCTTGTAGGTAACTTTACATTTTTCCCATGCTGCTCTCATAATTCTTCCATTATCTTTGGTTTTGGTGAGTTTGACGATGATATGTCTGGGTGATTTTCTTTTGGAATCTATCCGATTTGGGCTTCATTGGACTTCCTTATGGTTATATTCTCATCTTTCATCATACCAGAACAGTTCTCTTCCAACAAATCTTTGACAGTTTTCTCTGTAGTTTTATTTGTGCTTTCCTGTTCTGGAATTCCGATTACATGTAGGTTATTCCTTTTGATGGTATCCCATATGAACCTTAGGCTTTGTTCATTTTGTTTTGCTCTTTTTTCTGATTTATCCCTTTCCAAAGAAGTGTTCAGGTATTTGCCTTCAATCTCTCTAATTCTGTCTTCCATTGATTCAATTCTGCTCCTTTGCCCATTCAATGTCTTATCTATTTCTGAAAATTTAGTATTAATCTTCTGGATTTCTGTGTGTAGATTTTGTGTCATTTCTAATTTTTCATTTATTTTGTCATTTTGTTCTTGTATTGTCTTTTGAATTTGTTCTAGGGTTTTCTCTGTGTTTTCATTGATCTGTCTCTCAATTTGTTGAAGATACCTAAATATAATTCTTTTGAATTACTTATCAGGGAGTTCCAATGCTACGTCTTCCTCAGGGATGTGTTTTGGGTCCGTATCCTGGTCCCTTGTTTCTCCTGCTTCTTTGTGTGGACTGTGATGCTGCATTGTGATGTTTTTGTGTTTATATTTAATTGGTCATTGTATGTTGGAGTGACTTGCCCACAATTTTTGTTTTGTTTTGTTTGTACATTATCTGCGCAAGCAGGGTACTGTCCTGTGCTCCTCTGTTTGCCAGTGGGCAGCACTTATATACTCATCACCTGTCTTATTTCCTACTGTCAATCTCTCATATATCTCTGCCAACCTTGGCAAACAGAGCCTATTCTTAGGTCCCTAGAATCCAAATGAGGATGCTATCATTTTAAAATCCAAAATGGTTGTCACTTGTAAAGATTCAACATGGCTGCACCCTCGGTCACTTTAAATATCCAAAATGGCCTCCGCTTATAAACATTCAAAATGGCTGCACCCTCGGTCACTTTAAATTTCCAATATGACTGTGCCCTCGGTCACTTTAGATATTCAAAATGGCTGCTGCATGTAAACAATCAAAATGGCTGCGCCCTCCAGACAGTGGAAAGTCAACAGCTCAAGTTGTCTCCCACCATTCTATTTCCCTTCTTAGTCATAGGCCACCAGTGCAGTGGTCCCTGCAGCCCTCAGTGACCAGGGCTGATCTTTTTTAGGTCAATTCTCAGGTCCCAACACCACTTGGAACTATTCAGGCTGTTGGTCCTGTCGGAGTAGTTGATTATCTGCAGCTCTGACCATCTCTGTTCTCGCTGTTTTCATTCAGGTTTTTCCACTAGTTGGTGCCTAATCCACTTCTGTATAGTTTCTTTAAAGCTCAAGGCTCTAGGATTGTCTTCTGTATCTCTGTCAATTGGTTTTTCTTTTCTTTGTTGAAGAGGGTCTGTGTTGCTTGTCTGCCTCTTACTCCATCTTACCAGAAGTCTCTAAATATATCAATCTTACCTCTCAAAATTCCTAGTTACCTTTTGATGTAGTTTGTTTTGCCTTTTGGGGACATCTCTCTAAATTAAAAAAAAATGAGACAAATATCTGTTTTGTGGACAGCAATTAAAAGTTTAAAAATTACTCTCATACATGTCCTTTTAGCTTTGCATGAACCAAGTGTGGCAGACAGAAGGGATGTTTTTAACATCAGTTTCCATGTGAGGAAACTGAGGCAGAGAGAGGAAAGGAGTCAAACATCACATTATGTCCCTGGGGCTGTGCTGGATTCTCAGACTCCAGCTATAGTCTTTGATTCTAAAGAGTTTTGAAGTGCATGGGGAAGAAGATATTGCATTGTAGGCATGTATTATTAAAGGAGAAGAATTAGGTAGTTCTCTGGGGCATTTAAGGAACCATTGTCATGCAATGGTTAAGAGCTTGGCTGCTAACTGAAAGCCTGATCATTCAAACCCAGGAGCTGATACACTGGAGAAAGATGTGGCAGACTGATTCCTTAAAGATTTAGAGCCTTGGAAACCCTATGGAATGGTTTGTTCTACTCTGTCCTATAAGATTGCTTTGAGTAGGGTTGACTCGATGGCAACAGGTTTAGTTTGGGGTTTTATGGGCCATTTAACAAGGGACTCACCTAGTCCAAAGGGTCAGTTAGGATTTCTCTGAGAACCAGAGAGCTGATCTGAGATACGAAGCATGAGTGGCATATACCTAGGGGAGTGCTGGGGCACAGGAAGGGCCCAAGGAGGGAGAAAGAACAGACAGGTTGCTGAAGGAGAAGGTTTGCTTGACTGGGTGTGGATCACAAAGTAGTGGAGAGGAGGTGGTTATGGACCAGGTCGTAAAGGGCCTTCCTCGTAAACCATGTACAGGCATTCAATATTGTCCTTAGGACAGTGGGAAACCATTGAAGATCTTTAAACTGATGAATCAAAGGAATGTATTTGCACTTTGAGAAGGTCACACTGGCTACCATGTGGAGGGTGGATTAGAGAGAGTGAGGCTAGAAAAGGAGACATGGAGCTGCTGATCCAGAGGCTTTGCAGAATCAGAGAAGAAGCTTCAAAAGTCTTTGGCTCCTCTCTTGGACTTGAGCCTGCAGTCTCCATGCCTCCATCTTTGTGTTGGTCTTTTCCACTCTATTTACTACATGAGTGTTACCAGATCTTAGATATTATCACTGGCATCATTATTACTAAGTATTTATTATGCATGCCTACTGAGAAACCAGTTAACTAGTAAATTAAGAACTACTTGTTATAAGTACTAATAGACATATACATATGTTCCTTATTTCATCCCAGATGAATTTTTTGACTCCAAGATTTTATTCTAGGGGTTTAGAAACCTCAGATAATCGGTGTGTTGCTTCAAGTGCAGATGTTTCTATGATCATGGATTTTTTTTTCCCCCCACTTACTAGATGTTTACTTTGTCTTGGGCATTTTACCAGGTACTTTACATCTAGTTTCTCATTTCATCTTCAAACCAATTTTATGGGAAGGTGGTATCATCCCATTTTGTTAGACATGGAGAGGAGAGTTCAAGAGGTATGAAGCAAATCAGAGCTGAAGGTATGGGGAAAGGAGATGAAGCTTTGCCAGTGGAATTTTAAATACCCATGGTGTGCAGAGTGCTGGGTGAAGGGTTTAGGGGAAATGTGGATGAATATACAATACCCTTGGTCTCAGGAGCCCAGAGTCTCATGGTCTAAGTAATTAATTATTGTGAGTGACTATCAAACATTCATGCTGTGTTGTATCCAATTTCGTAAGAAAGGAGCAAGGAAGGTGGAGTGGGGATTCAGAGGTGAGGTAATTGCTTCAAGCTAGGACAGTGAGAGAGGGTTGCACTGGGACATTTTGAAAGGAGCACAGGTCTTGGTCTCAGAATCCTAGCCTTGCTTTTTACTGGCAAGGTGACCTCCAGGAAGTGGTTCCAACTCCCTGAGCCTCTGTTTCCTCATTGATGAGGAAAGGGTAGCAATACCTACCTTGCAGAAGCCAAAGTAAAGTTGACATTAGGCACCATCAAGTCAGTTCAGACTCATAACAACTCTGCATACAAGAAAATTAAACTCTGTCTGTTCCTGCACTATCCACACAATTACTGCTAAATTTGAACCCATTATTACAGCCCTGTGTCAATCCATCTCATTGAGGGTCTTCCTCTTTTTCACTGACCCTCTACCAAGTTTGATGTCTTTCTCCTGAAATTAGTTCCTCCTGATAACAACTTCCAAAGTATGTGACACAAAGTCTTGCCATCCTAGCTTCTAAGTAGCATTCTGGCCGTACTTCCTCCAAGACAGATTTGTTTGTTCTTCTGACAGTCCATGGTATATTCAATATTCTTCACCAACACCATAATTCAAAGGCATCAATTCTTCTTCAGTCTTCCTTATCCATTATCCAGCTTTTGCATGCATATGAGGTGATTGAAAAGCCATGACTTGGATCAGGCACACCTTATTTCTCAAGGTGACATCTTTGGTCTTTAACACTTTATAGAGATCTTTTGCAGCAGATTTGCCCAATGCAATACATCATTTGATTTATTAACTGCTACTTCCATGGGAATTTATTGTGGATTCAAGTAAAGACTGTGGATTAAATTAAAGCATTGGTGTAAAGTAGTAAAATTACACAAGACACGTGCTAAGTGTTCAACAAAATTATGCTCACTTTACATGAGTGCTAATGCCTATGGTGAGGAGGCAAGGATTAGGCAGAACATCCCTGAAAAAAAAAAAAGAGAAAGAAAAACTCCATTGCCATTCAACTGATTTGAGGCATGGTGACCCTACATGTGTCAGAACAGGGTTTTCAGTGGTTTATTTCTTTTGGAAATAGATCTCCATGCTTTTATTCTGAGATGTCTTTGGGTGGACTTGAACCACCAACTTTTCATTTAGCAGCCAAGCATGTAAACCATTTGGACCACCCAGAGCCTCTAGGCAGTATAGGAGAGGTCTTTTGAGGCCTGTACATTACCACCAAGCTATTGTAATCCACCAAGCAGGCAGGGCAAGTTGTGAAGCTCAATGGTTATCAGCAAGGGCTCTGAAGTTGGGCTGTGTGTTCAAATTCTGCCTCTACTCTATACTAATTATTTAAGATTTGTGAGTGGCACTTCCTTCATCCATATCATGGCTATGATAGGAAGCTATTTAGCTCACAGGGTTATGGCAGGAAATAAATGCAACAATCTGTGTATGTGCTTAGTGCAGTGGTGACATAGGGAAGACACTCGGTAAACCTTGGCCATCACCGTTTGTCCTCCTGCAGACCTACTGAGAATCAGATGCCCAGTTGGGAGGGGGGAGGGCTCCCATTAGAGTTCCCAGCAGGAGGGGTGAGGCATGTTCCAGGACACTTTTACCTGGGCCTGGTTCATTACTATGAAGTTAGGGAGCTGTGTCTCCTGTGCCAAGAGGAATCTCCACTGCTTTGGCTCAGGCCCATGTTTCATAAAGACATTTCATTACTAGCCTCAAATCCAGCCTTGAATAACATACTTCAGGGCCCACTGGCTGCCTGGAGGGGCTGGGGGCAGGGGCCTGGGAGACCAGGAGGCTGAAGAGCTGTTTGGACTGGATGGTTATTGATCTTTCCCCAAACTTCATGCAACATTAGGCTGAGATTCTGCTGCACGCTCATTAATGCCAGAATGGAAGCTTCCTCCAGGCTCCTGTTCACTTTTCATTTATACCCAGACATGATCAAATCAGGTGATACCCTGGAGAGTGAATCCATAAAAACAATCAGTCCTGCAGGGCCAACAGGTTCTTCAGCTAGCTGGGGGCAGCAGAAAGAATACTGGACTTAGGCATGGACACCTGCTTCGATGTCATTTCTTGCCTCAAATGTCATTTCCACTCTCTGGGACTCAGTCCATGTGTAAACAGTGGTTTTGAAGGTTTTACATACTTCTGAAAGGCTACGTTTTTAAAATAGAATTTAAAAGCTAAAGGGCATTATATTTTTTTGGTACTATATTTAAACACAGAAGTTTGTGAATTAAGCTAATAGTTACAAATCAAAAGTCACTTAATTGGAGAAGATCATTGCATTGAAATTCAGAGTGAAATGGTAAGAGTCGCAGTTCCTTCTTCATTCATTCATTTACAGACAGATAGTGAGTGACTACTTTGTGCCAGAGAGTTCCTAGATAATGCAAACCATTAGGCACTTGGCTACTAACTGTTAGGTTGGTGGTTCACATCCACCCACAGGTGTCTTGGGAGAAAGGCCTAACAATCTACTTCTGAAAGATCATAGCCATTGAAAACTCTGTGGGGTGCAGTTCCATTCTGACACACAGGGGATGGCCACGAGTTAGGATCGACTTGACAGCAACTGGTTTTACTATGTGCTAGGCACTATGCTGTTCTATGGAAGAACAGTATACGTTACACATGTGTGATCTTTATCCATGTGGAATTTAATTTAATCAGGGAAGATAGAAACTGTACATCTTAACAAGTGTAAGTGTTACAAGAGCAGGAGGTCATGATAAGATGAGAGCATATAGCAGAAGTATCTAACCTAATTGAAGAAAGACGTATTAATGGCCAATCCACACTTGACCTAAAGGAAAGGAAATCCACTATTTAGCATAATAACTTATATATATTGAGAGTTCATGGTTATGGAGAATGACTCATGAATTGGTAAATGTAGAGGGAAATCAAATTCTACCACTTCTCTACTCAATAATTTTTAACTAGATGGTACATTGTGATGACCTTTTTGAATTAAAGATAACAGAACACACTGAAAGCCCTAGATAAAGTGGGGAAAGTTGTAATAGGTAATCAAAAAGTGAATTAAAGAAATAATATGCAAATGTGTAACACAGTATGCTGTCTAAGAATGACATATAAGACACATGCACCAAGCATTTTTAGTTTTGTCTGCTATCACACCATTAAGTTTGTTGAGTGGCATTAGTTTCCCTTCTGCCCCTATCTTAAAAACTTGACAGTTTCATGATTTACGATCAGAGTTAGGTAGTACAAAGTCCAACAGTCACTTCTCTGTTCCGAAATATCATATAGTCTTAGTCTACCCTTAGTCTTGATTTAAAGGTGGGCCTTTTTTCTTTTCTTCCAACTAGGACTGCAGCTATCTTATAACTGAGGATGGTGGATCAAAATTACTTCTCTCTTTCTCACTTATCTCCTTCTCAACTTTTAGCTATTGCTTCTACCCTTCAGGGACTTGGTAAGGATAAGGAGGGAGGAAAGATAAGAGTGACAGGAAAGGTCTTACTTAACTGGAATTATCATAGCTTATCTTCCCATTCATTGAGCCTGGTAGACATTATAGCTGGCTCTTTGTCTGTGGACATTGTCACAGATTCCTTACAGACTGTGATGTTTGGTCTTACATGTCACCATGGCTAGTCGAAGTAGTACTCAACTATTTAGTTGAACACTAGTCAAGGTGTTGTTGTGAAGGTCTTTTGTAGATGTGGTTAACATCTATAACTGGTTCATTTAAGTAAAGGAGATTACCCTTAATAATGTAAGTGGGCCTCATCCAATTAGTTGAAGGCCTTAAAAGCAAAGACTGAGGTTACCCAAAGGAGACATTCTTCTTCAAGACTTCAGGATCACATCCTGCCAGAGTTTCCAATATCCAATTGGTGCTGTTTCTTTGGAGGACCTGGCTGATGCCAGGACCATCCCCTGTTGCTAGTTATCCTTCCTCCGAGACCCCTCATTGTGATCCAATGCATCCTGTTTCTGTGGATGCAGTGATTCATCAGCTTCTCTCTGCTGAGGGTGTTCACCCTTCCCTGCAGTTTATTCTACAGATTTAAGACAGTTTTAGTAGCTAACAACTGTATAGCATTTATAGTGTACAGAGTGTTTTATAGATATGTACTCACTTAATATGCATAGGATCCCATTGTTATTGTTAGGTGTTGTCAAGTCAATTTTCAACTCATTGTAATCCTGCGTGACAGAGTAGAACTGCCCCATGGGGTTTTCTAGGCTGTAATCTTTATGGGAGCAGATCAACAGGTCTTTCTCCTGCAGAACCTCTGGGTGGGTTCCAACAGCCAGCCTTTCCATTAGCAGCCAAGGGCTTAACCTTGCAACACCAGGGCTCCTTCATGGCATCCTATGTTGTTGTTGTTAGGTGTCAGAGAGTCAACTCTGACTCATAGTGACCCTATGTAAAACAGAACAAAACACTGCCCAGTCCTGTGCCATTCTCATAATCCTTGCTGTGCTTGAGCCCATCATCCTAGACAATGGGTCAATCCATCTCATTTAGAGTCTTCCCCTTTTTTGCTGGAGCTCTGGTGGCATAGTGTCTAAGGCACTTGACTGCTAACCAGAAGGCTGGCAATTCAGAACCACCAGCCACTTCTCAGAGGGAAGTTTGGGCAATCTACTTCCATAGTAATACTGCCTTAGAAACCCAAGGAGGGGTTGCTATGAGTTGTGATCAACTCAACGGCAATGAGTTTGATTTTTTTTTTTTTTTTTTTGGTCTCTTTACCAAATATGATATCCTTCCCCAGAGACTGGTCCCTTCTGACAACATAACCAAAGTAGGTGAGATGAAATCTCGCTATTCTCACTTCTAAGAACATCTGGCTGTACTTCTTCCAGATTGATTTATTTGTTCTTTTGATAGTCTATGGTATTTTAGTATTCTTCACCAGCACCACAATTCAGATGCATTAGTTCTCCACTCTAACTTTTTCATTGTCCAGCTTTCACATGCATATGAGGCTACTGAAAATACCAACATTTCAAATACCAGCAGGGTCACCCATGGTGGGCAGGTTTTAGTGGCGCTTCCAGACTAAGGCAGACTGGGAAGGACAGGGCCACCCACTTCTGAAAAAATTGGCCGCTGAAAATGTTTTGAATAGCAGTGAAACATTGTCTGATGAATAGCATCTTATGTAGGCACGGTTATTATCCCTGTTTTTCAGATAAGAAACTGAACCTCAAGTTAGAATGTTGAGGATCCAGGATTGAACCCAGGTAGTCTGGCTTAGTGATTCAGTGGTATAATTCTTATCTTCTGTGCAGATCTGGTTTGATGCCTGGCAGTGCACCTTAAACATAGCCACTCCCTGTCTGCAAGTGAGGCTTGCATGTTGCTGTGATGCTGAACAGGTTTTAGTGGAGCTTACAGACTGAGATGAAACACCTGGTGGTCTAATTCTGAAAATAAGTGAATGAAAACCCTTTGAATCAGAATAGTCCAATTTGCAAATAATCAGGGGGATGGCACCACACAGCATTTTGTTCTATTGTACATGGAGTCAACATGAGTCAGGGGCTAACTTGACAACAGCTAACAAGAAAGTAACAATCTGACTTAGAGTCCTTGCTCTTAAGTGTGGTATCTTTCAGCCCCACACTGTTTTTCCCTGACTTGTTTTCCTGCCTGGACCTATGGAGGATACTGTGAGAAAGCAAGTTGGTTCCCATACAGGTACCTCTGCTTTGTTCTCACAAGAGCACCTGGTCAGTCCATCTCTCCCTCTTTACATTTCCTGGGGGGAGTCGGGCACTAGACCATTGGATACATGAGGCTGTCTGAGTAGTCCTATGAGAGCCCTAATCTAGGGTTGCCAGAACTTCTGCACCCCCTGTTCCTCACTTCTTCCCTCAGTAAGAAGATGGGGCTCATGGCAATGATCTCTCCCAAGGAGTCATCTACATATTCCTTCCTCAAAAGTCACCCTTCACTCCTCTGATGGATTTTAATACTTTACTACCTGGCTTTTGTATACCTGCTTTTCACATGGCCTCCTAGGTTATTTGTCTCCAACTCATTTTGATTTCTAATGTGTCACCTTGGGATCTCAGCTGGAATTTCCATTTCTTATCTGGTTACCAAGTTAAATTATGCCCCGTCTTTGACCATCTGCTTCTTCATTTATAGAATGGTGATAATAACTGTCCTATCTATCATCATGGTTATTATAAGGATCAAGTAATATAATAAATTTGGAAGGGCTTACATAAACCAAAAGATTCTAAAAGAAATGTGATCATTTCTGGACATTTGTAACTGTTACCTTTGTCCATTTCTTCCTCTACATTTTCTCTTTTCCCCTTTTCTGTGATTTTGCTTCCCCAGCTCCACACATATGAATGGTCTTTAAAGATCATTTCAGAATCAGTTCATGAAGGAAGAAGCTGCACCATTTCCCCTCAGATAGAAGCACTTCCTCCTTTGAACTCCCAACCCTTTGCTGTTTGCTTTTACAAGCTTTCCCCAAGGAAAATTACGAACTATAAGGATGTGCATCATCATCATCCTTATTGTTTTTGTTGGCTGCCATTGAGTTGGCCCATGACTCATGGTGAAACCATGCACAAGATTGGGCAATTGTGATTCATAGGGTTTTCACTGGCTAATTTTTGAGAGATCACCAGGTCTTTCTTCCTAGTCCATCTTAGTCTGAAAATTGTGCTGAAACTTGTTCACCATCATAACAACACATAAGCTTCCGCTGACAGACAAGGAGTGGTTGTCTTTGAGGTTCATTGGCTGGAAATTGAACTTGGGACTCTTGTGTGGAATGTGAACCACACTATCACTGAACCACCACTACCCCCATCTTCATCCTGCTAGCTATCGACTTTGTGCCAGATATTTTAATCGATTATTTCAGAGACTTGTGGCGTCTTGGCAAACTCTATATACTAGAACCAATTATATAGATGAAACCATTGAGATTTACAGAATACCTGCCAAAGCTACAGAGTTAGTAAAATATGGAAACAAGTCATCAGTGTTTTTGATTCCAAGTCTAGTAACCTTTCTTTTTAATCCATATTTTTAAAAATGATTTTCGTTATCTTTAGTACCAACATCAAACTGCTACCACTATCACTACAATCATCATCTTTATAATCAGCATCATCATTGTCATAATTCCACTGTATCTCTCAAAAAATCTTGTCCATTTGCTAGGGCTCAAGACAGAACCTGCCTTGTATGTGTGTGTGTGTGTGTGTGTGTTACACATACAGGGCATTTGTTAGTTAGGATTCCCACATCTTACATTTAATTCATTAACAAATCTCTATTGAGTGACTGCTACATGACCTTGGTGCTGGGCATCCAGCAGTTAATGAATTAACATTTAGCTTACATTTATCAGGGTTGGGGGGGGGGCAAATGATAAATAAAAATATATATATATATATTGTAATGTAAGAAAGGATATACTTAATGAAGAAAATTGCAGCTGAGTAAAGAGATAGAACATGATCATACCAAGAGATTACTCTGCTTTTCAAAACTCTGAAACCTGCATTTCATTTACCCTCCAGCAGCCTCTTTAGGAAGAATAGGCCAGTATTTTTTCCAGTTACATAGATGAGAGGTAGTGATGAAGACCTTCCTTGCTTCGGGTCACTGGGCTTAGTAGCAATTCTGTGTCAACACTGTTACTATCCTTTGACCTGAAAACTTAAGAGTCAAAATAGTATGGTCATAATGGCCTAGTAGACCCTTCAGTGGGTTAAGAAGTATTGTAGTTTGGATTACTGTTCAGCAAACATTCACTTGCTATCTTCTACTGTGGGCTGGCCAATCTTTCCTGTCCCACTGATGTAGGGTTTTGCCCTGTGACTCACCTTCACAACAGAGATGTGGGCAGGCTTTCAAGCAAAGACTTGAAATATGCTTACACAGTGGAGTTTCCCTCTTGTACCTTCTCACTTCGCTGTGGAAGATGCCCCGAGTGCACTGGTCCAAAGAAAGTGAGAAACACTCCAAGTGGACCTGAACTCTCTACCCACAGCTGGGTATCAAGCTGAGCCCAGCCTAATAATCTGTCCACAGTGTACCCACAGATACATGAAAGAATAACATTTTTCATCAATAAAATTGTTAATAAAATAACGGGAGTGGTTCTTAATACCAATAGCTAACTAATAAGAGAATCAAGGATTCAATCTCAGTTTGCCTATTCTAGCTCACTCCTTTGTCTAACTTCCTTAACTTCCTTCAGTTTCTTCATCTATAAAATAGTAATAAAACTAAACTTCATAGAGTTGCCTTGATGAGGAAATCAGATCCTGTATATGAAGCACGCGCTTAATAAATTTCTTCTCCAAACCCCAAAACTTCAAGCATAATTTCTTGTTGTCTCCTAGAAAGATCCAAACAAGCTCCCTCGGTTTACTAGACATGGACTCTCACCAGAGTTTCTGTGTTGCTTTGGCCAGTTCCTTCCTGACTTTGCCAACCTTCAGTCTTCTTCTTCAGTGGTGACTGCAAACCTTTTTTTTTTTTTTTTTTTGCTTGAGAGATTGTAATAAGCACAGAACACTAGTTCGATAGTCCGTGTTGGCATTTGAGCTTCCAATATGTGTTTATAATTATGGTGCATTATCTTAATTACAGTGATGTGAAGAAAGGAGTGGAGATGGGATTTAAAAAAGAAAACTATTCAGAACATGCGCCATAAAAAATAGCCCACAGTTAGCAGACGACAGGCCTGCGATTGTGGTCATAATTGGAAATGACACTATTAATACAAAACTTATTAATTCTATATAATAAAAAAAGTAGAAGCACTTTTTGCAATTACCCAATTCCAAATGAAATTAACATTGTGTGGCATTTCCCATAAATGGTTCATTTGCACACATCGGTGAAGACAATTAGCTTGGAAGTGAATGAGGGCTGTGGCAGAGAGAATGAGATAGGAAAGGTCAGGCACAACTAGGAGGACAATGGTGAGAAAAAGATACTTTACTGAAGATAGTCACACAAGTCAGATCAAGCAGTATATCTAGTGTCTAAGAAAGTAATGATCCTGCAACTATGGGATTTGTAAGTCAAAGCCATGGAAATATTCATGAAGAGCAAATTGAAAGTGAATGTATATATGCATGAATAGTGTTTACCTATGTTTCAAGTTTAGTCTTCTACAAGCCCTTCTGTTCATTAAACCATTGCTGTCCTTGGCTGTCCACCTGAGCCCTCCAATCCTGCCCAGTTATCAGAGTCCAGAGCTTGGTCCTGCCCAATGATCTCTGCCCTACTGCCACCCACCTACCATGGTAAATGGTAGGATGCTAACATTTCTTGATGACATGATTTAATTCATTTTGTTTCACTTTTCTGTATTGAGTGTTTTGATTTGATTCTGTATGCAAGAGTTGGCCATGGTAAAGCATGCATCACAAACAAGTCATCTTCTGTAATAGAAAAAAGGAACATGAGAGCAACTTCTGGTTATCTTTAGGTATATAGTGAAATGAAACCAAAGCCAAACCCAACCCATTTCTGTCCAGTCAATTCTTACTCATAGCACCCCTATAGCAGAGAGTACAACTGTCCCTTAGGGTTTCCATGGGTATAATCTTTACAGAAGTAGACTAGCCCATCTTGCTTCCACAGAACAATTGGTGGGTTTGAACTACCAACCCTTTGGTTAGCAGCTGAGCATTTAACCACTGTGCCACCAAGGCTCCTTGTTGTGAAGTGAAGAACTAGTTAATCCATAAATCATCTAGTTATATGGCATTCCCTGTGGAAAACCAGAATGCATTCATTACTTACTGCTATATCCTCCAACTGTTATCCAAGTCCTATTATTCCTGTCTAAGCTAACTCTTAAATATTTATTGCCAATTATATATCCTGTTTTCTGTTTATCAGTGCTATAGTCTATAGTTAGGACTTGCATCTTCTATTGTTTTCACATAAATAGCTTGCTTGAATAAGTACATAGTTAATAGGGTTAGACCTAAATTAGTATCTTGTCTCCTCCAGCAATTAGCATTGGAACCATGGGCACAATTTGAATTCTAAGCTAAAGGTTGTCTCCTACAAAAAGGACATAATTGAAGTGCTTACTTCAGATGACTGTGGTGAGTACTAAATTGAATAATTCAGTAAAATTCTCAGCACAGTTTCTAGCACTGAGTGGCTTAATAAATTTCAGCTTCTTTCATCAATATTATCCATTCTTTTTACTAAAATCCCTCTTCTATAATGACCGACACATGCATCTTTCATAAGTACGTCTCCAACAGTGTCATCTCTCTATGTAAATTCTTCTCAGGTTTTCTTGTTATACAGATATAAGTTCAAATGTTTAAGTTGGCATTTAAGTCCCTTCATGATGTGGGCACAATTTCTTTCTCACCTCAGTTGTAACATCTTTCTAGGAGCACTGAACTCCAGTCATACTAAATGACTCATCATTTTTTGAATTGAAGATGACTTTGAGCTTCGCCATCAGTATATGTGTGTGTGTGTGTGTGTGTGTAGGAGCTCTGGTGGCATAGTGGATAAGACAGTTGACTGCTAACCTGAAGGTCAGTAGTTCAAACCCACCAGCTAGCTGCTCTGAGGAAGGAAGATGGGGCGATCTACTTGCATAAAGATTTACAGCCTCAGAAACCCAATGGAAGTTGCTATGAGTTGGAATGGCTTGATGGCAGTGACTTTGATGGGTGTTTTTGTTTGTTTGTTTGTCTGTTTGTCAGTATATATGCCATTGGGAAACTCTTTCATTCTTCTTTGATACGCCACATCCAGCATCACAGTTTTGGTTCAGTCCATGTGTTTTTGCAGGTAAATGTTAAAGTCAATCAAGCAGGTAGGCCTCTCTCTCCACTTGGCTTTCTGAATCTGGAACTCCATACCCTCCTCCTGCCACTTTTTTGTTCTGTGCTTGAGTCGCCAGTTGATTGAAGAATTCTTTTTGATGTCCAGCCCAACTCAGTCCAGCTATAATTTAACTTCATCTTGATACAAGTCCTTATATCATCAGACTCTTTTGAGAACTGACTCTGAAATGCCACCAGCATGATTGGCTTCCAGCAGCTTTCCCACTGGCTTGAATCCATTTGTCTTTTTTTTTTTTCCATTCCAGTTTCTATTTGCTAGAGATGTGCCTGTCTCTCCTCCACTTTCCTCATTTGTGTTCAGTTATAGCTCAGAGGGTAGATGCTCTGGCCTTGAAAAGCGGCAAGTGGGAGGCTCTGGGCTTCCCTCCTGTCAATGTCTTCCTTTCTTAGGCATCATTATCTCATTAAAAACCAATAGATACTTGCCAATTTGCCACTGATGACTTGCTATTATATCTCAAGTTTCTTCTGCTTAGCACCAGATAACTAATCAATTGTTTCAGAGCCCAAAGGCTTGGATAAGAGTCTGTGTGTGTGTGTGTGTTTGTTGGAGGGATTAAATAAAGGAATTTGGGAATAGCGCCTTCTCAATTCTGTACATGTAAAGCAAGTTAGGAGCTCTGGTAGCATAGTGCCTAAGGCACTTGACTGCTAACCAGAAGGCTGGCAGTTCAAATCTACCAGCCACTCCTCGGAAGGAAGGTTGGGCAATCTACTTCCATAATGATACTGCCTCGGCAACCCAAGGAGGGGTCACTATGAGTTGGGTATGACTCAAAGGCACATAACAACAACAAGAGCAAGGTCAATTTGTTCAGGATTTTGCTATGGAGAAGACGTTTCAAACTAAGATTTTGTCCTTCCCTGCAATTATTAAAGGGCATTTAGAATAAAAATAACAACATGTTTTAAACACACAGATGATGGACTTAAAGGTCGATAAGTAGTCTCACCTACCTTTTGTTGTTGTTGTTGTTGTTATGTGCCGTCGAGTCGGCCCCGACTCATAGCGACCCCTCCTTGGGTTTCTGAGGCAGTATCACTACGGAAGTAGGATTGCCCAACCTTCCTTCCGAGGAGTGGCTGGTGGGTTTGAACCACCAGCCTTCTGGTTAGCAGTCAAGTGCTTTAGCCACTATGCTACCAGAGCTCCTCACCTACCTTTTAGTCCATCTTTATTTAATGCTTGAATCTCTTCTAGCTATTTTTGCAATGTATTACCTCTATCTGATTACTTCCAATTCTGGAGAACTTACTACCTTCTGAAGCTCTTTTCATATTTAGAATATTCTGTGAGATAATGGGGTCATAAAATAATGCTTATTGTTATTTTTCAATCATATAGATAGATAGATAGATAGATTTAATTGTGATTTGGGTGAAAATTTACAGAGCAAATTCACTTTCCATACAGCAGTTCACATACACTTTGTCTCATGACATTGACCACAATTTACCACAATGCAACAGCTCCCCTCCCACTTCCTCCCGATAGTTACCTCTTCCCTGTGTCCATCCTTCCATACACTCCTGCCCCCTTAGCTGTCTCCCTGTGCATAAACAGCCCTTCTTTCTCCCATGCTTTTTCTCTCCAAGGAATGTACCTACCTCAGGTAAATGTTCAACTCACATGCCTGCCTTTTGTTTGGCTGGAAGCCACAGGTGAGGGTTCAATCCCATACCTGAAGGGCAGCTAGCGGCCATAGTCTCAGTGGTTCCACCAGGCTCTATCATACCAGCAAACCTGGTTCCCCCCCTTTTTTTTTTTCTCCAAATGTTAATCATGTATTTTTAAGATCATGAGTCTTGGTATCAGATAGGTGTGAATTTAGATCCTCACTTTTCTACTTACCAGCTAGGTTACCTCAGTCCAGTGGTTCTCAGCCAAGGATATTTGATAATATCTGGAGATGTTTTGGTTGTCACAGCTGGGGGAGGGGACTACTGGCATCCAGTGAGTAGATGCCAAGGATACTGCTAAACATCCTAGAATACACAGGACAGCTACCTCAACAAAGAAATCCCAGCCCTAAATGTCAGTAGTGCCCTGTATTCTGATTTAGTCAAGAATTTTAACTCTCTAGTACTCAGTTTTCCCAGGAGAGATGTAAATGGTGATTGCATCATTGAGATTTACATGAAATTATATCTGCAAAGCACTATTGCAGGTGTCTGGTCCAATATAAATACTCGAAAATATCCCCTCTTATAAAAATTATATATACATATATACATAATGTATTGATGGTAGACATGGGATATAGTTACAGCACCATGAATGTTAAATATTAGTATTGGAAGCAGTACTAGCATTACAGCCCTTCAGATAATTGAAAGTCAGTAACTTCTACTCCCTCACAGAGTCTTATTGTTCCTCATGTATCATATAGCAAGCCTCCATGTCAAACTGGCTTCTCATATCTGGACTGTATTCTTAATTTGGCCCTCTGTTAACACAGTCTTCCAGGTGTGGTCTGATCAATGGAGAGTGGAGCTTTCCCCTTCTTATTTCCAGGTTGTGTGCTTCTATTATTGTAATCAAAGAAAAAATGTTGCTGTTTCTGGGGTCACATAACTGTTAACACATAACTGAGCTCTCTGATGTCTAAATTCTTGAATGAAAATCATGAGAGTGAAGAGAGGAAGGAAGGACCCCTAGCTGAATGTGTTCACATAAAATTACATTACTGGTGAGGAATCCAAAAAATCTACTTGGACATCTACTCCTAATCCAACCATACGTGCTCCAACTTCTGGAGGTTTAAATCAGAAGGTGACTGATAGGAAATAAAGGGTGAGAAAGAGAAGGCAGACCCTCAGAGAAGGCAGATGGAGCATGGTGTTTATAAGCCTGTGCTATCCCCTCATCAGAACACTGGCTGAAGCGTGAGCCTCCTTCTAGGGCTATCAAACTCTCTGGTGTTGCTATGAGACGAGACCTGTTTGGAGGTTCTAACAGAGTTTCTCTGTCT
Source organism: Orycteropus afer afer (assembly GCF_000298275.1). Taxonomy (NCBI): domain Eukaryota; kingdom Metazoa; phylum Chordata; class Mammalia; order Tubulidentata; family Orycteropodidae; genus Orycteropus; species Orycteropus afer. The sequence goes on from NW_006921624.1 coordinate 9,393,784, forward strand.
CCCTCTCTCTCTGCCTCTTTCTTTTATCACATTTCTCTACCTCATTGTTCATACCGAGCAAAATGAGAACATTCCTCAAGACCCATCCACCCATGCACATAAGCCTCCCTGTGCAAATGGCTCCTGAGGATGGATCTTTATTATTTTACCAAAAAACATCAGAGGAGGAATTTGTTCTGCTCCACTAAAGACATGATTTCCAGTCCTCTTTACTGCCTTAGCTTAGTTTTTTGACGCTCCCTAGGAAAAGAATAGAAAAGAAAGGAGGTATCCATAATACTTAGCTGAGCCAATTTTAACCAGAACTGAGTAAGAGGAGATACTCAATATTATCTACGTTTCCAGTAGAAATCATGCCTGGCATGCACACGTGGTCCTATATCCATAGGACACTCCCCCCCAGATGCTTGGGACACTCTGAAGCTGATCTCTGCACCCTCCATACCTTCTTTTGCTCCTCCTCCTATTTGCATAATAACAACAGTTCAGATCACAAGAGTCAGACAAACTTGGGTTCCAGGTCTGAGTCTTTCCATAATGGAGGCTACCTCATTTTCAGGTTTCTGATGAGTGGTATATGAAATAATTATGCCTGGCATAGAATAAATAGTCAACCAATATGAGTCAAATTTATCACTTACTTAACTCTTTCTTATAGGTATTTCATTCCCATTTTGTAAATGAAGAAAACTTGAGGCTCAGAGGTGATGTCATTGTAGCCAAGGGTGAACAGATGCTAACAGGCAGGTCCAGGATTTGAACTTTGGTGTCTATAAGAACAAAATAATCGTCACCATATTTTTACCATGTTATTTCATCTCACCACTTTGTGTATATACTGTCGCTATTAAGGACATGAAGAACAGAGTTGGGAACTACATTCTTTACTAGTAATAAAGGAGTGGCAATATTTCAGACTTTCATAGTGACCAAACTTACCAAATGCTTTAACACACGTCTTGCAGAAACTTTTATTTCCTGGAGCTCAGAGAGGACCAGTGAGGTGTTTCAAGTCACACAGTAACTGAGCTAGAACTGGCCTTCTGCCTCCTGATCTTCTAAGTCTCCAACTCAATATTCTCTACCACAGCCCAGACCTGTTCTCTGGCTTTCTGACAGGGTTTTTGTGTGGTAGTGGCGTATAATCATGAATGATAAAGCAAACCTTCTCTTTACATCATGAAAAAATGGGAAATTGAAATTGTAACTCATTAAATGGAAAATCCTGAACCTAATAGTAACGCCAACTCAGCCTCAATCCATAATTGTCTATATACTTAGCCAGTCTATTTTTAAGAGTTTAATATTGAGATATAGGACATATTTATATGCGGCTGCACTCATTTCACTCCCAAATCCCTGCCATTTACTATAGTTGACTTACATGTGTTTAAATTTATTACCGCCCTATTGCATTGGGAAGATTTGCCTTAGTTTAAAGAAAAATGGGTGGGAAACCTTCCCTTTGAAGTAGCGAAAATTCTACAAATTCCATGTTCTGCTCAGTCTTCCCCCACAATATCATGGGTCAATAAAGTACCCAAGTCTAAATTTATATTTTTCATACTTCTTGTTCAGTGCCCAGCCATACACTACCTTGAAATGTTTGTTCATTCAGCAAACAGCCTGGCTCTGAAAGCTGTGAACTTATGTGTTTATAGTCTGTAGGCCACTGAAGAGGGTTACCCATTTTCAGGCAGGTGTCATTTATGGGATTACCCTCAGAATTATCACTGCTGTCATCTAAAGGGAAGCTGACTAAATGGGAGCCCTCTCTTCTCATCTATTCCAGAGTGGAAATCAGCTCCCTAAATCATGTTAATTTGTGCCACTGTGGAATAAGTTATGATCCAAAACAAACACTTAAAGATATCTGTCCAACACTACTATTCATAATTTTATGACTCAAAAAACAGGTTAAATTCTATGTGCCTAATTTTACCCATTTGTAAGATGGAAGTAATAGTATGTGTCTTGAAAGACTGTGTATGAGGTGATAATTATCACAATAATGCTACATTAACACATAGCTACAAAATTCCAGTGCCAACCAGTAATATACATTAGATGGGGATTGCATGCAATGCTATGTTGTTTCAGCTGGATTTGCTTATCATCTACAGGTTTCCTGGGGTCAGTGACCTAGGCTGTAGGATCTGGGGTGACTTTAGTTCATGCTAGAGATCTACGAGTCTACCATATGTCACTCATCCTACTGATATCAGCAGGATAGCTCTGACAGGCCCTTCTCATGGTAGTGGCACATGTCAGTATGTAGGCAGAAGTATATGATGCATATTGAAACCTAGGCTTGCAACTGATGCGTGCTAACTTCCATCCACATGTTGTTGTTAGTTCCCATTGAGTCAGCTCTAATTCATTGAGACCTTACGTATAACAGAACCTAACATTGCCCAGTCCTGCACCATCTTCATATCATTGGTAAGAGTGTTTCCTTCATTTTTACTGATTTCTAATTTACAAACCATCATGCACTTTTTCTAGCTATTGGTCTTTCCTGCTGATGTGCCCCAAATAAGCTAGCCAAAGTCTTACCATCCTAACTTCTAAGGAATGTTCTGGTTGTATTTCTTCTAAGACTGACTTATTGGTTCTGTTGGCAGTCTATGGTATATCCAATATGTTTGGTACAGCCAATATTCTTTAGCAACACCACAGCTTGAATGCATCATTCCCTCCATCTTCCTTTCCCATTGTTCAGCTTTCACATGTATATCAGACAACTGAAAAACACTGGCTTGGGTCAGGTGCATCTTAGTCGTCAAACTCCACTCACATACCATTGGTCAAAGCAAATCACACAGCCAAGCATAAGTCAAGGGGTGAGGAAGGACATCCCATCCACAACAAAGCTATAACAACAGTGTGGGAATAAGTAGGGTGAAGAACTGAGGTTGGTAATTCTAGATACTACAGCTCATTCTGAAGATTGCATTAAATCATTTTATATTTACCTTAACATAATACCTGCCACATTGTATACACTCCATAAATGGTAAATCCTATTATTATGATTATGAATATCTGACTAATGAGGTATTCTTGCCAAATTCAGCTGAAAGTGGTGAACACTGGTCACAGATCCAAAAAAAAAAAAAAAGTCCAAAGTAACTTTTGAGGGAATATATAAAACCATGAGGAGGTTAAATTTCTGAGGAGGGAAGAAGAGATAGGGAGGAAGAGACTGGGATTCTTCCTTTCTTTCCAACCAGCTGCCAGAGAAACAGTTTTCTCTGGCACATAATGATCGCAGCAGATAGATATTTTCTCAAATGTTTGCCACCACATGCCTAAAATCCAGTACCTGATGTTCTCTTAGAAGCCAAAGCACACAGGTGATGAGCATGACAGAGCAGGGCACGAACATGGCCATGAGCACAGGCTGTATTCTGAGATCATGTTGCAGCCATTTCAAGCCCTAGGTTATGGCTAGATCTGAGATGTAGCCATGATGGAAGTTGACTAGATTGGAATGGAGCCAGCAGCTCCTGTATATTACAGGGACTAAGAATGATGATAAAGTCTAATCATGAGAGGACAATGGGGAGCCAAAGTCCACAGTCCTTGGTCAACAGCAGTGAATTACTAAGAAGAAAACTAGAGGACCTAGTGTTTTTTAAGTTTTCACGCTATGCAAGGCCCTCTGCAGGCTTATCTCACTTAAGCTGGATAACAATAATGATAATAAAAGCTATTCTTCATTGAGTGCTTAATCTGTTTTGGGTACTGTGCTAAACATTTTGCATATATTATAGCATTGAATTTTAACAACAGCAAAAAAAAGTCCCACCATAATTCTTGAGGGAGATTTATGTTATAGGCTTTACAGATGAGGAACTGGGTCTCAGAGAAATTATGAAATGTACCCAGAGTCACATAGTGATAGGAATAACAAGGAGGTTCAAATTCAAGTCTGTCAGACTCTGACATTACATGTAGCTACTTCTTGTCATTGCTGTTAGGGGCCATTGAGTTGATTCCAACGCAGAGTGACACCATGTGTCAGAGTAGAACTGCCTCATAGTTTTGTTGGCTATCATCTTTATGGATGCAAATCACTAGGTGTTGTTTCCCACAGAGCTGTCACGTGGGTTTGAACCACCAACCTTTTTACTTAGCAGCTGAGAGCTTAACCAATTGCACCATGAGATATCTGGGATAACAATATCACACAGAAAACCATAGTGGGTTTGAATAGCAGGACTCTTAGAAGAGGTGATCTTTTTCAACTATGGTCTGTAGGGAGCTGGGAAGGGACGGAAAAAACTGGGCCTTCTTTTCTGTCTCAAAGATGGATTCTCTTGGTAATAAAAGCATCTTTCACTTTAAGCTCTAGAAGAACCAAACTGTGTGGGATTTCCTCTACGCTTCTTGCCTCTTGACCCTGCTCATGTTACTCTTTCTGTCATCCTCTTTACCTGATTACACATCTTGTAAGGCTCAGATCAGTTTGCATCTCCTCTGGGAACCTTCCATAAATGTTCCATTCCCAAAAGGAATTATGAGTTACGTCTTAAGTGTTCTTTTGTTACCTTGCTCTTTCTTCTCCACCTGGGCGTTTAGCACACTCTATTTTCATTATGTTTACTTTTCTGTCTCATTAAACAATGCATTCCTTTAAAAAAAGGAACCATGTCTACTCATCACTATGTCTCCAACACCCATGCCAGGATACAACACCCAATAACAGTGTTGAACAAAGAACTCCAGTTATAAACTATTGGTAGCTCTACAGTCCCAAGGAGTGCAGAACCACATAACATCAATTTCCTACGACATTACAAAAAGGATGAGTCTAGGAGGAGAATCTGCAAGTGAATATGAGTCCCTTTCAGTTCTGAACGGGAAGATCGGATTTCCTGTGATTGATGTTGAACATCTTTTTAATGATGATAATCAAGTCCCATTTTTAAAGTTCTTATTCTCTAGCAGGCAGTGTAATAAGCATTTTAACATCTCATTTAATTTGAAAACATCTTCATAAGTTTAGAACTGCAAATGCACTTTAACATTTAGGGAAACTGAGACTCTGAGTGGCTAAGTGATTTGCCCAACTGCTATAGCTGGTAAGAAATATGTTGGCATTCCAAACTGTGGCTCATTCCAAAGTCTTTCCATTGACACACCTTCCATTAAACTGTCAGTAAAGTGACCAAGAAGGTTTTGACCTACCCTGTCTAGCTCTGATGACCGTTTGACCATTTTTCCCTTGCCCAAGATTTGTAAGCCTATAGTCCAACTCCAGCATGAGCTTTGGAAATCCTTCTTACACCTCTGGGCTCCACAGAGTGGAGGGTTGTAAGGGTATCCCTAGTTAATGGATGTGAAAGTGCTTTGCAAACTGAAGAGTGTGATTCTTGTGATTATTGTATTCATCTTACGGGGAGCACATTCATTTACATTTAGAACTAGAAGCTGATAGAGCTGGTAGAAATCTTAGAGGCCATCTGTGTTCTGGTTAGGATCTCCTCAGCCAGCTCCAGAGAACCTGGAAGGTATTGTATTCTTAATAGAACAGAGGAAACTATCACAAGATTTGATTTCATCATTCAAACTCGATGCAGTTCTCCTAGCAGAAACTATGACCACTCTACAAGTCTGCATTATTAACTGATGGGTCCAAGATCATGTATATAAGAAAAGGCTATTCTCGTGTATGTGAGCTGCTGTGTGGAAAGTGAATTTGCTCAGTAAACTTTCACCCAAATCACAATAAGAAACAAGAAAAGGCTATTCCCATGTTTTCTGCATTGTATTTGTTGCTATTTGTTCATACATCTTGTCTGCAGGCACTTGCTTGAAGATAAGCTATACCAGGCACCAAAGGTTTACAAAAAATGAATGTCAGGGGAGAACATCCAAGGTTGTATAAGGGAGAGAAAGGTGGATTAGCATTTTGAATGTAGAGTTGTTGAGGATCAGAGTAGATACAGTGTGGAGTGCCTGTTCTGGAGGGTCAAGTACCAGGCTGGTGCTTGCCTGGTATCTGGAAACTGATGTGCACTCTTGGCCATTTACAATGTGACTCAGGGCCCATCCTTTCATCTGCCTTTTCCTTTCTTTCTCTTGCTGCCTCCTATCTTCTCTCTTGTACTTTCTCCTCCTTCCCTCCTCTGTCCACTCTTCATTTTTCCTCTGCCTTTTCCCCACTTTCTGTCTCTGTGTCCAACCCTCTTCTTTCTCCCTGCCCTTTATTATCTTGCATCTAAGCACCTGCTTTCTCTGCCCTTCTGTTTTCCTCTCCTCTCTTTCCATCTTGGTTGGGGACCAGAGTGCCTTGCCTCAGGCCCCAGTGGTTTGTTCCCATTAAGCTTGACAATCTTTCATGTCAGTTAGAAAGAGGTGTTTTCTCCCTCCTTCCCCACCCTTTTCTGGGCGTGCTGTGATGCTCAGATCAAGCACCATCTGTTGCATTCATCCCGTCAACGGGTGAGCATTTTGCAGCTCTGGGGATGGAGCTCAGCGGGTACAGGAGGCAATGTGGCTTTTTTGGACAACTTGATACATTGATATTGATAGAGCTGCCTGATGGGAGGGGTGAAGGAGGGGTGCCCAGGAAGAAATCAGCCATGGAGGGGTGTACATGAGCATTTTACTCTCTATGCCTGTCTGGGCTCTTGGCACTGTCGTGACTCAAGAGCAGCCAAACGGATGGGATTTGCTATAGCTGGGATCAGAACCCCTTTGAGCTCAGAGGAGCGAACCTTAACTCTCTTGTGTGTCCTCCTCTCTCCACAGCTAGTCAAATCTACATCTGCTTAGGACAAAAGTAAAACAGAATTAACAGGATGAGAGGAGGCAGACCTTTAGGAATTGCTGAATGTCAGAGCCATGAAAAAAAGGGATGGCATATCAGCTGGACAAAGAGTCACCCTCAGAAGGAATTTTGAAAAGAATTCAATGAAGCAACTTTGTATGTAGGTGTTGTTGTTAGGTGCCGTTGAGTTGGTTCTGACCCACAGTGACCCAGTGTACACCAGAACGTAACACTGCCCAGTCCCACGCCATCCCCACAGTTGTTCCCATGCTTGAACCTATTGTTGCAGCCACTGTGTCAATCCATCTCATTCAGTGTCTCCTCTTTTTTTGCTGATCCTCTGCTTTACCAGGAATGATATCTTTCTCCAGGGACTTCTGACAACATGAACAAAGTGCTCGAGACGAAGTCTGGCCATTTTTGCTTCTAAGGACCATTCTGGCTGTACTTCCTCCAAGACAGATGTGTTTCTTCTTCTAGTAGTCCATGTTGCATTCAATATTCTTCACTAACACCACAATCCAAATGCATGAATTCTGCAGTCTTCCTTATTCTTCGTCTAGCTTTCACATGCCTATGAGACCATTGAAAAGACCATGGCTTGAGTCAGGCACACCTTAGTCTTCAAAGTGACATCTTTGCTATCTAACACTTTAAAGAGGTCTTTCCCAGCAGATTTTCCCAAAGCAATATGTCATTTAATTTCTGGACTGCTGCTTCCATAGATGTTGATTGTGGAGCCAAGTAAAATGAAATCTTTGACAATTTCAGTCTTCTCTCCATTTACCATGATGTTGCTTCTTGGTCCAGTTGTGAGAATTTTTGTTTTCCTTTTGTTGAGCTGTAATCCATATTGAGGGTTGTAGTCTTTAATCTTCATCAGAAAGTGCTTCAAGTCATCTTCACTTTCTGCAAGCAAGATTATGTCATCTCCATATCACAGGTTGTTAATGAGTCTTCCTCCAATCCTGATGCTGTATTCTTCTTTATATAGTCCAGCTTATCAGATTATTTGCTCAGTGTACAAATTGAATAAAGATGGTGAAATGTTACAACCCTGACACACACCTTGCCTGATTTTAAACCATGCAGTATCCCGTAGTTCTATCTGAACAACTGCCTCTTGGTCTATGTACAGATTCCTCATGAGTACAATTAAGTCATCTGGAATTCCCATTCTTCTCAATGTTATCCATAATTTGTTATGATCCACACAGTTGAATGCCTTTGCATTACAGAAGTGTAGGCAGGGTTAAGAAATCAACATGGAGATGTTGAGGCACCTAGGCAGAATAAGAGGTATCAGGAAGTCAGTACAAGCCCCCAGAACAGAAGGGGCAATAAGATGAAAAGTTCTTCTGGAACCTGTAAGCACTGGTGTTATCAAGGCTCTTGACAGAAACTGTCATTGTTGAGGAGTGGCATAGTGCCTAAGGCATTTGACTGCCAACCAAAAGGCTGGTGATTCAAACTCATCAACCACTCCTCAGAAGGAAGGTTGGGCAATCTACTTCCATAGTGATACTCCCTTGGAAGTCCAAGGAGGGTCACTATGAGTCAGATCCGACTCGATGGCAGTGGGTTTGGTGGTTTCCCGCCCCCCCCACCAGTCTCTATCAGAAATATGGTACAGAAGCAGGAAAAGAGCAAGGGTGGAAAAAGTGCTCTATATCATTCCAGAACGTCCCATTGGCCAACCCTAGCTAGTAGCCAGAGAACAAACAGCTACATTATATAACCCATAGGGTCCACCTCCAGGGTATGGGGTGGGATAGAAGGAATGTAGGGATAGAGAATGGATCTGAGGGTACAAATGGAGAATAAGTAGTAAAGATCAGGAATGAACATGTGTTTGGTTACCTGCTCTGTGTCAGAAGCTCATGTTCTTAATCATTAGCTTATACTGCCTCTTTACCTTTTAAAAAGAATTCATAGATAGATTCATGGAGTTCAGCTTTCTCTTTTGAGTATCCAACCTGCAAATGTTACTATTGACTCAACATCTCCACTTAGATGTCTCAAAGACACCCCTCAGTTTTCATATCTAAACCAAACTCATGTTCTTCTCTCAAATGTGGTCTATCCTATTTTTCCTCCTCTGAGTAGTGAGAGGTACTGTCATTCCACAGCTTTGCAAGGAGTTGTGCTCAAACTTCCCTCTCATTTATCCACCAGTTCCAAACAGTCACCACATTTGGAGTGAGTTTTATCTACAAAACAACTCTCAAATTTGCCCACTTCTCTTTCTCCCACTGCTACCCTAAACCAGCCTCCCATCGTTCCATTCTTAGACTTCTGCACTGCTAAACTATCTTCCTGGTTGGTCCTTGCTGATCTTCTGATTTCCATCCCTGACCTTCAGTGAATTCTTCTCTTTCCAGCCAGAGTGATGGTCCCTAAATGGAAATCTGATTAAATTGCATTCGTATCTCCGATTTTTAGCATATCCTATTCATATCAAAGTCCAAAGAGACCCTCTGGAGTCTGAGCTCTTTTTACTCCTCCAGCAACTTGCTTTCATAGTTTCAGCACCATTTGCCGATTCTCTACTGCTTTCCCCATGGGAACTTAGCCTAGTCTATTCCCTCTTCCTGTTTTGCTTTCCTCACCTCATCCCACACTATACCCTCCACTTTTTCCCCCACCTAATTAATTCATACTTCTTTCAGAAGTTAGTAACACTTCCATAGATTTCTTAGACAAAATAGTCTTCCTCTAGTATAGCCTCTTCTGTCATCACTCGCCATGCCTTCATAGTACATATGACTTGTAACTTTGACATCTGCATGTCAATTATCATATTAATATGGGTCTATATCTATATAGTAAGCATCATGAGGGCAGTGGCTGATGGGTTTTTGTTTGTTTCCTTTTTTTTTTTCCCCCACCATTGTATCTCCTGTGATCAGCGTAAGTACATGATAGTTTAAAAAAAAAAAAAAAAAAAAAAAATCCTTGTTTCATGAATGGATGAATAAATGTAGAGATGAATGAATGAATGTTGACAGACCTGTGCAGTTCTTTCCCTTGGAGGATTCCAGACATTGGCTTGCTCTGGCTCTTGACCACAATACTTCTCACCTTTTACAATTTAGGGTAAGTCGTTCTCCTCTCTGTGTAATGTATCAGAATTGGGCAGCCCACCAGCCACTCTTCAGAAGGAAGATGGGGCAATCTACTTCCATAGTGATACTGCCTCAGAAACCTAAGGAGGGGTCATTATGTCCGACTCCATGGCACATAACAACAACAGTGCTTCTTAGAATTGTACTGTGGCATAGTTTTGCTGGAGAGTGCTGGGAGATGATGCATCACAGGCTTGGAGTAGGAAGCCATGTTTGGCATCATCTTGATTCACATTCAAGCAGAGCTAACTAAGTATCATTGAAAAGAGGCAGTAAAAGAAGCAAGGAAGCTATACTGCCACCAGATGGTTCATCAAAAACCAAAACAAATCCACTGCCATGGAGTCAATTCCAACTCATAGCAACCCTATAGCGCAGAGTAAAACTTCTCCATAGGATGTTCAAGGTTGTAGATCTTCACAGCCTTAACTGCCTTCCTCCCACAGAGCAGCCGGTGTGTTTGAACCACTGACCTTTTGGTTAGTAATCAGATGCATTAACCACTGCACCACCAGAGCTCCTTAGATGAGTCATATGCATTGCTGTAGTAGTTAAGGCTGTATGTTAGCTTTTCTGAGCTGTGGTTTTGAGTGACTAGGCAGCTGGATGTAGTTATTCTCCATGATGAGATTATAATCACCTCCATGGTGAAATCTGCTGTAAGCAGCTAAGTAGTTGAAGGGGAGTTACCTTTGGGGTGTGCCCTGCTTCCAGTATATAAGAAACTTAGTTGAAGGTCTGTAGCTTTTTGGTGCATTTTGGGCTGTTGTGTTAGTTATTTCATGCTGCTCTAACAGAAAATATACCACAAATGGGATGGCTTTAACAAACAGGAGTTTATTCACTTACAGTTTTTGGAGGCTAGATGTCTGAGTTCAAAGTGACAGGCCCTAGGGATTGGGTGAGAGCCCCTCAACCTTGGACTTTAGCTTTACCTTTTGCTCCCAGCCCACTGAAGCTGAAGGCTTTCTTCACTCAGGCAGCTGCTGGCTACTGAGGCTGACAAACCTAACATCAACAAGGAAAAAGGCACAGTCCCAATATTACCAAACCACATGGCAGGCCATTGATTCAAGTCTAGAAAGAGTCCTAAGATCAGCAGAGAACATGGCAGGCTGCTCAACAGCAGCTTGGCTATATGTAAGAATCAAGCATGCCAAAAGCTAGAGATATCACCAAGGCTTCTCCTTATGTACTAGAAGCAGACCACAGCCTTAAAGCAGCTACTTGGCTGCTCTCAGTTGATTCTACCATGGAGTTGATCACCAGTCTCATTGTTCTTGTTGCCTAGTGCCTCTCTGACAAGAATATACCACAAGTGAGATGATTGAACAAACAGGAGTTTATTCTCTTACAGTTTGGAGGCTTTAAGTCCAAGTTCAAAGTGCCAGGCTCTAGGGGCTGGGTGAGAGCCCCTCACCCTTGGGCTTTAGCTCTGCCTCCTGCTCCTGGCCCACTGAATCTAGAGGCCCACTGAATCTTCACTCCAACAGCTGCTGACTGCTGAGACCGACAAGCCCAAAGTTGACAAGTAAAAAGGCACAGGCCCATTGTTACCAAACCACACAGCAGGCCATTTAATTCAAGTCCACTGAAAGTCCCGAGGTCAACAGAGCATGACAGTCTGCTGAACAACAACACGGCTACATGCAGGGTTCAGTTGTGCCATAAGCTAGAGACCATTCCCAAAGCTTCTCCTTATATACAGGAAGCACAGCACATCCCTAAGGCAGCTACTCAGCTGCTCACAATAGATTCCACCATGGAGTGGATTCCCAGTCATATCATGGGGAATACCCAGCTGCCCACCACTCCACCAGGCCCAGCCAAGCTGACACACAAACTTAACTACCACAGCAGTGTTCCCTCCTGATCTCAGGATTGTTCCTAGACTTGAATCAGTGGCCTGCTACATTGCGTACTGATCTTGGGAGTATGCCATTTTGCCTGTCTAGCTAGCATTGATCAGCCTTGTAGCCAGCAGCTATGTGAGTCAGAAGAAGCCTTTAGTTTGCACCAATGGGCCTGGAACAAGAGACAGAGCTGAAGCCCACGGTCGAGAGGCCTCCACCTGGCCCCTCGAGCTGGCACTCTGAACTCAGAGTTCTAACCTCCTAAACTGTAAGAGAATAAATTCCTGTTTGTTGAAGCCATCCATTTGTGGTATTTCTGTTAGGGCAGCACTAGAGAACTAAGACAATTGCCAGTTCTCTTATCCTTAGCAAACACAGTTTCCCCTACTACTCCAAAGATGGGGTTTCTCCCAGGGCCCAATTCACAGACCATCCCTCAGAGGGGTATGAGCTGCCCCATCTGTTGAAGCTGATAAGCTTTCCTAGAAAAACAGGAACTCATTAGAAAGCAGTTGCTGGATGGTCAGGTGCCTTCTCTGTCCAGTCTGGTGAAACTCCCTTCAAAGAAACAGGAATCTTTGGCATGTCTCATCTGTTGCCATTGTACAGCATGGAGCACAAACTGAATAAGAAATGTCCTAGCCTCTGGAGGCAGAGATGGCGGGAGGGCTGAGTTTGAAGATTTCAAAGTAGGGGCTCTTTTTGGAATTTCTGAGGCACTAAAGCCATTCAACAAATTTCCTTTTCGTCTTTCTGGTTTCCTCTTACTGCTTTTTATGTTGCCTCTCTCCTTCCTTCTCGAGGTTTTTACTGTTTATCCTTTCATCTTCCATCTTTTTCTGTCTGCCCTTCTGACCTCACTGTCTCCATTTCCTGGAACATTTCTACCAGTCTTAATGTTAAAACTTTGAGGAAATGTGGCTGCTAGCAAATCATCAGGGGAGGCTTGTTGGGAACGGAACTGTGGTCTGGGGATGAGAAGACCTGAGGCCTAGCCAGGACTCTGCCACTTACTAGCATCAGTCATCTCCCTTGTTTGGGGGCCTCAGTTCCCCCTCAGGAACATGGGAGTGTTGTACTCAGTGATCTGCATAGCCTCCGAAAAACAAACCAAACCAGTTGCTGTCCAGTCAGTTCTGATTTATGACAACCCCACCTGTCAGAGTAGAACTGTGCTGCACAGAGTTTTCAAGGCTATTACCTTTCGGGAGCAGATTACCAGGCCTTTCTTCCAAGGAATTTCTAGGTGGGTTCAAATCACCAACCTTTCTGTTAGTGCTTCAGTGCTTATCTGTTTGCACAATCCATGGTCAGCTTTCTTTCCTAAAGTGTTGTAAGACTAATCTACTTTCCCCTACTTTCCCCACCACTGCCAGGTTCAGGCCACCAGCCTTCTCTGGCTAGCTTCTGCAAAAGCCTCTTGGCTGGCCTTCCTCACAGTCTCTAATTGCATTCTCCATACTGTAGTTAGTCATTGTTATCAAAGTGATTAGGTTTGGGAATGTCAGTCTCCTCTTTAAAACCTTTCAATGACAGCCTTTTGTTTTTGCCATTTGGATAAAGGCCAGCCTCCTAAATGCAGCGTACAAGAGAGTCTTACCTCTGCAGCCTCAACTCCCACAGCCCCTTCCTTGCATGCTCTGCTACAGCTACACTGAACTCCTTCCACTTGCTCCAAGCATCATGCTCTTTCTAGCTCCTGACCTTTGCACATACTTCTCCTTTTACCCAGTACGTTCTCTTTCCAAATCTTTTTACCAACTCCAACGTGGCCTTGTTTTGCTAACTCCTGCTCATCCTTAAGGTCTCCACCTAAATATTGTCTCCTCCAGGAAGCAGCCTTGACTGCAAGGATGGATGAGATGACTTGTCCTGGTACTCTCCTGTTACTTCCTTTGTACTCTTCTATCACAGCAATATCACACAGTGTGGGGATTGCCTGGCTATATTCCTTACAGAATTACAAATTACTTGAATCATGGATTGTGTCTGGCTTTTCACTACCATCTATTCAAGGCCAAGGGTAATGTCCGAACTATAGTAGGTTTTGAATGAATAAATGGATAAGTCAAGGGATACATCTGTGCTGGGATCAATGTGTTGTTTTGCGTGTTAGCATTGGGACAGGGAGGGAGTTTCCGGGACTTAGGGTGGCCAGGCCCAGACCTCCAAGGAATGGGAGTAGGCCTAGCCCTAACCTCAGCCCCCTTGCCCACCCTGTAGCAGCAGCAGAGGCGACGCAGGAGACAGTGGAGTCCCTGATGCAGAAGTTCAAGGAGAGTTTCCGCACTAACACGCCCATCGAGATCGGTCAGCTCCAGCCAGCTCCACGCAGCATGTCAGCAGGGAAGCGGAGGCGGAGGAGCAAGTCTCGAGGTAGGCCCCGGATGCCTCTTGCCAGAAAGTCAGCAGTCTGTCCCCAGGTTCCAGAGATGCTGGGGAGAGTTGCATCCTCCTCTCTGGCTTCCCTGTGGTCATAGAACTCATGACACTGTCTCCCCAGTGAATCACCTCGGTGGAGGCCTTGGATACTGCAGACCTGTGACCCTCAGTGTTTAACTAACCTCCCTGAGTCCCAGCTGCTTCTCTGAGAGTTGCAATGGATCACCCATCTTGTAGGGTGATTGATTAGTAACAATATAGAAAGTGTCTAGCACAGGGCCTGGCACACAGTAGATGCCCTTTGAATCGTAGCTGTGTCGTTCTTGAGAGGGCAAGACAGGCAGAATGAACTTGGGGAAGGCATTCTCCAGCGAGGAGCCAGGATCACAGGTTGGAACCTACTCTTTAGTAGGCTATATAATATAGTGGTCATGAGCAGGGACATTATACACTTTTTGTAAAAAGTAGTACTTTTCCTCCTCCTCCTTGTCCTCTGCCTCTTCCTCTTTCCCTCTTCCTACATCATCATCTTCTTCCCCTGCCTGTTTGTGTGACTTTGTCTGTGGAAGGAGCCCCTCATCATTTCCTGTTATCTAAACTCTATCTTTATTCTTTCCCCCCAGTACACTATAGTCTCCAGCTGGCCTTTTGTCTTCCTGCTTCTCACTTCTCCAGTTCCTATAAGTTGGTGGTTCTTATGTCACTCCTGTTCTCCCAGAGCTTCATTGGTTGCCCGGTGTCTTCAGAGGTCTTTGGGCTTATGGACATGACATTCAGGGTCAGTACAGAGCTCTAACCTCTCTGCTGTCTCTTCTAAACCTATGTTCTTCCCTGTGTCATTCCCTCTTTATGGAATCACTTTTGTGAATAACCATTGCCTTTTATTGAGAACTCAAATCTACTCCAGGCATCTGGCTAAATGTTATATGTATCTTATCTCATTTGATCCTCATGGCAATCCTATGAAGCAGGTGCAGTGCTGGTTGCCATTTTACACATGAGTTCACCAAGGCACAGAGAGCTGCAGTAACTTGCCCAAGGGTAAATGGTGCGTCCAGAGAGAACCACGTAGTCTGAGTCCTTAACCCTTGGTCTTAATTGCTATATTCTATACTACTAAAGTGCTACCTTTCTTTCCAAGCTCGACTTGAATGGCGTATTTCCACGAACATATCACTGATCGTCACAGTCAAAATCCAGTCTAAATTCTCTCAAGTTTCTTTACACACGTTGCAAGCACTGGTTTCATTTTTGTGTAATATAATTTGCTGTTATCTGCTTCTCTCCTCTGCTATCCAGAGAGGTTTTTTGGAGATAGTAACCATCTTATTGTATTCCTGACATGACAGATGTTTTCTTATTTGTTGAGAAGATGATTAGGCCATAATCCTTATTGTGAAAAACCAAAATGAAAGTGTTAAGCTGAGGTCATAAATGGAGACAGAGGAGATGGTTGGGCTTCCTTCCTGGAATGCATGTGGTAAAACCCAGGTGCCAATGATTATAGTGTGATAAAGGGCAGGAGCCAGCCCAGCCCAGTGAGTTTCAAGTTGTATGACAGTGGAAGTGTCAGGGTGATCTATCTGAGTCTTGGTTTCCTCTTCTGTAAAATGGGAATGCCAGTCCTACATCAGAGGGTTGCTTTGAGGATCGATGAGATGATGAGTGTAGACTATCTTGTAATACTCAGCTAGAATGTATCAGGAGCTCAATAAATGATACCTTATATTTCTTCTATGTTGAACATTCAGGACCACTCATAATTGTACTCGGCCTTGTCTCTCTGTTTTTGTTCTCCCTTCTATTCCTGAGAATCCCTCCAACTTCCTTGCTGCACACACATACACATATAACATAAACACACCTGACTCCAAGTCTTTAGTTTTTCCCTTCTTTGCTACCAATCAGAATTTATATTTTGTATTACAACCTAAAAAGTATTATGGCATTGAAATCTTCAAAAATGTCTTTTATATACACTTTAATTTTCTTAACCAGGCCCCCCTACTCTTAGGCATATAGGCTGTTTCTGTTATTTCACCATTATAAACAATGCCACATGGAACATATTTTGTTTGTATAAAACTTGGACTTCACTCCAGAATTTATCTTTTCCCCCCTCTTAGGGGAAATTCCAAATTTAATTAAAATCAAGAATATGCAGATGTACAGAGACCAAAGTGCATATCAGGAATAGGAAGGAGGAGAAGAGGGGAGAATTTTGAAATGGATAGTGGTGATGGTTGCCCAACATAATGGACATAGTTAATATCACTGAATTGTTCATGTAAACAGTGTTGAAATAGCAGAAAGTTCATTAAATACTATAGACTTACCAGCACAACTGAAAGAAAGAATCCCATGTGGCCAGAATGAAAAAACGCGTAGATCTACTGTTTGGACTGGGCCATAATTAGATATCAAGCTATTTTAATATATAAGTTAGATGGGGCCTTATACAACTAACCCATGAAGAAATTCATTTGTATCTTAACAATGTATCTTGAATTTGACCTCTCTTTCTTCATGACCACTATTACCACTGGTATTTGTCACTTCCTCCCTGCAACTAACCTCCTTTGATTCCATCTTCCCAAGTTAGCCACGGTAATCTTTTTAGAAACATAAAACCAGATAGACTCAACTTCAGTAGGTAGTTTTTGTTGTTGTTAGGTGTCATCGAGTCCATGCTAACTCACAGTGACCTTATAGGAGAGAGTCGAACTTCCCCCTGGGGTTTTCTGGGCTTACATGTTACAGGAGCAGATTGCCAGATCCTTACTCCTGTGGAGCGGCTGGTGAGTTTGAAAAACTGACCTTTAGGTTAGCAGCCAAGCGCTTGACCATTATGCCCCATTATCCTTAGAATGAGGTCCACTCTGGCTTTTGTTGACTTGCTCAACCTGGCTGCTGCACTCTTCTCTGCAGTACCCTACACTCTGGCCAAGCTGCCTTTCTTCACATTACAAAAACCCAAACCAAACCAGATGCACTGCCATTGAGTTAGCGACCCCCCCCCCATTGGGTATCCAAGGTGGTAAATCTTTACGGAAGTAGATTGCTCATCTTCCTCCCACAGAGTGGCTGGTGGCTTTGAACCACTAATCTTCTGGTTAGTAGTCAAACACCATAAGCACTGTACCACCAGAGCTCCTTTCATGTTACAGGAACACAGCAAATGGTTTACTTCTTTAGAGCTGCACAAGCTCTTCTCTCTGCTTGCCACTCCTCCTAACTCTCCCAACTGGCTGCCCCCTTCTTACCTTTCAGCTCTCAGTTCAAATGTTATCCCCTCAGAGCTGTCTGCCTTGATTACCCAATTTAAAGTTGTGCTCCTTTCTATCCCGAATCTGCTGTTACACAGCCCATTTTTACTTCTTTTGTAGTACTACTTTAGCCTAAAATCATATTTATTTATTGCTTTTTATTTATTTACTGCCTTCTTTTCTAAGATATAAGCTTTTTATTCATAAACCTAATATATAAAAAGTGCTTAACTTTTTTTTTTTTTTTTAATCAATGAGTATATTAACATTCAAGATCATTGGGAAGTGGCTCATTTTTATGACTTTCAAAGTGGTGGTATAAGTAGCTCTATAGTGGTGAGTCAAAAGCCTTCTGGTACAGAACCCAAGAGATCCTGTTCCCCCCCACCCCATAGATAGAATCACTAACGGATAGCACATTAAATGTGCTCAAGTAGATGCTGTTAAAGTAATTTTCAAAATGGCTTGGTAACCATGAGCTTGAGTTTTTGCTTGCACCATTGGATAATAAGATATTTTCAGAAGAGGCATAAGGATAGTATATGTCAGCCCTACATTTCCATCTTATTTACTAAAGGTCTCCATGGTCTAAAAGTCCTGGAAATGCTACACACTCCATCTTCCATTTGGATATTCCTGAATGTGTCTTAGTCTGTTAAAGACCCTGAGGAGTTCTATAGCAAAGAAAGCTGGGCTGCTTTGTTTAGCTCATTGTCTATGAAACCATCTTGACCAAAGACTATTTTTCCCATAGGTCATTTATTAACATCTCATATAACAGCAGTGTCCATAGAAACACCATTTTGGAAATGCTTCTTCAGCCTGCACTGACCACCAAAACTCCTACATAAAATCCCAGGCTTACACCGTCTCTTCCCCTCCCCTGCCACTGAGGTGGTCATGGGCCTTCTGGCCCAGGGTAGAAGCACCTGGTCTTTCTCTGCTTCATTAGGCCCTCCACCCTGTCCATGATGCCCAGCGGTTTCCAGCAGATGGAATGAGTAGCTGAGAACCGGTGTCATGGAATTCAGCACATGGTTGAAAACAGCTCCAATGTGTTTTTGCAGCTATGGCTGCTCCTAAGAGGCCTGATGGGTGCTGAAATGCATCCCCCACAGCCAGAGAGAGGAAGGTGAGAGGAGGACTTAATTGCTGCCTTTGTGTTTGTGACAGTGTTATATGAGGCAGCTGCTAAGTAGCCCTTCCCCAATGTCCACAGGCTCTGGAAAGGAGCTGTTGGCATTCAGATAAAGCAGGGAATGATTTGTTTGAATGTGAGGAAGAGCTTGAAATTCAAACATTATAGGAAGAGTTTTTTTTTTTTTTTTTCAAATCAGGACTTTACATTCGAAATTCTACTCCACCACGGTCAAACTGAATGATCATGAGCAAATAAATACGCCCTTTGTAGCCTGTTTCCTGACCCATCCAAATAGTACAAATAATACAAGCATTACATGTGAGTAATGTTTATTTAGCCCAGAGCCTGGCACATGGTTGACTCTCAATAAAGAGTGGCTAATATTAAGACATTTGACTGCTGCCCAAAAGGTTGGAGGTTCAAGTCCACCCAAAGGTGACTTGAAAGAAAGGCCTGATGTATTTCTGAAAAATCAGCATGCAAACAGAACAGATGTTGAAAGGAAAATGAGACTACACTCACAAATATATATAGGTTTGAGAGAAGATATTTCTACATTTGCATTTACATGTACTACAGATATATACACGAGTAAATATAGTAGAACATACAGGAGACAAGGTTATGAAAACTTCTTAGCCATAACCAAACACCTTTAAGTAATGAATCACTGGGCCCTGGGCTCATTACCATAGTCTCGAGGAACATCAAGGTCAATTGGTATAACAGTCCACAAAGACTATGTTCTACATCCTATTGGGTGACTAGCAACTGGGATCTTAAAAGCTTGTGAGCAGTTGGTCATCTAAGGTGCCTATTGGTCTCTCCCTATCTGAAGCAAAGAAGAATGAAGAGTATCAAATATGCATGCAAACAATTAGTCCAAAGGACTAATGGAGCACATGAACCTCAGCGTCCATGACCCTGAGACCAAAACAATTAAATGGTGCCAGGCAACCACTGCTGATCCTTCTGAGTGGGATCACAACAGGAGATCCTGGACAGAGTGGGAGAAAAATGTGAAACAAAACACAAAATCGTAAAAAAGACTAGGCTTACTGGTCTGATAGACACTGGTAGAACGCCTGTGGCTATGACCCTTAGTTACCCTCCAAGCCTGGAACTCATCCCTGTGGCTCAGCTTTCAGCCAAACAATATGCAGGCCTATAAGGTAAACATTAACACCAGGGAGGTAGGAACCCTTTATAAGAATCAAGCACATGCGATCAAAAGGGCAGTGTTTGCCCAGGGATAAAGCTCAGAAGGTGGGAAAGAAGTATGAATGAAAACAGGAGTGAGAAGAGGGTGGCTCCGTTATGGGAATTGCAATCAATGTCACAAAACAAAAAATGCACGAATAGTTGAATGGAAAACCAGTTTGCTTTGTAAACTTTCGCCAAATCATGATAAAAAGTAACAAAAAAAAGTTTTAATAGGGCATTAAATTCAAAATTTATAGTTTCACCCATGTCCACCAGTAAACAGAAGTGACGACACTGTGAGCAGCTAAAAAGAAGAAAAAATAGTTATATAATATATTTGAAGGCAGAGCTGACAGATAAATGTGAGAGACAGAGATGAGTCAATCAGTGATGATGATGTCACATATGTTTTGGCAATGGGGAGTTGGGAACGCAGTTTAATCGAGATGCCTATTAAACTCCCAAGTGGTGATGCCGGGGAAGGCTGGTGTTTATATGAACCTGGAAAACAGGAAGGCACCAGGGGCTGGAAATACCAAGTTGTTGGGAGTCATTAGTCTAGAGCCAATTTAAAGCCATGGGATTAGATGTGACTCCCCGGGAAGTCTATATATTAAGAAGAATGAGTTATTGTCAGCTGCTGTGGAGTTGACTCCAGCTCACGGCAAACTTACGTACAACAGAACGGAACGTTCCCTGTTCCTGCATCAACCTCACAGTCACCAGCATGTGCACGTCCACTGTTGTGGCTGTTTGTCAGTCCATCCCATGCCCTTGATGTCTCCCTTCAGGGGCTGATCCCTCCTGAGGCCATGTCCGAATCCACTGTATTTGACAATAGTCTGTTGTGAACCATAAGGTTTCCATGAGCTAATTTGGTAAGTGCATCACCTGGCATTTCTTTCTAGTCCGTATTAGGCTGGAAGCTCTGCTGAACCCTTTCTACCTAGCATGGATGAATGACCCTGCTGGAATTTAAAATACTGCTGGCATAGTTTCCAGCATCACAGCACACTCAAGTCACCACAGTATGACAAACTGACAGACGAGTGGTAATGTTATGAAGCAATAAATGCCATTCTTTTGGTCAACCACCATAATCATTGGGATGAGTTATAAATCACCAGAAAAGCAAAAAGGCGACATTACTCTTGGTGACTGCAAATGATGCAAAACTCTTTTCACTCTATTTCTTTCATACCTCCTTTTTCTTTGTCTTTGCTTTTCTTTTTTCCCTGAAACTTTACTTATTAAAAAATATATAATAGGTAGGTTTGTGTAGATTACTGATTGAATATAACCAAAAGCTATTAATAGAAACAAGAAAAAAACTGCCATGGAATACACTTCTACTCTGATCCACATGAGGTGGCTGTGAGTTGGAATTGACTTGAGGGCAGTTGGTTTAGTTTTTGGTTTTAACATTAGCACTGCCATCAAGATCTTGCTGATCTGGCCTCCAGAGTCTCACAAACCCATTCCCTCCTTGCCAGGCCATTGACTCTGACCTGATTGAGGACTCATTATCCCTCTTTCAGATTCCTGCAGCAGCTCCTTCATCCAGCCTTGACACCCACAATCCATCTTCCATTCTGGTGCTAGAGTGATCTGTTAAAAACACACTAAATCTGTCCATGTCACTCCCCTAGAGCATTTTCCCGCTACTCTGTACTTAAATTGAGGGTGTCTCAGGCTTTTACAGCGAGGTCATCTTAAAGGCAAACAAAAGTGAACACACGCCCAAAGAGTCTGCAGATATATGTGAAAGAAATCAGTCATAACTCCAAATACCAGGTTCCATCTTCAAAAAAACAAAACCAAAATGCCATTCTGTTTCATAATATATGCATGATTATGTTTGCTTAAACTATACTATGCTACTTGTCAGTTAAGTTTTTTAATGTCTGTTCAGGTCTGCAAGAAATATTGATGCCCATGAAACAGCCCAGTATTATGTTGATTACACTGGGATGATAATGGCACTATTGTCAAGGGGTTACCATAGGATTGAATACAACAGTCTTTGAAGCACCTTACACGGTGCCAGGTGAAAGGTGCATGCTGAACATGTATGCATTATTTCTTTATTTACAACTATTTTATTATTACATTTATTTTAGCCAGTATTCACACTCCTTGTAGATACTTTTACCCAGTTTTTGAAGCAAAAATCTATATACCATTTAATAGAATCAAAGAGTTGCCATAGCTTGTTGCACCCAGCTCTTTCTTAGCCTTGCCACCAACCTCCTTCCAGCTCCTTGCGAGCCCCAGCCACTGTATTGTGCAGCCCCCAGAACATTGGCCATTTCCACCTTCCTCCATCATGCCTTGCTTTCAAAGTCAGTGTACAGATTATGTTCTGCCTGGAAAACCCTGCCCTCCTCCACTCTCACCCATTCCCCATACATCAAATTGCTACTCATCTTTCAAATTTTAACTTTAAAGTTTTCTCTGTAAAGCATTCCCCATCCTAAGTCATAACCCTGGTTGAATGAGCCACTCCTTTCTGTGGGCATTCACCGTCACAGCTCTTATCAAAATTCTTCATAAGGATATGTGGACATATCTGTCTCCTTTTCAACTCTGACAGTCCCATGATGGGAAGGACAATGATTTATTTACCTCTGGAGCCCAGTGCCTAACACAAAATGGGCATAGAATAGTAATAGACTCAGTGAGATAATTTATCAATAGATAGATGGGTGGATGGATGGATAGATGGGTGAATGGATGAAAGGAAGGAAGGAGGAAAGTAGGGAGTGAGGCAGAAAGAGAGAGAGGGAAGAAGGGGGTAGTTGGGAGCCTACTTAGTATGTTCTAGGCACTGTGTTCATCATTAGAACACCTATCAACTCCATAAGGAGCTCTGGTGGCATAGTGGTTAAAACATTTGACTGCCAACCAAAAGTTAGCAGCTCAAACCCACCAGCCATTATCCAAGAGAAAGACGAGGCAGTCTGCTACTGTAAAGAACTGCAGCCTTGGAAACCCTATGGGGCAGTTCTACTCTGCCTTACAGATTTGCTATGAGTGAAAATTGACTCAGTGGCAGTGGGTTTTTTGGGTTTATTAGCCTCATAAGGTAAGTACTATAATTATTCCCATTCTATAACGAGGAAACTCAATCTTCACAGGTTAAGTGACTGTTTCAAGTTTACCCAGCTAGTAGATAATTGAGCTGTGAATTCAAGTCCTAGATGATCTGAATTTAGTGCCATATTTAAATTCTAGTCTTAGCTACCCTGACTAATGTCTTCCAACTGTGAAATTATACCAACATGACCCAGACACTGGAAGGAAGTTGTAGATTTTCTTGGATTGTCAAGGATTGTATATCATCAGTGCTGTTCAGGATGTTCAGTAGTTACAAGATTCTTATAGGCATTCCCCTTTATGGCTAACAGAGTCAGGACAAACCTATCCAGACTCTCTCTGGCTTTGAGGGAGCCAATGCCATATTCTCTGGAGCAGGATCCCCAATGCTTATGGCACTATTCAGTCCTCTGTGCACTTTTTAAGGCACTTACTCAACTTTTTTAGCATGCCATACATTTCTAGGATATGCCATCATGATCTCTTTATAGAATACTACACCCTGATCACTTTATATTTATTTATAGGATTTTATGTTTATTTGTAGAATATGCCACCCTGATCTCTTCCACCAACCCTTTCTGATCTAGTGAAGTCAGTAGGTGATTACACATTTACACCACAAAGGATTATATGAGAAGTAGTGTGGGCTTAGGGTGTTTCACTAAAGAAGAATTCACAGAGAAAGTGACACTTGACAAATGCACTAGTGTTAAACTAGAGGGAGTGATTGAGAAGACATTGCTGGTAGGAGTAAGGCATATGGGAGTGAGATTGCACAGAGCATTGTGGGAATATTTGGGAAAAATAAGTACAAGGCATATGCTAGTGAGATGGACAGTCCTCAGGCTCACTGTCAGAGGCAAGGCCTGGACTTTTGTCCTATGCCATGTCCTGAATTAGAGATGAGGAGAACATTCTGGTTTCTTTAGATACTCTCCAACATACTCTTTTATTGGGGGACACTGTCTCCAGAAGTCAAACTTAGGTTCATTTTGTTTTGTTTTGTTTTGTTTTCTTGCTTTTTATTAGTAACTGGCTAATTGGGGAAACATTCAGAAACATTTATGGCTTTAAATGGTTTGCCTTTTTTTTTTTTTTTTTCTTTGTTCCTTTGATCACAGTCTTTGTCCTCCCTAATCTAGCCTCTTTAGGAGTTGTGGTAGTTAAGGTTGTGTGTCAACTTGGCTGGGCCTTGTTAGGTGGCTGGGCATCAGGATGTAGTTATTCCCCATGGTGAGATTGGCAATCAAGTCCATGGTAGAATCTACTGGAGCAGCTGAGTAACTGTTTAGGGACGTGGTCTGCTTCCAGTATATAAAAAGCAGCTTTGAGGAAGGTCTCTAGCTTATGGCATGCTTGAACCCTGCATGTAGCCGAGTCGTTGTTCAGTAGCTTGCCACATTACCCTGCTGATCTTGGGACCATTTCTGCATTTGAATCTGTGGCCTGCCATGTGGTTTGGTAATATTGAGAGTATGCCTTTTTATTTGTTGACCTTGGGTTTGTCACCCTTAGCATCCAGCAGCTGCCTGAGTGAAGAAAAGCCTCCAGCTTCAGTGGGCTGGGAGCAGGAGACAGGTGAAGGCCAAGACTGAGGGGCTTTCACCCAGCTCTTAGAGCCTGGCACTTTGAACTTGGACTTCTAGCTTCCAAAAACTTTAAGAATAAACTCTTGATTGTTACAGCCATCCCATTTGTGGTCTATTTCTGTTAGAGAGGCACTAAGTAGCCAAAACAGGAGTCTTCCCTCCCTACAAAGGATTTTTGGTGGGCCTCACTGCCTCTCTTGCTAAAGGAAGTTTTGAACTTGTATCATCAAAGTAAAGCTCAACTTGATGCCATGAGATGGCTATAGGGGAAGGAAAGAAGACTGACCAGGAAGCTCAGCTATCTGGAGTGTAGACCTAAGTCAATGATGAAATGACCCCTTTTTCCTCCTTTCCCTGCTTGATTTTCTTCCCTTTGTCCATTGCCACATGCTTAAAGCCTGTCTTTCCCTCAAGCCAAAGCCTTAAAGCTGCTTTTCCCATGAGGTCTTTTCAGAATTTTCCCAAATGGAAACTATGCATACTTCCTCCAAGCTTTGATGGCCTCTTCCTATCTTCTTCATGACACTTGTTATTATTACATTTTATTAGAGTAAATTTTGACCATCTCTTATCATATCCTCTCAAGTATAGCGACTATGTCTAATCTATGCCTTTATTCCCATGGACGAGCCTAGCTTCTGACATGTAACAGATGCTCAATTAATGCTTGATGAATTAATGGATGACTAATGGTGAGAAGAACATGCTCAGCATTTCTCAAACTGAAAGAACAGAGGAAAAACTTTAAGCCTCAAATTGCAATATTGAAAGATTCCATGGGCAATATGTTGAATGATGCAGGAAACATCAAAAGAAGATGGAAGGAATACACAGTCACTGTACCAAAAAGAATTGGTCGATGTTCATTGATTTTTAGGAGGTGGCATATGATCAAGAGCCAGCAGTATTGAAGGAAGAAGTCGAAGCTGCAATGATGGAATTGGCAAAAAAAAAAAAAAAAAGCTCTGGGAGTTGATGGAATACCCATTGAGATGTTTCAACAAACAGACGCTGTGCTGGAGGCACTCACTTGGCTATGCCAAGACAGCTACCTGGTCAACTGACTGAAAGAGATCCATATTTGTACCCATTCCAAAGAAAGGTGATCCCACAAAATGTGGAAATTATCAAGCAATATCATTGATATCACACTCAAGTAAAATCTTACTGAAGATAATTCAAAAGTTGTTGCAGCAGTATATTGATAGAGAACTTTCAGAAATGCAAGCTGGATTCAGAAGGGGAGGGGGAGCAAGGGATATCATAGCTGATGTCAGATGGATCTTGGCTCAAAGCAAAGAATACCAAAAAGATGTTTACTTGTGTTTTATTAACTATGCAAAGGCATTCAATTGTGTGGATCATAACAAATTATGACTAACACTGAGAAGAATGGGAATTCCAGAACACTTAATTATATTCATGAGAAACCTGTACATAGACCAGGAGGTTGTCATTTGAACAGAACAAGGAGGCATTGCATGGTTTAAAGTCAAGAAGGGAGTGCATCAGGGTTGTATCCTTTCACCATACTTATTCAATCTTTATGCTGAACAAATAATCCAAGAAGCTGGACTATATGAAGAAGAATGTGACATCAGGATAGGAGGAAGGTCATTAACAACCTATGATATGCAGACAACACAACCCTACTTGCTGAAAGTGAGGATGATTTGGAGCACTTCTGATGAAGATTAAAGACAACAGTCTGCAGTATGGGTTACAACTCAATATAAAGAAAACAAAAATCCTCACAACTGGACCAATAAGCAGTATCAGGATAGATGGAGAAAATATTAAAATTGTCAAGGACTATATATTATTACTTGGTTCTACAGTCAACGCCAATGGAAGCAGCAATCAAGACATCAAAAGACATTGCATTGGGCAAATCTGCTGCAAAATACCTCTTTCAAGTGCTGAAGAGCAAAGATGTCTCCTTGAAGACTAAGATGCGCTTAATCCAAGCCATGGTGTTTTCGTTTGCCTCATATGCATGTGAGAGCTGGACAATGATTAAGGATGACCAAAGAAGAGTTGATGCTTTTGACTTGTGGTGAAGAATGCTGAGAGTACCGTGGACTACTAAAAGAACTAATAAATCTGTCCTGGAAGAAGTGCAGCTGGAATGCTCCTTGGAAGTGAGAATGGCCAGACTTTGTCTCACCTACTTTGGTCATGCTGTCAGAAGAGACCATTCTCTGGAGAAGGATGTCATGCTTGCTAGAGTGGAGGGTCAATGAAAGAGGGAAAGGCCCTCAACAAGATGGACTGACACGGTGACTGCAGTGGTGGGCTTGGGTATAGAAGGGATTGTGAGGCTGGCACAGGACTGGGCAGTGTTTTGTTCTCTTGTACCTCAGGTTGCTATGAGTCGGAGATGACACGATGGCACATAACAACAAAAACGGTGGTGTGGTGCCTGAGGCGTTTGGCTGCTAACCAGGTTGGTGGTTCAAACACACCAGCTGCTGCACAGAAGAAAAATGGTGCGATCTATTTCCGTAAAGATTTACTGCCTCGGAAACCCAAAGGGGGTTGCTATGAGTTGGAATTGGCTCAGTGATACTGGGTTAGGTTTTTGGTTTAAGCAACCGACTGCATGATATTGGACTGACCTACACCTCTCCAGGCCTCAGTGTCCCTACCAAAGATGCACTGTGGTTTGTGTCAAAGAGCTCAGGTTTTGGAGTCAGGTAGAGGTGGATTCATATCCCAGATCTGCCACTGACCTGCTCAACTTTGGGAAATGATGTATGCATTAAATCTTCACCCATTACTTTATATGCAACATCTGTAAGATTGGCCACCTTGTAGGGAGGGTGGGAGGATTAGCGTTAAAGTATGTAAAGTACTCAGCAGGCTGCACTGAACATGATAAGTACCGAATAAATCTTTGTTGTTAATTTGGAAAGCAAAGATGATGGGCTATATGATTTCCACAATTCTCCTCCAACTCAAACAAGCCTTGGATTATAAGTTTGATTCTCACTGCTGTCAACTCAGTTCTGACTCATAGCGAGCCCTGTTGGATTTCCAAGGTGGTAAATCCTTATGGCTAGTGGGTTCAAACCACCCACCCTTTGGTTAGAAGCCAAATGTCTTCACCACTACACCAGCAGAGCTCCTCATAAGTTTGACTAGGTAGCATTTTAGTCTAATGAACAACAGTCCAGAATTTAGAGTCAGAAAAGCCTGATTTGAATCTCTCTGCCTTGTGTACAGTTAGTCCTGAGGGAAATTGCTTAATTGCCTCAGGATTCCATTACCAGCAGTTGGGGGCATGATAAAGCCTGCCATTGCTATTTCTCAGGGCTGTTATGGGAATCATGTGCTAGAATGTGCTGGAATGCTTATGGAAATACTTCTTTAAAACACTGTGTAGGTGAGCTGTGTGCTGGAACCAGAGACTTGACATTAAGAACCGGGCATGGTGTGGATCTTTGATTAGGCAACATTTTGGCTGGGGCTCTGACTTTCTTTCTCTTGACCACAGGCCTCTCCTAAGAGATGCTGCTGGGCCCAGTACCACCGTCAGCCCAGGAATCCCCAGGTTGCATTGGACCAAGGCATGGGAAGCTGCTTTGCAGCTAGAGCACACAGCTGCCCTCATATATCTTCCTTGAAGTGTCTTTCAGAGAATTTTGTGTTCCCAAGAGTGTGTGTCTTCTCCAGGTGATTTTCCTTTGTCTGAAATATGTCAGGAGGCTTTTAGTCAATTCTGTCTAGCCTGATGACTATAAGCCAGTAGCTTAGGCTGAAGATGAAGGCTCTGAGACCAGGTCCTGGTGGGGCCTGGTGTCACAACTCTAGAATATTTCTTTTATAGTAACGATATGTTATTATGTCAGGTAACTTCTAGTGCATGATAAAACACCCTGAAACTTAGTAACCTAAAAAAAAAAAAAAAAAAATACCATACCACTCATTTAGCTATTAATTCAAGTCATGTATTTGTTTTGGGCTCAGCTTGGAAGTATTTCTGGTTTGGGTGGGGCTGGCTCAGCTAATCTTTGTCTTGCTTCTGTGATCAGTCACTTAGTCCACTGAGAACTAGCTGACTGTTACCTGGGGGCACATCAGTTCTTCTCTACTTGGTCTTTCAGACTCCAGCAGGCTTTCTCAGGCTTGGTCACATGCCGGAGTGTTCCAAGAATAGAAGTTGCAAGATCCTTTGAGGGTGAAGTTTACAAGGCACATGGCATCCATTCTGCTGCATTTTATTGTTCAAAGCAAGTCATGTGGACACCCAAGATTCAAGGGATTCTTGGTGGAAGATACTGCAAAGTATTAGGATGACTTTGGCAAATACTGATATTTTACTGGACTTCTATTTTATTTGAGAGCTTGCATTGATAAAACCCTTAGAGCTAGGTATACTCATTGCTATAGAGTTGATTTTGAATCATAGTGACTCTAATTGTTCCCAGGTTACTGATTAGAAAACTGAACATCAGAGATGAGAAAAGATTTCTATAATACTTTGCTACTGGTCAAGGGAGGAGCTCACCCCTGTTTCTAACCCTTTTATATTTGATCCAAAGACTGTATACTCTTTCACCTCAGCTGGCCTGATTCTCTTTGATAGTACTGAAGAGGTTTAGATCCCAAACTACTGTTAGATAAAACCTGGCTTGTGGCATGTGAATGGGTGGTCGATTATGATCCTCGTTCCTTCCATTCTTGCAAGGGCCTGTGGTCTAATGCAAGATCAGTAAAATTCTCCTACAAAGTAAGTATTTTAGGTCTTGTGGCCCAAGAGGCAAATTCAAGGATCTGTAGGCACTTACACAAAAGAGAAAAAAAGAATTATTTCCCACAAATTTTAATGTTGAAATTCATCATATATTAATAATAATAATAGAATATCATACTTATGATAGAGATCTACTAATGATAACAATGAAATTTACTTTTGGGCCCTAAAATGTGAATTTCATATAATTTTCACATGTCTTGAAATATTGTTGTTCTTTTGATTTGTTTCCACTATTTAAAAATGTAAAATCCATTCCTAGCTCCTGGGCCATACAAAAACAGGCAGTGGGCCAGATCTGGTGGCCATGTTCCCAAATCTGAAGGAAGGAGCTTGTTTGTGGTGCAAATGGTTAAGGACTAGACTATTAGCTGAAAGTTTGCCAGTACAAACCCACCCAAAGATGCCTCAGAAGACGGGCCTGATGACGTACCTCCAAAAGGTCGCAGCCTTGAATGCGCTCTGGAGCACAGTTCTACCTGCACACATGGGGACTGCCTTGAGTTGGATTCAACTCAATGGCTACGGATAACAGCAGTCTAAGGGATCATCTCAGATTTCTTAGAAAATCCTGGTCCAACCCCTATTGCTGTGTGACTGTGAGTAGATCCTTAATGCCTTGCAGTCATGGTTACCCTAGACTCCTGTGATGGTTATGTTTGTATGTCAACTTGGCTAGGCCTGGTTGAGTGGCTGGGCAGCTGGATGTAGTATTCCCCACGATGAGACTGGTAATCAACTCCATGGTGGAATCTACTATGAGCAGCTGAGTAGCTGCCTTTGGGTATGTGGTCTACTTCCTGTATATAAGGAGAAGCTTTGAGAATGGTCTCTAGCCTATGGCACGCTTGGACCCTGCATGTAGCTGTGTCGTTGCTCAGCAGCCTGCCATGCTCTGCCAACCTTGGGACATACAATGGACTTAAGTTAATTGCCTGCTGTGTGGTTTCACAACATCAGGACTGTGCATTTTTACTTGTCAACCTTGGGGCTTCTCAGCCTCAGCAGCCAGCAGCTGTCTGAGTGAAGAAATGCCTCTAGCTCCCGTGGGCTGGGAGCAGGCGGCAGAGCTGGACCCCAAGGTTGAGAGGCTTTCACCCAGTCCCTAGAGCCTAGCACTTTGAACTTGGACTTAAAGCTTCCAAATTGTAAGAATAAAATCCTATTTGTTAAGGCCATCCCATTTGTGATATATTCTTGTCAGAGCAGTACTAGGGAACAAGAACAACTCCCAAGCACATAATGGGGGAAATATGTTCTCTTAGTCTATCAGTGATGGAAATGAAGTTCGAGGGGACTCAATCAATGTCACACAAAGAAGCTAGAAGACTCAGGAATGGAATTCAAGTCCCCTAGCTTGAAAATTAATACCCTTCATGCCATTTGTGCATGCCAAATCACATGGGTTATATTAACATTATGAATGGACTGTTGGGGAATTTTGATAAACATATAGTTAGAAGCTCTTTTCTAATTCCATTGTAATCAAATGGTAAGTCATTACCCATTTGTAATCTTAGAGGATTACACAGAAAACACTTTGCATGTCCCCGTGTTTGAAATGGACATGGTTAGGTATCCTAAAGATTTGGGTGGAGCGCAGGAGCCGTTAGCAAGGATTTCCAAACTGTACTCCACACAGGTGCTCAGGAAGAGGAAGGGCTGCCGAGGAAACAGGGCTCTTTGACAAAGTTCCTATTCTGCATTTATACACTGGGCTCCAATCTTTGTGGGGGAAAAGTCTTATTCTAGAACATAGTTTGTAGTACTGACATTTGTCATGCTGATATATTAAGGCACTCTGGTGGCATGACAGTTAAGTGCTCAACTACTAACTGAGAGGTTGGTGGTTCAAGCTTATCCAGCAGCTGTGCTGCAGGAAAGCCTGGTGATCTGCTTTCCTAAAAATTACAACCAAAGAGACCCTATGGGGCTGTTCTGTTCTCTCACAGGGGTCACTATAATTCAAAAATAGACTCTGCGGCACCTAGCAACAGCAACATCAATGCTGAGGAAACAAAAGCTCCAGTCCATATATGGAAAGAAAGAAGGCAAGGAGTGTAGTAAACTTTCAGCTCAAGGCAGAAAAAGCTGCTGGCGCCTTCTTCCTGTTCCGCAGGCATCAGGAAAGAGAAGAGAATGCAAAGCCCAAACTATGGGTTTATGAGTTGATGTCCGAGAGAGTCAGGTAGGGTGGGGCGGGATGGGAGATAAAAGGAGCAGAAGCACAAACAAGGGAAGAATGAAAGGTATGTGTAGAAATAAGCCCCAAAGCCTCAACAACCACAATACATATAGTTTACATGTTTAAATTCAGAGATTCTCAGATTATATTAAAAAGTATAGTTATATGCTATTTACATCAGATCCTTCTAAAAAATACACAAAAAGTTTGACAGTGAAGAAAAGGAAAAAGTACATGCTAGGCAAAGCTTGTGGAGAAAAAGCATATCTATGTCAAAATAAACTTTACAACCACAACAAAAAACAAACAAAAATCCTTAGGAACAAAGAAGATGTTAATTAATCCTAAAAGGAACAGGTCACCAAGAGACAAATGAAATCGGTACTTACATACAACTAACAACACAGCTTCAACATATATAAAGAAAAAGAGTGAAATTGTTGAATACATAGTCAAAGTGAGAAACATTTTACCAGATCTCTGTCAATTAGGCCAAGTAGACAAAATAGTAATAGGGAAAAGCTGAACTATACTATTCAATATATAATCAAATGGACATATATAAAATTATGTAATTAGAAGTGAAAGATTTTTATCCCGAAGTGAGAAATTCTTTTTATGGGTCTTGACATCATATGCCCTCAATCTTCTGGCTCTGGCCCAATTTTCTGAAATTTTATCTCATTTTTAATGATGCCTGTTTGCAGCATTGATGACTACATGTGGTTTCATTTCTCTGTAGCTGGGAGACATGGCATACAAATCAGAGGTGAGAGAGGGAGAAACACTCTTTGTGCACTGATTTTCTTTGGGTTTTGCTTTCTTTTCTGGGGAGCAGGGGGAGATGAGGTGGGTGGTAGGAGAGGCTGTGGTTGTAGAGTAACTCCAGAATAATGATCACTACCGGAACAGAACAGCAACATATTGTTCAAGTCCACATTTCTCATCTTCTTTCAGGCCATTGAAACAGTCCATTTTGTCAGACTATCTTCTGGAAAGATATCTGTGTATGGTCTACTTGGGAAGGGTTGGGAGGAACAGCTGTAATGCTTGACTTCTTGCCGTATCTGTGTGAGCCATGCTGCTTTGCCAAGGGAGTTGTTTCAGAAGGGTTGGTGTGAACCTTAGTGAAGTGTTGGGACTTTAGTGTTCCACCTTTGTAGATTTCCAGAGGGGGAAGGGACTTGAAGATGTTGTTCTCCTTTTGGGCAGGACTGCATGGAAACAGCTCTTGAAAGAACATAAACAAAGCATAAAGAATTCAAGAGTAGGTGATTTCCTACATAGTTACAGCATCCCTGAATGTCTGGGATCTCCGGTAGTCTCTTCCTTCACTGTAACTAAGTTCAGAATCTGTGGTCACAGCCATATGAGTTAGAGCAGACAGAGACCAGCATCAGAATAAGAAATCGTCTTAAGTGCTGTCTAATACTGTTGCTACGGATCCTCATTTCCCAGATTCTAGACCCTCCTGCTGCTTCTGTCTCAGCTAAAGTCCTTGCCTAAGGTCTCCAACCTGACTTTCATTCATTTCTTCTCATAAGTGCCTATCAAAAGCGAGACACCGTGCTGGTCCCTGAGACTACAGTGGGAAACATGTGGTCCCCACCACTCTGTGGTTCAAGGTATAGAGGTGGACACAGGTAGTCCATCAATAAAGCATTCAATTACAAAAGTACCAATTATTTTCAGGGCATTGGAGGGAATAACATCAGTGTTGGTTGTTGTAGTTTTCCGCCAACCATGCAGTAAACAGGTCAGTCTTTGCTCCTGCCTTTGCCGTGGCTGGAAACCATCAACATCCATGACTTCCCTAGTCATGATGAAAATACACGAAGAGCAGATCCTGAGTCCCATGTTGTGATTTGATTTTATTGTTTCCTGCCTTGGGACATGGATCTGATAGAAAATAATAACAATTATTGGCCTCTTAGTTTGTGTCGGTCACAGTGCTAGGTGTTTTCACATGCATCATTGCGACTGCAGTAACTGCATCGCTGTTGAGTTGATTCTTGCTCATGAGAACCCATTAGTGGGAGAGAAGAACTGTGCTTCAGAGGGTTTTCAGTGGCTGATATTTTAGAAAGAGATTGCCAGGGCTTTCTTCCAAAGTACCTCTGGCCGGACTCAAACCACCAACCTTTCTGTTAACAGCAAGCACATCAACCATTTGGACCACCTAGGGCCTCCCGTTATTCCAGCCACCCTCCTTCAATTCTTATTTTGTAAAGGAAATACATGTTTAGAGACATGAAGCAAGTTGTCCAAGCTCACACAGTTAGCCAGGAATAGAACCTGCATGAAACTTAGGCTGGTCTGCTTCCCACACTGCTGCCCTTTCTCGTACCTTGTGACTGTGCCTATTTGTGGTGACTGCCTCCAAGACGTGCATTCACACCTCCTCTGTAGGGTCTCTGCACATACTCAGGCCTCAGAGCACAGTCTTCGGTTTGGCAGAAATGAAGGCAGCAACCAGAAAGGCCCCTTCCTGAATCCCTTAATTACCCTGGTGGGATCTACATTCATTTTCTTGCCTAATTATTATTAAGAGTATGCCATCTGTGTAAATAAGATTTTATGAATTTGGTGTAAACTTTTGTGCAATTTAACTTAAAAATATCTAACCTTTGATCTCTTTTCGTGCTGGAAAATGTTGATTTGATGGACAAGGTCTAATTGTCTCCACCACGTATTAGAAATGCAAGTGCAGCTGAACATTAAGGTTAAATGATGATATCACAACTTACTCGGTTTGCATTTTACATCCAATTGAAAATACAAACCCCTCGCCTCATTAATCCTTTGCAATCCAATTTTTCCCCCCCTAAATGAAATGATCCTTTTGGGACACATTTATATCCTTTTAACAGCCGCCTGACAGTTCTGCTGATGGAGTTTGTATCCAACTTTGTTACTGGATAGTGACAACTTGCCCTGACGGATATGTGTACATAATTATTCTCTCGCAGTTAGATTTAATTAATGCTTACCCTCATCATGATCTTGCAGCTAGCGAGCTCTCTCTGCAGGAGCAGGCAGTGGCAAAAGGATTTCCTTTTTAGCCAAGAGAGACTCCAAAAGGCTTTGTAAAACTCTTACACTGTTTTTTTCTTTTTTTTTAAGGTGAAAAAAGAAAAATGCGTTGAGTCTGTTTCATTTCTTCTCTCTCCATGTTAATGCCGGGTATGTGATTGAATTTGAGACCACATATAGGGATGGGATTGTTAAACCTAATTTCTGACTATGTGTCGCTAATCTAAGCAGCTCAACAGACCCACCAAGAAGATGTATATGTTTTAATATCTTGGTTTAGCATCGAGGTGCCCAAACTTCATTTTGTTTATGTCTCAATATAAAACATGTACGTGTGGCTTTTTCTAAACAACTCTTTTCCCCTTATGCCATCCAGATCTCAGAAATATATAGCTATGCACGAGAGGAGATATTAAGAAGAAATGACGGGGGAGACAAAGAGAGTTTGAGGATAAGATTTGGGAAGAGATTATTAGGAAGTTTGTAATAAGGAGAGAGAGTGTATACTTATAAAACCCCATTAGAGGGGAGTACTTTACAAATAATCTGTCCCAGTCCATGCTTGTGAAATATTCATGTGCCATTTGCTTTTTATTACCATAATGGCAATGCCTTGTGTTTGTAGAGAGCTTAACAGTTTACAACACATTTTCACACCCATTATCTTGGGTGATCTTTGCAACAACCCTATGAGGTGAGCAGAGAAGTATTCACAGACAGGAGACTGAAGCACAGAGAGATTGAGTAACTTGCCAACAGTTGCACAGCTAAGAAGTAGAAGAACCCATCATTGAAGCCCATGTCTTCTGAAACCAGATTCAGTACTGCCTTTCCTAACTTAGGCTACCTCCCTTTAGAGGTTGAAGGTGCAGGTAGGGAAGATTTAAAGGTATGACTCCAATAGCAGGCCCCCGTTGCCTGCATTTGTCTTGTTAAGGCATCATCAGACTCTCAGCTAAAAGACAGTATCTGAGCTGAGAGTAATATGATGCTACTTATTGTAATGATTACATGCAATATTAATGATCATTACTGCTGTGAGTGGTTATGGGAGATTTCAGGCAGCAAGGTCCCAGAGGACTCTAGTGAAATGTGGCTGCTTCAGGTTAAAAGGAAAGATGCCCTTTCTCTTACTATCCCAGAAACTGCTCAAAGGCTTTGACCTTGAACCTCAAAAAGACCTAAAATAAAAGATTGTAAAAAAATCAGGGCAGCAAAATAAGAGGCGGATACTTAAGTCATCCCCTAACACAGATGGAAAAACTGATGTACAGAGAGAGGAAGCAGATTGTTCACACTGAGTTAATGGCACATCTTGTCCCTCAACCCTGGTGTATTGACTCCCAGTTCTGATCTCTGTCCACAAAACCATAGCTGTAAACTTAAACTGGAAGAGGTGTGGGAAATATTTATTTTCAGATGAGAAATTGAGGCATGGGGAAACAGGGTGGCTTACCTAAGGTCACACATTGACCCAATGTCAGACATGGACCTGAAATCCCAGTCTCCTCTACAGCTATAAATTCATTTTAATTCAGCAAATGTCGTTTGCGCATGTATTATGCACCATGCATTTTGCTAACCGCTGTGGTTACATCAGCCTGCAAAAACACAAACAGGCACATTACAGATACAGCAGGAAAGAATTCTGCACCAAAGAATTCTGTGCCAAATTCTCTGTCTCATTTGGCACAGAGGTGACCAGAGAACCTGTGGGTGAGAAAATGAAAAACTCATTCCCAGCAAAGTCCAAAGTCCAAATTTAAACAAAATGACCCTAAAGAAGGAAGTTGAGGAGAAGGGACGTGAGGATAGGAACCCCAATTTGCAGTGGAAGTGTCTTTATTTTGCTTGTCTTCTGTTGTTGTCTGAGTCCCCAAAGATGAGTATTTGAATTGAAAAGGAATGACTAGAAGGCAATAGAATAAGTATTATATTTGGCTAGCACTCTGTAGTTTACGGGAGCTCTCATGGCATAGTGCCTAAGGTATTTGACTGCTAACCAGAAGCCAGGCGGTTCAAACCCACCAGCCACTTCTCAGAAGGAAGACTGGGCAATCTACTTCTGTAGAGATACTGACTCGGAAACCCAAAGAGGGGTCGCTGTGAGTCAGGACTGACTTGACAGCAGTGAGGTGGTTTTTTTTTTTTTTTTTTGGCTACAGTTTATAAAACGATACCATCATCTGTTCTCATTGTATCTTCATTAACAGAGGGCTTACTGTGTGTGAAGCACCACAACCTCTTTTTTTATGCCCCCCCCCATCTAGCTAATTAAATCCTTACATTATCCGTTTAAGATGGATACTGTTCTTACCCCCATTTGAGAGAGAATTTAGACACAAGATGAGGTTGCTTGCCAAAGATCACATAGCTGGTTGGTGGCAGAGCCTGGATTTGAACCAGATCAAACTCCAAAGCCCAGGATCTGGACTGCAATACATATCACCCCCTCTTGAAGCAGACTGCTAGAGTATGAGGTGTTGGTATTTGGAGCAGTGCCACAGGTCTGCCTCAGAATCTCCATTGCTCCAGGGCAGTGATTATCAGTACCGGCTTCCCATGAGAGCTTGAGAGAAATGCAAATTAATGGCCCCTGTGGGGCCCAGCAATGTTTCTTTGTTTTATTTTTTAACTATTTATTTTTATTTTAAGAGCTTGTTTTACATTGAACATTACATGTACATTTAGTTTCACTCCCCATTTACCATGTCCAATTCTAACCCCGTCTCCTCCCCTCCCTACCCTGCAACCCTCCCCCTATGCCCCTCGTATTTATGAACTCCTGTTTGTCCTGCATTTCCTCAATTTGAATGTTGGTCCTCTGGTACCCCATGGGCTATTGCTCTAAGGGATGTATTACCTTAGAGTATGTGGGTGCATCATCCTGGGTTGAGTGGTCTGCGTGTACATCTTGTTAACTACTGGGCTGAAGGCCAATCCCTGGGGGTACATTTTATTCCAGGCACAGAATGTATTCCCGGGCCATAGTATTAGGGGTATTACCAGATTTCATGTGACCAGTAATTCTGGTCATTATTGAGTTTTTGGATTTTGTTCCATATTTTCCCTCCAACTCTATCCAGGATCTCCAGATTTGATCTTTTTCTGAGTGGTTGGCATTGGTAACCAGGCACCATCTAGTTCTTCTTGTCTCAAGGGCCATTGTGTCCTAGGACTGATTGCTTCCAAATGCCTTTTTTTTTTTTTTTTGCATTTTTCTTCACTTCTGATGCTAGGAGACTGTTAGCTGCATCTTAGATGACCGCTTGAAAACTTTTAAGACCCCAGTTGCTACTCACCAATGTAGGATACAAAGCAAGGCTTTTATGTATTTTGTTGTGCTAATTGAGTCTGGTGTCCCCCAGTACTATGGTCCTGAGATGGTAGATCTATTGGATCTCTCTCCTGTAGTGTCTGTTTGTCTATGAGGGATTACTTTGTGTCTGTCTTCTGTTGTTTCTGTAAGGACTGCAGGTATTTTGTATCACTGGTGTCTGTGCAAGATTAGCCTCAGCTGAATCTATCCTTGGTCTATGGTATACTCCTGTTCACTGACCCCCATCTGATTCTCTCAGGTGTTTATGTGTTTATCTGTAGCCTGCTGTTTGGTGTTCATGGCAATGCAATATTGTGGACACATTGTTTGGTATTAACATCTGTTGTCTATCTCTTAATGTGCACAATTCAGTGTCCTCCCATTTCCTAATGTTATCATGTGGTCACAGATCCTTCCCGTATATACTGCCCCCTACCCACGTCAGCATGTGGGCCCCAACTAGCCTTAAATTAATCCCTTCCCTTCCCTCCCCATCCCAGTAACCTACTAAGTGAGTTCCCTTTCCCAAGCAAACCCTTCTTTGTCTTTTTACAGTAATGGGTTCATACAGTACTTGTCTTTCTGCGACTGACTTATTTCACTCAGCATAATGTCCTCCAAGCTCATCCATGTTGTGAGATGATTCGCGTATCCTTCATTGTTCTTTAATGTAGCATAATATTCCATTTTGTGCATGTCCCATAATTTGGTTATCCACTCATCTTTCAATGGGCATTTAGGTTGTTTCCATCTCTTTGCTATAGTGAATTGTGCTGCGATGAACATAGGTGTACATGTGTCTGTCCATGCACTATCTCTCACCTCTTTAGGATATATTCCTAGTAATGAATTGCTGGGTCTAATGGTATTTCTGTTTTCTGGTTTTTAAGGAAATGCAATGTTTCTTAACCAGTCCTCCAAGTGACTCTGAAGCATGATTAAGTGAAAGGCCACCTGCAACGGGAAACACATTCCAACCCTTGGCTCCCTCCATCATGGAATCTCAGGGCCAGAGAGGCCCTGCTGGTCCCCAGTTGCAGACTTTTCTCTATAGCTTTGTTCTATTCATCTGGTTTCTCTCTTTTTCAGTGTTATTCTGCTTTCAGTGGGTAATCAAAGTCAACTTAAATGTGATTGAAGGCTGAAAGCTTTGTAAGCAGGCTCCAGGGATCTGGGACATGTTTCCTGTGGAGCACAGAGTTATGCATATGTCTGAACCACTGCAAGTGAAGAGAGAAGTTCGACAGTTGTCTCTGTTTGATTTTTCTTCAGCCAAAAAGAAAAACACCAGTTAACATTGAGATGCCTCCGAGACCCCGACTTACAGTGACCCCGTGTGCGTCAGAGTGGAATTATGCTCCACTGGGTTTTCAGTGGTTGTTTTTCACAAGCAGATCTCCAGGCCTTTCTTCCAAGGTGCCTCTGGGTAGTGCCTCTACTAAAATTTGCTTAGCAACTGAGCGTGTTAACTGTTTGCATCATGCCAGGACTCCTTAGCCAGTTGGTAACTATGGCCAGGGTTGCCTTCCTGATTTCTTAAAGGCAGTGCTGAACATGTAAGGGGAGTTGGGTGGGATCATAACCACCAGGTGTAGCTTCAACTTACCCACACGATGAAGCCCTGCAACTTCACCTACATCTTGACCCTCTTCACCTCTCAAGCCTCTTCTCTACCCATGCCTTGCTTTGCTGGTTATCTTCATAACAGTGAACTGGACCAATCCATGCTCTCTCTTGCCTCAGTGTCCTTCCTTATGGCATCTCCTCTGCTGCCTGAATGCCCTCTTTTGACCCCTTCTTCACCTAGATAACTCCTGCTGGGTCTTCAGGCCTTGTGCCTGGATCACCCTTTAGAGAGCACCTTCCCTAGGAAATTGACTGTGAGGCAGGAATTTACATGCAAGAGGTTTCTAGGGAGTTCTCAGGGACAACAACTGAAGGAATGAGGGAAACAAGGTTGGACAGAGGGAGCAGTTGACCAGCAGTGTAATTATTATGGGGCTTCAGCCTATCCCAAGAGGAATTTTGGAGCTTTCATGGCACTTTGGGGTCATCTCAAGTCATGGCAAGTGGGCCAGGACTTTGTACCTCTGCATACACCACTGTGGATGTGTGGGCCAACCCCTTGGGGGTGCAGCACAATTCAGTAAAGGTCAATTTCCTGAAAAAGACTCAGTCAACATTCTCAACAGTGATAGAATCAATGCTTGGCCCCATCAGGCAGGTCTGGGAGCACAGTGCAGTATCCACTACAGTCTCCTTCTTATGCCACTCAGGATCACTTGCTTCATATCATAAATTTACCACACGTGAAAACAACTCTTCCAGGATTGTGGTTGATCTCTTTGCCTGGGGAAATGTAAAAGAGGAAGGTTACTGGTATAAACTAGAGCTTGTGTTATTGCAGCTGATCTTACTAGCACAATTCATAGTCATTATTATCCCCTTGTTCTGGGTACCTAGTGCCACACGGACAGGAATATACCACAAATGGGATGGCCTTAACAAACAAGAGTTTATTCTTACATATTTGGAGGTTTTAAGTCCAAATTCAAAGTGCCAGGCTCTAGGAGTTGAGTGAAAGCCCCTCAACCTTGGGCTTCAGCTCTGCCTCCTGCTCCCAGCCCACTGAAGCTGGAGGCTTTTCTTCACTCAGACAGCTGCTGGCTATTGAGACTGACAAGCCCAAGGTTGACAAGTAATAAGGCACAGTCCCAATATTACCAAACCACATGGCAGGCCATTAATTCAAGTTCTTTAAAAGTCCCAAGATCAGCAGAGTGTGGGAGGCTGCTGAACAATGGCACGGCTACGTGCAGGGTCCAAGCATGCCATAAGCTAGAGACCATCCCCAAGGCTTCTCTTTACATACAGGAAGGAGACCACATCCCTAAGGCAGCTACTCAGCTGCTCATAGTAGATTCCACCATGGAGTTGATTACCAGTCTCATCATGAGGAATACTATATCCAGCTGCCCAGCCACTCAACCAGGCCCAGCTGAGTTAACACACAAGCTTAACTACCACACCTTCTCTTTATTCACTCATTGGCTTACACTGTCTAGTGTCTCTGCCAGCTAGATGATTTGTCTTATGGAATGACTCAGACTTTCATTCTGAGCTCCTCCTAGTCACGCCATGGGCTTCTCAGGGTGTGACGGCTGCACTTACCTGTTTACAATCAACATTGGACAAGGAGCACCAAGAGATGCATCAGGACATCACCTGTTTCCCTGCCCTATTGTGTGATAGAAGTCCTCCCTCCTGTGGATGTCAAATATCCCTGACAGTATGGCAATTCCTTCCTGGCCGGCTAGTCTCTTGGCTTAAGATTTTGATGTAACCAGGTAGCTTAAAGTTTAGTGGAACTCTTTCTGTGTCTCCTAGAGGACATGTTCCCTCTCTGGGAAACAGGACTTTTAGACCTACGGAGCTTAAAATTGTGGGTATGAAAAGCACACATTCCTGAAGTGAGACCCTAGGAATGATGGGAAGCAGGCCACTCTTACTTTCACATCTTGGTTTGCAGAGACATATATTCTCCAGAGCACTAAACAATGTCACTTATGTTGGATATATACCACACCCTGGAGAAGGGCACCCCATTTTCTCAAGTTTCTTCATAAACCTGGAGCCTTAGCTGTTTCTTCAAAAGGCCTTTACATCTTTCTGTTAGGTAGGCAGCTTTGGGGTAGTTAGATGTGTAATGGAGCCATAAACACCATGCTCATAGGCCCACTGCCATCCTGTCTTTGTGGAAAAATGGGTATTAGTCCAAGGCAGTATTACAGGGATCCTGTGTCAGGTTACCAAACACTCCACAAGCTCCCAGATGGTGCTGTTATGTCAGTTCACCAAACATTCCATAAACTCTCAAATGGTGGTGTTGACCTATAGGCAAAAAGTGCAAACCTATTCTTAGAATATATATTAATAACAGTCAAGAGGGATGTCTTCCTCCTGCAGATTGGAAGAATTCCAATATAATCAATTTGATACCAAATAGGTAATTGGTCTTATTAATGAATGATGCCATATGGGTTCTCAATGTTGCTCTCTGTTACTGGCATTTCCAACGTTTAGCAACAATAGTAGCTAGATCAGCCTTGGTGCATAGAAGCTCATGGTTGGCCTCCATACATGCAACCATTGTGCCAACACAGTGCTTCTGATGATAGAGGCTGGCTGACATCATATCATCCTATCTATATGATTATTTTGTGCTGGATGCTCTATGTTGGACACTAACATTCAATACGAAGATTTTTAATCTTCAAGCCCACTCACATAAATCTATCAACATGCCTGCCTCCCCAGACCTCACATTTCTTCCATTTTTTTTTACCCCCTTCCAGGCCCCTCAACAGCCAATCAAGCCAGCGCCCTTTTATATCTTCCCTTGAATCTCTTCTCTTTCTAAAAGTAATAGATGACCAGGCACCCTTTGAAGTTCTCTCCATTGTGTGGTAGTGGTCCATTTTGGCTTATTTATGTATACAAGCCTTTTCTTCTACCATCAGTAGATTATTAGTCTACCTACCATAGGTGGCAATAAGTGCAAGTTGGGTGAAAGGCAGTGGTGAGTGATATAGGATTGGGACCATCCACTCATGCAGTTACTTGTGCCTTCTAACCTCTCTTGGTCCTGATTTTAGATCACCACTCCCATTTTAAGATGACATTGGCACTCTATGACATGGCTTGGTGAGTCTTCCAGAATTCAGCTAGGGATGGGCAGCTCTGGCTGCATGTCCCTTGATAGCACAGTTCTAGTAGCACATCAGGAACCCCACCTCCCCACCCCCCCAAAAAAAGCATAGTTTTCTGCTGCAGATGGCCTAGCCTTACTCTGGAAGCTTGTGGGTCTACACAGACATTTGCCATAAATTCCAAAAAGTGTCTGTTGTCACCAGGTTCTGTCCAATCTATTCCAACTCATGAAAAGCTCTATGTGTCAGAGCAGAACTGGGCTCCATGGGTATTCTCTAGCTAATTTTTGGCAGTAGATCGCCAAGCCTTTCTTCCAAGGTACCTCTAGGTAGATTCGAATGCCAACTTTTAGTAGCAGCAGAGCACTTAACCACTTGTACCACACAGAGTCTTACCACCACAGATATCTCCTGTCGTACAGGGTCAACTGAGACATATGGCACTAGTGACAGGGCTGCGTGCACCGCAGCCTGACCTACTGAAGAACCTTTTCCTGCTTTGTGCTCCACACATAGCTGGCAGCCATCCATGTCACTCAAAAAATGACTTAGGGCAATATTCCCATATGTGAAATATGCTGCCTCCAGAAACCAACAAGGTCTACCAAACATTCTGTTTCCTGTCTGGTGGTGTGAAGAGTAAGAGGCAATAATATTTTCTGTACTTTGGAAAGGATATATTGCATGCCACAGGGCACTGAATCCTAAAAACTTCACTGATGTGGTGAACCCCTAAGTCATCATAGAATTTACCTTACACCTTCTGGAGACGTCCTTGAATATAATTTCCCTGTCTTGTTCATCTGATCCAATTAGCATGATATCATGTAGTGGACCAATGTGATATTCTATAAAATGTCCAGGTGGTCCATGTCCTCTCAGATTTTATTAAGACAGAGGACTGGGGAGTTAATAGAGCTCTGAAGCAAGACAGTGAATGTGTATTGGTGCCTTCTCCATGTGACTGCAAACTACTTCTGATCCTCCTGAAAGAAAGAGATGGAAAATAACTTATTTTTCAGGTCATTGGCCTCATACTATATATCCAAGTCTGTGTTAATTTGTAGACAACATATCTGGCAGGTATGCTGGACCCACTGTTCATTTGAGTTTGTGGTACCTCACTGTCATCCACCTAGACCTATCTAAATTTTAAAGGGACCAGACTGGTGACTTAAATGAGGATATGATGTAGACCACCACTGCTTCATCTTTTAGGTCTTTAAGAATAGTACTAAGAACTTCTGTTATCCTTGGGGTAAGATGCTTGTTTTTGGTCTCCTCTCTGGGTGCAAGATGGGGGCGTTGTCTAAAGGTTCCACTTGTTCTTCCCCTCTATGATAGTTTTACTTTGGAGACCAAAAATACAATGGGAAGAGCATTTTGCCCACTATCAATTATGTACATTTCAATCATACATTTGGAGGCTTAGAAAAATGACTGTCCCACTGAGAGCCAGACCTCCCTCTTAAAATGGAGGTTTTAGTCCTGACTGAAATAGGTCAGAACTCTTATTTCATTAACCACGTCTGTATACCACCTACTCTAAGTAGGGGAGAACCAAAGCAAACCAAACCAAACTCAGCCATTGAGTTGAATCCAACTCACAACGA
This sequence comes from Orycteropus afer afer, assembly GCF_000298275.1. Classification (NCBI taxonomy): domain Eukaryota; kingdom Metazoa; phylum Chordata; class Mammalia; order Tubulidentata; family Orycteropodidae; genus Orycteropus; species Orycteropus afer. Next base: position 9,437,835 of record NW_006921624.1, read on the forward strand.
CCCTTCCTTGGTTTCTGAGGCAGTATCTCTATGGAAGTAGATTGCCTAGTCTTCCTTCCAAGGAGTGGCTAGTGGGTTTGAACCACCAGCCTCTGGCTAGCAGTCAAATGCCTTAGGTACTACGCCACCAGAGCGAAGGCCCATGAATATTAACGTCATCTCAGACCCTGTATCAACTATCTTTGAAATGTCTGGGTGTTCCCCTCAACCCAGTATATACTATATCCAAATAAGTGGCCATAAGTCCCTTTGAGGAAGGCCTGGAGGAACCATTAACTAGACACTTGCTATGGTATTACAGAGCCCTTCTTCATGGAGACTCAGACCCTCTTTCAGTCAGTGGGTTCAGGTCTGAGAACTGATTTGAGTCTGGGTACTGTGTGTACAGCAGCTGCTCACCAATTGCTTGTAATTATTGCATGATGACACATTTTGGAGGCAGTGTTCAGAATGTGTGTGGAAAGGCAGAGGTTTTAGTCATTCATAAAACTAAGATATGATAAAATTTTTCTAAGATCCACGGCCTTCTTCCATTTCAGAGTTTTGCATCCTTCCTCTATATCCAATAGAAACCTGGATATTTTGTAATTGTTTTGCATTTCACAATTACAGAACCACTGAAAAGAAATAATTTTCTTTAATGTGAAGTGATAGCTATAGAATTATAATGGAAGCACATTTTCAAGTTCTAGTGTCATTTTATCCATTCACCTCTGTTTGTCAAAAGCTACACACAGAATAGCTTCTAAGGGCAGTTCCCAACACCTGAAATTCAAAATAAGGAACATGCCATGATGGGATCCCCTAATTCATGTCAAACCAAAAACTCACTGCCATCAAATTGATTATGACTCATAGTGATCCCCCCTTTGAGTTTCTGAGACAGTAAATCTTTATGGAAATCTTCCTTCTGCAGAGGGGTTCATGAGTTTGAACCACCAACCTTCTGGTTACCAGTCAAATGCCTTAGGTACTAAGTCACCAGAGCTCCTTCAAATACTTTATCTAAGAACTGGCAAGGTAAGAATTAGTGTCTCTGTTTTTCATATTCCAAAACAACAACAACAAAATGCAGAGAGGTTAAGTAATTTGCTCAAAGTCACACAGCAAGAGAGAGGCTGAGCTCAAATTCAGTCCCCATTCATATGTTCTCTCTAACAGTGTAAGGATGTTGTTGTTGTTGTTGTTGTTGTTATGTGCCGTCGAGTCGGCCCCGACTCATAGCAACCGTCCTTGGGTTTCCGAGGCAGTATCACTACGGAAGTAGGATTGCCCAACCTTCCTTCCGAGGAGTGGCTGGTGGGTTTGAACCACCAGCCTTCTGGTTAGCAGTCAAGTGCTTTAGCCACTATGCTACCAGAGCTCCTAACAGTGTAAGGATAGGTTTTATTAATACCTGTGAAGTGGGAGCTCTGGTGGTGTAGTGTCTAAGGCATTTGACTGCTAACCACAAGGCTGACAGTTCAAACCCACCAGCCACTCCTTGGAAGGAAGGTTGGGCAATCTACTTCCGTGTGATACTGCCTCGGAAACCCAAGGAGAGGTTGCTATGAGTCAGCTCTGACTCGACAGTAGTGAGTTGAGTGAATTGGAAAAACTCTAGAAACAATGACTGAAGGAGTGATAGGAGGGGAGTGCTGGAGAGAGGGGTAGTGGTCTCCAGAGGCCACGCTTGCCTCCCTTCTCATCAGAACACAGTGCAGAAGCTTGTCAGGAACTCACTAGAGGCTTACCCTCCTGATTATAACAAGCCTTGTACTCTTACTCCGTAAGCCTGAAGCCATTTTCAGAGCAATTTGGAAAATAACACACCATGCCTAGTAAAATGAAATTAATTTCTTTCATTTCCCCAGAGAGTTCCACACTTAACAAAATATGTGAGTTCTTGCAAAGTTTATGTGTTTGCAAGAAATTCACAAACCTGTATGTAAATCCTCTTCTCTTTGTTGTGGCCAGGCAAAGGTGATAATTTATTATTTTACTTTCAGCTATTGCAGCTTAGAACTTTTCCACATGTTTTCACATGCATTATTTATTCGTTCATTCGACAAATATTTATCGAAGCCTACTATGTTCCAGGCATTCAACTAGGTGTGGAGTGCAGTGGTGGAAAGACAGAGGTCCTCATCTCTTGAAAGTTCTATTCTAATGAAAGAGAGAGGCAGTAAACAAAAATATAACAGCATCTCAAATAGTAATGAATCCTATGCAGTAAAATATAACAGAGTAAAGGGATAGGGAGTGATGGAGGTGACGTAAGTGGATAGCTCAGATAGGGTGGTTGGGGAAGACTTCTATGGGGAGGTGACATTTGAGCAGGGACGTGCATGGAATGGGGTAGAGCATTTTAGAGCACTATTCTGACCCCAAGGCAAGAACAAGGTTATTGTATTTGACACCCAGCAAAATGGCCAAGGTGAGAGGAGTGCCGTGAGTTGAGAAGGAGGATGGAAAAAGACAGGATTGGAGAATAGCCTGGGATTACATAATTAGGGTCTAGTTGTGGCAAGGGTTCTGGGGTGTTCTAAGATTGATGAGCAGGCATTGGAGTCTTATGGACAGAACAATGACTGTTTGATTTACATTTGTAAGTGACCTCTCTAGCTATTGCTCATAGAACAGGCTTTGGTAATTGAAAATAGAACCAGGAAGAAGAAAGAATGTCCATGTCATAGTCAAGTAGAGAGAAGATGGTAGCTTAATCCAAGCTGTGGAGGTGATGAGAAATGATCAGAATGTAGGGCATATTTTAAAGTAGGGACAATAGTACTTGCATATAGATTGTCTCTTCTTTGGATAGAAAAAAAAGAGTAGTGAGAACTCCCATGTTTTGGCCTGAGTAAGTGGATGGTTAGTAATGACATTTTCTGGGGTGGGCAAGACTGGCAGAGTAGCAGGTTTAGGACTATCATGAAAAGACTATCCTGAAATCTGACTTAGCCATGGACAGCTCTCACATTTGAACCTAATCATAGCTTTCCAAAATACGTGGGGAATATAGAATTACTTTTTATCTCTTATTAGAGAAGAGAACAAAAAAGTTAAATGACTTAGCTGAAACCATGACAGCTTTGGGAGCTCTGATAGCATGGTGCCTAAGGCACTTGACTGCTAACCAGAAGGCTGACGATTTGAACCCACCAACCACTCCTCGGAAGGAAGGTTGGGGAATCTACTTCCATAGAGATACCACCTCGGAAACCCAGGGAGTGGTCGCTATGAGTCGGGGCCAACTCGACAGCACGTAACAACAACAACAACAGCAACATGACAACTTTGATGGAACCAGGGTAAAGACCCAGGAACCCTAAATCTTAGTTTATTAGTCTTTCTCTATAACCTGCCAGCAAATCTCTTTGAATAACAGTAAAATTTCCTGGTCTTTTTGCCCTTAGAATGGGATGAGGGAATTATGTTTTTTCTTTAACAGGGTTTTCAAAAGGGTTTCCAACTGTATCCTGCCCTGCTCCCACAAAATGAAGGCACCTTTGGATAAGATCTTCCAGCCAGAGCAATGCAAGATTCTTTTAGGGTTGCCATGTCTGAAGTAAGGTGGAGTTGGAGTCTGCTTTGAAAGGTGCTATTTTCCTCTGGAGTGGAAATTGGGCAAGGCTGAGAGAAGTCACAGCTCAGAGGAAGGTGGAAGCCGACTCTCCACACATGGTGGATTATTTGTGTTTGATATTAACAAACTAATAAATCAGCAAATAGGGTTGAATGAGAAAATACCTCCTCAAAACATCTGCAGAGCCATGGGAGGTGCCCATGAGAACACCCCCTCCTGCATCATTCCTTCTGACCAACATTTGTTAAAGCCTGCTATGTGTGAGGTACCATCCAAAGGGCTAAGGAGTGGGAGGAGATCCTGTCCACGATTTGACATGGTGTTGGGGGAACCCTCCCATAGCCCAGGGAAACCCCTCACTCTTAACTAAAACAACTTTGTTGGCCCAGCTCTGGGTATTAGAGCTGCTTTGTTTTGCTTCTTTTTCTTTTGTACTTTGCTTTTTCCCTCTCAGAACTGTTTAAAACTTTAAACTTGTTCAATAAAGTAAGAAGGAATACAAAAAGCAAATTGGGTTTAGTCTATTTCACTTGGATATGAGCTAATTATATTTGACATTTCTATGCAATCCTTTATGTGTCTGCCACAGAGAATGGTGAACCTTTGTCAGCTAAGAGGAAATTGAGAGATTTCCCATCCTAAATATGGGGCCCTTCCCTGTCTTTCATACCTGCCTTGAGCCTGGACTGTTCTGAAAATCTCGCTGTTATTGCTAGCTGTCACCATTCTTAAGAGTTACCAAAGTCTGGGAAAGGTAGAGGGGAAGATGACTGGGTGTAATACTCAAGAGGGAATTTTAAATCTATTCTTTTACTATCACATTCTAGGCATGTGGCCCTACACATCTAGGCATGTGACATTCTGCTTACATTATGGAGCTATTAAATGGACCTGGACCTAATTAAATGATAAGTGGGAAAGTTCTTTTCTTTCTTTTTGTTTTTTTTTTCTTTTTTCTTTTGTTTATTTCTTACTGGTGTCAGGGCCCCACTCCAACATACAAAGTCACATGAATACACTTGTTAAGAATAATCATTCTTGGCTGCATGTACAGATGCCTTCTTTGCCATGAGATCAGAAGGATTGGATGGTGCCCAGCACCATTACTGAACATTTTGATCAAAGATGTCATGGAAAAATACTCATCAAAAGGGAGAAAATGCTCAAGTAGACACACGCCCTGGAGAGAACAATCATGGGAGAAGGAAGGGCTGCTTATGCACAGGGAGATAGCTCAGGGTGCAGAAGAGTATGAAGGGAT
>NW_006921624.1:9442816-9447035 GCF_000298275.1 Orycteropus afer afer
GGGGGGGGGGGAATGCAGAACAGTTCAAATTCTCATGGACTCTAGACTTTCTGGAGCTTTAGAGACTTCATGAACCCCTGAAACTGTTGCCCTGAGAGAATCTTCGAACCTTAAATAAAACACCCTGAAGCCTTAAAATCAAACAATGATCTAGCTTAACTAGTAAAACATGTACGTCTTGAGCATTATGCTTTTTAAAGAACTATCTGTATGGGATCAAAGTGACAACAGTAATTCAAAAGATGAGATAGGAACCTGGAGGGACAGTAGGTTTATGTTAATTGGGGTATAACAACTCAGAAAGGGAGGGTGAGTATGGTTGTATAACCATAAAATTCAGTGTCAGTAAATTGTACAAGAAGAAACAGTTGTATTGGTATATATTTTGCTATGCATACTATCAACAACATCAACAAGATAAATAAAATTAAATTCAAACAAAATGACATTAAAAAAAAAAAAAAAGACTAGCCATGCTCCTGATCATACAGAAATAACTGTATTGGCCATAGAACAACCATTAGGCCGTGAAAGGCAGGCAAAATCCTGCAGAACCCTGACTTAGGAAGAGGGGCTTTGCAAAGATTTTGGAGCAAAGCTTCCCCGTTGCCTCCCCGTATCACTGTTTACCCACCCTTGTGTATCAGGTGTGAAATTTCGGTTGAATTCTTGTACCTTAGCCTTGTCTCCTGTTTAGATGCTCCAAAATGACAAAGATAATTCAAACTAGCAGTTATTTGAGTCTGTTGTTCTTATTTGCTTGCTTTTCATTTTCATTCTTGAGTAGTCAGAAGGAAGCATGGGAGACAAGAATCATAGTGCCTCCATCATGCCTCAGAAATGTCTGTTTTCACTAAGACTCATGTAAACCCAACCCAACCCACTGCTATCGAGTTGATTCCCCTGCACAGCAGGCAACAGTCTTTCTAGATTCAGCCTGGCCCATGGAGAACTGAGCCAGCTGCATTGCTTCTCCTCAGCAGTTGTCATTTCTTTACCCTCATGCCTCCCCCACTGCCATGCATTTAAACTCTCATTCCAACCATTTTCTCTGCTATCTCCAAGATGATAGGAGCAAGACCCTGCCATACGTTCCCATACCTTCTGGGTTTACCTTTGTAATGTAACTTATCACACTTGATTTTCATCACCTAATTTCTTAACTGCTTCCCCTATCAACATATGAGTTCTTTGATGGGACGGTATCTTAGTCACAGTTATACCCCTAGCCCACCACACAGGGCTTGACATATAGTAGCTATTTAACAACTATGGTGAGTAAGCAAATAAATAAGTAAATAAAATAAAACACCACTATTTTCTACATTTTCCAAGGTTTACAAAATCTTTTTACATATATTGTCTCATTTAAACCTCCACACAATATTAAACAATAGATATCATTTCCATTTTAGAGATAGGAGACTTACAAAGGTTAAGTGACTCACCTAATATCACCGTTAGGGCTATTGTTACTGCATAATAAATTACCCTAAAACTTCACTGTTCAAAATAATAGCAATTTTCTTTTGTTTACAATTTTGTGGGTCAGAAATTGTAGAAAGGCTCATCTGGGCAGTTCTACTGTGGGGTCTCTCCTATGTTTACAGTAAAATACTAGGTGGAACTGCAGTCATCTAAAAGCTCAAGTGGGCTGGGTGTCCAAAATGGCCCTTTCAATGGCCCACTGGCAATTGATGCTGGTTGTAGACCGGGGCCTTGGTTGAGCTGTTGACTGGCAAGTGTACATGTGCCCTCTCCAACAAGATAATCCCAGGATAGTGGGCTTCTTGGACAGTGATTGGCTTCCCTCAGAGCAAGCCTGCCCAGAGAACCAGGTGAAGCAGCGTAGGGTTTTCTGACTTAGGCTTGGAAAATGCCACATGGCACCACTTTTGTCATTTGTTTTTGATTAGAACAATAGCAAGCTGCCCAGGTTCAAGAGGAAGAGACCTAGACTGTCTCTTAATGGAAGGTATGCCAAGTCATTTAGGGGCTGTGTTTAAGAGCACCGTATTACCACAGAATAAAAAGACCAAGTCTCAAACTCAGGTATTCTGACTCCAAATAGAACAATTTTTGTATATATGTAATGAATTTTGAGTACACACAACAATTCATAGCTAATGTAGTAGATCAGTGAGAGCCTGTGCTCTCTAGAGAGCTGCAGGAAGAGTTGTTCTGGTAAAAACACAATTTCTAATCAATTATTAAAGTGTCTCTGCTCCAATTCCATGCCTAAAATGTGGAAGAAAATGAAGGGGTTTATCTCTCTGGGATTACCTCTTTGTCCTTAACTTTGACGTTGGTAACAAGTTGTCTGAGACTAAAATGTTTGTCTTAGTCACATGTTTAGTCAGAAACAGAATGCTGGCCTTAGTCTGATACATGCTATGGAGGGTTTTTGTTTCTTTGTTTATTTTTTAATTCAAAATGATAGACGTTCATTAAAGAAAGTTTGTAAAATTCCCAACACTGAAAATAGAAAAAAAAAAAAAAAAGTTCATGTAATTCCATCATCCAAATGTTACCAACATTTGCATTTTGCTGTAATTTCTTTCCAAATTTTATATTTTTCTATATGAAACTTTTAAATCAATTTTAACTTGGTATAATGTATATGCAACAAACTTACTCAATATAAAGTGTACAATTCAATGAGTTTGGGAAGATTTATACACTATCAAACATTTCCATCACCCCCAAAAGACTCCTTGTTTCCTTTCAAAGGAAGTTTATTTCCCGCCCAGCACCAGGCAACCAATATTTGCTTTTTGTCATTCTTGATTGTTTTCTGCTTTTTCTAGAATTTCATATAAACAGAATGATACAGTTCGTACTCATTTATGACTGACATCTTTCATTTAGCATAGTGATTTGAACCTCATGTTTATCGTTGCCCACGCCAGCAATTCCTTTTTAATACTCAAGACTGTTCCATTGTTTGGTTATGCTCTATTTTGCTTATCTATTCACTTGTCGATGGACGTTGGGTTGCTTCTTTTGGCTACTGGGAATGAAGAGTCTATGAACATTCACTTACAAATTTTTATAGGAACATATGTTTTCATTTCTCTTGAGTAAATAACTAGAAATAGAATTGCTGGGTCATATGATTATAGTAGGTTTAACTTTGAGAAAGTGTCAGTTTTATTTTTTTTCAAATTCAATGCATGATTTTACATTTTCATAAGGATAATGGGAGGTTAAGTGTCTCCAAACATTGTCAATGTTGCTAAGGTCTATCCTTTAAAGAATGCAGCCATTCTAATGGTTCTGTAGTAATATCTCATGGCTTAATTTGTATTTCCATGATGACTAATTAGATTCAGAATCTTTTCCTGTGATTATTGCCATTCATATGTTTTCCATTGTGAAGTGTTTCTTCAAATCCTTTGATGAATTTTTAATTGAGTTGTTTGTTTCCTTATTATTGAATTATAAGTGCATTTAAAAGAAATACATTCTGAATACAAATCCTTTGTCTGAAAAAAATATATTCCACATATTTTCTTGCATTCTATGGTGTGTGTTTTGAGGAGCAAAATTTTTCTGTTTTTACAAAGACCAATTTATATATTATTTCCTTTTACGGTTTGTGCACTTGGTTTTCTATCTAGGAAATTATTGTGTATCCCAGAGGCTAGAAGACTTTTACCCTATGTTTTCTCCGAGAAGATTTCTAGTTTTAGCTTTGTATTTAGTTGCATGATCGTTTTGGCTTCATACTTGCATATGGTTTGAGGTAAGGGTCTATGCACATTTCTTTTTCAATTTCTCTGTCTACTTGCTCCAGCATCATTTGTTGAAAAGGTTTTTTTTTTTTTCCTAGCAAATTTCAAAAGTCAATTGTGTATATTTCTGAACTTTCTATTCTGTTTCATTGATCTATGTACCTACCTTTTGGCCAACATCACAACATCTTGACTGTTTGTTAGGTGCCCTCACATCAGTTCTGACTGATGGAGACCCTATGCCCACCATAACAAGACGCTACCCAGTCCTGCATCATCCTTACGGTGGTTGCTATGTTTGAACTCATTGTTTCAGCCACTGTGTGAATCCATCCTGCTGAGGATGTTCCTTTTCATCTGACCCTATACTTTACCAAGCATGATGTCTTTCTCCGGGGACCAGTCCCTCCTGATAACATATTCAAAGGACATGAGTCAAATTCTTGCCATCCTTGCTTTGAAGCAGCATTCTAGCTGTACTTCTT
>NW_006921624.1:9447135-9448274 GCF_000298275.1 Orycteropus afer afer
TTTGTTGAAAAGGTTTTTTTTTTTCCTAGCAAATTTCAAAAGTCAATTGTGTATATTTCTGAATTTTCTATTCTGTTTCATTGATCTATGTACCTACCTTTTGGCCAACATCACAACATCTTGACTGTTTGTTAGGTGCCCTCACGTCAGTTCTGACTGATGAAGACCCTATGCCCACCATAACAAGACGCTACCCAGTCCTGCATCATCCTTACGGTGGTTGCTATGTTTGAACTCATTGTTTCAGCCACTGTGTCAATCCATCCTGCTGAGGATGTTCCTTTTCATCTGACCCTATACTTTACCAAGCATGATGTCTTCCTCCGGGGACCAGTCCCTCCTGATAACATATTCAAAGGACATGAGTCAAATTCTTGCCATCCTTGCTTTGAAGCAGCATTCTAGCTGTACTTCTTCCAAACAGATTTGTTTGCTCTTCTAGCAGTCCATGTTATAGTCAGTATTCTTCATCAACACCATAATTCAGAGGCATCAATTCTCCTTTGGGCTTCCTTATACATTACCCAGCTTTTGTATGCATATGAGGCAATAGAAAATGTCATGGCTTGAGTTTGGTGTACTTTAGTCCTCAAAGTGATATCTTTGCTTTTTAACCCTTTAAAGAGGTGTTCTGCAACACATTTGCCCAATGTAATACATCATTTGATTTCTTGACTGCTGCTTCCATGGGTGTTGATTGTGGGTCCAAGTGAAATGAAATCCTTGACAATTTCAATCATTACTCCATTTGTCATGAAATTTCTTATTCGCCCATTGGTGAGGATTTTTGTTTTCTTTATGCTGAGATGTAAACCATACTGAGGGCTGTAGTCTTTGATCTTCATCAGCATGGGCTTCAAGTGCTCTTTACTTCCAGTAAGGGAAGTCGTGTCATTTGCATAGCACAGGTTGTTAATTAGTTGCCCAATCTTCCTTACTGCGTTCCGGTGGATCACTTCCTGATGCTATGTTCTTCTTCATATAGTCCACCTTCTCCGATTATTTGCTCAGCATACAGATTGAATAAGTATGGGGAAAGGTAACGACCCTGACACACATTCTTCCTCATTTTAAATCATGTAGTATTCTCTTGTTCTGCTCAAATAAGTGCCTCTTGTTCTTTGTACAGGTTCTGTATG
>NW_006921624.1:9450469-9454282 GCF_000298275.1 Orycteropus afer afer
TGAAGAGATCTTTCATTCTTTTTGTTAAATTTATTACTAAGCATTTTGGGATTTTTTACACTCTTGAAAATGAAAGAGATTTTGAAATTTAATTTTTCAGTTGTTTGTGACCAGTCTGTAAAAACACAATTAATTTATATGTATTTACCCTATGTCCAGCAACCATGCTAAAGTCATTGATTAGTTCTAGTAGTTGTTTTGTAGATTCCTTAGGATTTTCTTCATAAATAGTCATGCCTTCTGCAACCAAAGATAGTTTTATTTCTTCTTTTCTAATTTTTATGCTTTTTCTTTCCTTTTCTTGTCTTATTGCAATGGCCAGAGAAAAAAATGCCTTCATATGTTTGATTTTCAGCAGTTTAGCTATGATTTATGTATGGTTTTGTTTTACTTTTCATATTTTTCCTATTTGGTATTCATTGAGTTTCGTGACTTTGAGGTTTTTATCTTACACTAAATTTAGTGAATTTCCTGCTGTGATTCCAGTTATCTGTTTTTAGACTCTTTGATATTGTCCCATGGGTCCCTTAGATGCTATGCAATTTTTTTTTTTCCAATTTTTCATTGCTCTTTTCTTCAGATTGGAGAATTTCTATGAATATATCTCCAAACAATGATTATTTTCTATAAAACCTCATTCTATTAAGCCTGGATTTTTAAAAATTTTTTGTATCAGATTATTTTAATTTTTACTTATAAAATGTCATTTCCTTTTTCTCATATTGATTTCCCTGATGATATTTGTTATATTTTTATTCATTATAAACATTGTTTTCTTTTCCTAATTGCACCAAATATAATAGCTGTGTCAAAGTTAGTGCCTGATAACTCCAGCACTTGGTTATCTTAGAATGGACCTTTGCTGATTGTCGTTTTCCTTGGATGTTATCAAATTTTTCTAGTTCACAGTATATTGAGTAATTTTGGATTGAATTTTTCACATTATAAATAAAACTCACTGCTGTTGAGTCGAATCTGACTCATATTGACCCCCTCCTTGGGTTTACAAGGCAGTATCTCTATGGAAGTAGACTCCCCAGTCTTCCTTCTCAGGAGTGGCTGGTGGGTTTGAACCACTAGCCTTCTGGTTAGAAGTCAAATGCCTTAAGCCCTACGCTACCAGAGCTCCTACATTATAAATAGAGGATATGAAAACATGGATTCTGTTATATTTCTTTAAAGATATTTATGTATTCCTTTGGCAGGCAGTTAGATTCCAACTAAAAATATCTTGCCTGTGGTGAGCAGCAGGTCAAATCTCAGTCATTTTATTATCGATATCTGGGCTGGTTGGAACCTGTCATGCACATGTTTGGTTCAGAGGTCAGTCATAGAAGTGGGCAGATTACACATAGACTGTATGTTCACCTTCTCTGGATTTCTCCTTTTCTGGAACCCTCCCTCACTCTCTGGAAGCCTTGGTTAGCCTGAGATCCATACTGGTTACTCTGTCCAGAGACCACAAAATGTCTACTGTGTTTTATTTACCTTGAACCATGCTGCAAATATGACCCACCCTCAGGGCAATTTAAAAAAAAAAAAAAAATGAGAAATTAGCCCTCTGTTTGGTGCTTCCTCCAAATTTTAACTCCTTTCCAAAAATGTACCACTTCTCATTTACTTTACAGAGCCCTTGACAGGTAGGTTATTTGTTTGTTTTTGTCCAGAGTTTATTGCTGTTACCTGCAGAAGGATAAGGTTATTAACACTTCACCCCTCTATGCTATAAGCAAAACATCCTCTATGTTCAATTTAATAGGGCAATTAATATAGGATATGTGTTTTTATCTTCTTTCTTATAATTTATATTGGTTCATAAATGTTTTCTATAATAACATTTAATCAATATGAAAGTCAGTTTCCACTACTTATCTGTTCGTTTGTTATATTATGGTTGCTTATATGTGACTATGATGCTGCAAGATATGCTACTGGTGTTTTAAATGCTAGTAATGTCATTCATGATGGACAAATTTTTACCAGAGTTTCCAGATTAAAACAGACAAAGAAGAATTGCCTGGTGCTCTGCTTCTGAAAATTAGCCAGTGAAAACCCTGTGGGTCAGAATAGAAGGTTGTTTGATAAAGTGCTGTAAGATGAGCATCCTCGGATGGAAGCCAATCAGCATACTCACTGGCTACAATAATGGACTCACATACCAATGACTGTAAAGATGGTTCAGCATCAGGCAATGTTTTATTGTTTTGTGTATGAGGTTGCCTTGAGTCAGTACAGATTTAAAGACAACTAACAACAACAACAAAGTCAGTTTAATATTACAGCATCACTAACCATTTGCCTGAAGTTGGATAAGAACATTATTCCCCATATTCCAATACTTATAAATAACATTGCAATGAGTTTAAAGGTGTGTAAAGCCTTTCCTATATTTAGAATTACTTCCTTAGGGTGACTTCCCAGAAGTGGGTCAAAAGAGATGGACATTTTTAAGGCTTTTTTTGTATATTGCCAAATTACTTCCCAAAATGGCTGTACAAATGTGCACTGCTTGGAGCAATTTAGGAAAATGACCCCTTTACAAAACCTTGCCAGCACTGGATATTATTAAGCTGAAGAGAAAAAAAAAATTCAAATTCAAAAGGTGAAAAATTAAAACAAAAAATTTACAAACACATATGCACATATATATATATATATTTTAATACTAAAGAAGAGATCTGTCTGGTTCCGTAGAATGAGATTCTAAAATGAAATGCGGTGCTTGCAGGGAGTAAGACTCTGAGAAATGGAGTTCTGAACCAGTCTCTCTACAGAAGCATAGAGAGAGGAGGTGTATTTGCACAGGAAACTAAAAGATGGAAAAATGGCCAAAATGTGTAACAGATTTGCCCAGGTCTATCAGAATACTCACAGGAAAACTGAGACTTCAACTTTGTCAGTGCATGGTTGGCAAATTTTAAAAACAGCAAACAAAAATAAAATAAGCTTTTAAATTGCTACTGGATAGAACTACCATGTTGTTGTTATTGTTGTTGTTATGTGCCGTCGAGTTGGACCAACTCATAGTGACCCCTCCTTGAGTTTCTGAGGCAGTATCACTATGGAAGTGATTGCCCCATCTTCCTTCTGAGGAGTGGCTGATGGGTTTGAACCACCAGCCTTCTGGTTAGCAGTCAAGTGCCTTAGGCACTACGCTACCAGAGCTCCCAGAACTACCATATGACCCAACGATTCCATTCCTAGGTATATATACCCAAAAGACATAAAAGGAGATGCAAAGAGACTTGTACACTTATCGTCATTGCAGCACTATTCACAATAAAAGAGGTGGAAGCACCATAAATGCCCATCAATGGATGAGTGGACAAACAAAATGTAATATAAGCATCCAAAGGAATACTACTCAACCAGTAGTAGAAATGACGTCTTGATGCATGCTGCAGTATGAATGGAGATTGAAGACCTTATGCTGAATGAGATAAGCCAATTACAAAAGGACAAATATAACCTCCCTTATATAAAAAGACAAGGCAAATATATTGAGACTAAAGTTTATTAGTGATTACTAGGGGCAGGAGGGAGGGTGGAAAGGGAGGTTAACAGTGATGGAAAAGTCACATTAAGGGTAGGGTTGCACAGCTAATTAATGTAATTGCTGTCCATAAGTTTTATGCCTATATGAAGTTGAATTATCAAAACTGATGTGATTGGATATATTTTCAACCATGACCCCCTTCCCCCAAAAAAATAGTAGCTACTGAGGCTTATTATGTACTACCAAACACCTCATGGAATTTGATCCCTTTGCTGATTTAGGGCCATGTTTCATAGGACATCTCTGTTAATTGGTCT
>NW_006921624.1:9455946-9456999 GCF_000298275.1 Orycteropus afer afer
AACTGATTATATAATCTTGGAGGAATCAAGGCAAGCAGAGAAATTTCCAAAAGTGTGGACAAGGGTCAATCTCATCCTCTTTCAGTAGGTAGTGACACACTCTTAAAACCAGATTTTGATTCCCAAAAACAATGAAGTGAGATAGACAAGTTTATGTGGTGAGCAGGTGGGAAGAGAAGTTGGGAGCACAAGACACCATCATGGGTCCACCAAGAGTAGGTCCTGCCAGCTGAATAGCATTTCTAATTTTGATTGGTTTGTTGCACTGGTACATCAAGGAAATACCGCAGACACAGGATATCTGTATATCAGCAAGATATTTGACAAAGTGTCTCATAATTAAGTTAATTTTTGAATGTATTTACTGATACAGTCTATCTTCCCAAGCACTATGATAGTAGGGAGTATTTCTGTTTTGCTCACTAGTGCATATATTCTTCCGGGCATACATTAACTCTCAATAGATATTTATGGGATGAACTTTTTTTTTTCCCTAAAGGGGGAAATTGTAGGCTTTTTGATAGTACAGTCACATGAGTTTGTTTTTCTTCAATTACATGTTCATTAAGGAGCTCTAGCTATAAACTGTCAAATTCTATTTCAGCTTAATTCTCTTTAACATTGACATCCATGCCTTGTATAAGGTTACACCTGGCCTCAGATACCGTGAATAGCAAGGATCACAGTTAGACTTCCGTACCTATCTTTTCTCTTCACTAGTTACATGACCTTTTCCAAGAAAAATAATCCTTGCAAGCATCACTTTTCTCATATTTAAAACAGGAATATCAGCATGTGCTTAATTGTTTCTCATCCCCTGCTCCTTTTCATGTTCATCCAGCTCATAGGTGTGTAGTCAAGGACTAGTGAAAACATGAGATCACAGGACTAGGACAAAAACTAATTTTTTTTTTTGAAACTAGAAGAAAAAGCTAAAATATACAGATACAGTTTTATACAAAATATTCTTTACTTCAGTTTAGAAAAACCAGTTCCACAAATACATGATGGGAAAGATCAAATTTATTTGCAGTGCATAACACAAAACAGAAA
>NW_006921624.1:9457189-9490372 GCF_000298275.1 Orycteropus afer afer
TTGAGAAAATTCAAGAATGTTTAAAAGAAGCTGACAAAATGAATTTGAAATACGAGATGCATAGCAAAATCAAAAGGACCTGAAAACAGTGACTCAGGTTATAGAGGGTATAGTGAAATAGTCACTCTAATATAAACCTGTTAGGATGATGTGGGGATTAACTATGTGGGGATATAACTATTTAACTATGCTGATACCCCTTGACCCAGCAATTCCTTTTGCTCCCAAGAAAATTCTACACAGAGATTCAAAAAGATGTTTGAAAAGATTTACCTATGAGAATGTCATATGCAATATTACAGTGAAAATTTAGAAACAATATAAGATTTAAACAATTGGGAATTGGTTAAATAAATGATGGTACATCGATTCAGTAGAATATGTTGCAGCCACTTAGATGATATTAGAGGTGAATACTTAATGACATGGGATAATGTTTATGATATTTTATTTAGTTTTATTTTAATTTCACAAGCAGTCTCTGTTCATTTTTCAAGAAATAGAAAAAATAAAGGTAAATAAAAAGAAGAACATAATCTCAGTATTGAGAGAAAATCACTATTAACATTTTGGTGGAATAGCTACAGATGTATGTGTAGATGAAAATATTAATATAATATAGATTCAGATGTGTGTACATGCACAGACACATGTCTGATGTTTGATATATATAGCAAAAATGTCAGGCATATAGCTGGATCTCAATATGTATTTCTGACATAAATGGATGAATCAATATATGCATATATTTTTTTATCGCTTTTACAAAACTCATATACTCAAGTTACAAACAATAAAATCTAGTTATAAAAACATGCATATAAATGCATGGTTAAAAGCTAGTAGTAACAGCAGTCAATTGGAAGTGATTGTATTTGGCATGATTATTATTATTTTTTCTTAGTGATTTTCTAATTTTTTAATTTTTAAAAATAATATGTATTGACTTTGTAATATAGAAAATTACAATTTTCAAAACACGTGGTGGAAGTGACTGAAGGAATTAGTAGAAATAGTTAACTTAGATGGAAAGTTTACATACATATGAGCTTCCAAGCAATCTTCAGATTGCTGAAGGGTCACATTTTCAGACAGCTAAAAGCTGTCATATGGGATAAGGAAACAATCTGATTCTGTGACTTCAAAATACAGGACTGAATCAGGAGGGTGGAAATTACAGTGGACTTGTTTCCTGGCCAATCTCATAGACTCCAGTCTTCTCTCTGAATCTCATCTTTTTTAATCTCATCCTATTTTTTAGTCTCTCTTGTGCAGTTTATGAGTTGCGTGAACTTGAGCTATCATTTATAGTGTTTCTGAACCTCAGTCTCCTTGTCTTTCAAATGGGGATAATAACACCTATGTCATCCAATTATTATGAGTATGACATGAGTTATTACCTTTGAGATGGAGGAAGAGGTGACAAGTGTTATGCAATATTTACTAGATGTTAATGCCTTTTTCAGTCACACTCTAAGTTGGTGACAGGGCAGATGTACAGCCTGGGTTTCTTGGCCCCCAGTTCATTTTTCTATTTTCCATCACTGCCGCATGGTGACAGCTGAGAAGGACTGTGGCTGTCTTTGTAGGGCTGGAGAAGAGGAGGAGGGCCCAGAATGCCCATTGCTGCATAAAACCCAAACCTAGTGCTGTAAAGTCACAGCAATTTTATTATACTCACAGGTTCTAAGAGTCAGGAATCTGTAAGGACAAAGAGGAGATGGCTTGTCTCTGCTCCATGATGTCTGGAAGCTCAGCTGGGATGAGTCAAACATCTGGGGTGACTCAGATGGCTGAGGGCTGAAGTAAGCTAGAGGCTTCTACTCTCATATTTCTGCTACCTGGACTCAGATGCCTCCAAGGCTGGGCTCAGCTGGGACTATGACATCGTGGCAGGTTTCCAAAGAGGGAACATCCACAGAGCCAGTGTTCTGAGTGTTCCATGAAGAAGATGTATGGCCTTGGAAGTCATGCACAGTTACTTCCATTTCATCTTCTGATTACAAATGCATCCCAAAAGCTGGACCAGATTCAAGGAGAAAGACACTTGATTCCATCTTTGATGGAAGAATGGCAAAAGTCACATCTCAGAACAACATGTGAGATGGGAAAATTTTTATATCTATCTTTGTTTAAATTCCTAACCTCCACGCCTATGGTTATAATACCATTTGAGAATGGATTGTCTTTGTCGTATTAATAAGACAGGAGTAGTCTAGGGAATTCCAGAACACTTAATTGTGCCCAGGTGGAACCTGTACAACTAGCAAGAGGTAATTGTTTGAACAGAATAAGGAATTTAAAATCAGGAAAGATATGTGTCTGGGTTAAATTGAGTCACCATTCTACTTTTTATTGTAACAGAGTGAAAGTTAACATAGAAGGTTGATTTTCAGTTCAACTCTTCATAAAAGTTTTTTTTTCGTACTATTGAATGTACTCATCCCATTTTCTCCCTGGGTTGCCATGTCCATTTGCCCTTATTTCCTATCTATTCCTGCCTTCTGAGCTTTATCCCTGGACAAATACTGCCCTTTTGATTTCTTATGGTTGATTGATCTAAGGAGTGCTTTACCTCCTGGGTGTTATTGTTCATCTGTAGTCCCATCTACTGTTTGGTAGAAAGTTGAGCCATAGGGGTAAGTTCAGTTTCAGGCTTGAGGGGTAACTAAGGGTCATAGTCTTGGGGGTTCCACCAGTCTCTTCCAGACTGCTAAGCTTGCTCTTTTTTATTATTTTGAGTTTTGTTCCCTATTTTTCTTCCACTCTACCCAGCATCTCCTACTGTGGCCCCTTTGAGAATGGTTCGCAGTGATAGCCGAGCACCAGCTAGTTCTTCAGGTCTCGGGGTTGTGGAGGCCGAGGTTCATGTGATCCACTAGTCCCTTGGACTAATTGCTTCCATGCATCTTTGATCTTCTTCACTCATCTTCACTCTGGATGAGAAGAGACCTTAGAAGGCTACTTGCAAGCTTTTAAGACTCCAGTTGCTTGTAGCTATCTTTGGGAAATGTGGTCAGTCACAGGGGCCAATGGGATATTCCAGGAGATACAATTTGATTTTCATGAAATAGTGAGTTAAGCTTGACCAAGAGCTTCTCACTCCTAGGTGTGAAAATTGAGCACAAAGTTTTGGGATAAATTGAGATGCTTCTGTTCTTGGGTATTGGGAAAATAACCCTCTGAAATGACCATATTGCACTAAAGGTCAAATGAGGAATGGGCTTAAACTGAAGCAATAAAGATATTTTATTTTAAAACATAAGTTTTTATTAAATGTTTTTTCTTATTCTCAAGGCATTAGATGTTCATTGGAAGAAAATGTAAAGTGTAATTTAATATGAATAATAAAATTATTTAAAATACCTCAAGTCTTACCACCCACAGGATATCTACTATAACACCTTACTATATATCTTTCAATATGTTTGTGTGTGTGTGTGTATTTTATATGCATGTGTATTTTAAAATCAGAGTAGGAACTTTTTGTTCTTAGAATTTTTCTGTATGCTTTTGCAACTTTAGTTCATGGCTTTAGGTTGTGCATGTCTAGGAATGGCTTTTTACTTTCTTCTTTATTTTTAAGTTAAAATATACATATTTCTATTTCATTAGACATATACACACATACATACAAACCATGGTATCCACACCAAATGTCAAGAAGTGTGTATCAACTTGCAGAAGCGGAATTCCTCTTTGCATTCTTCTCTGCACAGTTTTTATTCAACAATGTATCATGGACAGGTTTGTATGTCAGTAAATATAGATTTATGTCACTGTATTTAATGGCCTCATGAAAGCTAGTTTTAGAGATATCCCCTCATTTTTTTAAATCAGTTCTCTAGAAATAGATGTCTATGTTATGTCCATTTCCCCAAACAATTATAAACAATCATGTTTAATTATATTTTAGCATAAATATTGTTTAACCATAGTGACTGATTTTAAAAATCCCACATGGATCCCTGAATCATCTTTCAGGGAAAGTTAGAGAAACCAAGTCAAATCCTGTCACTGCTGGGTGTGTGACCGTAGGTAAGGACCACTCTTGTAGCTAATGTAAATAGTGCTGCTGTGAACATTTGTGAACCTCTATTTCCACCTTAGGACAATTAAGTGTAGCCACCAATGGATCTGCCTGGCCCAGTGCCTAGCCTTTAGCGGGTGCCCAATGATAAGCAGCTATTGTGTTCAAAGCATCTCCAGGAATTGGATGCTTACAATGTCTGTAGTTTTCCCCTAGAGCTTAGGGAAATTGTGAGTTGTGTGTTTTTGGCTTTGTGGGCAGTTTTAGCTGAGCCTGTCTTCTTCACATGGCTCGCACTATTTGTATTCCCTGGGTGGTTGGGGGTCAGGTGAGTTTCTGCATTCCCAAACCACGTATTTCTCTACCTAGTGCAGTTCTGGGCAATCTAAAAATGCAATATCGCTGTCACCAGCTCGAGAAAGACACGGGGCCTGAATAATTTAACATGTCACTGCCATCCATCATGATAGCAAGAGCAGGAGGCAGAGTGTGGGGGGTGGGCCTGCCAGAGGCTTATGGCGCAAGCCTGTGGAAGGGGCAGCCCAGGAAGAGGGGATTGATTTGCAAAGAAGAACAAAGAGTAACTCTCAAAGCCAGGGAAGACTGCATCCAAACTCCTGCTCCGGTCTTCCCCATAATCTGACTTTCAAGGTGCTCAGATGCCCTGATTTGTCCCAGAGCAAATGTAGGGCCAGATTGCTGATTTCTGACAAATGTCTACATAATCTTGAAAAAGCAACATCTGAGTTATACCTCTATGTATCTAAGTTTATTTATCAGCAAATTTAGATAATAGTTTCTGTGTCGAGAACTTGGCATCTTGCATTGAGCATCTTCATGGTTTCTCCACTAGAAAGTAAACTTGGTGAAATGAAAATGGATTTTGGTCTGTTTTATTTACTGCTTTATCCTCAGTACCTAGAACAGTGCCCTATACATGTTTTTGTTGTTGTTAGGTGCTATTGACTTGGTTTTGACTCATAGTGACCCTATGTACAATAGAACAGAACACTGCTGGGTTCTGTGCCAGCCTCACAGGCCTCTGTGCTTGAGCCCACTGCTGCAGCCACGCTGTCAGTCCGTCTCACTGAGGGTCTTCCCCTTTCACCCTGACCCTCTACGTTACCAAGTATGTTTCTCCAAGGACTGTTCCCTTCGGATAACACAACCAAAGTACTAGAGAGAAAATCTAGCCATTCTCACTTCTAAGGAGCTTTCTGGCAGTACTTCCTCCAAGACAGTTCTGTTGGTCCTTCCAGAAGTCCATGGTGTATTCATTACTCTTTGCTAACACTATAATTCAAATGCATGAAGTTTTCTCTGGTCTCCCTTATTCATTCTCTGGCTTTCACATGTGTGTGAGGCTATCAAAAAGACAATGGCTTGGGTCAGGCCCACCTTAGTCTTCAAAGTGACATCCCTACTCTTCAACACTTTAAAGAGCTCTTTTGCAGAAGATTTGTCCAATGCAATATATCACTTCATTTCTTGACGGCATTTTCCATGGGCATTGATTGTGGATCCAAGTAAAATGAAAACCTTGACAACTTCAATCTTTTCTCCCTTCATCATGCAAATAAGCATCATGTTGCTTATTTGTCCAATTGTGAGAATTTTTGTTGAAATGCAACCCATACTGAAGGCTGTAATCTTTGATCTTCATCAGTAATTGCTTCAAGTCCTCTTAACTTTCAGCAAGCAAGCTTGTGTCATCTGCATTTATAGGTTGTTAATGAGTCTTCCTCTTATCCTGATGCCATGTTTTTCTTCATACAGTCCAGCTTCTCAGATTATTTGCTCAGCATACAGATTGAATAAATATAGTGAAAGAATACAGCCTTGACACACACTCCTCCTGATTTTCAACCATGCAGTATCCCCTTGTTCTTTTTGAATGACTGTCCTTGGTCTATGTACAGGTTCTTCATGAGAACAATTAAGTGTTCTGCAATTCCCATTCTTCATCATATACTCCATAATTTGTTATGATCCACACAGTCAAATGCCTTTGCACAGTTAATGAAAACAGATAAACATCTTTTTGGTGTTCTTTGCTTTCAGCCAAGAGCCATCTGACATCAGCAATGATATCTCTCGTTCCATGTCCTCTTCTGAATCCTGCTTTAATTTCTGTCAGGTCCTAGTCAATGTATTGTTGCAACTGTTTTTTTTTTTTTCTTCCCAGCAAAATTTTACTTATGCATGATATTAATGAAATTGTCCAATAATTTCTGCATTCTGTTAGATCACCTTTCTTTGGAATGGGAACAGATGTGTATTTGTTCCAGTCAGTTGACCAAGGAACTGTCTTCCAAACATCTTGGCATATATCAGGGAGCACTTCCAGAGTTGCTTGCATTTGTTGAAATAGTTTAATGTGTATTCCATCAATTCCTGGAGCTTTATTTTTTGCCAATTCTTTCAGTGCAGCTTGAACCTCTTCCTTCAGTACCATTGGTTCTTAGTCTTATGTTACCTTCTGAAATGGTTAAATGCTGACCAATTCTTTTTGGTATAGTGACTCGTGTGTCACTTTGTGTACTGTGGTGCCTAGCATGTTGCTGTGATGCTGGAAGGTATGATACCAGTATTTCAAATACAAGCAGGCTCACCCATGGTGGACAGGTTTCAGCAGAGCTTACAGTCTAAGAGACACTAGGAAGGAGAAAGAGGCAGTCCACTTCTGGAAAAACTAACCACTGAAAACCATAGGAAACCTGGATGAAAAAGAGCTGGAAGATGAGCCCCTCAGGTTGGAAGGCACTCACAGTGCAACTAGGAAAGAGGTGCCTCTTCAAAGTAGAGCTGACCTTAATGTTGTGGTTGGAGTAAAGCTTACAGGCCCTTCATTTGCTGATGTGGCATGACTCAAAATGAGAAGAAAAACCTACAAACATCCATTAATTAGAATGTGGAATATATGAAGTATGAGTCTAGGAAAATTGGAAGCTGTCAAAAATGCAGTTGGACACATAAAGATCGATATCCTAGGCATTAGTGAGCTGAAATGGACTGGTATTGGCCATTATGAATTAGACAATAATATGGTCTACTCTACCAGGAATGACAAATTGTAGAGGAATGGTGTCTCATTCATTGTCAAAAAGAACATTTCAAGATCTATCCTAAAGTACAGTGCTGTCAGTAATAGGATAATATCCATGTGCCTACCAGGAAGACTAGTTAATACTACTGTTATTCATATTTACACACCAACCAATGAACAACGTAGAAGCTCAATATTATCAGTCAGAATAAGGCCAAGGACCCACTGTGGAATAGATTGTTAGTTGCTCATGTGCAAGTTTAAATTGAAGCTGAAGAAAATTGGAACAAGTCCATGAGAGCCGAAATATGACCTTGAATTTATCTCGACTTTAGAGACCACCTGAAGAATAGATTTGATGAACTGAACACCAATGACTGAAGATCAGATGAGTTGTAGGATGATAACAAGGACATCATACATGAAGAAACCAAAGGTCATTAAAAAAACACAGGAAAGGAAATAAAGACCAAAATGAATGTCAGAAGATACTCTGAAAGTTGCTCTTGAATAGCAAGTTGCTAAAGACGATGGAAGAAATGATGAAGTAAAAGATCTTAACAGAAAATTTCCAAGGGCAGCTAAAAAAGATAAAGCATTATAAAGAAATATGCAAAGACCTGGATTTAGAAAATCAAAAGGGAAGAACGCACATGGCATTTCTTAAATTGAAAGAGCTGAGTTGCAATATTGAATATTGAATATGGGCAAAATATTGACTATCAAAAGAAAATAGGAGGAATACACAGAGTCACTGAACCAAAAAATTTGTTGTACCAAAAAAGTCACTGTACCATTGGTTTGGTATATAATTGATACTTAATCAATAATTGCTCAATGAATGAATGAACAAGTTAATGAATGAATGAACAAGTTAATGTGTATTGTTGTAAATGGTTATCCTTTTCATTCTCAAACACTGACTAAGAATTAAGAAACTTGAGTTCTGCTTCAAACTTCCCTTGCGGCTGTGTAATATCTTCTCAGTGCCCCAAATTTTCCTCTCCCATTACCACAGTCTACCATTCTATCATCAGTATTGTGATGTGACAAAGGGAACGGAACTGTTTTTCTGTCATGTTTTTAATATATTTTCTGAGGTAAAATTCACATAATATCAAATTAACCATTAACAACCATGACCAACTAGGATTTAGCCCAGGAAGCTAAAGGTGATTCAATGTAAGAAAATCAATCATGTAATAATCACATTAATAGACATGGGAAAAGAATCAGAGGATCATTTCAATTGATGCAGAAAAGGTATTTGACAAAATTCAACACTCTTCCATGGTACAAACACTCAGCAAAGTAGGATTAGAAGGGAGAGTCTTCACCATGATAAAGGTATTTATTTAAATACACACACATACAACTAACATCATAATGGTGAAAGACTGAAAATGTTCTCCTAAAGATCAGGAAAAAGGCAAGGATGCCTGTTTTCATCATGGCTGCTCAATATTTAACGGGAAGTTTTAACTAGAACAATCAGGCAAGAAAAAGAGTTAAAAGGCATCCAAATTGGAAAGGAAGAAGTAAAACTAACTCTATTTGCAAATGACATAATCCTATATATAGAACATCCCAAATAATCCACAAGAAAGCTTCTAGAGCTAATAAATAAATTCAGCAAAGTTGCAGAGTACAAGATTAACACATAAAAAGCAGCTGTGTTCACCAGATATGAACAGTCTGAAAAGAGAACCAAAGGAAAACAAAATCCCATTTATAATAGCATATAAGGTTTTCACTGGCCAATTTTTTTTTTTTTTTAAATAAGGAAGACCAAAGAAGAGTTGATGCCTTTTAATTATAGTATTGCTGAAGAATGCTGAAAATACCATGGACTGCCAGAATGAACAAATCTGTCCTGGAGGAAGTGCAGCTCCTTAGAAGCAAGAATGGCCAGACTTCTTCTCACCTACTTTGGTCATATGGTCAGACGGGACCATTCCCTGAAGAAGGATATGCTTGGTAAAGTAAGGGGTCAGAGAAAAAGGGGAAGACCCTCAACAAGATGGATGGACAGTGGCTGCAGTGATGGGCTCAAGTACAGCAGGGATTGTGAGGGTGGTGCGTGACTGGGCAGTGTTTCATCCTGTTGTGTATAGGGTCACTATGAATCAAAGCTGGCACCTAATGACAATAACAACATATAAAAGAATAAAATACCTAGGAAATAAATTTAACAAGAGAGGGAAGAATTTATACATGGAAAACTTGTACACTGAAGACATTACTGAAAGACGTAAAGGACAACCAAAATAAATGGAAAGATGGTCTATGTTCATGGATTGACATATTGACATTTTAATATTTTAAGATGTCAGTAGTACCCAAAGCAATTATTTACAGATCCAGTATAATCCCTATGAAACTTGCAACTGCCTTTTTGCATAAATGGAAATATCAATCTTCAAATTCATATGGAATCAAAAGGGGCCCTGAATAGCCTACATAATCTTTGGGAGGAAAAAAGAGTAGAAAGATTCACACTTCCTAGTTTCAAAACATGCATCTAAAGTAAATAAACTGATGTTTGATTACTATAAGGATAGACATGTAGATGAACGGAATAGAATTGAAAGTTCAGAAATAAGCCCACACATTAATATTTCATTCCTTTTTGTGGCTGAATAATTTTCCACTGTATGGATATACCACATTGGGTTTATCCACTCGTCAGTTGGGCCTGGAATAAGAGGCAGAGCTGAAGCCCAAGGTCGAAGGCCTTTTGCCCAGTCTCTAGAACTGGCACTCTGCATTTGGACTTCCAGCCTCCTAAACTGCAAGAGAATAAATTCCCATTTGTTAAGCCACCCAGCTGTGGTATGTCTGTTAGAGCAGCACTAGAGGACCAAGACACCCATCTTTCCCTTGATGGCTACATATAATCATTCAGGACCAGAAGAGCCAGAAGCCCAAGGAGCTCTGACAGAGAGGCTGCTGGTTCCAGCAGAAAAGTAGCCTCTTCTTTTCCCTTGCCAGTCTTCAACCATTCTCACTTTCTCTCGGCCCCTCAGTGGGCTACCTGAAGAGCTCATATAATTAATGGCTGCACTGTAGTGCACTAAATCACAAATTCCGTATTAAAATGCTAACAGGAGCCCTTTTCCAGACATCTGAATCATCTCCAAGTCCGTCCATAATTGGCCTGTGTCCTCTTCAGATTATGTGTATACTCAGAGGCTTCATGCCTTGGATGGCTGCCACCTCCCCAGGATGCCTCAGCAGGCAGGAAAGCCACCACCCACACAGCACTGCTTCCTTTTCTTAAGTCCATGCAAGCATTGCATAAATGTATGTCAACAGTTAGCCTACTTCTTTTGTCTCTGCTCTATTGATTGACATTCATTTTCTTCATAATGAGTATTTAAAGTCCAGTTATGGCCTCCCTTTTAAAAATGGATTCGGAGAGGTTAGGTGCCTTGCATAAGGCCACTCAGCTAGTTAGTAGGAAATAGAATTAGAGTTCATATGCCTTAATTTCTTTCTCCTGAGGTGCATTATTTCCCATAGCTCACGGATTAAACCTTTGTATAACTCAGCTCCAGCACCCATCTGTCAGTTTGTTACACTGTGGTGGCTTTCATGTTGCTATGATACTGGAAGTTATGCCACGGATGTTTCAGATACCATCAGGGTCATCCTTGGTGAACAGGGCTTAGACTAAGAAGAAGGTCCTGGCAATCTACTTCTGAAAATTAGCCAATGAAAATGTGTGTGTCACCACAGAACATTGTCCAATCCATCATCAGAAGGATCAGTCTCTAGAAGGGAATATCATGTTTGCTGCAGTAGAGGGCCGACAAGGGTGTGAGAGACCCTTGGACAGATACATTGGCATGGCGACCACATAATGGAATCAAATGTAATTGTGAGGAGGATGCAGGACCAGGAAATGTTTCGTTCTGTTGTTCATAAGGTAGCCATGAGTTGAAGTTGTCTTGATGAACAGCATAAACAAAAAAGACTCAAAGTGCCCTGAGGACAGGGACCATAGTTGTTGTTTAATGGAATCTCAAGACTACCATATTTCATTTTCATCATATTTACAAAAATTTAACAGCTTCATGGGACCTATGACCTACTTGTCTTTCTCTCCTGTTCTTAGATCCTGGCCCTTAAGAGTACTCAATAATATTTTTGTATGAGTGTTGCCAGAAGCACTTAGGATGTGGTTAGTCGGTATTGAGATTTAACGTAAGCCCAAAATGCACACTGGATTTTGAAAACTCATTGTGGGGGAAAAAAAAAAAAAAGGAATGTAAAATAATGTCAGTAATAATATGTTTATGTTAATTTCATGCTAAAATAGTATTTTAGACCTATTAGTGAAGGTAAAATATATCCTGGAAATTCATTTCACTCATTTATTTTTCCCTTTTTAATGTAGCTACTAGAACATTTAAAATTGCATGTGCTGCTTGCGTTGTCTTTCTTTGACAGGCTGGTCTAGAGACATCCTCTGTGAGCCTCAGTTTCCACTCTAAAAATGGTGCATTAATACAGGAGAGAGGTGAAGGTCAGAGAGTGTGTGGATTGGAGGGAGGACTTGGACAGGGAGTTCTTATGTCAGCTACATGGGCATGATCTTTGTGTGCCTGGAGGCGTGGAATGACGGAGGACCCCTCCGGACCTGGCTTGGCCTGATTAGAGTTCTAGGAATTTGCACAAGGCTCAGAGAAGAAGCATTGAGAGGTAGAGAGCGTGCCTGGCCTCCAGCATCGGGCCTTGAGAGATGTGTTGTTACTCCTTAGTGGTCAAGTCTCCAAGTCTCTGCCACCCCTTCCCCACTACACACTCACATGTGAGCACACACACTTTCCCAGGTAACTTTAGCTACGAGACAGGCTTTGCAGGTAGACAGACCTGCTTTCAGTCCCAACTGTGCCACTTGCTACCTCCTGTCCCCTCTCTGATGTGCAGTTTGTTGTTGTTGTGTTATGTGCCGTCGAGTCGGCCCCGACTCATAGCGACCCCTCCTTGGGTTTCCGAGGCAGTATCACTACGGAAGTAGGATTGCCCAACCTTCCTTCCGAGGAGTGGCTGGTGGGTTTGAACCGCCAGCCTTCTGGTTAGCAGTCAAGTGCTTTAGCCACTATGCTACCAGGGCTCCTGATGTGCAGTTTATTCACCTGTATAACAAGGTTGATAATGCCTTTCTTTGAAGGATTGTTGTGTGCTTTAAATAAGGTATTTAACCATATTTTATTGTCCACTGGCTTAGAGACTGAGGGAATAGACTCTGAAGCCACTGTTTTGGTTAAATGGTGGCTGTACTACTTATAAGATATGTGACTCTGGGCAAATGACTATTTCCTCTTTTTCCCTCATCTATTAAAATGGAAATAAAAGTAGTAGCCTATCTCCTGGGATTGTTGTAAGAAATAAATTAATACATGCAAAAGTTTAGAATGTCTAGAAAATAGGCAGTACTATATAAGTGTTTACCTTTATGATTATACTAGAAGTGCTTGTTGACTTTTTTGTTATGCCCTCTCACCTGCCCCAGTGGGGCAAGAATCATGACTCCCCGTGTTCATCCTGAAAAAATGGATCTGTTTGGGAAAGGAGGGAACTTAGGAAGGAAGGAGGAATGGAGGTTTTAGCAGGAATGTTTAAAAGGATGTAGTTGACAGGAAAGGGGATGGGAAGTGCCTGGGGTGGACCCCTAACAAGGCAGACACCTCCCCTCCCCTTTGCCTCTACTGCCCCAAACCTAGGAGGAAGTATGACAGATGTCCCCAGTACATAGAACTATGTTATCAGAGTCCCTCCTTTTTCCCTTTGACCAAGAATTGAACCTAGATGAACAAAATCTGCCCTCCTGCTTTTTCTCTCTCCTTTCTTTCTTTCTTTCTTTTTTTTTTTTTTTTCAGTAACAGTAAAATATTGTAATAGCAATTTAAAAAGCCGTATTGGCCTCTGGGGACCTCTGCTCTTATGCCTCTTCCAGAAGTTCTGTGGGATCCCTGCCAACTCCTTTTCCAATGTGAGCTTTTAACTCGGGAAGTGCTTCTGCTGGAGTCTGGAGTCTCCTGCTGGCTCCACTCCTGCTTTATGTAGCTGGCAGGGATTGGGCAGGGTTTGCAGGAAAGCAGGGACAGAGCATGGCTGAGGGCACATTTTGGAGGAAAGGTAAATGTTGCTGTCCCTTATACTTTCCCATCCAGTAGAACACACTGTAGAAAGGAAGGGGGTCAGGTATGAATATGTCCATTTTATGGAACAGTATAACCCACAAGTCTGTGTCATTTTATGCTTAAAAATATGAGTTTGGGCATCAGTCACACCTGGTTAGAAAATCATTTTTCTCTTCTGAACCTCAGTTGCCTCTTTTGTAAAATGGGAACAATAATACCCTCCAGGGATAACATGAGTTTGGAATGCCACAATATATACAAAGCTCATACCACAGTGCATAGCATCTTGGAACTGGAAGAACAAATCTGTTCTTCCAAGGCCTTCTCATGACTTGTTTCCAGAAAAGCAATTTGTATGCTGGAGAGTTTGGAGCTGGACAGAACATCCCCTGAGTCTTAATTCTCCTACTTATGAGCTGTGTGACTTTAGGCAAGTACTTGTGCCAAACAAGTCTTTCTTTTATCATCTAGCTTGTTAATTGTTGTTGTTGTTAGCCTTTGTCCAGTAAGCCCCAGACTCATGGTGACCCCATTCCCAGTGGGGTCAGATCTTTGCTCTATAGGGTTTTCACTGGCTGAATTGGGGAAGTAGTCAGCATTTCTTCTTGCCTGTCCTTGTCTAGAAGCTCTGCTAAAACCTGTTAGGCATCATAGCAACACTGATAGATGGTGGTTGAACTTGAGGTGCATTGGCTGAGTATCAAACCTGGGTCTTCAGGATCGAAGGCAATTACTTTACCACTGAACCAGCAGTGCCTCCCTTATATCTTGATGAGAATTGTAAGCACATAGTAGATTGCTCAATAGTAAAATGTTGCTGGGATGAATTATGTGAAATAACTCCATTAAAGAAAGAGTAGTTGCATGCTGAAAGCTATTCCTAATGCCCTACTGGAAGAAATTACATAGTAAACCCTTTGGTGAATTGAATAACATAACATTTCCAGAGTACGGTTTTCTCTTCCCCAGGTGGAATTTTTTTTTTTTTTTTAATAAGTAATATGTTCACGTGGTGTTTGATTCAAAAGATACAAAGGACTTATAGTGAAAAGTGGTCTGTCTTCCATGTCTGTCCTCTAGCCACTTAATTCTTCATCCAAGCAACCACTTCTGTAAGCTTCTCAAGTCTCCTCCCAGAGATAGTCTATTCAAGTCAATGCCTAAAGCCCCATGGCCCACAGTCCTTGCTCTGCCTTGCCCATCCACTCACCCCCTCAGCATGCATTTCACTTGCTGTTTCCTCTCTGGAGAAAGAGTTTGCCGGTTCTTGATTCTCTCTCTGTCTCTCCCTATCTTGTTCTTAAAATTAAATAAACTACAAATTAAGAAAAGAACAAAGATGAAGATAGAAGACTGCCCAGGTCCTTCCCTTCCTAATTGACGACTATTAAGATGGCAGACCAGACGTTGGCGGGTCAGCAGAGGAATTCTCACCTTGCATGCAGGAGACCCTGTTTGATTTCTGGCCAATGCACGACTTACACAGTTGTGGCCCCTCTGTCATGGAGGCTGGTGTGTTGTTATGATGCTAAACAGCTTTAAGTGGAGCTTCCGGACTAAGATGGACTTGGAAGAAAACTTAGGTACTCTACTTCTAAAAACCCAGCCAAAGAAAACCCTGTGGATCACAGTGGTCAATCCCATTGTGCATGGGGTTGCCATGAGTTGGGGCTGACTCCATGGCAGCTAGCAACCACAACAACATTGTTATATTTGCTTCTAGCCATTTTTCTTTATCTGTCTTGGTAATAAACTCAAGACATATGAATGTACTACTCTTTTCTCCTCCATGGGCCTCTGAGTTTGTCTCTGAGGCACCTCTTGAACCCATCACTTCTCCCCAACTCGCTGCCCCTGCCCTCATCCTGGCCTTGATCTGTTCTCACGTGGTTATCACTGAGCCTTCTAAATGCTCACCCTGCTTAGAACCCATTTGGAGGTCTGTGTGCCATTGGGATGTCCTTGGTATACACAGCTAATCAACTCATTCTCTTGCTCAGGAGCTTTTATGATGTGCAATGTAAAGCTTCCTGTCCCCAATCTGGCATTCAGGACCCCTCCATATGTGGCTCTAGTTATCCTTCCCATCCAGCCCTCAACTTGATGGAGCCTCACATTCTCCATCCCGGGCCTTTGCTTGGGCTGTTTCCTCTCTTTAAAGGCCTTTTTCTACCTCTGAAGTCCCATCCATCCTTCAAGCCCTTTCTCCATAAAGCTGTAAATTTTCCTTTCTCCATAAAGCTTTCCCAGATCCTCCTTGTTGCAATGATTTGCACTCCCCTTCATAGTCCTAGTGCCACAGTGCATGGTAAACATAAGCCATGAATTAGGTTTAAGGTTCCTTAGGATCCCATTTTTCCCTCTGCCTAGCTTACGAGCTCCTGGCTGGCAAGGACTGGGCCATATTTATCTTTGTTTCCCTGGTGTCTGGCTCCAAGCCTGGCATATAGTAAGCCTTTGTCTGAAAGTTTTGTGAGATTATGTTGCCTGGAGTATTGTATTAGAGGTAGGCTCATCATATAGCAAGAATGGCTATCAATTATTTAGTACTTACCATGGACCAGATATTGTGTCTATCATATCTTCTCTAAACCAACCCTTCTAGGTTAATAGTTATTATCACTATTTGGAAATAAAGCTTACAGGGCTTAGCAAGGTGGGGTGTCTCCTCAAGCGCATGAAGCCAGGATGCTGTCAAGCCATGGGTGGAACCCAGATGTGCCTTACTGTGGAGCCTGAAAGCTTTCCAATCATCACATGGCCTTCTGGGCCATTTGAGATTTACAGAGAGAAGTGGGGTTGTAGTTGCTGATCTTGGGTATGGCTGAGGGATTTAAAAGGCTGCTGGAGGCCTGAGAGGATGACTGATGGCTTTTGCTTCCTTGCAGGTGGGATCAGCTTTGGGAGAACCAAAGGGACATCGGGGTCAGAGGCAGACGATGAAACACAGCTGACATTTTACACGGAGCAGTACCGCAGCCGGCGCCGCAGCAAAGGTATGAAGGTCTGAGTCCATGTTGCCTTGGGAAGGTTTTGGAACTACAGTTTGTAGTAGGAAAGCCTTGGAAACAGGATTTGCACCCAGTAAACCCCTTGCTGTCCAACTGATTCCGACTCAGTGCAATGGCAAGCACTAAATCTGTTTTTCAACCTGGTCCTGCGCTCAGCATCTGGGCTGACTACACTGCTGACCTTCATTATGCCCTTTGCCCCCTCCATTTTTTATTTACTTTCCTCCCACCTCATTCCTCAAAGGCTTTGGAACAGTGCTTTAAATTGTATGCATATTTTTAAAAAGAAATTCAGCACAGGAAATGAAGTAACTAAGGGAATCAGTTTGAAAGGAAAATATGAATAAGGAAAATGGTTTAAGTTCAGGTTAGCTCAGTGCAAGTGAATTCTTGCCATACTGTGTTGTGGATTCTTAGAAGGAGCTTCCTAGCAGCCAAGGTGCAGAAAAGGAAACATGCTTATCAGTATAATATTCAGGGCCCGTGGCATAGAACCCAGTATTTGTTCAGGAAAATCTATTTATCTGATACTGAGAACAGAGGAGAAGTTCTCCGGTTGGTTCCTATAAATAGAACACAGTATGACTTTCTAGACATTGTCTTCAAGGGATAAAATAAGTATCAATGAATAATGATTCCTCACAATAACACTCAATGTAATAGGTGATAGAAAAATGCTGAAGCTGAACTCCGTAAGGGCTAAGCCTGGTGCCCAAGTTCATAGTTCTCTCGTGATTAAACTTGTTCTGCAGGGAAAATATAGCCTACTTCACACAATCTCCTGTGAAGGCAAATTCACAGGGGGAGTCAGCTTTGGGAGAACCAAGGGGACGTCGGGTTCAGGGGCACACGATGGAATGCAGCTGACGTTGCATTCAGAGAAGTGCTGCAAAGTTACTGAGTAACTGCAAAAGGAGCAGTTGGAGATTGCCTTCTTGCATGAGGACCTGGGGTACAAACATGTATTCCATGCTAGTAATTAGGGGCACATCCATGTGCTTTGACCCCCAACTGGAAAGTTAATATCTGCTTGCAAGCATGCAGTCGGCTGATCAAGGCATGTGGCAGAGTATATGGGCCTCCCACCTGTGCACAGAAGTGGGAGGAAGAAGGGCTGGCTCTGTTTTCAAGGTAGAGAGCGTGCGGGGCTGCTTCTCGTGCTGGCCCTCCTGCCAGCTGAATGCCAAACTGTTTGCTCCTTCTCTCCTCTCCACTTACGTTCCACTGAGTGCTGCCCTGTTCCTCTGCCTCTCCATTCTGCCACATCTTCCTCTTCCTCCTCAGGCTCCTGGTGTGCTGGTTATGTTTGTGTGTCAACTTGGCTGGGCCTGGTTGAGTGGCTGGGCAGCTGGTGGTAGTTAATCCCCACGAGGAGACTGGCAGTCAACTCCGTGATGGGAGCTACCACAAGCAGCTGAGTAGCTGCCTTTGGGATGTGGTCTGCTTCCTGTATAGAAGGAGAAGCCTTGGGAATGGTCTCGATCCTGTGGCATGCTGGGACCCTGCATGTAGCCATGTCATTGCTCAGCAGCCTGCTATGCTCTACTGAGGCTTGAGACTTACAGCGGACTTAAGTTAATGGCCTGCTGTGTGGATTGGTAACATCGGGACTGTGCGTTTTTCCTTGTCAACCTCGGGGCTTCTCAGCCTCAGCAGCCAGCAGCTGTCTGAGTGAAGAAACGCCTCTAGCTCCAGTGGGCTGGGAGCAGGAGGCAAACTGGACCCCAAGGTTGAGGGGCTTTCACCCAGCCCCTAGAGCCTGGCCCTTTGTACTTGGATTTAAAGCCTCCAAATTGTAATAAACTCCTGTTTGTGAAGGCCATCCCATTTGTGGTATATTCCTGTCAGAGCGGCTCCAGGGAACCGGGACACCTGGGTTTGCTTGTTTCTGTTCTCCCTAGTCTTTTTATTTTTTTTCAATTTCTATTCTTTCCTTTCTTGTTCCTTCCCTGGTATGCCCCTGCCTCCTTCTCTTTATTCCTTGTCATTCTTTTAATTCTCTCTTTTCTTTACATTCTTTCCTTTAAAAAAAAAAAAAAAATCTTCTCAGCCTTTTCTCCCACACTCTCTGCCAAGGAAGGGTCTCTATGAGTCAGCTCCGACTTGAGGGCAGTGAGTTTGTTTTCTTTTTGGTATTCCTTAGGGAGCCCTCCCCTCCCTCCTCCCTCTCTCCCTTCCTCCCTTCTTTGCTTCCCTCCCTGCTTCCTTTTCTCCCTTCCTTCCATTGCCCTGGTGTTCACTAAGCACTGACTGCATGTCTGGCAATGAGATCGTGGTGTTTTCGTGGTAGAGTCCTCTCCTTCCCTGCGCGAGACCCAGGGTAAGTTCCTGGCCAACGCCCCTGATGCACAGATACCACCTGTCTGTCAGTGGAGACTTGCGTGTTGCTCTGATGCTGCACAGGTTTCAGTAGAACTTCTGGACTGAGACAGACGAGGAAGGGAGGCTTGGCAATATACTTCTGAAAAAGAGCCAGTGAAAACCCTATGCATTACAGCAGTCCAGTCTGCAGACCAACAAAGGGATGACATGGGACTCAGTGACGTTTTGTTCCATTGTGCCTGGGGTCACCGTGATTCAAAGATTGATTCCACAGCAGCCAGAAACAATCCCATGTCTGGCACTCTTCCAGGCACTTGGAACACAAACTAACACAAGACTGCAAAAACAAAACAAACCTACCCTCACACAGCTTGTAAGTTTTTGTTACATTAAAATATAAATAAATCAATGTTAGGTTCCATGGAGTCGATTCCAAATCAGAGTGACTCTGTGTGACAGAGCAGAACTGTTCCATAGGATTTTCTCTGCTGTCATCTTTATGACACCAGATCTTTCTCCAATGGAGCCACTGGGTGGGTTCAAACTGCCAGCCTTTGGGTTAACAGCTTGGTGCTTAATATATTGTTGTTGTTGTTGTTGTTATGTGCCATCGAGTCGGACCCGACTCATAGTGACCCCTCCTTGGGTTTCTGAGGCAGTATCACTACAGAAGTAGATTGCCCCATCTTCCTTCTGAGGAGTGGCTGGTGGGTTTGAACCGCCAGCCTTCTGGTTAGCAGTCAAGTGCCTTAGGCACTATGCTACCAGAGCTCCCGCTTAATATATTAGATGGAGATAAATGCTAAGAAGGAAAATACAGCAAGGATAGGGTTTGCAGGACTAGGGAAGAGGTAATGCTTTAGATTTCATGGACACACACAAGTTACCCTGCCCTCTTTGGCAGGATCACAGGGAAGGCATTCTCGATACTGTGTTTGATGCTGTCAAGGTTGCTGGCGTTGCTGCTGCTGCTCTGGTTGGTTGTTGAGCACAGAGAGTGAACTTGGTGCAAGCAAAGGCTCTACTCCAGAAAAAGGAATGTAGAGCCCTGTGTCCAGTTCTGAAGATACCACGGTCCTCCAGGAAGGGGCTGCAGCATTTCTTTGGTGTTTCTTGTACTGTGGCCACTAGTTGAGGACTTTCAGTTTTCACTATTCTAGGGGGAAGAGTTCACAATGCAAATATGAGCTGGAGGAGACAGGGGAACCCTTTGGAATGGGAAAACATCAGAGTAGATAGAGTATTAAGAACATGGATTCTAGCAACAGGCTGCTTGAGTTCCGATCCCAGCCCAGCACTTACTAGCAGTGCCATCTTGAGCACGTAAGTCAATCCCACAGTGCACTGTTTGCTAATCTGCAAAATGAGGATTAAGTCCCTCTGGGGTTGTTCTGAGTACTAAAATTAGTGAATGTCTGTGAAGCACTCAAGTGAGGGATAAGGAGGGAGAGAAGTAGTTGTGGCTGAGCTAAGCTACTATGGTAGGGTCGGTGGAGTGAGTCCGTGGAACAGCAGCTCTATCACAGATCTGTTGCCAACTTGCTGTGTGACCCTAGCCAACTCGTGTCACTTGTCCAGGCTTTTCTTTTCACATCTGGAGACTGGGAAAGCAGGGGAGAAGGCTGGTTGAATTTAATCTCTGAGATCTGTGTCACTTCAAAGTCAATGTGTCTGTGTGTGTATCTGTGAGAAACACTGGTCTGGAAAGGTACTTGGCCTCCAGCTCCAGCTCACCTTTGCAGACTGCTTACCTGTGAGAATCCTCTTTGCATCCGCTATACTGGATGCTTCTCCCTTTTCCTGCTCCTCTTTTTGAAAAGAATGTGTACCGTTGATATGAGAGTGGCTTCTGTCATCCCCTTTGACTGTGTTGATTAATTTTCCTTCTTCTCCCTCCACCCCCAGGGCCTGCCTGAGCCCCCATCCTCCCCAGCTCTGTCCTCTGCCTCTGTGAGCTTCCCTTTAGCAAACACAGTGAGTCAGCAGTTGTCTGTGGTCTGCTGAGGGTAATGAGAGCCAGGCTGGCTGTGACAGAGGAGACAAAGAAGTACAATAGGATAGAGAAAGAAAAAGATAAACATACAGGAAAGGCTGACTACTTAAGCTGGTTAAGAATGCTTCTCTCATAGCCTTTGGGACTCCATGTTAATTCCTCACACTCCCTCCAATTCCATCTGAGAATGGGCTCTGAGTTCTGTTCCCCAAATCTATGGATATGCAGGCTTGCATCAAAGCATTACACTGTTGCCATCTCAGAAGTGCTCAGAGGCAGTTGGGCTTTGGGTCATATGAGGGTGACAAGAACATGATTTCCAGGCCCAGTTTTGCCACTACTTTTCTTTGTGACTGTCCTAAGGCCAAGACGCTTCATTGTAGAAAAGGACACACCTGGGGCTGATGATGGAGAGAGGGACCTGGAGTGGAGGAGAAAGGAGCCTTGTGAGGTTTTACTGCCTAGGTCTCTTTCCTCACACATCCAGGGAGAGAAATAGAACTGGCATTAAAATCAGCCATACCTGTCTAGGTGTCTTGACTTTATCTCTTCCCCCATTTGTAGCCCTGGATGGGCATTTAACTCTGTGTACAATGGAGCTATTGACAGCTACCTCACAGAGCGAGCCAGTCTAGAGAGAGAAGAAATTCTACAGCTCACTCAAAGGTGCTCAAGAAAGAGTTCTTTTCTCCCCCATTCCTCTTCCATCTAAAATGGTCTGAGTTCCAAATGAAACCAATAAAAATCCTATTCTTGGTAATAGTAACTACTGGATAAGAGGTTTACATTTTAGTCTAGGACTGGGTGCTGGCGACTCCAGCCTCTAATTTTCTATAAGGAAAATGGACCGTTATGTTATGTATATCTGGTTTGGTCAGGTAGATCCTCTTCTCAGAACAGAATACTGTTGTAATCAATGTTATGGGCCAGGGGTGGTGTTGGAGAGAGGGGAGACCAAGGGACTAAGAAACAAAGACTAAGAAACCAAGAAATATGTGTCTGGTGGGATTCTGTAAATCAAGGGTCAGTAACCTTTTCCAATAAATGACCAATTAATTGATATTTCTGCCTTTGTAGACCACACAGTCTCTGTTGCAGCTACTCACTTGTGCCATTTTATCATGAAAGCTGCCATAGATGATACATAAATGAATGGGCATAGTTGTAACCCAATAAAACTTTATTTGCAAAAACAGGTGCTAGACCAGATTTCACTTGCAGGCATGCTTTGATGGCCCCTTCCTAAACCATCACTTCGTAGAAGTAGCCTTTATTTATAGGTCATCCAGAAAGCATGTGTAAAATTTCACAGTGCTCCATGAAATGAACCTGTTCTTATACTATACATTATTTGCTGCCTAAAGGAGTCTATTTGCCAAGACTTTTATTTTTAGTCAAGTAAATAGTCATCCATTCTTCACGTTTTCATATTTTCCCAATTTTGATGGTATTCTACAGAATTGACTAGTGAAGAGTGGATGGAGATAGGTTATCATTGGGCAAAAATTCACATTTATTAGCTGAAATGATACTCTATACATCAAGGAACACTGGACTCCAAATCAGGAGGTGTGTACTGGAGTCCCTAATATGTCACTAACTCACTTAGTGACTCTTGGCAAGCTCATATCCTCGCTGGGCCTCAGTTTTCCTATCTGTAAAATAAGAATATTTATGCTTCATGTCATCAAATCTGAAGTTCTTTCCACTTTACGTTGTGGAATCAACACCTTTATGAAGCATGATGCCAGGCAGTTAGGAAAATAGGGTCTGGGCCCCCATCCTCAAGGTAGTAATAACCTCCTTGGGGGAGATGCAACTCACCCAGAGAAGCAATGCTGATCAGGATGAACTGGTGTATAATGGAAGGTCTAGATGAGAAGTGCAGATGGTGTGTCCAGCCCCAGGCACAGAGCTGAGCTGGAAACAGAGCAGCCACAGCTGCTGGGAGATTTCAGCAGTGCAAGCGCCCAGCATGGGCATTCCCACCCCACCTCTGCAGAGGTGGCTGGTGGCCTTGGGCAAGTCTCTTTTGCTTTCATGTCCTCACTCTTCTCATCT
Source organism: Orycteropus afer afer (assembly GCF_000298275.1). Lineage (NCBI taxonomy): Eukaryota > Metazoa > Chordata > Mammalia > Tubulidentata > Orycteropodidae > Orycteropus > Orycteropus afer. The sequence continues at coordinate 9,479,802 of NW_006921624.1, forward strand.
TCCGGTTGTTCGACCAGTTCTAGAAAGCCTGCTTTTCACACTCCCCTTCCTGGTGTACTTTCCTCTGAGCCTTGATGATTAGTCCCCAGCAGAGAGGACCTGGGTATGAATGCCCCCTATTTTTGCTTACTTCTTTGTCTTAGTTGCTTGTTTTAATTTGACAATTTTCACACTGCAATTTTCTGTACTGATAAGAACTTTTGAATTGTAAGCAAAACTTTGTGTTAATGTGTATGTGTGTGTGAGTCTCTTCTTCATGATTCTGTACATACACACACATGCACACATGCAGCCTAAAACTGTTTTGGGGACAGGGGAGGAAAAATTTCAGCCAGAATTCTTCTCTGCAGAAAAGAAGGCCTTTGGGGATTGAGTTCTGAAATATAAGCCAAGGGTGCCCAGATGGAGCAGAGATTCCAGGACCTGGGAATGGGTGGAAGGAGAGCATCCATGAAAGAGCACCTGGAAAAGGATGGAGGCAGAGAGGGCCCACTGCCCCAGGGATGGGGATGGGCAGAGACCACTGAAAGTAGGCAGAGCTGCAGTCTGTGGCTGTGGGGGAATGATAGGAGAAGAGTGTGAAGAAAAAGGAGCAAACCTCGATAACTGATGAAGTTATCTACCCCATCTTTTACATCTCTTCTCATTCAACCACAGGGTTTTTTTGTTCTGTCTTAAAGATAATCATGTCTTTACTTTTATGCATACAGAAACTAAAGGGGAGCGTTTTGTCCAATGTGAAAATGCCATTCCTCAAACAAAGAAGTATATGGGAAAAATGTTAACATAAGCTAATCTGGGCTAAAAGTATGTGGCTGTTCTTTGTGCTCATCTTCTCTCTGCAACTTTCTGTAAATTTGGAATTATTCCCAGAAAAAATGGTATGGATAATGCTAGCCCTTTGAGGTTGAGTATGTTGTTGTTGTTGTTGTTGTGTGCCGTCGAGTCGGCCCCAACTCATAGCGACCCCTCCTTGGGTTTCTGAGGCAGTATCACTACGGAAGTAGGAATGCCCAACCTTCCTTCCGAGGAGTGGCTGGTGGGTTTGAACCGCCAGCCTTCTGGTTAGCAGTCAAGTGCCTTAGCCACTATGCTACCAGAGCTCCCGAGGTTGAGTATAGTCTTTGGAATCAGCAGTGATGTGTTCAAGTCCTTGCTCTGCTCTATCCCTACAGTGTGACCTGGGGCAGAACACCTGCCTTCTTTGAGCCTCAGGTTTTTCCATCTTGAGAGACTGAGTACAGTATCTGTCCTTCCACTCTCCCTTAGGCTTGCCATGAGATGATATATACAAGGAAATGCTTAGCTGAGTGTGTGCCTGCCGTGTGCTCAGTGTTCACTGAGTGCTATCGAGTTAAGCACAGCAAATCAGGGCCTGAGCCAGGCAGGGCTTCTAGGTCTCTTTCCAATGTGCTGGCCTGCAAGTCAGTCTTGCTACTAAGGACAAAAAAAGAAGAAGAAGTAGGCATTGTAGTTATGAACACACGTTAGGTGGCCTGGCCTCGTAAGGACGTTGAGAGGACTTTTCCCTTCACTGAGCTCTGCTCCTTGACTAAAGACAGCCTCGCTCACAGGCTCATCTACTGTCGGCCATCTGCCAGCACACAGGGCACAACCCTAGGACTGGCTTCTAAGGAAAGAGTAAACACTAGAGACAAATCGATCTGGATTTAATCAGCTTCTAAAGCCCTTATAGCCAGAGTGACCCAGAAGAGAGGCTCAGGCTTAGAGGGAAAGAATAGTGTCAGATGTGGAACAGGTTGTCCTGATATGGGGAAGATATTGGACAAAAACAAGGCTCCAGGGTTCTTATTTCTCTCACCCTCCCTTGGCCAGTGGACCTGGTTCTTCCTACCTAACAGTATTGGAATATCCAAAAGTTTTCTAATGAAGACAGCATACAAGAGGTTCCAGATAAAGAGTCAGCTAGAGGGTACACAGGTGAACTTGTCAGCCCCTTCATGGGGATAGGTGTATGTGGTTATCTTAGGGCCTAGACATCTGCATAGGGAAAGCAGGGGTAGGTTAGGCTAGGATGGAAAACCAGGGAGAAGAGTGCTGGATGTAGTTAAAAGGAAAGGAGGGAGACGGGCAGGGGGAAAGAACCAAGCAAGATAGTCTTGTGAAAATACTGGGAAGGTTTAGAATTGGATTTTAATACTGGATGTACATTTGTTTGTTATGAGATTTTGAGCAAGGCTTTGGGTTTTAGTTTCTATCAGCCAACAAGATAGAACTTGAAACTTTCTAAGTTTGTCTCAGTAATACCATTCTAAGAGTCCATGCTAGAGATGTGGACAACAAGGAAGAGACAAAGAAGAGAAGAAAATGAGAAGCCACATTTGACTCATTGGATTCTCTCTCTATGACGGGCTATGTCCTTTATATGCATCATCTCATATAATTTTAAACATTTCTATGAAGAAGGGACTATGTTTATCTCCATTTTACAGGTGACGTAATTGAAACTTAGAGAGCTTATTTAACTGAGGCTATGAGGGGAGCTGGGATTTGAACCTAAGCTATTTTGTTCCTGAATCTGTTCAAACTATTATAAGAATGGATGAGATAGATGAGATAATGCATGCCAAGTGCTTGCTTCAGTGACTGGCACACGGTAAGTGCCTGGGACAAGATGCATACTTTATAAGAGATAGGACAAGATACCCAAGTCTGTACTGGTGACGAAAGCCTGTTGAGATCTCTGAGAACTTCCTGGTGTCACCTCTGTAACTTCTCCAGGTAGGATCAACCTGGAAGCCCTGGACCTGTAATGGGAGTGATTCTTAGAACCAGGCCAAGTGCTGAGAAGCTAGTTCAATATGGAGGACAAAAAGCAGCATCTATGGGGACCAACTCTCCCATGGCACTATTAGCATTGGGGTCCTGGTACTTGGTCAGGTAGGAAAACATGTGACAGGGAGAACTTCTAGTGGGGTGCTGGCACCAGCTCTCACCACATTGTGAGAATTGTGCTCATCTCTCCCCAGCTCTGCTGTGAGTGATGCCATGTTAGAAGCTTCATGAAATGTATCACAGAAATTGATAGACATGAATTTATCATGGAAGTCAATAAACACTGCAAGTTAAAGCTCCCTCTCCCCTACCTTAGAAAGCCAGTTGTTGTAACAGTTATGAGCATACCAATGGGAAGAATAGTCAGTAGGAAGTAGGGATTTGACCACAAGCTGGGCTTCAAAAACTGTGTTCCAGAAATAGCCTGAGCAATCCAGAAGCTTTCCTAGAGGATGAAGCACTAGGCAGGGATCAAGGCAAAGCACACAGCCCAGGGGCCCAGACAGATGATCCCTTTTCATTACCAGAAGACAAGGTCAGCTAGAGGACTGGGTATTCAGGGTTTGAAGGGAAGGCTGAAGGCTCTGGTGCTTCCCACTTGATTGATTGATGGGTCCTGGAATCTGGGTCAGGCCTCAGCCAACACAGGGCATGTGGCCTCAGCTGGGTGGTAAGAGGAGCAAGAGGGGCTTAGATAGTAGTAGTTCTCCATCCTTGACTGAGCCTCAGAATCACCTCGAGAGCTTTTTTAAAACGCTGATTTCCTACCAGTTACGTGGAAATCCCTGGCCAGGCGGTCAAGATATTGGTATAAAATGCTCTCCAGACTCTGATTTTCAGCCAGGGATGAGAACCACCTCTCTATAGCCTCCTTGACAAATTAGCCAAGAGCACACCTCTCTTCTTGTCCTGGAATTGGGTTCCCATTAACTGTATCCCCCTTTTCCCAAGCCAGGAAATTGCTTAAACCTCACAAGAGGAGTAACAATATATAGCAACCATTATTACCACCTATGTACCAGGCCCATTGTAGATTCATTGATCTTCCTATGAGATTAGCTATTGTCATTGTCTTGGTATTTAAAAAGATAAAACTGAAACCAGGCAGAATAACTTCCCCAAGGTCATAGGTCTAATAATTGGCATAACTGGGGCTTGAACCCAGTTCTGGTTGCAAAGACTGTTGTAACAATATCCCAAGACTGTCCTCTGGGAAAACCTTGTAGAATTTTACTGTTCTTGTCATAGCTCTTACTCTGATGGGTAGCTGTCGTAATTTGCAATGGATGGATATCTGGATGGTTATTTTCCTCTGGAAGGTTCCAGTAGGTCTCAAGACTTTCTGAAGAGATTGGCCTTTCCCTCATGGGGAAATGAGATTGGGAGTTGGAATTCCTCTTGCTGAAAGAGTAGTAAAATGCAGAAACCTCACTTTGATCTCTGCTTGTATTTGACCCTGTTTAACAAGACATTAAAGACGAGAAAATTACATATTCAGAAATTGTTATGGGCCGAAAAAGCTCCCGAATGATGTGTTTCTTTTCTCCCTTTCCCTCAAACCTCGTAGGAAATAGACATCAATTTTTTCTTTCTTTTTTAAATTTTTCTCTTAAAGGTCCTTCCTGCACTGCCTTTCCCAAACCTGCAGGTACATCAACTAGCCTTGGCAAATGAGGACTCCTTGAAGAGGGGAGTGGGGGGTGGGCGGTCAGACAACTTCAAAAACTGCCTCCCCATGCCCGTGATGGTCCCTGAAATATTGTTTAAATTGTTCTCACTTCTCCTCCTCCTTTGTGATGCCAACCAGCTCAGCACCTGACAGACCAGCGTTGAAGGGAAGGAGACGGCTGTCAGGAATCAAATGGGAGACCAAAGGCGATAAAGCAAACATGTCGTTTTTAGTTGCTTACACTAGCGAGAAGGAATAATCAGTCTCTCTGGCTTTCTTGTTTTTCAACTAGGCTCAGCAGGATTCCGCCCTTTTCCTTACAGTGAGAGATTGTGACTCTGCCTCCCGCCCCAAGGATGATCACTCTGTCATCTCCTTTCTTGCCTGTTCTCTGGGATGGCCAAGATTCTCTTACTTCTGCAAAATGCTTTTCCAGATAAAGAGGTGAATCTATCAGTCATGGCCAACTGCTGTGGGTCAAGCCACACAAGTTTGTGCTCGGTGTTTGCAGACATGACCTCATTTAGTGCCTGACTGCCATTTATTAGTTTGGGTAATATTGGGCAAGTTACTTTATCTTCTGGGGCCTTGGTTTCCTCATTGCCAAAATGGAGCTAATTGACCCAGTTCCCACAGTTGTGAGGATTAAGCAGAATTATGTATCAGTAGGATATGTGAAAGAAGATAGTGAGAACAAAAGCTAAGGAGGTGAGTTGAGCCAGTTTGAGACAGGGTTTGAATGCATGTGCATTCATTCATTCATTCACTTAATCAATTAATGTTGATTAAATATCTAATTTTATCCCAGACTCTATCTTAAGGACATTAAGTAGATCACCCCATCTTCCTTCTGAGGAGTGTGGCTGGTGGGTTTGAACCGCCAGCCTTCTGGTTAGCAGTCAAGTGCCTTAGCCACTATGCTACCAGAGCTCCCCAAATATCTAATTTTATCCCAGACTCTATCTTAAGGACAAGTATATATATCCATATATACATACAGTGGGAAATAGACCGATACTGTGTCTGCCCTCATGAGGCTTACAGTCTTGCCTGGAGAAAAAGGTAGGGGGAGACAGTTCAGAAATAAACATATAAGTGAATATATAATTTCAAGCTGTGATCATTGTATAAAGCGGAAATTGGTGTACATGGAGGGAGTCACAGAGGCCTCTTTGAGAAAATGACATTAAAGCGTATATGTGAAGAATGACTGGGAGGTGGCCAGCTGTTAATCAGGGCACCACCATGTGTCCAGAGAAGAGGTTGGGCTTGAGCCTATGTGAAATTGGTAGTCTGAAAGGTTTTTAAGAAAAAGGGATGTGTCATCCTATTTCTGTTTCAGGATCTTTATTTTAATGGAGGAAGAAGAACTGGAAGGAAACGATATTGGAGGCTATTGAGATAGAATGGGAGCCTCCAGTGAGCATAGGTGAATATCAGGAACATGCTGAAAGTACAATTAGCAGAGTCTGGTGACTGGCTATAGAAGATGAGCTGCTAGGGATTGCTGAAGACAAGCATTAGTTCCTGGTTTAGGAGCAGAGACATATCACGGCCAGGAAAGGCAGGAGGAGCAAGTTTTCAGGAAAGAAAGGGAAGCACTCAGGAGAGGTCTAGCTGAGGAGAGAGGTGGGAGTCAGAATACTGTAGTTTTGTTGGTTCTCTATTGCTGCATAACATCAAAAAAGCAAACAAACAAACAAAAAACCCACTGCTCTTAAGTCAGTTCCTACTCAGAGCTACCCCCATTGGGTTTCCAAGGCTGTAAGTCTTTACATAAATAGACTGCCTCATCTTCCTCCCATGGAACAGCTTGTGGGCTTGAACTGCCTTACCCACTACCCTACCAGATCCACATAACACATTGCCACAAATCTAGCAGCTTCAAACAATGGTGGTTATTATCTCGTAGTTTTGTGGGTCAGAAGTCCAGTCATGGTGTGTCTGGATTCTCTACTCAGGGTCTCACAAGGCTAAAATCAAGGTCTTGATTGGGGATATGATCTCAGCTGAGGCTCAGTGGTCTGTTCCAAGCTTACGTGGTTATTTATTATACCTATTTCCTTGCTAGCTGTTGTCCAGGAACTACGCTCAGCTCATAGAGTCAGCTCTTAAGTTGAGTCCTTGCTGCATGGCCATTCCGCAGACATTTCACAACATGGCTGTTGTCCCTTAAGGCTAACAGGACATGTTTTTCTCTCTTACATTTTGAATTTCTTCGGGAAGGGGCCAGTTCCTTTTCAGGGTTCACCTGATTAGGTCAGCCCCCAAGAAAAAAATTTTTTTATTAACTTGAAGTCAACTTATATAGGACTTTAATTAATTATATCTGAAAATTCCTTCACTTTTTTCTCATAATGTAACCAAATCACAGGAGTATTATCCCATCATATTTACAATCTCTTCCACACTCAAGGAGCTCTGGTGGTATAGTGCCTAAGGCATTTGACTGCTAACGAGAAGGCTGGCAGTTCAAACCTACCAGCCACTCCTTGGAAGGAAGATTGGGCAATTTATTTCCATAGAGATACTGCCTCAGAAACCCAAGAAGAGGTTGCTATGAGATGAACTGACTCCACAGCAGTGAGTTTGTTTTTTGGTTCTCCATGCTCAAGGGGAGGGATTATGGAGCGTGTGTACAGGGGGTGGGAATCTTGTGTGCTGTTTTTAGATCTCAGCCTCACACAGGGTGATAAAGTCATGAGAAGGGGATACTAACATGGGAGAGGGTGTAGACTGGAGACTGAAAAGGCTGAGGGTGTGCCCCTCAGTCATGGATTGTAGATTGAAAATTTATTCATTCATTACCTCAGATACAATCAAACCACCTAAAGCGTTCCAGTTAAATGAAACAGAGGCCACAGCTTGGTGCATTTGTCATGAGAACACTTTAGAAGATGCAAGTAATATTGACACAGGGTAAATCTGTAACTGACAGTGCAAATCACTCAATATGCATAATGATATATGTCAATCCCATTCTGTGTTGGACTGTCAGAGGACAGTTCTTTCTTGGTCCTAACTAAGACAATTTTCTGTCTTTGTTATCTAATGCTGCTATATTAGATATTCCACAAGATTTATTTGCTCCCAGTTATGGAGACTAGAAGTCCAAAGTCAGGACAACGACTCTAGGAGAAGGCTTTCTTTCTTTGTTGGCTCACTGTTTAGAAGGAAGGACTTTGTTTCCTTTCAGCATCTGTGGGTCTGGCATTCCTTGGAGATCTCCATGTGTCTTGGCATCAGTCTTCATCTGAAGGTAGGAGGTTCTCAGAGCAAGGACCTTGGGTCTAAAGGATGTGCTTCAGGCTCTTCTTTTTTGGTGATATTAGGTCCCTTTGATCTCTGCTCACTTGTTTAATCTCTTTTTCATCTCAAAAGAGATTAACTCAAGATACAACATAATCCTGTAGATTCATCCTGCCTCATTAACAGAACTGCTACTAATCCTGTCTCATTAATATCATAGAGGTTAGAATTTACAACACACAGAATAAATACATCAGATCACAAAATGGAAGATAATTACATCATAATGAGAATCATGGCCTAGCTATGTTGACACATATTTTGGAGAAACACAATTCAATCCATAACATTCCACCCTTTGGCATCCCAAAATTCATGTCTTTGCCATATGTAAAACACATTCACCCCATGAATCATCATGTCACATGTCACCCCAGATGTTTTAAATCAACTTGAAGTCCAAATTCTATCCTGGAGCAAAATTCTTCATCTTTGAATCTAGAATAAAAGTTATCTGCTTCCAGCTAAGATAGACATTTCCATTACAAATAGGATTGTCTGAAGGAGAAGAAGGAATAACTGGCACCAGGCAAGTAAAAACCCAGCAGGGAAATTTACATTAAGTCTCTGAAGCCTTGAACATAATCCTCTATTCTCTGAGATCGTCTAGGCAGTGGCCCTGCCCTCCAGACTCTGGATGTTGGCCATGCTCTCTGGATTCTTGGTAGAAGCTCCTTTGCCCTAGGCTTCATCACTGCCTTCCAGACCCACTGGAACGCCAACTATGCTCCCTTAGCTTTGGGCAGCCCCATACTCCTGGTCCAACTGCGTGAAAACCTCACCTCCTTAGTCCCAACACATCCCATTCTACTGCCTCTTTAGCATAGCAGCAGTGCCCCATCAGCTTTGGGCAGTGAATCTGGCCCCATATCCCAGCACTTGTAGCTCCATACTCTGAAATGGAGTAGGTGAAAATCTGAATCTTTGAAACCTAGGAGGCCATGACCCCACCCTTTGAAACCCCATCAGGTCATGGTTCCACCCTTTGAGACCTGAGAAGTCATGACCCTACCCGTTGAGACCAAGGCGTATCTGCTTTCTGTGCCGCTTGTCTCTTCAGCTTCTGCTTCCTGGTTCCTCGACCTCTTGGCCTGTTCAGGCTCTTGGGCTGATTCAGCCCCTTCCCTGTGTGGGGAAGTGTTACAAAGCTCTTGAGCTCTACTGAAAAGTGCCAAGAGGTACCTCACTACACCAGCAAGCCATGGTCTGAAGTTGTTTAGCCTCTTGTTCTGTGGGTCAGCAAGCCTCACTCCAATGGCAAGTGCCCAAAGGCACCACACTCCACCAGGAAGCCTCCTGCCCAAAGACATTCAGCTCTCTTGCTCTATGGGTCAGCTTCCAATCTGTGTTGTGCTAGTCTCCTGGTTCAGCTGCTGCCATTTCTCTGCCACTGCTTCTCACTGGCTGAGCCATCTCTGATGTTCCAGCTCTCCTCATTTCCTTCTGAGCCCCCATGGAATTGCCCTTGATGTCCATAATTTCACCAACAGTCTCTTTAAGGCAATCTAGGCTTTTACTATTAGGCATCTTAAAGTTCTTCTAGAGACTCTAGTCATTACCCACTTCCAAAACTGCTTCCACATTTTAGGTTTCTATTAGAACTAACCCTATTCTTCCAGTACCAAATTCTGTCTTAGTTATCTAGTGCTGCTATAACAGAAACACTACAAGTGGATGTCTTTAACAAACAGAAATTTATTATTTCCCAGCTTAAAAAAAAATGCAACACACTGCTGTTGAGTCAGATCCAACTGATCCGACTCATAGCGACCCCTCCTTGGGTTTCTGAGGCAGTATCACTACAGAAGTAGATTTCCCAACCTTCCTTCCAGGGAGTGGCTGGTGAGTTTGAACCTCCAGCCTTCTGGTTAGCAGTCAAATGCCTTAAGCACTACACCATCAGAGGCTCAAAGTCTGAATTCTAGGTGCTAGCTATAGGGGAAGGTTTTCTCTCTGTTGGCTCACAGTTAAAATGTCCTTATCTCTTTCTAGCATCGGTGGGTCCATCATTCCTGAACTATCTCCATATGGCTGGGCAGTAGTCTTTTTCTTGGTTTAGGAATTTCTTAGCACAGGGACCCTTGGTCCAAAGGATGTACTCTGCTTCCAGCTCTCCTTTCTTGATGGTAGTAGGGCCCTCTGATATATGTTCGCATATACAACTTAATCCTGTAGATTGCATCCTGCCTTATTAATGTATCTGCCATTGATCCAGCTTCATTAACCTCATAGAGGTTAGAATTTACAAAACATAGGGTGATTACATAAGATAACAAAATGAAGGGTAATTACATAATACTGAGAATCATGGCCCAGCCAAGTTCACACATATTTTTTGGGGACACAATTCAATCTATAAAATCAACCATTTGCCTCTTCTAATTACAGTTGTTGTTGTTAGGTGCCATCAAATTAGCTCTAACTCATAGCCACCCTATGTACAACAGAATGAAACACTACCTGGTCCTGTGCCAGCCTCATAATCCTTGCTATACCTGAGCCCGTCATTGCAGCCACTGTGCCAATCCATCTTGTTGAAGGTCTTCCCCTTTTTCATTGACCCTCCACTTTACCAAGCATGATATCCTTCTCCAGGGAATGGTCCCTTCTGACATCATGACCAAAGTCAGTGAAACAAAGTCTGCCATTCTCACTTCCAAGGAGCATTACAGCTGCACTTCTTCCAGGACAGATTTGTTAGTTTTTTAGTAGTCCACGGTACTTTTAGTATTCTTCTGTAACACCACAATTCAAAAGCATCAACTCTTCTTCGGTCTTCCTTATTCATTGTCCAGCT
>NW_006921624.1:9491762-9493325 GCF_000298275.1 Orycteropus afer afer
TCTTCCCTTTTGGTTTTCTAACTCCGGATCTTTGCACAACCCATTATAATAATTGACTTTAATAATTTAATAATTTACAGTAGGCTTTAGAAAAACTGAGATCATATCTGGCTCTGGCACTGAAATGCTGTGGAAACTTGAACATGCCCCTTTGCCTCTCCATTTTTAAAATTAGGGTGTATAAATAAATTATATTTGAGGCTTCTTCAAGCTCCTGAAATTCTATGAGTTTATTCACCAAATACATTAGTATAGATTCCAGGAATAGTGCTGGTTTCTGAGAAATTAGGAGTTAACAGAATATGGCATTTGCCATCAAGAAGCTGCTTCTTTGGTTTCTGTCTGCTGAAAAAATCAAGACCAATAACTCCTAATCTCATCTCCTCACTGTGATGTTCTGACCCCAATTGGTGGTGATGTGCTCATTGTATTTAACTTTTTATCTCCCGATACAAAAAATGAAAAAGGGCTAATAATACTGATAAAGGAAAATAGATAAATAGAAGCAAACAAAAACCATTTAGACCAAAGAGCTCAGTTCCTTCCTTTCCAATCCTCATTGACATGCATACTCTTTCCTGCCATTGTAACTATAATCAACACACATTTGTACTCTGTTTCTTTCACTTGACATATTATCACAATCATATTTTTTACATCATACTACACATTCTTCATGAAGTAGTCATTGTAGCATTATTTGTGATATTGAAAAATCAGAAGGAGCCTGAATGTCCAACAATAGGGAAATGGCTAAGTAACTTACAATGCATCAACTTGATGGAATATTATGCAGCCAGATAATTATGAAGAATAATTTTTCAAAGAGGGCGGGATTTACAAACAACAGTGATTACTTTTGAGGGCAAACAGAACAATTCATTAAAAATGAGTGAGTGAATCGATTTATTATGTATAGATGTATTTATTTTATCCTTCTGTTTATGATTTATACCCTGCCTATTCCCAAAAGGGATTTGAAGTGGGTGGATTTTCTGGAGGAAGCCCAGTGTGCAATGTTTGATTTACAGTCTCTGAGGTCAAACACACCTAGTTATAGGCCTTGGCAGTATGACATGAACCTCACTTTCCTCAGCTATCTAATGGCAATACTCATAGTTCTTTCTTCTAAAAGTGGTTTGAGGTTGAAATGAAATGATACAAATAAAGTATTTGGGACAGTTCCTGGCATGTAATAAGGAATGTGTAAATGGTAACATCAGGTCTGCCCATTCACTTTTTGCTCAGGGAGACTATGTCTCAGTAGCTAGATCAAATGATCTCAAAGGTGTGTTATATCTTTAAATTGATTTGAAATCTTGAAAAATGCTGTCCTTCTTTCTTTCAGTATTCATTCAAACCATTGTGTGTCTGTTCTTAGGATTTCTGGAGGCAGGTATTTAATATTTACCTGGTGGTGGTAGTAAGGAGATGAGGATAAAGAAGATTCAAAAGTAAATGTCCAGGTGGGAAGAGTCCTAGGCCATGAGAATGATCTCTGTAGCTTCTGTCCTTGAAGCATGATGTTTTGAGTAAGGGTAACTGTCCCTTTTACCATGATTC
>NW_006921624.1:9494845-9496271 GCF_000298275.1 Orycteropus afer afer
TTCCAAGGCACTTCTGGTGGGTTTGAACCATCATCCTTCCAGCTGGTATTAGAGCACTTAATCATTTGCATAGCTCCAGAACTTGTAGCATACTGTAGGCCGTCACAAAAATTCCTGTTGCGTGAATGAAGAAAAGATGGATACATTCAGTTCATTTCATTGTAATATAAACTTTGAGGGACACAGAGAGAGATGACCCTGAGTAAATAATTTGCAATTTTTTGTGATGACAATGGGAAGCCTTCAAAGGGTTTCAAAAAAGAAGTAATGTTTTCAGATTTGTGTGGTAAGGTGAGCACTCTAGCTTTAGTGACAACTGGCATGAGTGGGGACAACTGTGAAGTAAGGGAGACCAGTTGCAGTGGGGGAGAAATGTTGCAATAATTCAGGTGAAAAACACCACCATCTGGTCTAAGGCAGGGGCAGTGGTGATGGAGAGAGTATCACTGTTATTACAGGATATAGCCACAGGCCACACCCGGCTACCTGCTGCATGTAGTCCAGCCCCATTACCATGGCAACAGCCTCTTTAACATCCCTGGCCAGAAAGAGAGAGAGATAACAACTGTTACATCTGTTCCCGCAGGTCTTGCCTCTATTTTTTTTTTTCTTCCTTTCTCTCTTTTTCTTCTTTTTTTCTTCTTTGATTGTATCTGATCCAACCTCACTGGGTAATTGAGTGTTTGAGAGTGAAAAATTATCTCAGCAGCTTGGCCCTTATCTTGACAGCAAAGCAGCACTTTTAATTTAATTTTGTTCAGAGACGCATGGGTAACAAATTTCACTAATCGCCCGGCTGTCGCCCTCCGCATGGTAACGAGCCGTTTGTTACCAGGCAGCCCGGCGTAAATACATGTGGGGGAGCAGGCGAGGAAGAGAGACAGGGGTTGGGGGGGGAAGGAAGGGACAGCTGCAATCAATAAGAGCCAGGCTCAAGCTCTGCCATCAGGTGCAGAATTAGAGATGGGAGACCACCTGTGTAGCCAAAAGAGCGGCATTTTGGAGTTAGACTTAATAATGTTCCTGTCCTTGGTCTACCTCGTACTATTGGGGCACACCTTGACCAAGTGATCTAAATCCTCTGCATCTTCTTTTTCCTGTAAAATGGAGATGTCAATACTCCCTACTTTCCTGAGTTGTTGTGAGAGTTAATTGAGAAGCTATATAGTACATAAAAAGACCCTTAAGTGTTATGCCGTGGTATGCTCAGGGCTGATACGGACCTTAAAGAAAAAACCTGGGCCCCTGGCAAATGTTTGAATCTCTTTCAGAAGATCCACCCCTGATTATTGTCCATGTTTTGCTCTCATTGCTCCATGATGGGGAGCTCACTCACTATCGGGGCAGCCAATATCTCTGACTCTCAGAAAGGTCTTGCCTATGCTGTTGTGAAATATGTGTCCCTCAATATCCCATTCTGCTTTAG
>NW_006921624.1:9511384-9511968 GCF_000298275.1 Orycteropus afer afer
GTACAGCCTCCCACTAACTTCAGGATTTACCTACTTGACTCTTTTCCCACATGTCAAGGGCTTAAGCTGGACACTAAAGATGTGCCTAAATTATCTGTGCACAAAGAAAGCACCTAGAAACAGACAGTCCCTCCCATATGAGACTATGCAAATGTTTGGAAAAAAAAGAAAGTCAATTGCAGATCAGCAAAGCAGTTTTTTTGGGGGGGAGAGGAGGGGTTTGCTATCTTTCCATAAAGAAATAAAAAAGAATAAATTGAATTGGAATTGGACTGAATGTGACTAAGGAAAAATTCATGGTTTGTAAAGCTCTAGTGTTTCTGGGGAGGACGGTGCACAGGAAAGTAATGAGCATGAAAATGGGTTGTTTTAATCCCACACCTCCACACGGCCAGGTCCTCTGGGGACACAAGAGAAGTCACATTTATTTTTTCTCAAGTCAGTAACAAGTCAGTTGAATAGCCACCATATTCTAGACCCTGCACTGGAGACGTTGTTGTCAGCAGCCCTTAAGTCTGTCCCATCTACAATAAAATGAAATCCTACTCAGTCTTTCTTCATCCCCATGAGTAGTTGCAAAATTG
>NW_006921624.1:9512842-9514329 GCF_000298275.1 Orycteropus afer afer
ACAATAGGATGTCTGATTTACTGACTGCTGCTTCCATGGGTGTTGATTGTGGATTCAAGTAACATGAAATCTGACAACTTCAGTCTTTTCTCCATTTATTGTGATGCTGCTTATTAGTCCAGTTGTGAAGATTTTTGTTTTCTTTATTTTGAGATGTAATCCATACTGCAGACTGTACTCTTTAACCTTCATCAGTAAGTGCTTTAAGTCATCCTCACTTTCAGCAAGCAAGATCGTGACATCTGCGTATCACAGGTTGTTAATGAGTCTTCATCTAATCCTGATGCTATGTTCTTCTTCATATCCAGCTCCTCAGATTATTTGCTCAGCATACAGTTAGAATAAGTATGGTGAAAGGATACAACCCTGACCCACTCCCCTCCTGATTTTAAACCATGCAATATCACCTTGTTCTGTTTGAATGACAGCCTCCTAGTCCATGTACAGGTTCCTCATGAGCATAATTAAGTGTCCTGGAATTCTCATTTTTCTCAACATTATTCATAATTTGTTATGATCCACACAGTCAAGTGCTTTTGCATAGTCAATAAAACAAGTAAACATCTTTCTGGTATTCTTTGCTTCCAGCCAAGATCCATTTGACATCAGCAATGATAACCCTCATTCCATGTCCTCTTCTGAATCCAGTTTGCATTTCTGGAAGTTTCCTGTCAATATATTGCTGCAACCATTTTTGAATTATCTTCAGCCTTCTTTCTTTCTTCGCTTTCCCATTGAATGTACAAGGATGACAGTATTTATTTTCTCGTTCAGAGAGCAAGAAAACTTGCGTGTGATATTAATGATATTGTTTGATAATTTCCACATTCTGCTGGATCACGTGTCTTTGAAATGGGTACAAATATGCATCTCTTCCAGTCAATTGGGCAGGTAGCTGTCTTCCAAATTTTTGGCATAGATGAGTAACCACCAGTGTAGCATCCATTTGTTGAAACATCTCAATGGATATTCTGTCATTTCCTGGAGTCTAGTTTTTCACCCATTCCTTCAGTGCAGCTTCAACTTCTTTGTTCATTACCATTGGTTCTTGATCATATACCACCTCCTGAAATAGATGAGCATTGACCAATTTGTTTGGTTCAGTGACTCTGTGTATTTCTTCCATCTTCTTTTGATGTTTCCACCATCAGTCAAAATTTGCCCGTAGAATCTTTCAGTATTGCAACTTGAGGCCTGAATTTTTTCTTCAGTTTTTTCAGCTTGAGAAGTTCCAAGTGTGTTCTTCCCTTTTGGTTTTCTAACTCCAGGTCTTTGCACATTTCATTATGATAATTGACTTTGTCTTTTGTCTTCTTGAGCTACTCTTTGAAATCTTCTGTTCAGCTCTTTTATCCTGTCTATTCTTCCATTTGCTTTAGCTACTTTCCGTTCAAGGGCAAGTTTCAGTGTCTCTTCTGACATCCATTTTGGTCTTTTCTTCCTTTCCTGTGTTTTAATGACCTTTTCTTTCTTCATGGATGATGTTC
>NW_006921624.1:9515469-9517696 GCF_000298275.1 Orycteropus afer afer
ATGAGTGACCCTGCTGGTATTTGATATACCAGTGGCATAGCCTCTAGCCTCACAGCAACACACAAGCCATCACAGTAAGACAAACTGACAGATGAGTGGTGGAACCTCGGAGGTAGGTATGGCCATTATTCCTCATTCTAGAGGCAGAGAGATGGGAAAAGTGTGTTCTAACAGCGAGCTGCAGTGATGATTCTGTGTTCTTTGCACATAACTAGTGCTTCCTTTAGGCAAATGGCTTGGCATCCTGAACCTCAGATTCCTCGTTTCCAAAATGGCCCCAGTCATATTGTACTTTGCTGTACATGGCTGTTTTGTACAATTCTTTTACTTATTTATTTTTAGATCCCAATACTTACCACAAGGCAGGAGAAGAATATTCAGAAACAATATTATCTCCTCTGTTTCATGAGGCATATGTAGCTTATATTTGATATAGTACTATGTTGTTGCTGTTAGGTGACATCAAGTAGGCTCCGACTCATAGCGACTATGTTCAACAGAATGAAACATTGTCCAGTCGTGTGCCATCCTCACAATTCTTACTATACTTGAGGCCATACTTGCAGCCACTGTGTCAATCTATCTTGTTGACAGTTTCCCATTTTTCACTGATCATCTACTTTACCGAACATGATATTCTTCTTCAGGGACTGGTCCTTTTCTGACATGACCAAATTACATGAGACAAAGTTTGGCCATTTTTACTTCTAAGGAGCATTCTGGCTGTACTTCTTCCAAGACAGATTTGTTCTGTAGTATCTGCCATTGTCCATGGTGTAAATTCTACTGTGGCTGATTTTAAGCCACCAGGTTTAACAACCACCATACAGCATTCCTAAATATTTTACAGGTAGCTCTTTTGAGCCAATTGGATCTAGCTACAACATACCATTGCTCCAACAACACCAAATGAACCAGGGGCACATCTTATAGGAATTACCATCTTGTCCTCTCTGCCTCTAGTGCCTAGCACAGGATTTGGCCCATGCAGGAACTCTATAAATATATTTTTTGATTAAAAAGTAAACAAACACTTAAGTGATAAATGAATAATCAAAACTGTGTCTCACTACCATCGAGTCAATTCCAACTCATAGTGACCGTCATTGGGTTTCTGAGGCTGTGAATCTTTACAGAAGCAGAGTGCCTCATCTTTCTTCTATGGAGCATCTGGTGGGTTTGAACCACCAACCTTTTGGTTATCAGCCAAATACTTTAAGCCAATTAACACTGTGTAGAGGGTGATAAACCATGCTTTCAGCCCTGGTTAAGGACATAAAATCCTCTTACTAGTAGAATCTGCATACTTATACTGTGTCTCATATCACCAGTGAGATGACCTGTTGGAGAATATCTGCCTACCAATGCAATTTGGTACAAATTTGGTACAAATGTCAAAATACTGCTCATTCCCTTTCCCTACCCATTCTATTTCCTGGAAGATCTGATCTATCACAATCCCAGCAACTGTGCCTCTAAATGCACCTTGTGTTAGATGACTTTCCTTCATCTCTAGTGTCACTGTCATGATCAAGTCATAGTACCTTTGTTCCTCACTGTCCCTCTGGCAGTGACACCATTCTCCTCAAGCAGCCAGAGTGAACATCATGACACATAACCTCATTCTGCTTCTTCCTTTCTCAGTGTCTTTCAGTGGTTCCCCTTTTCCATTATGATAAAGGCCAAACTCCTTCTTAAGGTGACCTTCAAGATCTTGCATAGCCCTGCCACCTCTCTCCCACACTCTCTCCAGCCTCATCTCATGTCACTCATCACCTTTTCTCTGCATTCTTGCTTTAGTGGACTACCAGAAGTTCTTCAGATATGTGTATCCTCAGGGCCTTTGTCCATTCCACCCTTGCTGCCTGGTAGACCCTGCTTCACCCCTTCTCTTGGCTGGTTTTCTTCATCCCTCAGGAGTAGGATTAAGTGACCCTCCCTAAAAGAGGTCCCTCACTAGTCTCTGTCCTGGACATGAATCAGAGTGCATAAAAGTACATTCATAGCTGTGGAATACTACCCCCAGCAGTCTGGAAATTGCTTGAAGTCTGGTTCTCTTTTGGTCCCCCATGCCTAGCAGTGTTTGGCTCAGTTTCTGCTTGAAGAGCTATCTGTGCCTGGATGTAATATCTCAGGAGTCAGAAGGCTGTTCCTGGGAGGCTGTGGCAGAGAGTTTCACAGTCTACACCCTGCAGTCAGTGATTTGGGGTCCAAATTTTATTAGTTC
>NW_006921624.1:9518441-9520796 GCF_000298275.1 Orycteropus afer afer
TATGTGCTGTCGAGTCAGCCCTGACTCATAGCGACCCCTCCTTGGGTTTCCGAGGCAGTATCACTACGGAAGTAGGATTGCCCAACCTTCCTTCCGAGAATCAGAAGATTAGTCTATAAAAACAATTAATTTTCATATATTTGTCCTTTGTACTTTGAAGTATGAAGGGAGAGGTAGGAGAGAGTGTCTAGCTCCCACACTAGATGCTGAGTAGGACCAAGTTGTTATTATACCCATCTCATGGATTGAGGAACCTGATACTACAACAACAGAAATGACTGAGCCAAAGTCATTCAGCCAGAAATCATTGAACATGGGAATTTGAACCCTGTTGACTTTGGCTATGGCATTGTTCATTCTTTGAGTTGCTGACTAGTGAAAAACCAAGAAGGAAGTAATATTGCTAATGCTGGTCCTGGTTGATGATTGAAATGGAAGAAGAAATTCATAGTTATGAATCCCAGGGCTGCTGTTACTTCTCTTCTAAGCATACCTATATCCTGATCTCAATTGATATACACTTACACATATATTCGAATCCTCACATATATACATGGAGTTCTATAAATTTAGTAGGGTTTCTATTTTAGCTCTTCAGGCTGTTCAGGTGTGGGCATTTTATAAATAAATGTGTGCTAATGTTGTTACTATTATAGTTGTCCCATAAATTTTACAGCAATACAGGAAGCTCCAGGTGTGCGTAGCAGCTGAATTATGGTTACTTAGGGAACCCACCATTACCTTGTCCTCACCATCTCTACCTTAATGATGCCTTAGCACAGCTCCACCTGCAGAAATAATCTGTGCCCCTCCAACCCAGCACAAGGAGCCCAGGAGCCCCTGGGATGGAAGTGGGGAAGCATTTTTATAAATAGATGAGGCTGTGTGACTTGGATGCATCATTGCTGGCCAACCCTTAGCCCAGGAGGGGCTGCAAGAATTCACTGAGCTTGGGGCCTCTGGTGGTAATAGTAATAAGAGGAATAGCAGCTAGCAGTTATGGAGAACTTAGTATATACCAAGCCAACCAATCTGCTGAGGGCTTTACATGCATGAAGACGTATGAAGAAGTTAAGTAACTTTCCCAGGAATAATGACTAATAATCATAGAGCATTTCTTATTGTCAGGCATTTCGCTAAAAACTTCTTGCTTTAGCTCAAGCAGTCTGGCAAAGTAGACATTTTGAAATTATTCCTATTTCACAAATGGGGACACTGAGGCTTAGAAAAATATCAAATCCCTTCTACCAGCATCTTTTAACTAGTAATGGACAGCGCTGGTGCTGGACTCCAGCTTTGTGGGACTCCAGGGGCCATGTTCTTAGTTCCTTCTTTATATTGACTTGCTAAGTTCACAGTGTTAAGAAATTATTGAACTGAGTTTCAAACTTAATTTATCTGATTGCACAGCTCACAAGCCTTCCACTTCACCAACATTGCTTCCAGGATTGATGTGTGAACCTAGGGTTTCCCACAGTAGAGATCAAAGAAAGCAGCCTGCATATGGCCTCCTCTGGGAAGCCAGCTTTGATTCTATAAAGCAACCTTCAGTGGCTCTTTTCCTCAGCTCTTACCAGACTTTGAAGTCTTTAGAATACAACTTACAATGAACCATTTTTGTGCAACAATTAAGCCCTTGGCTGCTAACTGAAAGGTTGGCATTTCGAACCCACCTAGTGATGCCATGGGAGAAATACCTGGAGAGCTGCTCCTGTAAAGATTACACCCTAGAAAACCCTGTGGGGCAGTTCTACTCTGTTGCACAGGGTTGTTAGAGTCACAAATTGACTTGATGGCACCTAACAACAATTATCTTGGTTCTATGCATTTATGCCAGCTCTTGAACTTATCCTCACCTGACTTTCTACTCTTCAGGATTAGGGTCTGTGCCTGGCTCCTTTGTGACTCCTGTGACTTGCCTAGCGTCTGGCACACAGAAAGTTCTCAGAAAAAAAAAATTTTTAATTGTGATTTGGGTGAAAGTTTACAGATCATGTTGATAACATTTCTTACACATTTTGTTTTGTGACATTCATTGCAGTCCTTACAATGTAACAACACTCTTCCCACTTCCTCTCTGTGTTCACTGTTTCCATTCATCCTTTTTTCCTACCCTTTCCTGTCTCCTTAGCTTTATCCTTGGGCAAATGGTACCCTTTTGATCTCATATGGTTGATTGTTCTAATGAGTAGGTACTTTCCTGGTATTATTATTCACCTTATAGGTCTGTCTGTCATTTGGCTTAAAGTTGAACTGTGGAGGTGAGCTCAGTTCCGGGCTTGAAGGATGTCTAAGGGCCATAATCTTGGGGGGTTCCACTAGTTTCTGTCAGACCA
Organism: Orycteropus afer afer; assembly: GCF_000298275.1. Lineage (NCBI taxonomy): Eukaryota > Metazoa > Chordata > Mammalia > Tubulidentata > Orycteropodidae > Orycteropus > Orycteropus afer. The sequence goes on from NW_006921624.1 coordinate 9,520,778, forward strand.
GTGAGCCTGTTTTTTTTTT
>NW_006921624.1:9522981-9536322 GCF_000298275.1 Orycteropus afer afer
TGGGCTTCTCTAGTGGGCACCTCACAACATGGCAGCTGGTTTCACAGATCAAGAATAAGGAAGTGCCAGAGAAAGTGTGAGCAACATGGAAGTCACAGTCTTATAACCAGACCTTGGATGTGACATTGGGAGCCACTTTAGAAGCTGCCTACCATGGTTCCCCTGCCACTTTCCCCTTTATCTAAACAGAATCTTTTATTTCCAATGGCCCATGTTTGTTCACGTGCATATACTTGAACAACTCATCACCAGCCTTCATGATCTGCAGTTCTCTCAAGGATGTTCTTCCACCTTCCCTACTGTAAACGTCCTCTGCAGTTCTTACAGACTGTCCTAGCACAAAACAATTTCTGCCTCTAATCCAAATGACTTCCCTTCCCCTCCAGAGGTCGATGTGGCATATCCCATCCTTAGTTGTCAAATCCTGCTGTACCTGACAGTTCATTCTTTTAAAGTTGTGAGATCCCCACTATATCCCAAGCGATGCCTGGCACTTCTATGCAGGACCAGGAGAGGTCTGGCCTGAAAAGACTGGAGACATCATTTAAGATAAAGTCCACTCTCCTTGTACTGGACCATGGCTTCTTTTGTGAGCTGCTCCCTGCCTCCCTCTCTGGTTCTTCTGCTCACGCTGGGCTGTATGAACACAATGTTCCTACCACCTCAGGCTATGTGTAGTGTCCTGAACACCCTTGCTTCCTTCTCCTGGACACATGTCCCCTGTTTGTCTACTGACCAAACTCTCATGTACCTTACAAGCCTCAGCTCTTGGGAAGCCTTCTCTGAATGCTTTTGCAGGTTTTGGTGATCCATTTCTTTGTGCTGGCCTCTGCCAGCAGGGTGACCCCTGCATTGTATTCCTTTGTTTAGAGCCCTGCTATTCCACTGGATGTTTTGGCTCTGGGCATCTGATCACTGCATCTCCAGCTTCTAGCACAGTGTTCATTGAGAGTGAGCTCTCAATATTTGTTGAGTGAATGGATTTTTCCTGCTGTAGACAGGGAGATGGAAGTCTAGAGGAAGGAAGGGGTTTGCTCAAGGTTACATAGTGAGTAATGGCACAGCCAGTATTCAAATCTGATCTTCTGACTCACAGAACAGGGATCTTTGCACAGCCTCAAGCAATTCCTTGCTGCAAAGGACTAGACAGAAAGTTGGTCTAGAAAGCCCCTTGGGCTAAGATAGCTATTGTTCTTTTAAAGGTGATATATTTAAGCCAACAGGCCATTGGAAAGGTATAGCCCCAGAATGGCAGTCTGGAATGGTTAGAAGCCTTCAGTGGAAATGTGTTTTTGGCAGAAATGCTCTCTTTCCTGTTATTTTGTTCCTCATATTATACCCTCTTTTTTTTCTGTTTTATAACTTTTTGTTGTGATTTGGACGAAATTTTACAAAGCAGATTTTTTTTTTTAATTGTGATTTGGATGAAAATTTACAGAACAAATTCACTTTCCATACAACAGTTCACATACACTTTGTCTCATGACATTGACTACAATTTACCCCAATGCAACAGCGCCCCTCCCACTTCCTCCCAATAGTTACCTCTTCCTTGTGTCCACCCCTCCATGCACTCCTGTCCCCTGAGCTGTCTCCCTGCACATAAACAGCCCTTCTTTCTCTCATGATTGATCTTTTCAAGGAGTGTATCTACCTCACGTAAATGTTGAACTCATATGCTTGTCTTTTGTTTGGCTGGAAGCCAAAGGTGTGGGTTCAATTCCAGACCTGAAGGACAGCTAGGGGCCATAGTCTCAGTGGTTCCACCAGGCTCTATCAGACCATCAAACCTTTTCTCCCTTTTTTATTTCCCAAATGATTTTGAGTTTTGCATTTTGTTATCCCTCTCTCTCCAGGATCTCCTATATAGATCCCCTTCCAAGTGGTTGACAGTGGTAGCCAGGCACCATCTAGTTCTTTTGGTCTCATAGTCAGATAGCCTGCGGATTGCATGTTGTACCACTTGCTAGAACTAATTGTTTCCATGAATCTCTGGTTTTCTTCATTTTTCTTTGCTCTAGATAAGGAGAGACCCATTGTTGCATCTAGATGGCTGCTTGCAAGCTTTTAAGATACCAGTTGCTACTCGCCAAAGTAGGAGGTGGAACAATGATCTGTGTAGTATGTTATGCCAATTGAGCTTGATGTCCCTGCAACTATGGTCCCAAGCCCACAGGTTCAACTACTCGGTTACTCCGGGTAGCTGGCTGTGACCAGGAAGTGACTACAACCTTATCCCTTGTTAGCCTGGAATGGTTAGAAGCCTTCAGTGGAAATGTGTTTTTGGCAGAAACGCTTCACAGAACATTTTTCCTGTTATTTTGTTCTTCTTATACCCTCTTTTATATTCCCTCTTCAAAGGTCTAAAGGCAAAGCTGCTTATCTCCAGATGGCTGCTTAAACACAATGTAGATGTGCTCTTGCTGAAATGTTAGTGGTCTGAAGAGCAGGTGATGAATTGGAAAAACAGAATGGAATGTCTATCTATCTAAAGAGCTGGAGAAAGTCATATTTATTCTAATTATGCTTCTCGGTGCTTTGCAGACAAACCCCTACACCTGAGAAAGGACAGAGTCTTTGACCATTTCAGGGCACTAAATCCTTCCTTAGCTACAGTGAAAGTTTGGGTAATGAACAAGGCCCCTGGGATCTGCTTCCTCAGGATGAAGTTCTTGGTAATGTCATAGAGCTACACAGGACCTTGATCATGCATGAGTACACAGCACGGAGACTTGAGAATCTCCTCCATCCCCCCCCCACACACACCCATTTTTTTTAGAGGCAATGTAAACAACAGAAGGAAACTTGAGTTTGGAGATCAATAGTTTCTCAATTAAAATTCTGTCTGTGCCCCTTACTAATTCTGAGACATGGGCATGTTAATTAAATTCTCTGAGCTTCAGTTTCCTCCAACAGAAAATAATAGCAGCATTGCCTGTTGCTTCTGGTTGTCATATAGGATAAAAGAGATTATACAGGTAACCAACCAACCAACCTCACTGCAGTCAAGTCACATCCTACTCGTAGCAGCCCGTCCTTGGGTTTCCAAGGCAATATCACTACGGAAGTAGATTGCCCTATCTTCCTTCTGAGGAGTGGCTGGTGGGTTTGAACCACCAGCCTTCTGGTTAGCAGTCAAATGCCTTAGGCACTATGCCACCAGAGCTCCCAACGGCATCACAGTAGTCCTAAAACCAACAACAAACACACTGCCACCAAGTTGATGGCATAGTGACCCTGTAGGAGAGAGTAAAACTGGCCCATAGGGTTACCAAGGCTGTAAATCTTTATAGAAGCAGAATCCCTCATCTTTCTTTCCCACACAGGGGCTGGTTAATTTTAACCACTGACTTTTGGTTAGCAGCCAATTGCTTTGACCACTATGCCACCAGATCTCCTATAGTAGGCCTAGCAAGTACTAAATGCACAAAAAGCATCATTCCTTTCCTCATGTTTTCATAAATCTTGGGTCAAAGCCCAGTGGTCTCTTTTAAAAGAAGGGAACAATGACTTTTTAGGCAAGCTTTGGAAATGAAGGAGCATGGAGATGGAAAATGTTTCACCTTGATCTTCTTTGGTAGCTATGGAAACTTAAAGATGCTCTTTTGTTCTGCCCCTTAGGTCCATAGCTCCTCTTTGACCCTCCACACTCCGTCACCAGTGTGGGCTGAATGTGGTGACCCATCTAAACAGCCTACAACCAAAGAAGGCCAACTCAGGGATTAGGCATCAGTGTCTTCAAATAGAACTTTTGTAAGAGAGTAGCAGCTGATGATTATCTCTGAATCTGAAACCCAACTTGTGTCACCCTTTCTCTTTCTTTGTCATTTTTTTCTGAACCTTCCCAGAGCTTTAGCTCTTCTAATCCTTTTCTCCACTATTGTATTGCAATTTCCTCTTTGGAATACAGCATCTTTTTTTTTTTTTTCCAATAGATCACCCTGCTAAATATAAGTCCAGTAGTCTTTAACCTCCTGAACTGGCTTCTTTTACCTGCCTCATGTCCTTCTTTGCACATATTTTCCTCTGACTCTAAAATTCTACTTGCTTCTAATACTTGGGAACTAGAAGGGCACAGATAGATACTGGAGTCAAATAAGATCGACCATCCTATGCTCTTCCTCTATCACTTTCCAATGGCTAATTCTTGGTTTTGATTTTTTTAAATGGAGGTAATAACACCTGCCTTGCCTAGCTCTGTTGTTGTTGTTGTTATGTGCCGTCGAGTCAGCCCTGACTCATAGCGACCCCTCCTTGGGTTTCCGAGGCAGTATCACTACGGAAGTAGGATTGCCCAACCTTCCTTCCAAGGAGTGGCTGGTGGGTTTGAACCGCCAGACTTCTGGTTAGCAGTCAAGTGCCTTAGCCACTATGCTACCAGAGCTCCCTCTAGATAAGGTTAAATAGAATAATGCACATAAAGTCTTGAATGCAGGGTGTGGCATAGAGGCAGCCATGAATTGTTGGGAGCTGCTCTCCTTGTGTAAGTTACTAATCCCTAACTTCCTGTTTACACTACTTTTTTCCATAAAATGATGGTTCTACAATTTATCAACACCTTTTAGGAATATCGGGTTAAACTATTCTAACTCAAAAAAAAAAAAAAAAAGGCACCAAACTCACTGCTGTTGAGTCAGATCTGACTCATAGTGATCCTTTCTTGGGTTTCCAAGGGGATATCACTGTGGAAGTAGATTGCACAATCTTCCTACCAAGGAGTGGTTGGTAGGTTTGAACCGCCAGCCTTCTGGTTGGCAGTCAAATGCCTTAGGCACTACGCCACCATTCTAAATAGAATTTAATGCATACCTTTTCAGAGATTTTTAATACTGGATAAACATGCTCGTACTTTAATAGGGGAATACAGAATTTGCCATGTCCCAGAATTTTTTGGACGTAGAAAATTTCCTTTAAAGTACATCTTGATTTGAGGGAAATACTGCACTGGCTCTTTAAGGCATTTGGATACACTCATGAGAGCAATTGGTGGAAGACTCATTAACAACCTGTATATGCAGATGACACAACCTTGCCTGCTGAAAATGAAGATGACTTGAAACACTGATGAAGATTAAAGACAACAGTGTTCAGTATGGATTACATCTCAACATAAAGGAAAAAAAATAAAGAAAACCCTCACAACTGGACCAATAAGCATCATGATTGTTCTGGTTCCCTAGTGCCACTCTGACAAGAGTATACCACAAATGGGATTGCCTTGACAAACAGTTTATTCTTACAATTTGGAGGCTTTAATTCCAAGCTCAAAGTGCCAGGCTCTAGGGGCTGGGTGGAAAGCCCCTCAACCTTGGGGTCCAGCTCTGCCTCCTGCTCCCGGCCCACTGGAGCTAGAGGCATTTCTTCACTCAGACAGCTGCTGGCTGCTGAGGTTGAGAAGCCCCAAGGTTGACAAGTAAAAAGGCACAGTCTCGATGTTATCAAACCACATGGCAGGCCATTAACTTAAGTCCATTGTAAGTCCCAAGGTCGGAAAGCATAGCAGGCTGCTGAGCAATGACACAGCTACATGCAGGGTCCAAGCGTGCCATAGGCTAGAGACCATTCCCAAAGCTACTGCTTATATACGGGAAGCAGACCACATACCCCAAAGACAGCTACTCAGCTGCTTGTGGTAGATCCCACCATGGAGTTGATTGCCGGTCTCATCATGGAGAATAACTACCACCAGCTGCCCAGCCACTCAACCAGGCCCAGCCAAGTTGACATGCAAACATAACTGCAACAATGATAAATGAAGAAAAGATTGAAGTTGTCAGGGATTTCATTCTGCTTGGACCTGCAATCAACAGCCATGGAGCAGCAGTCAAGAAATCAGACATCATATTCCATTGGGCAAATCTACTGCAAAAGACCTCTTTAAAGTTAAGAAGCAAAGATGTCACTTTGAAAACTAAGGTGCATCTAACCCAAGCCATGGTATTTTCAATCTCCTCATATGCATCTGAAAGATGGATAAAGAATAAGGAAGACCAAAGAAGAGTTGATGCCTTTGAATTATGGTATTGGCAAAGAACACAGAAAATGCCATGGACTTCCAGAAGAATGAAAAAATGTCTCCTGGGAGAAGTGCAGCAGGAATGCTCCTTGGAAGCAAGAATGGCCAGACTTCATCTCACCTGCTTTGGTCACGTTGTCAGAATGAACCATTTCCTGAGGAAGAATTTCATGCTTGGTAAAGTAGACAAAAACCGAAAAACCAAACTCACTGCTATCAAGTCAGATCTGACTCATAGTGACCCCTCCTTGGGTTTCTGAGGTGGTATCACTTCGGAAATAGATTGCCCAATCTTCCTTCTGAGGAGTGGCTGGTGAGTTTGAACCGCCAGTCTTCTGGTTAGCAGTCAAATGCCTTAGGTACTATGCCACCAGAGCAGAAGGCCAGTGAAAAAGAGAAAGACTGTCAACAAGATGGATTAGCACAGTGGCTGCAATGTTGGGCTCAAGTATAGCAAGGATTGTGAGTATGACCCAGGACCTGGCAGTCTTTCATTCTTTTGTACATAGGGATGCTATGAGTTGGAGCCAACTCAACAGCACCTAATGACAACATGTGAACAATGGTTCAGGAGGCAGTAGTCATGAATTTTAATCCTACCTTCACACTCTAGCCTTGGTTGGACACTCATGGACACAGTGTCACTAGACTGAGAGTAAGAGGATATAGCTCTGATGCCTCATTATTTCTACAGTGTATGAACATGAATTCACCTTTAAGTGTCTCATTCATCATTTGTACAGTGCAGATAATGAATCCTTCCCTCCTATGTGGCACAATATGGAAGCACTTGGCTATTAACCAAATGCTTGATGGTTCAAATCCCTTCAGAGGAGTCTCAGAAGAAAGACCTGGCAGTCTTCTGAAAGATCACAGCCATTGAAATCCTTATGGAGCACAGTTCTGCTCTGACACACATGGGGTTCCCATGAGTTGGAACTGACTTGATGGTGACTGTTCTGATCTGCTTTGGATATAATGGGGGTACCAGCAATGCCTACTTCACAGGATTTTAGTGAAGAGTGAAAGAGGTATTTGAGAACATTTGGAAATTTAAAAAAGTTGAAGAAAATAGGATGCTCTCTGTACCATCTTCATTATCAGTACCATTATTTCATCTTCTAAAAGTGCACTTTTAGGCACTGCTACTATGACTGTCAGAGGGCGATCCAGATTTCCAGCTGCCTACAGCTCCATTCAGTATCTGCTGCTGGAGGGTTTACTTGCAGTAGGGGGCATAGTCCCAACCTGCTCTGTATAAACTCTCCTTTTCCATGGAGCAAAGCAAGTCCAAGGTGTTCCCAAGTTGGCCTTACAGAAAATGATTTGACACCAGGTGGCACTGTGAGCTGGTTGAGGCCACATAGTATTTTCTGTTTGCAAAGCAGTCAAAGACCTGGGGCTGAGGGAGGAGGAGCAACAGCTATCTAGCTAGCACGTCTCACCTTCAGTTCTTCTTGACAGGTTCCCTCTGATGATGGGCAAAGGCTTTCTGAAGACCTGTGGTCAGCATCAGGTGGGGCCATGTGCCCAGAACTGTGGTGCAGTAATGATCATGCACAGGGTGAAAACAAGCTGAGGTCTTTAAGCAGCTAGGCAGTTAGTATTGTCTGTGCCCTGCGCAGGCCACATCTAGCATGCTGACTGAGCAGTTGTGGAGGGTCGTAGTTTAAAACTTGGACTCTGAAGTATCTTTAGAGACACTATTTTCCATTTCAGCCCTATTCCTTTTGAACTGCATAGACTTTGAGAAGTGGTGGCCTCAAATTCCTTATGTGTAAAATGTGAGTAATAACAGAAACCAGCTCATTATTTTTTCTGTGAAGATTAAATGAGATACCACATGAAAAACTTTTAGTTTGTCTGGAACATAATAATTTATAAATGTTAGTGGTCATGGTGGTGGTGGTGATGGTGGTGTTGGTAGTGATGATGATGATGATGATGATGGTGATGGTAGTGATGTTAATGATTAAATTCTTCACTAGGAAAGCCATTTTAGGAAAACCAAATCTATATAATCACAATAAAGAGACTTAAAATATGACTTTAGAGAAATAAATCAAAACTAGCAATATTTGATTTGGAGGCAACTCAAGCCATGTAAGGGATACCTTTGATTAAATAGCTGCTTTGTGCAGGAGATATTAGGTGTGGCCTGTTTGATGTGGACAGCAATGTGCTACTGGCTTGTAGAGCATAATTCTAGGATTGTTAAGTACATTAAACTGTCAGAATAGCACTGCTACTTGGTAGAGGTTCAGTTTATTGTCTCTAGAAGTACACAAGCAAGGACTTAAGGAACACATGGCCCAAATCTTATAAAAGAAAATCTCACAAAAGGTGTGAGATTGGGAAATATACATATGACTTAAGGATACCATGGGTTTTAGGAACCGAAATCAGAGAGCACAAGACATTGGTCCATGACAAAGATAGGCAGAGGGGGTGGGAAGGGTCGTGGACCCACATGAGTAAGAAATAGGAGGGATGTTCCATATGCAGACATTGCACTAAAATAGTGAGTGGAGAGGGAGGCTGAGAATATGGGGCCACATACCCTAAGGTTTTAGAGAAAAAAGCCTTAATTTCAAATATTCTTTTCTCCTGCCTCTAGTATGACACTTGTATTTGTCAGACAATGTGTCCCAATTTTAGTTTCCAGAAATACAACGGAGAAGCACAGAGGGACTGGAACTCAGGTGCAGCAGGAATCCCACGTGGCAGTCAGTGAGGTTAATGAGGCACGCCGACAACATGCAGTGGTCACCCTGAAATACTGGCAGAGTAGAGACCTCAGCAGGAACTTCTTGCGTGATTTCTGTCAGGGCAGGGACTAATCCTTGTCAGAGAAATGGAGTGCATACATTTGGTTAGGAAAGAACCAATAGCAATATTCTGATACTGACACCTCTTGGTAGAAAAAGGAATGACACTTTAGGATTCATTCATTCATTCATTGAACACCTACTCTATTCAAGCATGGTTATAGGGACTGGGAATATAACAGGCCACAAAATACAAGGTCTGATTCATAGTAGACACTATGTGTCTACATTTTGAGATGAAAGGAAAGACACTTACAGTTTACAGAGCTCTAGCTATGTGTCAGGAATTAAGCCTAGTGCTGCACTTATGACCTTCCCATTTAATCCTCTACTGGTTTGGGAGCTCTGGTAGCATAGTACCTAAGGCATTTGACTGCTAACCAGAAGGCTGGTGGTTCAAACGCACCAGCTACTCCTCGGAAGAAAGATTGGGCAATCTACATCCATAGAGATACCACCTCAGAAACCCAAGGAGGGGTTTCTATGAGTTGGATCTGACTTGAGGGCAGTGGGCTTTTCTTTTTTCCCTGGTTAAGGATTTTTATTGTCATTTTACAGATGAGAAAACTGAGGCTCTGGGAGTTTAAGTACCTTGCCAAAGGTTAAATAGCTATTGAATAGAAGAGCCTGGACTTAAGTCTTCATTGTAGAGCCAAAGCTTGGCCTCTTCCACCATATAAATGGCCTGTCTACCTTCTGGCCTCCTCCACCCAGATGTCCTGGGTTTCTAGAATTCCCCTTTCTCACCCCCAAAGAAAGAAATGACTTGCCAGCTCAGGACGTGCTCTCTCTCCCCTGAGGATGTAAGGAAGAAGGAATCAGTAGGAGCATGGCTGCTTTAAGTTTTCCATGCACAGTGGTCTGATGAGGTTAGATCTATTTTCCTCATTGTAAAATGTGATTGATTCAATTCCAAATTTAACTTAAATTTGATTTTCTTCCCTCAACCTGGCATTTCCAAATAGAGAATCAATCAAACCTCAAATTATAGGCAGCATGTGGATCAACAATACCAAGTTATTTCCGGTTGAATTTCTGAAGCTGTTCTCTGCTGCCATGAGAGGAGTTGAGGAGTAAGAAGTAGAAGAAATGAAAGGGAAATTAGATTATTAACTTTTTTCAGTTCCAGCAATCAATATGTCCTGGTGGAATTCTATTGCTACAGCACAATTTATTTTATGGCAAATGATGAGAAGGAAAGAACCATAAACCTGAATGTGAACCAGGGAGAACCATTGCCTTTGCCATCTGATAATGGTTAAGGTATTTCTGGAACTATCATTTAATAAGCACTTCCTTTTTGCCAATTAAATGCATTATCTTATTTTGCCTTCATGTCAACTCTGAAAGGAGATCATTCTTCCCAGTTTTCAGATGAAGACATTTTGTTTATGAAGATTAAGTCAACTTGAAAGTGTTGTAGAGATTTTATGATTACGCCAGGATTTGAACATAGAACTCTCTGGCTCTAAAGGCCATGTTCTGGCTGCAACTATATGCCACCATCCTGGGATCCTTCTTCCTGTTGAAGTGGGAGATAGTGTGATATTAGGAAAAGTGTGACAGAGAACTGATTCTAATCCCACCTCTGCCCTGCACAAATCGGGTGACCTTAGACCAGTCCTTTAATCTCTCTGTACCTGTGTTCATCTGTAAAGTAATAGTTATAACAACAATTTGCTCTGATGATAAAATAAAGTTATTGTCCCATACTAAAATGGAGATTTCTGGAGCAAGCACATTAACTATTTTGTTCACTGTAATATTCCCCTATGCCTAGAACAGTACCTAGAAGAAGTTGATGGTCAATAAAAATTGAATGGCTGGTTGAATGCTAGGTACAATGCCTGAATCATTATCAGCATTCAGCAAAGGGAGATTCCCTTTCCCATTTCTGTTCTTTCAATACAGTACAGATCCTGAATGTGGAAGGGAGGATAGGCATTATGGGATGAGTAGTTCCTACTTTACCACTGTCTAGACTCAGAGCTCTGATGGCATAGTGCCTAAGGCATTTGACTGCTAACCAGAAGGTTGGCAGTTCAAACCCACCAGCCACTCTGTGGATGGAAGACTGAGCAATCTACTTCCATAAAGATTTATTGCCTCAGAAACCCGAACGGACTCACTGTGAATTGGAATCAACTCCATGGCAGTGAGTTTTTTGTTTTTTTTTTTTCCCCCAGACTCAGAGCTAAGTGGCATGCTGATGGTCAGTGCCCCGGGGCAGGAATGCTTCAGAACTCACCTTTGTCTGAGGCCCACTGTGCAGTTTTACCAGGTCCAGTAGCCATGGCAACTCCTCTGGCCCCAGTAACTGCTCCATGGGCATCTTCTCTTAGTGCAGACTTGACCTGCGTGCTCTCTTCTTCCCAGACTCCAGAGCCAACCATGGCGATCCAGACACTGTGTGAGTAAAGGATTGGCCCAGGACGCTGTTCATTCACATTCTCCCATCCACTCTCTACCTCTTCCTGAGTCCCTCCTTTCACTCCTGTCTCAGTGTCTGCAAGGAATAATTCAATTCCTAATATATTCGGGAAATGTGTTGGACAAACAGATAAATAAGTCCTGGTTTCTGCCATCAACCTTCACAGAAAGTTGGGTACACTGATGACACAAACGCCTGTATCTGACTTGCAAAGGGCCTGCTGTTCTTGCTATAGGTGTCACAGAGTCTATTTCAACTCATAGGGACCCCATATGACAGAATAGAACTGCCCTCTAGGGTTTTCTGGACTGTAATCTTTACAGAAGCAGATTACCAGGTCTCTCTCCTGCAGAGCCTCTAGGTTGTTTCAAACCACCAAACTTTTTGATTAGCGGTCACATACTTAACTAAGGACCTACTATGTGTCAAAACTGTGCTAGACATTTGAGATTTGCTGCTTCGTGTAGTTGGTACATGGTTCTTGAAGAATAAGTCATTTTAAATCCTATTTTCCTAGTGAGAAAACTAAGGGCCAACAGCTAAAGTAATTTCATTTCCCACATTGACTCTTCCCCCGCCCCACTTTTTTTAATTGTGATTTGGGTGAAGCTTACTGAGCAAATTCACTTTCCATTTGGCAGTTCACATACATTTTGTCTTGTGACATTGACTACAGTTTCCCACAATACAACAGCTCCCCTCCCACTTCCTTCCCATACTTAACTCTTCCCTCTGGCCACATTGACTCTTCAGAATCTGTTTTGCTTACCTCTGTGCCATTCTAATAGAAAAATATACCACAAATGGGAAGGCCTTAACAAACAGGAGCTTATTCTCTCACAGTTTGGAGGCTTTAAGTCTGAGTTCAAAGTGCCAGGCTCTAGGGGCTGGTGAAAGCTCCTCAACCTTGGGCTTCAGCTCTGCCTCCTGCTCCTGGCCCACTGAAGCTAGAGGCTTTTCTTCACTCAGACAGCTGCTGGCTGCTGAGACTGACAAGCCCAAGGTTGACAAGTAAAAAGGCACAGTCCCAATGTCACCAAACCACACGGCAGGCCATTAATTCAAGTCCATTGAAAGTCAATCTTCCTCCCAAGGTTGGCACAGCATGGTAGGCTGCTGAAAAACAGCACAGCCACGTGGAACGTTCAAGCATGCCATAAGCTAGAGACCATTCCCCAAGGCTTCTCCTTATATACAGGAAACAGACCACATCCCTAAGACAGCTACTCAGCTGCGCACAATAGAGTCCACCATGGAGTTGATTGCCAGCCTCATCATTGGGAATACTACATCCAGCTGCCCAGCCACTCAATCAGGCCCAGCCACGCTGACACATAAACTTAACTACTACAAGATCCTAGATTTCTATGAAGCTTAAATGATACAGGGGGTGCAATGAGTCCAGCAGGGCCCTAGGCAGATAGTCTGAGCACCCCTACTCCTGCCACTCAGCCCTCTTTTCCCAGACCAAAAGTTGATCCTTGTGTGGACAGAATTTCTGGTAGTCAGGAGACTGGTGAAAGGAATGACTTGGTCACATCCATTTCTGCTGGTATCTTGGCCAGGTGTGAGAGTTGCATCCTCAGGGATCCATAGGACAGTGTCCTCCATGACTCATCAGACAGGGCATCTTCCTCCCCAGTCCCATGAACCACTAACTGCATTTCCCATCTCAATCTCTGGGCCTGGTTTGCAGTCCCCAAAAATGCTTTATGCTGGACTTACCCTCACATACTTTTCCCTCCAGAACAGACTCTGTGGGATCTAGAGTGTAAACATTTTGCTGCTGCTAACTGCTATTGGGTGGCATTGTTAGTTATTCTAAGCTTGGAGTAACATGATTTATTAAAGGCACCAACCCAGAATCTATACCCTTTCTAATAGAGAGCATTATATTAGCTTGCTTATGCTATTTAATGACTAAATGTTTATATTATCAGAATTTGAAACAGCTTTTTGTAGCACTTATATAAGAGATAGGTGGGTAGGAGCTCTGGTAGCATAGTGGCTAAGACACTTGCCTCCTAACCAGACGGCTGGCGGTTCAAACCCACCAGCCACTCCTC
>NW_006921624.1:9537125-9538609 GCF_000298275.1 Orycteropus afer afer
CCTTCTATTCTCCCATTATTGTTCTCTCCAGCGAGTATATCTACCAAGTGAAAATGTTCACCTCATATGCTTGTCTTTTGTTTGGCTGGAAACTGCAGGAGTGGGTTCAGTTCCAGACCTAAAGGGCAGCTAGGGACCATAGTCTTGGGTCCATCAGGCTCTATCAGCAGCAAACCTGGTCCCCCCCCCCTTTTGTTTTTCCAAATGATTTTGAGTTTTATTCCACATTGTTCTCCCTCTCTATCCAGGATCCCCCTCCGAGTGGTTGACAGTGGTAGCTGGGCACCATCTATTTCTTCTGGTCTCATAGTTGTATAGGCTGAGGATAGCATAGTGTACCAGTCGCTTGGACTAATTGTTTCCATGAATCTTTGGTTTTCTTCATTGTTCTTTGCTCTGGTTGAGGAGAGACCCATCGTTGCATTTAGATGGCTGCTTGCAAGCTTTTAAGATCCCAGTTGCTACTTGCCAAAGTAGGATGTGGAACAATATTTTGTGTAGTATGTTATGCCAATTGAGCTTAATATCCCCTGTGACTATGGTCCTGAACCCACAGGTCCAATTACTCACTCCCTCTGGGTAGCTGGCTGTTCCTAAGAAGTGACTATGACCTTGTTCCTTGTCAGCTCTACTATATACCTGGGAGTTCTTACAGAACATACCAATACACTTGTAGAAACATTATCTGCCAACCCTATACATGGTCTTGGGCACACTCCCCTCTGCATAGACATACCTAATAGTTTAGCCTGTCCACCCATCTATCCACCCATCTATCCATGTTGGGGTGGCATGCTTTCTGATTGGTCAGTGTTTGTCCAATGCTGATTATTAATGTCTGTTTATTTTTTATCATCCCTAGATGCTGTAAAGCACTTACTGAGATCCTATTGCCAGAGACTGCTAGGCACTGGGATCCAATGATGAACAAAAGAGATGGGGCCTACCCTCTTGGAGTTTGCCATCTCATTACTGCACTTTAGTGTTTCAATAAGGCACTTTGGAAAACATAATTAATATAGGCAGTGTGTCTGCCTAGAACATGAGGATGGTATATCTATGGTGAATTTCAAAGAGTGATGAGTGGATAAGGAAATGAGGGAGTTTTATGCAAAAGAAACAAACCCACCCTAATATTAACATGATGAGTGCTGATTGAGCGAGCACTGCAGTAAAACATTCCTACCAGCATCTGGGTGAGGTAGGAGAATGTATCAGGAGGTATGAGTGTAGGGACCCATCATGAAAAGCTTCACGTGCCAGGCTAAAGAGCATGGATTGCATCCTGTGGTCAGATGTTGCATAAGAGCTGAAGGGGTTCCAGTAGAGAGTGAAGTGGTCAGATGTGCCCACACCTCCCTCATCCCACAAGCAAACAGATGATTGGTGAGATGAGGGGAAAGAGGTATAAATCCTAAGAGCACAGAATACATGGAACTGCATGGCCACTTGGAGGCTGTAAATGATTGATAGGTAACCTGTAG
>NW_006921624.1:9540739-9541758 GCF_000298275.1 Orycteropus afer afer
TAGAGTTAGAGTTAGATCAGGACCCAACAAGGGGCCACTGAGGCATCACTGCAAGAGCAGAGGTTGAGAAACGTGGTCTCTCTTTCCATCTTCTCGTCTGAAAAATAAGAGGATTGCCAATCTCTGTGCCATGCCCATTTGCTGGCCTCAATGAATTGTATGTTTTTGTGTGTGCTTATGTTGTTAGGTTTACTGAAAAGCCCAGTGAACAAGACGGCCCTGACGCTGATTGCTGTAAGCTCCTGCATCCTAGCCATGGTGTGTGGCAGCCAGATGTCTTGTCCACTCACTGTGAAGGTGACTCTGCATGTCCCTGAGCACTTCATCGCAGACGGTAAGAATTGAACATCAGAGATGCCCCACACCTACTTGGAACCTTGCTCCTCCAACTGCTCAAATGTCCTCCATGCATGGCCAACTTCAGAATTTCATTGCAGGAATAAAAGAGCCACCAAAGTCTCCTTGGAACTGGTCTTTATAAGTCACATAGAATCTTGGATTATTTGAATTGAACAAAATATTCCTTTTATTCTATGGGCAAGAATAGTGTTTATTAAATAAGCAATTGTGATAACAGAAGTAAAGATTGAGCTACTTCAGAGAAGCTACTGAGTCTCATAGTGCCTATGGTTATTTTTCCAAACTAAAAATATTCTTGCCCAAAGAATATTTACTAATTAGAAACATATGACAAAGAAGATGATATGATCTTTGTCACAATTGCCTGGGTATCCTGGAGAGTACTCATATCTCATTCCCTATAAATGTATTTTACATGTATCTATCATTCTATTACATACTCTTCACCCAATTAATTTGAATTAGTGAGACACTATAGTCATTGTAATCATTCACAAAACATGGTCCAAGAGACTGATTAAGGTACTTGATATCTATTGCTAAAGTGCCCTTGGAAAAGTTGCTCTGGTTTACATACTTCAGCAGAGTATCATGGTGCCTGTTTCTCTGGCCCTGTGTTCTCATTTGGCATTACTACTGTTAAATGTGTTGAAGTTTAG
>NW_006921624.1:9542323-9544435 GCF_000298275.1 Orycteropus afer afer
TGTGTGTGTGTGTGTATG
Source organism: Orycteropus afer afer (assembly GCF_000298275.1). Taxonomy (NCBI): domain Eukaryota; kingdom Metazoa; phylum Chordata; class Mammalia; order Tubulidentata; family Orycteropodidae; genus Orycteropus; species Orycteropus afer. The sequence continues at coordinate 9,542,342 of NW_006921624.1, forward strand.
TGTGTGTGTGTCACAAGGAGGGACCAGTCCCTGGAGAAGGACATCACGCTTGGTAAAGCAGGAAGTCAGGGAAGAAGAGGAAGACCCTCAACTAGATCGGTTGATACAGCAGCTGCAACAATGGGTTCCAATGAGGACTGGGCAGTGTTTTGTTTTGTTTTCCATAAGGTTCCTATGAGTCATCCCTGACTCAATGACAGCTAACAACATTGATACTTTGATTTGCAGGTGCACTTAGAACAAGCAAACGTGAATGGGAGATGGCGGGGGCAGGGGGGTAAAGGGAGCAACATTTACAGAAGGAGGTAGGCAAGTAGGGTAAGGAGCATGAGGTTGGAAGAATTGCCAGAACCAGGGCGTAACTGAAAGGTGGGCATGGAAGGATAGAAACGATGAACATTGATAATGGAGAAACCAATAGAACAAGTCTTGACAATTATTACAGGCATGTGACCTACCTTTTATTCTTTCCAGTCACCCCTCATCAACTATAGAATGTAAACAAAACAACAACAACTCACTGCCATCATGTCAGATCTGACTCATCACAACCTTCTTGGGTTTCCAAGGTGGTATCACTACGGAAGTAGATTGCCCAACCTTCCTTCCGAGGACTGGCTGGTGGGTTTGTATCACCAGCTTTCAGGTTAGCAGTCAAAAATGCCTTAGGCTCTACAGCACCAGAGCTCCCCTGATAAATTCAACTTTTAAATATTTCATTTTAAAATTGTAGAAATGAAGGTCCTAAACTTTTACATAACTTGCTCAAGGTAAAATAGCTTAATTCCTAATAACACAGGGTTTAGAATAGTACAAATATGAATTCAAATATTTGTTCTCTCATCTGCCACTTTGGTGACCAGACAAATGACTTACCTCTTCTGAACCTCAGTCTCTGCACCTGTAAAACGGGACAACAGTAATGCCTATCTCAGAGTTATTGTGAAGAGTACAGCTTCTACTTCGATTGTATGTCCATCTGATTTTCAGATGCTGTGTTGCTTGGAAATAGCAAAATTAAGGGAAATCCACCAGAGAAAGGTCACAAAATTATCTCAATGTCTTGGAAAGATTTAGAAAAAAAAAAAAAAGTGCTGAAATAAAAGATGTCTGTTCTCTATGGTGAGCAGCTCTGGTAGTGTAGTGGGTTAGACATTTGGCTGCTAACCACAAGGTCAGTGGTTCAAGCCCACCAGTGCTCTGCAGGAGGAAGATGAGACAATCTACTACTTCTGTAAAGATTTACAGCCTTAAAAACCCACTGGGGATCACTGTAAGTTAGAATCAACTCCATGGCAGTGGGTTTCATTTTTTGTTTATCCTTATGGTCCCTCTTCTGACCTCTCTTGTGGACTTAAAATTTTATAACTGCCTGTGGACTTCTCTGTTTCTCCCACTAGTCTAAAGTCTCTGTGACAGCAGTAGTTGTGGCGGGAAATACTCTATCCTGGGTGGCTAGCACAGTGCTTGGTCAATGTTGGAGTACAAAAAATATGTGTTGAATGAGTGAATGCAGCTTGAATTAAAGCAGAATTATAAATATTTCTATGGGTTGTGTCTACTAAACCTTTAAGCATGAAAGGAGACTGAGTCAAGGAAAACTAGGACACAGACTGTATAGAGATCAAACAAAATTGAAAATGACCATGGACTGTACAACATCTGGGCATGTGATGGAGCAAGTAATAGGCAGCATTGGGAAGAACTAGCCCAAAGTATGATCTCAGTATCAAATCATAGTAGAGTCTCCTACCCTAGATGCTATAATGTCTTGATCAAGAGTGCATCCTTTGAAACGAGATAGGTTAAGTTTCAAATCTAAGTTCCTTTACTTAGTTGCTATGAAAACTAGCAGAGATAGTTTAGCTCCCAAGTCTCATTTTCCTCACCTGAAAATGGGGTTAATTTGAGGAAATTGAATGACATAGTATATGGAAAATACCTAGCAGAGTTTCTGAAACATTATAGTTGCTTAATAGATGATAGCTACTATGACTCTTAGTCTTAAAACAATCCATAGTGGACTTCAGAAACTCAGACATGGTAGGACAAGAAGGTACAGGAAAATAAGTAGATGAAAGTAGCTATTCTCAG
>NW_006921624.1:9545365-9546056 GCF_000298275.1 Orycteropus afer afer
GATGCTTACTGCCCATTATGAGAAAAAGGTCAGTACTATACAGCACTTGTCCAGAGCCCAGCTGGCAGGAGCAATACATACTGACAGCAGCCTTCCATTGGAGCCCTTGGCAAACCTCTCCCTTCTTTGTCCAGGCCTCCTCAAGGCCACGAGTGGTTATTTCCCCTGCTGAGAAGTGAACTAGCTGTGACACAGTGAAGAGATGGAGTGGGTTTGAATCCAAGTTTACTAGATTTAGCATTGTTTCTCCAGATGTGGCCTATTGATCGTCTGCATCTGGACCATCTAGGCTGAACAAATAAATCAGAATCTCTGTGAGTGGAGTCCAGGTATTACTATTCTTAGCATGAATTCTAGGTGGTTCCATACAGAAGTTTGAGAACTGTGTCTATATATGTGTGTTAGATTCCTTCCAACAGATATGATAACTCCTTGAGGCCCCCTGGAACCTGGATAAGGGGCTTTGCTCCTTCATCTTTACCTTTATCAAAAATTATATTAATGGAGCTGCTTCTTGGTACAACTTCAGGGGTTTCCCATAGCATTTAATGCAATGTGAATGGTCCTACCTTCAAGTTTTGTAACATACCAGCCCTGATCAAACAGGTTAGATAGTTAACACTATACTTAGAATTCTCTGTTCTATGAATGATACATTGGAACATGCCCAAAGGAGAGGATTGTTGTTGTT
>NW_006921624.1:9547516-9548117 GCF_000298275.1 Orycteropus afer afer
TGTTGTTATTATTATTTACTACATCACCCTGAAGAGCTCTGGTGACGTATTGCCTAAGGCACTTGACTGATAACCAGAAGGCTGGTGGTTCAAACCCAACAGGCACTCCTCGGAAGGAAGATGGGGCAATCTATTTCCGTAGTGATACTGCCTCAGAAACCCAAGGAGGGGTCGTTATGAGTCGGGTCCCTGAGCTTCGCCCAGTCCTTTCCTGGGTCTGCAATGAGGTGAGACTCCAGAATGGGTGAGGATCAGGGAAGGCTCTTGGTCACGTCACCTGACTAAATGCACACACACAGATATATACACACAATAAACTATGTATTATTATTTTCCCAATAACCAAGATCTTTGGGGCCTGAGGATTCCTTCTGAGCCTTTGAGATCATCAAGTGGAAGTGTCTACACATTCAGTCACACGTTAGGATGGCCAGAATCATTAATACTCCACAGTGTAGTTGCTTCTGAACACAGAGTTGTGTGTAACAAATCCTGGTCTGCATTTATTTGCTTTCCTCCCCATTTTATGTCATTCAGCCCAGGAAACAGAAATAATTTTGAGCTTCATACCTGTAACGAAGAATAAGTTTCATAACTGGCT
>NW_006921624.1:9549592-9551474 GCF_000298275.1 Orycteropus afer afer
CTCAATTTGTAATTATATATTTATCTAGTTAATATTGGTCTTTCCCACTAGGTTTTACTCACCATAAAGATGGAGACTATGTTTGTTTGTTATGCACATTATTTCAGCACCTAGGACAGTACCTCCAACAGCATTCCTTGGCTGAAGAAAGGAAGTGATTTCACTGACTAGACTGAACTTTCCTGAAAAGCAAACCAAACTTAAACCAAACTCACTGACATCAAATCAATTATGCCTCAGAGTGACCCCCTTTGGGTTTCTGAGGCAGTAAATCTTTATGGAAGTCGATTGCCCAGTCCTTCTTCTGCAGAGTAGCTGGTGGTTTTGAAGTGCCAACCTTCTGGTTACTAGTCAAATGCTTTAGGCACTATGCCACCAGAACTCCTGAAAAGTGAAGGCCATAGCTTATTTATGTCCTAACCTGCTGTGATGCTTAACAGAGGTTCTGGATCATAGTAGGCATATAATTAATTTTATCTTTTAAAGAATGAAGGAAGGAGGGCAGGCAGGTGGACCCAGATGGCCTAAATGTCCCAAGATGATACATCCTGGGAGTGAGTGTAAGAAATCTGAGACTGCCTCCTCTTCGAAGATTGACTTTGCTTCTCAAGGCCTTTCCTTCTATCCCTAAAGATGAGAAACTGCAATCAAACTCACCTTCCTCCCTCCAACACCAAAATGAAACAAGCTCTATTGCGGAGCCCAGGAAAATATAAATTGAGCTGAGATTCAGAATACCCAGGGGGAGGTGGCAATGAAATACCAGTAAGCTATATTAATATGCTGAAATCAGAAAGAATAGGTTGAACTCCAACCCAGACTTAATAACTATATGAGAGAGAGTGCAGGAAGAAAGCAAGGCAGGGTTTCCATCAGAATGAAAATGAGATCTGTAATGAAACGGGTAATATAATTATAAATGGTGAAAACTTTCTTTCCTTCCTCTTCTTGTGCTTAATGAGCAGCTTGCTCAGCAATGGCCCGGAGCTGGTGCTGGGAGCTGTGGATACTTCCTAGAGTGGAATCGGATTTTTTCTTAAGCCTCTTCCATAGGACCATGGAAGGAAAAATGTTTCAAGCCATTGCTACTTTAATTAGCAACTGATCCCCAAATTAAGAATGACAAGGGGTTTGAGGGAGGAAAAAACAACGGGGAAACTATGCTAAGCAGCTGGACATGTTCAAGCTTTTAAATATATCACAATATCCAGTTGGGCTGGGATTTTTAATGACACTCTGGACTAAGATGTTACCTTGGCTTCCGACCAGAATGAATTGTTACTAATTTCCCTCCCTAACCAAAGGCATAACTGAGTTTGACATCCAAAATTGGAGGCTAATTTTGTGTTTTGATAGCAGTTTGAATCAAAAAATATGTTCCTAGGAATTAGGGGCAGAAGATTGTTGCAAGGGATAAGGAAACCTAATTTCTTCTTATTGATGATTCTTTTCTGCTGTTCTGAGCAGAAGGCCATATTGACTTTTAGACTGGGAAGGGAGAATGTTGGGTAGGCTTTGATAAGATAGAGCTCAAGTCTACAGTGTTAGATATCCCATCATTTGGCTTGGTTTTGCAAAATGGCGTAGGTTTTGGCAGTGGGGCAGCACATGGAAGAAAGAAAGAGGGAAGCATGTTAGTGAGGTGAGCTCATTGACCTAAGAGCCAGAAAATGTGGCTTCTAGTCCCAGCTCTTCTGCATTGCAGTTTTGTGATCTTCGCCTCTCTGTGCCCCTGTTTTTTCTTTCAGATTAATGTTAAAATTCCCTTCCTCAACAGAGTATTAGGAGCTCTGGTGGCGTAGTGCCTAAGGCATTTGACTGCTAACCAGAAGGCTGGCGGTTCAAACCCACCAGCCACTCCTTGGAAGGAAGATTGGGCAAT
>NW_006921624.1:9552504-9572993 GCF_000298275.1 Orycteropus afer afer
CTTCCTTCCGAGGAGTGGCTGGTGGGTTTGAACCGCCAGCCATCTGGTTAGGAGGCAAGTGCCTTAGGCACTATGCTACCAGAGCCCCTGGAGTGTTACTTACCTGGTGTAATTGTTCACCTTATATTCCTGTCTACTCTTTGGCTGGAAGCCACAGGAGTGAGTTCAATTCCAGCCAAAACAATGACTAGAGGCCATAGTCTCAGGGTTTCAGCAGACTCTATCAGACCAGTAAGCCTCGTCTTTTTTATGATTTTGAGTTTTGTTCTACATTTTTTTTCCACCCTATCCAGGATCTCCTGCACTCATCTCTTTCCAGGTGGTTGACAATGGTAGTTGGGCACCATCTAGTTCTTCTGGTGAGGTCATATAGGCTGAAGTTCACGCAGTACCTAGTCTTTTGGACTAATTGTTTCCATGCATCTTTGTTTTTTTTCATTTTTCTTTGCTCCAAATGAGGAAAGACCAATTGTTGCATCTAGATGGCCTCTTACAAGCTTTTAAAACCCCTAATCACTAAACTGGAATGTAGAACAATGTTTTTGTGTAGCATTTTATGCCAGTTGAGCTTGATGTCACCCGCGACCATGGTCCCAAGCCTACAGGTCCAAAAACTCACTCCCTCAGGGTGGGTGGCTGTGACTAAGAAGTTATCATAACTGTGCCATCTGTTAGTTCTATTTTGTGGACATTCTTAAAGCACATGCATGAATATGTATGTAGAAATATTGTCTGCCAACCTTATATATGGTCATGAGTATATTCCTTTTTGCATAGACATACCTGATCATTCAGCTTGTCTATCTATGCATCTACCCATAGATCAGTGTTACCACTGACAATGCAGTATTGTGTATGTAACAGTGTTTATCTTTGTTGTCTGTACCTCTTGTGCACCTCTCTATGTCTTCTTTTTCCTTAGTGTTATTGTGTTGGTCACTCACTTTTGGAATATTGCCTTTCCCTTCACCCAAATGAATACTTATCTCTTAACCTATCTAGCAATTTCCCTCTCTTCCCTCCCATCCTTGGTAATGAATAAAAAATGTTTCCTTCCATATATAAGCTTTTCCTTGCCTTTTTACAAAAGTGACCACTCCCTTATTCTTATACAGTGTTTATTTTCTTCCTTCTCTTTTTCTCGCCCTTTCTGTGGTCAACAAATGTTTACACATTACCTTTTCTGTGGTCAACAAATATTTACACATTACCTTTTCTGTGGCATGCTGATATAGCACAATCTCTGGCCTGAAAAAGTCCCCAGTGCAGTGGTGGTGGGAGATCCTAAGCAAATAGAAGAAATGCAGTGTGATTAGAGACATAATGGGGGTTGTATTGGGTGCTGCAGGACTGTAGATGAAAGGAAGTCAAGTACCCCATGCTGAACATGGGGAATGGTGGTAAGGAGATATGTTGACGAGGTGCTACCTGACCATTGATATTTACCTTGAGTTGGGTAATGAATAATGGCAGGCAACTCAGAGAAGAGCATGGACACTTTTTGTTGCATTTACATAGATTCTGCTGTCGGAACCTCTTAATGACTGTGATAATAACAACAACAATTATTGGTGACATTTAAAAAACACTTGCTAAGAGCCAGGCCAGAGCTCTGGTAGTGTAATGCCTAAGGCACTTGACTGCTAACCAGAAGCCTGGCAATTCAAACCCATCAGCCACTCCTGGGAAGGAAGGTGGGGCAATCTACTTCCGTAGTGATACTGCCTCGGAAACCCAAGGAGGGGTCGCAATAAGTCGAGTCTGACCTAATGGCACACAAAAACAACAACAACAAAGTGCCAGGCCGTGTGCTCATTATCTCATGAAGTAGACTCAATTTTTATCTCCTTTTTAAATCTAAGGAAAACTAAAGCCTAGAGAGGTTGTACTACCACTTCAGTATCACACAGGCAGGAAGTGGCTTAGCAGACTATTTTCAAATTAGCAACTATAGGATGTGGAAGAAGAGTTGATGACTGAGGTCAGATTCCAGCTCTGGCACATTCATCATGACTTTAGGCAAATCTCTACTTCTCCACTGTAAAATGTGGGAAGAGAACACGATGATATTTCAAATGCTTCCCTGCCCTAATGTTCTCAATGAGAATGAGAAATGCTTGAGTGTAATCCCCATTACTTATCCCATGAGGTACACGACATGACCTCTCAAATCTTTATGCATCCATATCATTAGAATCCCCAGACCTCCTCCTATAGAGCCTGGCATGGGCCAGTCTGCAGCCACACAGCCCCCTGAGCAAGGATGTCAGGAGCAGAGGCAGCTGAGCAAACCTTTCACAGCCCACGAGTTGCCATTTGAAGAAAGCTTAGAAGGATCACAGCCAAACTCCTGCAGAGATTGCAGGCTCTCAAGGCTGTCTGAATGAAAACCGAAGTGGTTGGGAGCCCAGGCCTTGGTGGAAAGGTGCTTCCCATCTCTAGCTCCCAGCCTCAGCTGCCAAGGGACCCTGAACACTTCAGATGCCGACAAGAATATGGGAGGGGGAGTATGAATCATATTCAGTAGGGACATGATGGGATGGGAGGAATAATTAAAATCTGCCCCCTCCATGAGCCCGGATGCCTGACAGAGCCTTGATGTTTGGATTTCCTTCCCAGCTCACCCCTCTGGGTTATCCAAATACATGTGCAGCTGCTTGCCTTAGATTTTCCGGCAGCTGCTGGCAGCATTCTGAGCTTCTGCTAAAGGCCTGGGCATCTCAACTGGAGTCATGCTCTGGGCCTGGACCACCTCTGAAGCTTTTGTTTATTCCCTCCTCTGCTTTAGCTCTGGGCTCATTTGGGCTTTCTCAGTGAATCCATACATTCTGACTTTCAGCTGACATTTGCAGTGTGCCTGCTCAGAGCCAGAACTCACACTCCGGGATGACTTCAGACAATCAGCATTAGAGAGTGAGGGAGGGAAAAGGACACAAGTTTTAGAATCAGAAAATCTCAGGCCCAAATCCATGCTCTTCTACATGGCTATCATATGACTCACCTCACTTCTCTGAAACATCAGTTTCCCTATCCCATAAAAGTAGAGCTAAGTCCCTTCTTCACAAGGTTGTGATGAGGGTGAAATACAGTGGTAAGAAAATAGCATAATATAGGAACTCAGTAAATGCCAGTTTTGCCTTCAAAGGGATCATGAATGTTAGTTAAGAGATGTCGTTGCTGTTGTTGTTAGGGGTCATCGAGTCAAGTCGTACCCATAGCAACCTTAGGTGCAAAAGACAAAACATTGTCCTGTCATCTTTACCATGGTTGCTGTGTTTGAGCCCATTGTTTTACCCCTGTGTCAACCCATCTCATTGAGGGTCTTCCTCTTTTTCACTGACCCTCTACTTTACCAAGCATGATGGCCTTCTCCAAGGATGCAGTCTCCCATCCTCATTTCTAAGGAGTACTCTGCCTGTACTTCTTCCAAGATAGATTTGTTCATTCTTCTTGAAGTCCATGGCATATTCAGTATTCTTCACCGACACCATATTCCAAATGCATAATTTTTTCAGTCTTCCTTATTCATTGTTCAAGTTTTGCATGCATATGAGGTGATTGAAAATACCATGGTTTGGGTTATCCCAATTAAAGAGATAGGATGACTATAAAGCAAAACAACAAGAATAGAAGGCAGGTCATAATCTGGACCATAAGAGACACAGAGGCAAGGGTCAGGAAGGTTGCCAGGGAAACCTAATGTCTTTTCAACTTGGAAGATCTGGGTAAAGTTTCAGGGAACAAGAGGAATTTGGGCTAGGTTTTGTCCTATTGGAGGAAACTGGATGAGCAGGGATTGGGAATGAGAATGAGTGCTTCTATTGGAGATGGAGAGAGAGGGTGAGAATAAGAAGGACAATTTTCCAGGCAAAGAGAGCAGCATGGGCAAAGGTGTGGCAGAAGCAGATAGATAGTGTCTGCAGTGGGTGGGACTCTAGGGCCATGGACTGGAGCAGTAAAAGGATAAGATAGGAAGGGGAGGGCCAGATACAGAGAGCCTCAGAAGGTTCTGGGACATCATTGTGAAAGTAGCAGAGGTCATTCAAAAAAAAAAAACTCACTGCTCGAATCTGTCCCAACTCATAGTCATCCCTCCTTGGGTTTCCGAGGCAGTATCTCTATGGAAGTCGATGACCCAATCTTCCTTCTGAGGAGTGGCTGGTGGGTTTGAACCACCAGCCTTCTGGTTAGCAGTCATGTCTCAGGCACTACACCACCAGAGCTCCAGTAGAGGTCATAGAACAATTTTTTAAAGCAAGGGAGTGTAAGGGTGACAGTTGCTTTACCAAAAGCAATGCAAGCTGGTAATTAAGATTTCAGGCTATAGAATCAGGCATATTTGGTTTCAAAATCTGCTCTATGAATTACAAACTATTTGACATTATGAGTGTTATTTGTCCTACTGGATTTTTTTCTTAGACAATAGAGTGAGTATAATAATAATACCTCCCCTTATGGTTGTGAGAATAAAGTGAGGTAATAGCTATAAAGTATTTAGTAGAATGTTTGACAAGCAGAGACTGTACAGTCATATTACTTTTTTAAAAAATATATTGTTTATTTATTAATTATTGTGATTTGGTGAAAGTTTACAAAGCAAATTTACTTTCCATACTGCAGGTCACACACATGTTGTCTCATGACATTGACAAGTTAACCCAATGCAACACCTCTCCTCCCACTTCCTCCTGATAGTCACCTCTTCCCGGTGTCCATCCCTCCCACCCTCCCATGCACTCCTGCCCTCTGAACTGTCTCCCTATGTGTAAACTGCCCTTCTTTCTCCCATGATCTCTCCAAGGAATGTGTCTACCTCAGGTACATGTTCAACTCTTATGCCTGTCTTTTATTTGGCTGGAAGCCACAGATGTGAGTTCAATTCCAGACCTGAAGGACAGGTAGGGACCAGAGTCTCAATGGTTCCACCAGGCTCTATCAAACCAGCAAACCTGGTCTCCGTTTTTTTTTTTTTTTTTTCTTTTTCCCAAATGATTTTGAGTTGTGTTCCACATTGTTCTCCCTCTCTATCCAGGATAGTCACATTAGTTTTTATAGTCATCATCATCACTCTAGTAGTCTAAGTTAGGTCACCCTGTTAAATAGTCCAGAACTTTTCTTTCTTGCCCTCAGTGCATTTGTAATTGTTTATTCAGTGTCTAGTTTGGTTAAGTCTGGGCTGTGGAACCATACTTCCTGGGTTTGAGATCAGGCTCTGATGTTTGGTAGCTATGTTACCCTGAGCTGGTTATTTAATCTCCCTAAAACTCAGTTGGGGAGCTCTGGTAGCATAGTGCCTAAGGCACTTGACTGATAACCAGAAGGCTGGTGGTTCAAACCCACCAGCCACTCCTCCGAAGGAAGGTTGGGCAATCTACTTCTGTAGTGATACCGCCTCGGAAATCCAAGGAGGGGTCACTCTGAGTTGGGGCCAACTCGATGGAACATAACAACACAACAACAAATTCTCATTTATTTCATCTGTGAAATATGAACAATCATAGTCAACCACCTCAAAGGGCAAGTGCCTATATGGAAAGCACTTAACAAGTGCTTGGAACATACTAAATAGTAATGTGACTTCCTGCAGGAAACAGTGGTTCTGTGGTAGAATTATCTCCTTCCATGCAGGAGATCTGGATTTGATTGCCAGCCTGTTCACTTCATGTGCAGCCACTGCCCATCCATCTGTGGAGATTTTTGTATTCCTGTGCTTCTGAATCAGACGTCATTGGAGCTTTGCAATTCAGACAGACTGGGAAGAAAGGCCTGGTGATCTACTTATAAAAATCAGCCATTGTAAACTCTGTGGGCCACAACTCAATTCCATTGTTCATGACCCAGGAGTCTGAGGAAAGTCCAGGGCAGCAAACAATGATTCTACTTCAAAAAAGATTTGCTGCCTGGCGGCAATGTAGAAAATGGGTTTGAGGGATCAAGACTGGAGGCAAGGAACACTTGAGAGGACTGCTTTATTTAGTCCATGTGATAATTTCTGAACAAAAGGGCAGCAGAAGGGAGAGTGAAGATAAGGATGTCTCTGTAGAGCAGGAAATTCAACAACAAATTGCAGTTAGGGGTCAAGGAGGGGCAGAAGTGGAAGACGACTGACCGTCATCTCCTGGGATCTTAAGAAGCTGGTGACCTCAGATGTTGAAACAGGAAAACAAAAGTAAATGTTTCTTTTCTTCAAGGTGGTGGAGAGGGACGGTTAAGGACATGAACACCATTGCCAGCATACATGGATCCAAATCCTAGCTCCACTTTCTCCATGGCTTAGCTTCATCTTCTCAAAAGTGGGGATGCTAACAGAACCTAAACTCAGACTTATTGTGAAGATTAAATGGTGGTTCAGTGCAAGGAGCCACACAAACACACTGAAGTGCAAACAGTCACACTATTCTGCTCACACCGCAGCCTCTGTTTGTGAGATCAAGAATCAGATGCCCACCTTCTGACTGTATTTGTAGGGGGTGGGAGGAGCAGTGAGAAATGGAAAAATGCAAGCACCTTGGAAGAACACACCATGTTAGGGCCCTTACAAATCTTGTCTGGATGAAAATTATTAGTAAGACATGTCACTGTGCTCTGTGAGCAAAATTAATTCACCAGCTCGCCAAAGGCTGTGCTCCTAAAGGTTTGAATCGTTCAAGTAATATTTCAGGTGACATTTTACTGCAGTATTTGGGCAGGATGAAGGATGGAGAAAGTGATCAGTTTCTGGCCCCCACACCAGTGTTGACATGACCTAGGAGTTTGAAGGCACTCCGGGTGGCCCTTTCCTGCGCAGACTCAAATGCAGCAGGAACGTGCGAGGGGCAGGACCTGCTGTAGAAGCAGAGTCCAGAAGGAAGGCCCCGGGGTCTGGTAATTGGAGCTGTCACCACATTTGAAATATGAGAGCCATTTAAAATAGCAGCTTCTCCTACCTCAACAGGGAGAACGTGGGTATAAGGGTGAGGACACACCGTGGGCATATTGCACAGCGTCCAGTGTGTCAGTTCTCTAAAAGGTAAAATGTTAGAGCTATGAATACTTTCAGCCATTTCTTTCTTTGGTTCCCCTCCTCAGCACCTCACATTCTGGCCAAACAAAATGGATGTTTCCTGAAGGCCCAGGCTCTCTTTTGTTTGTTTATAAAGATTCCTTTGCTTTTGCCAAAATCCTCAAAACCCTCCACTCCACCCAGCTGCTGCCTTCTAGGGCTTCAGCACTCTGCTCAAATATGGCCACTTTTAGGAAGCATTTCCTGTGTTCTTAAGGAGCTCTGGTGGTGGTGTGGATAAGGCATTTGGCTGATAACCAGAAGGTCAGTGGTTCAAACCCACCAGCCATTTCACAGAAGGAAGATGGGGCAGTGTACTTCCATAAAGATTTACAGCCTTGAAAACCCAATGGAGGTTGCTATGAGTTAGAATCTAGTCAATGACAGTGAATTTGGAGAGTTTTCTCTGACTCTTCCAGTGAGTCAGGTGTCCCTGCTCTGTACTCCCACAACTTGCTAATTTATCTCTATCACAACCTTGATGCCACTCTGGTATAACTGTCTGTCTAGTCATTGCACAACTGAACCATACACTACTATCAAGCAGGGACTCTGTCTTCCACCTTTATCCTCCGCATTTGTATGCCTGTGGTGAGGCACACTCTTGTTGCCTCTGGAGTTCCTGTGTAGTGCAAACTATTAGGACACTTGGCTACTAACCAAGAGTCTACCCAGAGGCACCTTGGAACAAAGGGTTAGTGATCTACTTATTGAAAACACTATGGAGCACAGATCTACTCTGACCCACATGGAGTCTCTGTGAGTCAGAATTGACTCCATGGATGGGAATGAAAACAGGCTCAGTGAGTTGAGTTCTGGTGAAGTGAGCCCAGCAAATATAAGCTGCATTTGCTGCCTGCCCCAACTCTGTGTTTGTCAAGCTGCTCCACCCCATTCCTGGCCAGTAAGTGCCCATGCCAAATTTTAGCATCCCAGCACTAGTCACCCCCTCATTTATTGCCCACAGGTCATTTCCTGCACCTTCTGGAGTCATGACCTAGTTTTTGCTTGGTTCGTGATCTGGTTTTTGCTTCTTTTCCTGGGCCTGTCTCCATGCCACCCTGAGAACCTGAGGACAGACTGACTTACTGGCCCTGATCCTGAGACTATCTCAGACACGGCTTCACCACCCACTCTGACTCCATCCACATGGCATTCCAGCAACCGCTTCATTTAATTATCCTGACACCCAGTCCCTAGCCCCTAGCTCACAGTTGACTTCACTGGACCCATTCTTTAAGGGAGGTCAGAATTTCATTAAGTAACTTGAGTATTTAAAGTTTTCCAAGGTAAATACATTGGTAAGGTGGAATATCAGGCAGCAAGGCAGTTTGTTTTAAAAGATTGAGTCCCTGTCTCATGCTATGTAAGTCACTCCTCCCCACTCCCACTCATTGAAATCCGGTTTCCAAAGTCAATGTCCTTCTGTGTTGCCATAGAAGATTCTACTCAGGGAATCTCAGGGCTCTTCTCCATAATGGAAATGAGAAAATAAAAAAGAAACACACCAGCAAATAATGTCCCTTTTTGCCCCGGGATGCTGTTTGCAATTATTTCTCAGAAGTGATCTTTAATTGTTTCATCTAAAGAGTATGCATCTTCTTCGCTCTGTCTTCTCTTAGACGCTTGTGAATTGAATCCAGCTATTAGTAGCACTTACTAGTTTCCTCTGAGTCTTGCTGGCTGAAGCGCCAGGCTTGGAACAACTTTTAATTTTGTTTTTAATTAAATTTCAGTTGTTTAAAATCGCTCACTTTTAATGTCATTTCTTTGCAGTCTTCAGAGGAGACAGGAGCCGTGTGCTCCTCTTTGTGCACACACAGAATCGGATGTGTATGTTTCCATGCCATGGTGCAGCCTGACTCCTGGCTGAGGCCCATAGTAGGAACAAGCAATTAGGAAAGCAGGAACAGTCACAGATTGACCTTTTGTTTATACTGCTATTTCCAAAGCTGATACGTTGTTTAAACAAGGAGTCGCGGTTATAATATTTGTTTTTGCCAGACTGTATTTGAACAAGGTAACATTTCTATGTATTTCACAATAAGGTTATCAAATAGATATAGGTAGAAATAGTATAAGAATAGCTAACATATATTAAGCATTTATGAAGTGCCAGATCCTGTTGTAAACACTTTACATATACTACCTCATTTACATTAAAAGTGAGTAATTTGAAACAACGGAAATTTAATTTACATATATTACCTCCTACATTCCTCTGAGATTATTATTCACATTTTTATAGCTGAGCAACTGTGGTCCATTTAACTGGATGGTTATCACTTGGTTAGTTAGTAGCAAGGGCAGAACATGAACACTGGCCGCCTGACTGGTTCCTGTTCTTCCACACTCTGCTAGATTCTCTCTCTGTCAGACAGAGAGGGCTTCATAATCTACATGAATGTAACAACAACAAAAAAGATAGGAAATTGTCTAGTTCTTTCCCAAAGTGAAATTATATTAGGTTAAGTTGACTCTTTCATATGGCCTCTTCTAATGCCCATCCCTGTTGTATAAACTGTGAGATGGCAGCATGGGGTTTGGTTCTGATTCACAAATTCATGGTTAGGATATTTAACTGTGCTCTTTCAGATACTTCGCATCCCAGCAAGGACAACTAAGTTTGAAAGCAAAAACTTAACTCTATGCCAAATGCCCTATGCATCCCTTAATTTAGCTAGCATCACTGGCTATACTGTGAGTTCCAACTGAAAACAGACCCCAACCTGTTTTCTATCTCAGAAACTTTACATATCTTGTTTCCTTTGCAAGGAGTATTCCATTACTTCACTGACAGTACCACATGCCAACACATGCACACACTTTTCACTTTCTCTTTCTCAGCCTTTAAGTCTAAGCCTAAATGTTACTTTCTCAGAAAGCAAGGCCTTTCCAGAGAATTTAGTGCAAAATAACCCCCTCCCACCACATACACACACACACAATCTGTTGAGTTCTCACAAAATTTTGTTCCTTTCTCCACGGCACTCATTCTCATTTGTAATCGTAAAAGTGTCTGTGCATTTACTTTCGAAATTCTCATCTCCTTCTCAACAATTGTGTACTCTCTACAGACAAGGGCTGTATCTTTCGTGTGCCCTGCTCAATACCTAATACTTGACACACATGTGGTGCTCAATAAACACTTGACTGTATGAATAAATACATTCCAAGGTTAAACACTGTATAACCAGCATGTTGAGAAGGAAGATGACAGTAGATAAAGTACAGTACCTGGAGCCTGGACACCTGGATTTCAGTACCAAGATTGCAAATAAATAATTGTATGTAACCTTGCCAGGAAACCTCTCCCCTGAAGTCTTCAACTTCTTCATTTTTGACACGAGAATGATGCTGGTAGCCTGGAAATTATGCACATACACAGAGTATAACTGAATTGAATGTCAACCACTCTGAAAAACACATACATTTATTAACTTACTTCTTTCTGACAATAATCTTATGAAGTAAATAACTTATTTCCTTTTCTCTTTTCCCCAACGAATGAAGAAACTGAATCCCAAAGACATAATGATTTTTCTCAAGATCACACAGTGGCTAAACATATCTGTCTGATCCCAGAGACT
The DNA here is from genome assembly GCF_000298275.1 of Orycteropus afer afer. Taxonomy (NCBI): domain Eukaryota; kingdom Metazoa; phylum Chordata; class Mammalia; order Tubulidentata; family Orycteropodidae; genus Orycteropus; species Orycteropus afer. The sequence goes on from NW_006921624.1 coordinate 9,563,137, forward strand.
CTGCTGTCTCTCACATCTGTTTCAAATCTGGATCAAATGACAAATTGTATGTTAAATTGTCATGCAGCGTCAGGCTAAGCAAAACTTGTCTATGATTAAGGACCATTAGTGAGTCTCCAGTTATAAGGCGAGGTACCATTGGAGATTGTGTAGAGGAAACTGTTGCTCCCTTTGTTTCCACTGGAAACACTTAAGGAATATCCTTATTCTCCAAATAACCCATTGAAAGTACCATTTGTCACTTTTTCCATCCATTCATTTTTTAAAAAAAATGTTTTCTAACTGCCTACTAAGCCCCAGCACTATATTTAGAGATGGCAGTTCAAAGATGAGTTAGAAAGGGATTCTTCCTGAGAAAGTTCACTGTTTCTGAGGAAGATAAGACAACAGTATACTTTTCTGCAAAGCCCCAAAGCTTGCCACCTAGTGGCTACTTAGAAAAGGTATACAGAAAGAATTCTAGTGCATTAGTAGTGACACTGGGAATAAGGAGAGGAGAAAGATGAGTATACTACCTCTGTCAGGTGGAAGAGGGCGTCCAGGGGAGAGGACGAGGGAAGGAAGAGTTGGCCTTTGATTGGGTCTGGGAATACAGTGATGAAGAGGAGGGCACACTAGGAAATGGGAATGGCCTAAGCAAAAGCAAGGAGGTGGGGCTGCAAAGGACACACAGGAGAGGGAGAAAATGGCACCATTTAATTGCTCGCTCCTTCCCTTCTCCACGTGCCTCACCCCATTCCAAAGACTGTTATGTTCTTAGTTGCCCTTGAGCCTGCCTTGATTCCTGGCGACCTCATGCACCACTGCACATTGCCCAGCCCTTCACCAGCCTCACACCATCATATGTTTGAGCCCATTGTTAGGGCTAATGTGTCAGTCCATCTCATTGAAGATTTCCTCATTTCTGTTGCCCCTTTACTTTACCAAACATGATGTTCTTTTCTATTGATTGCTCTTTCCTGGTGACATGTCCAAAGTAAGCAAATCTTGCCATTCTCCCTTCTAAGGGTCATTCTGGATGTATTTCTTTACATTTCAAAGGAAGGAAGACCATATTCCTCAGTTGGCAGGGACAAAGAAAGGATGAGTGAGAACTTTCAGGGCCCCTACTGTGTACTTGATAGAATAATTTTGTATCTATTCTGTGATGTATTGTTCCCCCAAGCCTTCAGAGGCTGGTGTAGTAGCAGTAGTGGTACTCTTAGTGGTTGTAATAGCAGCAGCAGCATGCCTATTCTTATTACAGAAATAATTACAAGGGTTTGCACTAACACAAACACACTGCCATCAAGTCGGATCCGACTCACAGCAAACCCTCCTTGGGTTTCTGAGGTGATAACACTACGGAAGTAAATTGCCCAACCTTCCTTCCAAGGAGTGGCTGGTGGGTTTGAACTGCCAGCCTTCTGGTTAGCAGTCAAATGCCTTAGGCACTATGCCACTAGAGCTCCTAATTATAGGGTAGATGAAGCAAATATTAAATCTGCCCTCTTTCATACTTCCAGTCCTTGTGTACTGGGTTGATGACTCTGATGACTCTGGTATTGTTCCTTCTAGAATTTTTGCTACACATACATGTCCTGTATTACTCTGTTTTTTCAAACCTGACCTAAGGTCCTTTATATTCTTTGGTGACTTCCCTCAGGAACCATGACATCTTGTTGTGACTTTACACGTAAGACCATGTGGTAGATAGTGTTGTTGCCATTGTACAGAAGTAGAGCTCAAGGTTCACAGAGTTAAATAATCATCATAAAGCCCATCAGCTGATAAAATGATAAGGCTAGTGTTCTAGCCAGTTTTATGTGGCTGTAGAGAGAAGCTTCCTCAGGCAACACTCCACCAACTCTTTCAGGAAACAGATATGAAGAATTCACTCTGCATGTGTCGTGTGCCAGAAATGGGAGTCTCATCCAGGGTGTATGCTATCTAAGCCCCAAGACTATCATTTGTCCCTCAAATAAAAATTGTGTCCTTTCTCTACTTACATTTCCCAGAATTCATAGTAGGGTTGGGCTGATGAAGAGGTGATTGCTGAGAATGCTACTGTGTGGCTAAGCTGCAGACTTCCTTTATTATATTGCTCCAGGTAACAATATTATATATTTAGGCAGCTGTTCTAAGCTGTGCCAGGCAGTGAAATCTGTTCCATCAACATAACTATTGAAACCCCTGATTTTTGGAAGCTTTGCCCCTTGTAGTCCTTTGTAGCATCATATAACAATTAGATTTAGGCTTAGCATTAATTTGAATTATTGTCCAATTTCCAGAAAATATCTCCTGGAAATGTCATGAGGATGTATTACATGTCTTTGGAGATATTAAGTATTGAATTACAATATTATGTCACCCTCTTCCTGCCATCTCCATCTCTCTCTCTCTTTCTCTCTTAACATAGTCTGATTTATGTTTCAGCTACCACCATGAGAAGCTTAGTACTTACAGAAATAGCTGGAGATGAATGTTGACAGAAGCCAAAAAAAAAAAAAAGAAGAAGCCATCCTTGTGATGTGGACGGGTCTTTCCTGAAGTGATATGAATGAGAGGCAGCATGGGATTATAAACAAGAGCTCTGGGCTCAGAGACAGGCAGAACTGGCTTCTTGTTTTGAATCTCCAACTTCCTAGCTGTGCAATCCAGACATATCACTTTAATCTCTTTCGGCCTCAGTTTTCCTATCTCTAAAATGGGGATAAAAATAGTGATTACCCTCCAGGGTTATTTCTAGGATCATATATCTAGATCTAGATTAATAGCATATATCATATATCTAGATTAATAGCAGCAGCTGTAGGGAAACTCATTTGATAAGTGCATTGTATGAGTCAAGCACAGACATAGTTACATTTAATATTCATGCAAACACTAGAAGATAAGTATTTATTCATCCTCTTTCAGATGAGGAAGGTGAAGAAAGAAATATTAAGTGTTTCCCAGTCACTCAAATGCAAAATGAGAAGAGCATCTTTTGAATCCAGACCTACCAACTCTAAGGTTTAACCTCTTCCTACTGCAACCATTTCTAGGCAAAAGGGAAAATAATAGAGGGCAAGAGATTTAGAGAGAAAAGAACACATGTGTGTGTGTGATCATGGACAAGCTCGCACACACAGAGCAAGAGACTGCAGACCCAGCCAGGTGCCTGAGCCTAATTTGGTTGTTTGGCATTGAACCCAAAGTATAGTAATGAAACAGATCCGAGGAGAAATTGCTAATGTGGTTATTCTTAGTGCTCACAGTTGTGAGCTGTCTGTGCCAAACAGCCCCTGAAGTTTGTGCAGATTCCTCAGGAAAGGCATAAAGAAGCATATCTCATAGAAAAGAAGAGCCCAAAGAGGTGGGGACAGGGCAGGGAAGGTAGTTAGTTAGGCTGGTGAGTCCAGAAGGTTCACAGGTCTGTTCACTTGTTTACTGATTCAGTCAGCCGGTTATGTCTTGGCCACAGGTTTTGTATTTTCATTCCAAATTTATTGAACCTAATATGTGCCAGGTATTCTGCTAGAGTATTTACAATGTTTCATCAGTCCTACAATAAAGCTTAAAGTAGGATCCCTTGTTTCTGCTCTACTTAACTCACCCAGGGTAACTGTGAAAATCAAAGATGATGCTGTGATAAAATGGGAGTCAGCCTAGGGAAAATGAACATCAGAACAGGAGCTCTGATGGTGTAGTGGATAAGGCACTTGACTGCTAACCAGAAGGTTGGTGGTTCAAACCACCAGCTGCTCTGTGGAAGGAAGACAGGTGATCTACTTCCGTAAAGATTCACAGGCTCGGAAACCCAATAGGGGTTGCTGTGAGTTGGCAATGACTGATGGCAGTGAGTTTGGGTTTTTGGGGGGAGGGCAGGTGAGAGCCAAAGGGCCTCTTTTTTTTAATGAATCTGATGTCTCATTGTGTCTCAGGCAGGACTGCCATGTACCACAACTCCAGGAGGCATCATGCATGTAGGATACAGTTGTCCATAGAATTATGCATATATATGCATATATACATTATTGTTTTTGTTGTGTTCCATCCAGTCAATTCCAACTCATAGCAACCTAATAGGACAGAGTGGAATTGCCTCATGAGGTTCCCATGGTTTTAATCTTTACAGAAGCAGAATGCCACATCTTTCTCCTGTGGAGACACTGGTGGGTTCAAACTGTCTACCTTTCAGTTAATAGCTGAACACTTAACCACTGTGCTGTAATTATACAATTACATATACATATATAAAGTATACAATAATTATTGAATATATGGAGGTATATACATATATAGGTATAGATATAGATATATATATACTTATACATAGAATACATTATTTGCTGTGTAAATTGTGCCCCCTGAAATAGTATAAAACTTAAGCCCTAGCCAGGTACTGTCCCGACTCTAAGCAATTCAAATGCATTTCCTCTAATGATCACAGAATCCCTATGAAGTAAGCATTATCCCCATTGTACAGATAAGGGAATGGAGGAGGCCTATTGAGATGAAGTGATTTGTTCCAAGGTCACATAGCTATTCAATGGCTGGACTGGCATTTAATCCAAACATGTATGACTCTGGAGTCCACCTCTTTCCCTCACTTCTAAACTCTTGTCTTACTTGGGCAGCTGACAGAGAAGGAGATTTTTCAGTATTATGAAGTCAGAGCTAAGGGACCTTTGAGTTTTGGGAACGACTGTCCACTGTTATTCAAGAAGCACTTATCTTAGATCAAAAAGAAATCCAATACTGAGGTTGGGTCTGAGGTAGGAAGTCCCAATGAAGCAATGAAGAAAGAAAGAAGGACAAAAGATAAATTTTTCAGTTAAAAATAAATAGCTGCTTTCAATCTTTGACCAAATTTCTTCTTTAAAAAATTTAATGAGTAGAAGAAAAATGAGAAGCCCTTCATGCCTTTGTTCTTTGCCGACTTGCCTTAGCTTGGTACCTAATTATTATATCTCTGTGAGAAAAATAAATTTTTTGAAATGTCGAGACTTCAAATCTGTTTTGTCCAGACCCAGACACCCCTACTCAACTTTGAAGCAAGGCCAGGGGTACAGTCAGTCATGTGGAATTATGTGACAATCTGTTCTAGCCAGATTGTGATCACCATTTGACATGGGAAAGATAGAAAATAGTAGGAACAAAACAATTGTGGATCTGGTAGTTCAGGGTAACCCCCATTTGTGGGGAGTGGCTTTGATACAACTTTATTTGGAAATAATTACTTTCTAAAATAAAACACCCAAAATACCAATGACCTTTTCATCTCCATGCTTCTTCTCTGGGACATCTAGCCACGAGTTCTTCAAGGTTTCTTCCATAACATGGACCTCTCGTAGTTATCGGTGTGTCCTTTTCCCAGCAAAGAAAGTCTAGCCTCATGACAACTCACCTACCTCCATGATTCTCTTCTTCATTGTCATTGTGAAATCTAAAATGAGCCTTTTGTTATGAGTGGTGGCCCTTGGATTTTGGTCTGGGTCTGACACTTTCAGCTGTGTGTCCTTGGGTAAGTTGATTCACCTCTCTGATCCTTCCCTCACAGTGTGGAGATGTGAGTCACAGAATCTAGGTTCTAGTTGTAGATTTTTCAGTTATAGGATCTTGGACACATCCCTCTCTTTCCTTAGCTCTGAGTTTTCTTATTTCTAAAAGGAGGGGATCTGACCACAGTCGATCATGTGTTCTCAAAAGAGATGATGTCACTCAAAAAGGGCAAAACTTGATTCTTTGGGTGCAAAAAAAGTCTTATTGTTTGTATGTGTAAAGCACAGTATATTCATAATGCATACACAGTATATCTATGATATGCAATTTTCAGGAAGGGGAGTAATTAAAGACATAGGCTCCTTAGAGGGTGATAATGAAAAAAGGTTGAGAAACACTGGGCTGGAGGGACTCAATGCTTTCTAATATTCTTTAAGCTTAAATATGTAACTTCATTAATATCTGTATTGGATTGAGTAATGTCCCCCAAAAATTAATGTCCTTCTCAGAAATTTGGAATGTGTCCTCATTTGGAAACAGGGTTGGCATTTACTAGTAACATCCCTTAATCTTTTGTTCTTCTTAGTGTCATCATCTACCTTGGTCAAGTTGTGCACACTTCACACATATTCCATATTGCCGTTCCAGTCAGCAAAAATAACAAATGGGGGTTGGTGCAGATGTAATTAGGTTAAGATGATATCATACAGGAGTAGTGTGAGCCCCCCATCTAGGACTGGTGTCTTTGTAAGAAAAGAAGAGAGATAAAACAATATAAACACAAAGGCAGAGACTGGAGTTATGTTGCTACAAGCCAAAGAATGCCTGAGGTTACCAGAAGCTTGAAGAGGCAAGGAAAAACTCCTCCCTGGGAGTTCTGGTAGTGTAATGGCTAAGGCACTTGACTGCTAACCAGAAGGCTGGAGGTTCAAACCCACCAGCCACTCCTCAGAAGGAAGGTTGGGCAATCTACTTCCGTAAGTGATACTGCCTCAGAAACCCAAGGAGAGGTCAGTATGAGTCGGTGGCACATAACAACAACAACAGATTTCAGAGGGAACACGATCCTTCCAACACCTTAAATTCAGAGTTGTAGCCTCAAAAACTGAAAGAATGAATTTCTGTTGTCTTAAGCCACCTAGTTGGTGGTACTTTGTTACAGCAGCCGTGGGAAACTAATACAGCATCATTCAGTTTCGATCTGTTGTGTGATTGCTACAGCAGATTCCAATCTTAACCAAGCTTATCTCTTCTCCAGAGATTGAAAATAGCAATTTCATATAAAATGAACAAAAGGAAAGAGGTTGACCCTCTTTAAAATAGCCCCTTTAGATGAATGCATGGTGGAATTTTTTCAGTATTTTTCTTGCTTCTTTCTTCTCGTCATTTGCCTCATATTCACATGCTTTAGCAGAATTGCATATGCATTATGATCCCTCTGCTGCTCCTTCTGTCCATTCAATGATGCTGGGAGTGTTCTGAACCAGGCCAGGTAGAAGATTAAACTTCTGGGAGAGGGTTGCAAATACAGCAGGGTTTTATCCTGGTTCCCACAAGCCCCCAAGGGATCCATGGCTAGGACTGTATTTCACCACTTGATTATCTTTATCCTGCTATGCATTTTGTTTATATACTTGAAAACTTTATTCAGAAAAAGAATTTGTATGCTTCATCTGACTACCAAAGAGATCCACGGCACATACAGGCATGCACACGTATACACACATGGTTAATAAATGGAGCAAATGGCTAGTTTAAGAGATACGTGTTGTGAATTAAGACATAAGTCAAGATGTTGTCCAATAAAACATAGGTAGAGACAATCACCTGGAATAGGAGTTTAAAATTGGTCTCAGGCAAACAGGGAGAAATGACAGAGGGAAGAAAGCTGGAAGGGGAGGACCAAGAGGTGAAGGTGTAGAGATGGTAGCTGATCACTCCTCATAGGCACTTGGTGAGAGCCACTTCCACTCTTGCCCAGAAGACCATAGGAGCTGTTCCACTCACAGAAACTCAGAGCTCCCAGCTATCCAGGCCCTCTCTGCCCACTCTCACAAACCTTCATGCTGTTAGGGACAACCAGTCCCCATTTCTGCAGAGCTTGGTCTCAATCCTTAAATAGCTGCCACTTGAGGGTAAGTGGGTGAAATATATTCAAGTCTGACTTGTGTCTTGTGTACTAGGAAGAGGGATGGGAATTGGTGCATTCCTTGTGGGTCTTTTGTGTTAAGAATAGATGGGCTTCTTATCTTTGTTTCATCACAGAGTTCTTTTTCATCCTGTGCTGGGGAAAGGTATTTCTCCCAGGTCCAATACCCTGCCGGTAGAATCCGGGGGGTGATACATGATGTAACAGAAGGAAGGGAACCTTTAGCTGTTTTTCACCCAAAGGAAGAGAAGAAGAAGGGGAAAAAAAAAAAAAAAAGTGTGTGTGTTGGGGGGTAGGTGGACAGAGAGAAGTGGATTGTTTAAGCCAAAAAGAAAGTCATTGCACTTAATTTGTGAACATCATTATTCAGCTATGTGATCTTTCATTCCTTAGCTTGTCATTCACCACTGTGGCCAGAGTCTTCTTTTAAATTCTCCTGTCCACAGTTCTCAGAGGTTTGTTTCAAGACTCAAGGTGTAATGAAAGGAATTTGCAGACACTATCTGGCTTTCCAGGCAATTTTGTCTGGTGATACCACCTTCCATAGTATTTTTAGTTCTCATCTGTAGCTTTCTGTTTCTTTAGGGCCCTGTGTGCCTCTGGCTTCTCAGAGAACACTACAGAGTGGCCTGAGCTCCCCAGTTCACCCCTGATCTATACTGCACAATTACAGAAGCAGGCTTATAATCAATGTAATTGAAGATCAGAGTTAATGAGGACCTCTGTGCCTGTGCAGTCCCCTGAGCAACGCCAGGCTTCACATGCTAGATAAGGAAATGATTGGGCTGAACTGAAAATTCATTTGGCTAATTAGATGATATATATTTCCACAAGCCAGTGGGAGAAATATATATATATATATATTTTAAAAATAAGGGAACATGACATTTTGAAGTTGAGATTTTGGCAGAGATTCATTTCAGTCATTGCTTTCTGGGGAGATCTATTTGAGCACAGAACAGAATCTCATAGCACCCAAAAAAGGGAAGGTACTTTTAATCTAAAGTCTAGAAAATAAAACAGGAGGTCCAGAAGAAAACTAGAGAAATATGAAACACATGGAGGAATGCATTTTCATTCCTTTTCTATGTAGTTTTTATTCCCAAAATAATGCTGGAATTTACTCTGAGAAATATGCTTACTAGTCTTTGACCTCATTCCCTCTCTCTCTCCTCACACACACATGCGCGCACACACACACACACACACACACCTATCCATGTCCCAACAGCCCCAGCATCTTGTAAACTTCCAGTGCATCCTAAGCACTATGATGGTTGCAGAGATGATTGAGGTATGGTCCCAACTGGGAAATAGGAAAGAAAAATGGAAACCCTCACACTTTGTCTTAGTGTTGCCATCCCTGATCTCCACTCCTGGATTTAAGCTCTCAGTGGACTGAAAGCATAATTTTATTCATCTAAAACCTAGGAAAGAGCCTCGCACATAGTAGATGCCTTGTTTGTTAAGTGAACAAACATATACAAAGATAAATGAATGCATGAATGAATCTAGCACAGCATACGTTGTTGCTGTTGTTGTTGCTGTTGTTATGTGTTGTTGAGTCAGACCTGACTCATAGCAATAGCAACCCCTCTTTGGGTTTCCGAGGCTGTATCACTACGGAAGTTGATTTCCCAACCTTCCTTCTGAGGAGTGGCTGGTGGGTTTGAACCGCCAGCCTTCTGGTTAGCAGTCAAGTGCCTTAGGCACTACTCTACCAGAGCTCCCTAGTTGCATGAAATACCTGGTAAGGAATAGTGAGGTTAGGAGGAGGATCCACTAGCTCTGCAGTTAATCCTTGAGGGGTAAATACCACCCAGGTATGTTCTAGAGAAGACAGGTAGTTCACTGTGCCACACCTGCTTCACCTCATTTGTTGTTGTTCTCATCTTTTAATGTGTAGCTTAAAGGCTACTTCTTCCATGGTTCCTCTCTGACCTCCCTCATTGCTTGCCTTTATCTCTAAAGGTGCATTGCTTTCAGGCAGTTCTTACCACATTCTCCAACTCAGTTGTTGATTCTGACTCTCGGCAACCTCGGGGTTGCAGAGTAGAACTGCTCCGTAGGGTTTTCTTGGCAGTAATCTGTATGGAAGCAGATCAGTAGGCCTTTCCTCTTCTACACCACTTGGGTGGATGTGATCTGCTAACCTTTTAATAGTAAAGCACAAACCATTTGCACCGCCCAAGGATCTTTACCATGTGTGCCACATTGTATTATAAACTCTACATTGTGTTAT
>NW_006921624.1:9573483-9574871 GCF_000298275.1 Orycteropus afer afer
TTGTCCATGATACTCTCCAGGGATTGTGCTCATTCCTCATTCATTTTTATGTCTATTTATTACACTGAGAGGGAGTTAATAAATGTTTGTTAGTTTAATGAACAGCTATGTGGATTAAGTCTTGGTGACTGAATTTTGTACAGAGTTACTTCTTCTCACTATCTGATGTCTCTTATGCCCTGTCACGCTGAATGCCTCTACCTTTGCTCCTGCATGAGCCATCCACATCACATGCCTCTGGGCTCAACTGGAGCTATGTTAGCAAAGTTGAAGTTTTGGTTTGAAAGTAGGGAGACTCTGAATGGCTAATCTTATATTCTGACTCTCACAGGGTGAAAAAAAAAATTTACTATGAGATCAGTACAGAGGCATTCCTGCTTGACAATCCCATGAAGGGAGCTGAACTTTCCTCTAGTCAAGGATGGAACTTTGATTTCATTAATTCACTCGACAGACATTCACTAAACTTGGAGTATATGGCAGAAATTTTACTGAGGGCTGAATTGATAAGGACTAATGAGTCATGGAAGGAGCTCTGGGGGATGGTAAGGCACTTGGCTGCTAACCAGAAAGTTGGTGGTTCAAACCCACCAGCTGCTGTACAGGAGGAAGATGAGGCAATCTACTTCCATAAAGATTTACAGCCTTGGAAACCCAATGGGGGTTGCTATGAGTCAGAATTGACTCAATAGGATTAGGTTTAATGAATCATGAAGGATCCCTCGTGGCATAACGGTTAAGTGCTTGACTGCTAACTGGAAACTGATTATTTGAACTTACCCAGTGGCTTCTCAGGAGAAAGACTTGGTGATCTGCTTCCATAAAGCTTACCGCCAAGACACCCCTATCAGGCAGTTCTAGTTGGTCACATGGGTTCAATATGAGTCAGAATCTACTAGACAACACTTGACAATAACAACAATGAGTCATGACCTCTTCCCTACAGAGAATCACAGTCTATCTGAGTAAGGACGACCCTCCAACATCATGCCATGCCCACTAGAGAGAAATGCACAGAACCAGAGACAGAGTGAATCATAGGAGGCCATTTTGTTTGAGATCCAAAGCCTCTGATTCTCAAGACAGTTCAGAGGATAGGTGACCCTCCGCTTCAGATGCTGCAAAACCTGGGATCAGTTTCTCCTTTTGCCACTTACTAGCTGTGCAGATGTTGCCAGGTCAGTTTCTTCCTGAGCCTCATATTTTCCTTCTGTAAGAATGAGCAATAGCTAATCTGTAAGGCTGTTTAAAGATTAAGCAAGCAAAATGTGTGACACATTCATCCCAGGGCCTGCATAGAGAGGACACTCAAAGGAAAATTGTTCCCTGCTGCCATTACACCTACGGTATAACTCTGTGTATCATCTTTGTAGAGAAGTTTAGCATAA
>NW_006921624.1:9575606-9579215 GCF_000298275.1 Orycteropus afer afer
AGAGGCTGAAATAGGCAAAGGAGGGCCTCCCCCTGGAGCCATGCTCTGATTAGACTTCTGCCCTCCTGAACTGTGAGAAAATGAATGTCCATTCTCTAAAGCCACCCACTTGAAGTGCTTCTGTAACAGTAGCGCTAAGAAACTAAAACATCCCCCTAAAACCTCCTGCATTCAGTCTTTGCCTCTGTGTCCACTTTCTGGGGAACCCGACCCGAGGCAGATGCATTGTCTCATTTCATCTTCATATGAACCCTGTGAAGGATTTTTCAAATCAGAATTTGTTTTCTTGCCCAAGTTTACAGATGTAGTAAGTAGCAGAGTGAGGATCTGAATCCATGTCTTGCTGACTTTGTTCTCTTTATCACTGCACGGTGTAGCTTTCCTGAGGTAGTGAGATTAGCCAAAATCAGCCCTGGGACACAATTCAATAGCCATCCCTCAGCCTTTAGTGAGTATAAATACAAGAATTATCCATTTAAACAGCATGACTGTGCTTTTTAAAAGAAAAATATGTAGTTGATACTGATGTTCGGTGCCTTGCACACAGACCCATGTGAGATGTTTCTGCTTGGGCTTAGTTCCAGAGGGGAAAATGTGGCTTTGCAGATAGATTTGCATATCCTCTCTTGCCAGAAATTTGAAATATGGAATCCATCAGACTCCTCTTTTGCTTTAGCTGCCAAGGACTTTAGGGCCAAATGTGGTCATTTCCCTATCTCAGTCCTTGATACTATTTACTCCTTCTGCTTCACACATGCTTTCATTCTGACCAGAACTCACATTGTCCATTGTACTTTACTAAGACCCCATTCCATAGGGTGGATATAAACCATAGTATTTGTGTGCATTTGAGGAGATAATCATTGTCTGCTAAGCCCTTAGCTTCTGAATGAGAAACTTCTTTACCCATAGCCTTAGATCCTCTGGCAGCCGGACAAGGTCTGATGTGACCCTGCCTTCCCTGGCCATTGCCTATTGGACCACAGCTGGGCACCAGATCCCAGGATCAGCCAACAGGTCTGATGTGACTTGACAGAGGGAGCTCTGTCAAACTAACATACTGCTTACTGCCTGAATCCATTAGTTCCGTCTTTGGGGAATTGTACAGTTTTTTGCTGCTTGATAGTGAGGTTGTTCTTGTTGTTAGGTGCTGTTGAATCATCTCCAACTCATAGCGACCTTATGTACAACAGAATGAAACAAACACTGCCTGGTCCTGTGCCAGCCTCATGATCCTTGCCATACCTGAGCCCATTGTTGCAGCCACTGTGTTGATCCATCTTGTTGAGGGCTATTTGAACAATTTATCTTAGTAAGATCAACACAAGGCCAATCCCCAAGAGGCAGAGGTTAAAGATGACCCAGATGTCCAAACTACTGTGCCACTCCATCGTTTCAGACATGAACTCCTCCTCCTCCTCTTAGTAATCTCCCCTCCATCTTAAGGTTCTGTATTTCACTGTGACATTTCACAGAATTCACAGACACCCAAGAGATCATCTCACATAGTGGTGGTAGAGGCTGGGAGGCTGGCAGGCTGGCAAGTCCCAGGTCTGTAAGTAGATCTGGAGGATCCTCCCACTTCTCAGGGTTTGATGAACCTAAATCAGCAGATCAGATGACGGCTGCTGTCTCAAATCCCCACATCCAGGGGTGAGATGATGATGTGCCAAAATGCACAACTGGAGCAAGAGGGGGAGCAAACCTTCCCAGGATAATCTTGTATATACCTTCAAGGAAGCTAAGGATTGTGATTTGAGTTACACCCTCCAGCAAGGTGGGTCTCAAGATACATACCACCTGTGCTGCTCCAACAGAAATACCCCAAGTGGATGACTTTAACATCAGGAGTTTAAAAGCAGCTACTCAGTTGCTCATGGCAAATTCCACCATGGAGCAGATTGTCAGTCATTGTAGGAGATAACTACTACCAGCTGCCCAGCCAAGTTGACATATGACCTTAACTATCACACCACCCTAAACAGACATGGATAATAGAATCTACAATTCATCACAAAATGGAGGACAGTGGCTAGAAGGGCAACATCAGGTAATTCACCACAAGGCCCTTCCCCTTCTTTGTTGACCCTCCACTTTACCAAACATGACATCCTTCTCCAGAGAATGGTCCCTTCTGACCACATGACAAAAGTAGGTGAGACGAAGTTTGGCCATTCTCTCTTCCAAGAAACATTCCAGCTGTACTTCTTCTAGGACAGATTTGTTAGTTCTTTTAGCAGTCCATGAGAGAGGTAGACTTAGACAAGCTGAGTCACATTTATTGTAAAAACAATTTTAAAATGCTCACTGCTGAGGTCCCTTGATCAGCCATGAATCTAGACTCACCCTCTAGTTCTGTATTTGTGAAGCCTGATCTTATCTGGGCTCTTTTTGTACATTTGCTTTACTGCTGTATGTATGTAGTTACCATTTACATACAATATATGAGCACTCTAAAAAGGTTTCTATCCTTTGTCCTCCCCAAAAAAATGTGTATGTGTGTGTGTATAATATGTGTCTGTGTGTATGGCTATAATATATGTATATATATATATATACACACATATGTGGATTAATGAAGAGCATATCAGAGCAAAGATTACAATGCTAAGGTCTTTTCTTTGGCCTACATAAGCTTTCAAGAACAAATTTCAATCATCATTTAAAAGCCAGTTGATAAAAATAAAAATCTGAATTTTCAACCTCTTTCAAAGAAAATCAGAAGAGCTGGCACCACTGAACATTGGTGCCATGTGGCAAGAACTGGTTGGTGCTGTGTCATAACTGTTCCATTCTGATGGAGCCTGCAGTGTCCAGTTCACCCCAAACTCCACTTTTCCCTCTTATTTCCCAACATGGAGGGATTGTTTTCACTGCCTGGTGCTGCTGTTTTCCTTAGGGCTTTTAGAGATTCCATTGGCCCAATCTCTCTCTCTTTCCAAATCAAAATGAGAAACAAAACAAAAGCCAGCCCAGGAGGGTTAGGTGATATCCCTCTTAGACTCAGCCAGTCCTTCCTGTTGCTGACTCCTGTGGGCATTAAGGGTCTCTTGTTCGATAGGGAATACCTGGGTAACAGGGATATTAGCTGTTTTTGTTTCTTTTAAAATCTAATATTTAATCATTCTTTATTAAAACAAATCAAGCATCAGCCAAGCATTTTGCCTACATTAATTGTTTTCATTCTCACAATAAATCTATGATCTGAGTTTGTAATTCTTGTGTGTAGATGAAGTAAGCAAGGCCAACAGACTGAATGAGTTAGTCACACAGGTAGTAAGAGTGGAGGTAGCATGTGAAGCCATGCTACCTTGGTCCTATGGTCCTAACTCTTAACCACTATGCTGAACTGTCTCCTGCCTGACTTATCTCTGTCTCTTTTGCCTCCGGACACCATGACTGGCATATGAGAAACACTCTGCATATGTCTGTAGACAAGTGAAAATAGGTGATCTTGACTGGGGGATTGTATGCACCTGTCTGTGTTCCTGGCCTATAGCACCAGCAGTAAGACACATCTGCACCCTAAAACTGGGGAGAAAGTAGCTGTCTTTCTTTCTTTTCACCCACAGGGAGCAGCTTCGTGGTAAGTGAAGGGAGCTACCTGGA
>NW_006921624.1:9580014-9591780 GCF_000298275.1 Orycteropus afer afer
ATTTAAATTAAAAAAAAAAATTGAATAAAATAAAAAATTCAGTTGCCTAGTCACTAGGCTGGCACAAGACTGGGCAGTGTTTCATTCTGTTGTTAATACAGTCTCTATGAGTTGGAGCTGACTCAATGATACCTAACAACAACAATAACAACAACGGTCACCATAGCCTCATATTAAGTGTTCCATAACCACATATGACTGGTGGCAGCTTTTTATAACAGCATAGTTATAGAGAGTTTCTATCAATGCACAATTTTGGACAGTGCTGCAACAGACCAGTAAACAGATAAATTCAGTCATGTGAAGATAAATGCTGAGGGGGAGGAATAAATCAAAATACAACGTAGAAGGAGTGCTGAGGGAATGAGGATGAGGTTGCTACTAGACAGAGGGTGGTCCCTGAGGAGAAGGCATTTGAGCAGGCACCAGAAAGAGGGCCCTGAGGAAGAGTGCCCTAGGCAGAGGGGACAGCAAGAGGCAAAGCTCTGCGATAGGAACACATGAACTGCCCTTTGTTCAGCACCAGCAGGGAGATGGGCCTGGCCTGAGAGGACAGCAGCTAGGAGTAGGAGGTAAAATCAGAGAAATGGTGGATTGAGAAAAGGGTGTACCTAGGGTCATCTCTGGGATGACAAGGACTTTGAATTTTACTGAGTGAGAGAGGAAGCCATTGGAAGATTCTAAGCAAAAGACCCACATGATCTGGCCTACATTTTAAAAGGACCACCCTGGCTACTGTGTGGTAATTCAATTTAGGGGGAGTTCTAGGACACCATTACTTTAATCTAAGCAAGAGTTGGTGGTATCATGGACCACAGTGGTAAGAGGAGAAGACAGTTAATGATCAGATTCTCGATGTATTTTGAGTGTAGATTTGACATGATTTGTTATTGGATATGGGATGTGAGAAACGGAGATCATGGACGATTCCAAATTGTTTTGTCTCAAAAGCAGGGCAAATGGAGTCATCGTTTTCTGAGACAGGGGATGCCGTAGGAGATCAGAGTAAGAATGGTGGGGGTCAAGAGTATTGTTTTAGATATGATACGTATGATATAATTATTAAACACAAACTGATAAAGAATAAGCATTTATATCTATAAGTAGAATTCAAAAAAGAGATCTTAGTTGGAGATAGAAATTTATGAGTCAACGGGACATAGAAGATATTTAAATCTGTGAGACACTATCTTATTTAGTACTATTCAGTAAATGGATGATATCCTAGTCATAGTTGTTCAATAAATGGTAGATACAGGCAGTGCTCAGGTTATAAATGAGATCTGTTCATAAGTGTATCTCAAGTCGAGTTTGTTGGTAAGTCAGAACGGTTGCATATGGTTCTTTTTTAGTCTTATTTAGTGCAAGAAAGGAGCGCTAGTGGCACCATGGTTAAGCACTTGGCTGCTACCTGAAAGGGCAGTGAGTCGAGCCCACCAGCTGCTCTTCAGGAGAAAGAAGTAGCAGTCTGTCATAAAGATTTACAGCTGGGGAAACCCTGTGGGGAAGTTCTGCCCTGTCCTATGGGTGGCTATCAGTCAGAGTTGACTCAATGACAGTGGGTTAAGTTTGGTGCAAGAAAAGGCTGGAAATCTTTTTAATAATTTAAAAGCTGCATGTGCAGCAAGTGAAGGTGATTGTGATAAAGATGTTGTTGTGAGTAGGTGTTGGTTCATTCATTTCAAAGTGAGGGCAAATTTATATAACATTAAAGGGCAAGCATGAGTTATTCATTAAATCAGATGTTCCTAACTCAAGATGTATTATTGTCCACAAGTACAGAAGTCGGAATCAGAGAGAGGAACAGACTTGCAAATGTCACAAAGCAAATTAGACATGCACCTAGGATTAAAACCCTAGATCTCCTTACTTCCCCTCCTCTGTTCCTCCCACAATCCCATACACAGTCCAGGAAATTTGCAATTTGTACCCCTTACTTTCCTCTGGAACTTCCAACAAGAGTCTGATCGGCTTGCCTGAAAAACTCATTGCAGCAATGCATGATGACATCCTTGCGTACAGCCAGTGGGTCCCAGCACCCTAGGTCGAGTCGACCCTCTCCTCAAGGACTCCTCTGCTTTTCAATGGGGCACAGTTTCGGGAATAAGGAGGAGGTTTCTCCAGACTAAGCCTTGTGTCTCTGCAGGGAAGGACCAGGGTTTCACCTTCTAACCATTGATAGCTCTTCTCCTCTTGTCAAGAGGATGCTCAAAAAAAAAAAAAAATTCACTGCCATTGAGTTGATTCTGTCTCATAGCAACTTTCCAAGGCTATAAATCTTTACAGAAGCAGACTGCCTCATCTTTCTTCTGTGAAGTGGCTTGAGAGTTGAAACCACCAACTTCTTGGTTAGCAGCCAAATGCCTTAACCACTGCACCATCTGAGCTCCTTTAGAAATCTGCTCTGACTTCATTTTTTCAGTCTTTCCATAGACCTATAGGGAACTATTTGAAAATTCGTCTTAGCTCTGATACATCACATGACCAGACAACTTAAGCTTCTTTCTCTTAATCAGGACTTTTAGGTATTTAAAGCATTGGCACCTTAAGCGGTACCTTGGTTGCCCTCAACACACACATACACACAACCTACATTCTTGATTTTCCTCCACGCAAAAGTCAGATTAGCCCTTTTGGAATTTTGTACCTCAGATCTCTTAAATTCTTCATTTTTCTTTTTCTTTACTTAAAAAGAAGGTAAGATTATTGGTGGAAGGTAACAAAGAGAGCTTCTTCTTTGCCTTAAGGCCTTCCTGCTTGCAGCCCAAATAGACAAAGTGGTGAGGGGCCAAGGGTTTGACATTCCCGTTTTCCAGCTGGTCTGCTTTCCAGTGTGAATTCATGGCTCGTGATGATCTTCTCCAACAGCTGCAGGCTTGAGGGCGTCATTCCAAACAGTGGGTCATCCTGAAATCAGGCAAGCATTTGCTAGTTTTGAAGATAGTCAGCTCTTCCATCAGTATCTCTAGCATTAAACACACACAGACACACACACTTCAGAGCTGGAAATGTCACTAAATCCACTGGTTCCACCTCCTTAATTTTATGCTGTTGATAGACGCTCAGAAAAGAAGAGTGATATGGGACCACGGTCACACAGCCAGGAGTTGGCAGAAACAGTATTTATCTTCTGGAACCCACATTCTAAATGAGTGTTTCTCAAGCTTCAGTAGGTCTAGAGTGGGGCCTGACATTCTGCATTGGTGATGCATCTGGCCTAAGGACTACACCTGACACAGCAAGGCTCTGAACACTCTTCCTACAAATATTATTGGTGTTATTAGCTGCCATCAAGTTGGCCCCATTTCATGGTGATGCCATGCACAAAGAAACAACACACTGCCGGGTCTGCCATTCTCATGATGTGTTGTGCATCGCATCAGACCATTGTGATCCCTAGCACTTTCGTTGGCTAATTTTTTTTTTTTTTAATTATTGAGATTTGTGTGAGAGTTTGCAGAGCAAATTTGTTTTCCATTCAAAAATTGATACACATTTTGTCTTGTGATGTCTATTGCAACCCCCACAATGTAACAATACTCTTCCCACTTCCTCCCTGTGTCTACCATTTCTCTTTGTCTTATTTCCTATGCCTTCCTGTCCTCTGAGATTTACCCGTGAGCAAAGGCTGCCCTTTTGATCTGGTATGGTTGATTCTCTAATGGCTGTGTACCCCCACCCACCCCCACCACCACCACTATTGTTCACTTTAAAGGCCTGTCTATCATCTGGCTGAAAGTTGAGCCATGGAATGAAAACCCATCCCTCAACAGGATGGATTGACACAGTGACTACAGTGATGGGCATAGCAATGATTGTGAGGATGGCAGAGGACCAGACACTGTTTCTCTCTGTTATACATAAGGTCTCTGTTTGTTGGAACTGACTTGAAGGCACCTAACCTAACCTAACCTTCAGAACAGTTAGCAGTGGTAGGTAGACACCATCTAGTTCTGGTTACAGGGTCATGGAGACTGGGGTTCCTGAGGTTCATTAGTTCTTTGGACTAATTGTTTCCTTTAGTCTGTGCTTTTCTTCACCTTGCATTGCTCTGGGCAGGGAGAGACCAATAGTTGCATCTTAGATGGCAGCTCATAAGCTTTTAAGACCCCAGTCGATACTCACCAAATTAAGATGTAGAACATTGTCTCTGTGGACTATGTTATTTCACTGGCTGACTTTTCAAAGTAGATCTCCAGGTCTTGCTTTCTAGTCTGTCTCATTCTGGTAGGTCTGCTGAAATCTGTTCTCCATCATAGCAATATGCAAGCTTCTACTGACAGACAGATGGTGACTGCACATGAAGTCACATAGTGTCTGGGAATTAAACCTGTCTCTCCTGCATAGAAGGCAAAAGCTCTACCACTAAATCACCAATTCTATTCTCACAGTGAAGGGCCCAGCTACCAAATTTGAAAATTTAATTACGCTGAGAAACCATGCTAACTCTGTCATCTCATCTACCTCTGTTTGCCAGATCCCCTTGGCTCTAGCCATACCAACCAGTTGCAGTTCTCTGATGGCCCTATGCCCTCCTATGCCTCTGTTGTTTTTCATAGGCTATCTTCTCCACATGTAGTACATTTCTCCTGCTTCTACTGTGAGGCAGTGGTTCCTTTTTATTTTTAACCATTCAATCCAAAGATATTTCCTTCTAGAGACATTCTCTGACCCCCCCCATCTGGCTGAATTAAGGAGTCATCCTCTGAGTTCTCATGGCCCTCTGGGTTTTCCTCTGCCATAGTTCTTATCTCTTGGTAGTATGTTTTGCTGTTCTTCTCTTGTTTGGATCTGTCACCAGACTATGAGTTTTTTTTAGGGTGATTGGGAATGCAAAGTATAAGTCTTGTTCAACTCTGTATCTATGAAACTTAGTGTACTGCCTCACATGTAATTGTGCACAGAGAGGAATGAAGGAAGTATGAGAAGAAGGAAGGGAAGAAGAAGGGAGAGAGGAAGGAAATTTCCTTTTCCATGGTCTTTGAAGGGAGCTCTGGTCATAGTGCCCAAGGCGTTTGACTGCTACCAGAAGGCCGGCAGTTCAAACTCATCAGCTACTCCTCGGAAGGAAGGTTAGGCAATCTACTTCTGTAGAGATACAGCCTTAGAAACCCAGGAAGGGGTCGCTATTAGTCAGAAACAACTCAATGGCAATGGAAACAATTTTATACCCAATTTTCATATCTTCCTCTGTATCAATCTCTATATATATTCACATTAAATATTCTACTAGTCAAGATAAATTTGATCACCAAGAACTATCTAACATCCAGTCATATGGCCTCTGTGATGATCTGGTTTCGCTGTCCATTCAGGCACATCTCTAATACCCCTCTTTGCATTCTCCACTGTGCTCACACTCACGATTTTCCTCCAAACATCCCATGTAACATCTCATCTTCTGACTAGAGTTCAGGCTCCTCCCTCTACCTCAAATGCCTTCTACCTTTTAATTATCTTCCTTCAAAAATTATACTAACTTAAGCTTAATAGCCCCTCATTCCCTATGGGTAGAATGGATAAGTTCTTCTGCAACATCATAAAAGCTTGTTGATGACTGAAAACTTGATTAAAAATAGGATTATTATTTGGAAACTTGTCTCTCCTGCTAAAGTATGAGCTCCTTAAAGCCAAGGATGCATGTTATATATCTCTGTCTCCTTCTTACCCCAATGTCCAGCAGATTGCTTTACTCATGCAAGTCACTCAAGGCATAAAGGGATGGAACTTGTCAGTAGTAAAGAAGTGTAAATGGGAGTATGAGGTCCCTGTATATATTTTCATCTGGCTTGACTGAGACTCACTTTGTAAAATTTATTTCAATTTGTTAGAATCGATTCAAGCAAGATTTTCCAAATTCCACAACTCATAAGTCTGTGCATTAAGTGCTATGGAAAACCACAGACAAATTGGATGTTTCTGCCTTTATAACTTCACATTGTAACAGGTAAAAAGAATTTCCACATAAATAGTTATTATAAAATACACACTCTGGGACAAACCAAGAATGAGGCATTAGCAAAGCATCTCATACCTGCAAAACAGAAGGCATTATAGAAGTGGATTTCAGAAGATAACATCATATCATGAAGGAGATGATCATTTAGCTGAGTCCTTTAGAATTGATAGGGAGTATGAGTAGTGAGAGTGCTTCAGGAAGAGGAATCTGCATGATTGAATAACAGCAATACTACACACAGAATGGACTGTGATGCAACACCAAAGAATAATGATGAATCTGTGAAACACCTCGTAACATGGATAAACCTAGAGGATGTTATGCTGGATGAAATTAGTCTATCACAAAAGAACAAATATTGTTGGAGACCACTCATAAAAGCTCTTTCACTGATGTCAAGTTGGTTCTGACTCATAGTGACCCTTCCTTGGGTTTCCAAGACCACTCCTGTAAAAAGTTAAGAAAGGGTTTATACACAGAAAGAATAATTCTTTGAAAGTTACCAGGAGTATGAGGGAGGGAGGGAGGGAAGTCACTAACTAGAGGGTGGATACATATTAAAAGTAACTTGGGTGATGGGAGAGGCAATATACAATAAGAAGTTCAGTGCAAAATGATCAAGGCAGAGGAAGACACAGGGAGAAGCACAACTATTAAAGGTGAAAACGATAAATACTATTACCACTCCCCCCCAAAAAAAATAAAAATAAATAAGGGGACAATTTGGAATGATTCCAGATTCCAGAGAGTATTAGGGTTGAGTTGACATCTGGAGCAGGTACTGGGTGTGAGGTGGAGGCATAGAGCTGGAGGAGTGGGAAGGAAATGGAAAGAGCTGAAGTCATAAAGGTAAAATAGAGACAGTTCATAAAATATAAGGGTCTTAAGATGCTGAGAGTGATTAAAGGATTTAATGAGACTATATTATCCACTGAAATAAGGCGACTGCCATCTATACCTGCCCAGCTATTTCTAAACCAAAAACCAAACTTACCACTACTGAATCGATTCTGACTCATAATGACGCCGATTGAGTTTCCAAAGCTGTAAATCTTTGCAGAAGCAAACTTTCTCACCTTTCTTCCACAAAGCAGCTGATGGATTTGAACCATCAACCTTTTAGTTAGCAGCCAAATGCCTTAAACACTACACCACCAGAGCTCCTTGGGAGCATCTAAATACTTGAGGAAATAGATATGCCTTCCTCCCATGCTTTCAATCAGAAATTAGAATTTTGAGGAAGCCAAGAAAAAGCCAAACCTTCAAACTCTGTACATGTTTTAGGTCTTGGATCTGTCAAAAATGGCAACTTTCCTTAAAGAAGACCCTCCTTCCGTGGGTTGAGATCAGTGTGACTATACAGAGTCACAGAGTACAAGCATTGCTCATGATGGCTTAATGCTTTCTTGGAATGTATCAGTAGGAAAGATCATTCCTCCCAAGTGATAGAGAAGGAGGAAGACAATGGAGGAGATTCTGCTGCTTGCTGAAGAATATGTGAGTACCTTGGAGTATGGGTGAACCTGGCCAAGATTTCCTGGTTCCAGCCACAGCCTAGCATAGGTGTTTTTTCTAGGGGTTTCAATAGTTAGTTCCCACCACAGGGATGGCTATGAAATAGGATTCTTGGACTCAGGAGAGTTGATTGTTAGCATCTCATCCCAACTCTGTGTTCAGTGATGTCACATTTGTAGCTTGAAAGTTAGCTATGCAAGGATATGTACAACAACACAATTAGTAATTATATAAATCATGGTTTATTTCAGAAAATCAGCCATTTACCAGCATACTACTAGATGGCATGAAAATCCATCGAGGACCAAGGTAAAGAAGGTCTTGGTGAAGGCCTGAAAATGCCACCAGAAGGTGGAATTATGCTCCTACCCAGAACAGACTACCATTACTTCATCTCCTTAAGGTCAAGGACTACTTGCTATAGTCTGACAAACATAGCATCAAATGACTCAAGTGATTAGGTCTTTATTCTCAATAATATCACCATGGACAATGTCGTATGGTGAAACAGCTCTCCAGTTTCACTAAGTTCTACACGTGTGTGTAGCAATATAGCTCAATGTACATGGGGCAAGTGGCCACAGAAAATTAATTCACTTAGTCACTAATTTATTCTTTTGTATATCTATTCAGTCAAATATTTAGTGAACCAGAGTGAAATACTTAGAGTTAAAGCTAAGGTAAAATCTTTGCTTCTCTATTTATTGTTTGAGAGGCTTTGGATGGGTTATTTAACATGTGAAGCTGCTGCTTCTCCTTTTTTTTTTTTTTTTTTAATAATCACAGGCATGAGGATAGCAATTTGTAGAGCTGTTATGAGGATGAGATGAAAAATGAAATTTAAAATGCACTTATCACAGTACCTAT
This sequence comes from Orycteropus afer afer, assembly GCF_000298275.1. Classification (NCBI taxonomy): domain Eukaryota; kingdom Metazoa; phylum Chordata; class Mammalia; order Tubulidentata; family Orycteropodidae; genus Orycteropus; species Orycteropus afer. The sequence continues at coordinate 9,588,356 of NW_006921624.1, forward strand.
TAAATGGTAGACACTCAATACATACTCTTATTTTTATAATCAAGTATAAAAATGTAATTATAATCAATCATAAGTCTTCACTTATTAATTCAATAAATATTTCATATGATATCTTTAATCCAGCAATATTCAACAGCCTTAGATTGTGTGAGAAGAAAATAAGATATAGTTTCTGTGTTCTAGGAACTGCCCACCTGGTGGACTAACATGTAATATATTGGACATTCTTATCTTCTGGAAACTTAGTTCTTGTATGACTTTTTAAACTTGTGCAATGAAAAGTGTTACCTATTCTCAATCGAGTTCCAGCTTTGCCAAAGATTTGCTGCTTCACCTTGATAAGTCACAGTCTATGAATTTCATAGTTCTTCTCATTAACAAGGGGATTAATGAGAACATAATTATAGAACACCAAGAAAAAAAAAAAAAAACTCACTGCTGTCGAGTTGGATCTGACTCATAGTGACCCCTCCTTGGGTTTACGAGGCAGTATCACTACTGAAGTAGATTGCCCAATCTTCCTTCTGAGGAGTGGCTGGTGGGTTTGAACCACCAGCCTTCTGGTTAGCAATCAAATGCCTTAGGTGCTGCTCCACAAGAGCTCCCTAATTATACAACAAGAAGTGTCCTAAAAATCAACTAGTCTGATACCAAACTAAACAAGTTGGTGAATGTCACACATAGAATTAGTAGCAAAATACAAACTTCGACCCTAAATAATTCCTAAGATACTTCCTTGCTCAAAATTCATGCTTCGATAACATTTTAAGCACTAATAGCATAGAGTGTAAGTATGATTGAAACAATTTGTAAATGGTATTTAAAGTAGATTGAGTTTTCCTTTTACAATTGATACAAACTTCAGTCATGTTCAACATCATATTCAGTTTATTTTCATATCTTCAAGAGCCACTTTTCATTTTTAATAGGATATGAAATGAGAACACAGTATGTGCAGTTATGTCATATATCTGTCTTATAGTGTACTGAATATGTCTAATGTTTATAGATTGTTTCTATTATTTTATGAGCCCAGTGTTATTAAAATGTAAAAGGATACAAGGACTTTATGAAGCTGTGAAGTCCAAAAAGTGGACAGGAGGAAGAACATCACTGCCTTGAAGGTGCTTGCAATGTGGGAGGTTTGTAGGGTGTATAAGGTTGAATTGAGGCAGAGTGTAGTGTAGGTGACATGTACAGTGAAATGATTTGCAATCTGAGATAGATAGATAGAGATCCAACTTGCTGGCAGATCAGAGAGGATGCATTTGTAGATGAGATTCATACAGACTGGGACTTTTGTTTATTGCTTTATCTCAGGGAGTAAAATATTTCCTGTATAAAGATATATTTGCTAGAAAAGAAGGAAATGAGAGGAAGGAGAGGAGGAAAGAAAGGAGCGCGAGAGGAAGGGATGAAGGAAGGGAGGAAAAGAGGGAGGGAAAAAGAGAAGGAAAAGAAGATGCAGTTGCTTTTGGTCAAAGCTTGGTGAATGGGTAGAAGATACAGCCCAAGTGTCCATGCCATGATGGTTCTCAGGATGCTGGGCAATGACAGTCTGTCTCAAACATGTGTGCACTGAAGTCTTATCTGGTACAACTAATTATTTTCCCAAAATTACCCTTTCCCATGGGCAGGAATACCATGTGTATTTCTTGAACTCAAATAAAATAACATCTATCCTTTATCTATTCAAGATTAGCCCATAGCCAACCATGCTGCTACTCCCATGGGCCTCAGCGAGGGGAATCAAGCTGACCCTCAGAATCTACAATACTCTCTACCTCATCATTCCTTGGTTTTCAACTTGACCAGAGTGGAATTAAACAATATGCACCTAAACAAAGTGTCAATTAATGACAATTATTATTATTATTATTCAGACATGCTAACCAACAGATCAAACCTTTTAAAAACCATTTCCAGCAAAAGCTGTTGAAGCAACAACAGTGAACCTAGGTTTTCCTGGTTAAATTCCATGAAATCACTCAGTTAATCATGTTGTTGTTGTTGTTATGTGCCGTTGAGTCGACCCCGACTCATAGCGACCCCTCCTTGGGTTTCCCAGGCAGTATCACTACGGAAGTAGGATTGCCCAGCCTTCCTTCCGAGGAGTGGCTGGTGGGTTTGAACTGCCAGCCTTCTGGGTAGCAGTCAAGTGCTTTAGCCACTATGCTACCAGAGCTCCCAAGAGCCCCTTTATTCATCAGATTGATCCAGTTGATGCAGCTTCATTATCTGTAAATACCAATTGGGAGTCACTAGACAGCCAGATAACGGCTTCCAGTTAAAAGAGATATGGTGGGCTTTTGTTGAGCTGTCAGGAGCTATTTGAATATTGAAGTGATAATAATAGCATTCACAATTTATTATTCTTTTAACTGTATACTGAGCAATGTGCTGAGACTTTATATAACCATCTTGACCCTTAGAACAACATTTTTAGGTAGTTATTATTGCCTTCATTTTCCATAGGAGAAGCTGTGTCTTACAGTAGTTGATTAGCATTCCCAAGGTCACATATTTACTAAGTATCACAGCTCAGACTTGGACCCAGACTGGAAGCCCATCCATTGTTTTGATGACTCAGTGTATACAAGAGTTTGTTTAACATTGAAAAGGAAGAAGCAGTCTTTATTTGATAGGTGTTTGCAAATAATCTCAGAAGTAGGCATGAATCCTTTAGACACAAAATTCACAGAATAAGTCGAGTTGAAAAATTAAAGGACCCAGTTGAATCAGGGACAAAGGAAAAGTGCAGAGCTGAGAGGTGGCACTGTGACAGCATCTATAAGTTGTAGAGAAACCATTTTATATCTCTGTGTAGGAGTCTTACTGTATTTAGTTTAAATGTGTTGTAAAATGTTATATTGTGGAAGAGAGTTGAGGTCCTTTAAAAAAGGACAATCTGTGTCAAAGATGAGGTCATAAAATTTCAGGAAGCTTGCAGCCACAAAAACTGGGAATGACAAGATGTTTAGAATAGGCTACTAAAAAGACCATGAAAACTTCCTTATTGGGAAATCCCCCTAATAGTACAAGGTGAACTTGCTTCTCTACTTGAAAACAGTTGTGGGAAAATTAATATCTCATATTGTAAATATGCATATAGGGGGGTAACTTGAGACATTACTGATGATTATTTCTGGAGTACAGGTACCAGAAAGGAGAAGAGCTCCAGCTTTTAAGACCAGATTTTATTATCATGACTATAACCTAAAAACAAAACAACAACAACAAAAAAAACTCACTGCTCTTGAGTCAGATCTGACTCATAGTGACCCCTCCTTGGGTTTCCAAGGCGGTATCAATGCGGAAGTAGGTTACCCAACCTTCCCTCTGATGACTATAACCTACTGGCATTTAAATCAGAGACTATATTTAATTATATTCAATGAGTGTGTTGGTTATTTATATATATATAT
>NW_006921624.1:9592450-9596483 GCF_000298275.1 Orycteropus afer afer
GACTCATTGCAACCCCCACTGGGTTTGTGAGTCAATAAATCTTTATCAAAATAGATGGCCCAGTCTTGCTTCTGTGGAGTGGCTGATGGGTTTAAACTACCAGCCTTTTGGTTAGCAGTCAGATGCCTTATTCACTGTGCTACCAGAACTCCTTCTAGACAACACAGACACATGGAAAACTTGAAACCAGTACAAGTTTCTACACTTAATAAGAAGGAACATTTTGTGATAGTCAAGAGCTTGGGTTCTAGATTCAAAATAACTGGGATTAAAGTCTCAGCCCTTCCACACTAGGACTTTGGTTATCCTTGGACACTTTGGTTATTCTTTGTACCTCCATTTTTCTCAACTTTAAAGCAGAGGTAACAATAACATGAAAATCTTCAGAGGGTTTTTATGAGGATTGAATTAGATAAAGCATATTAAGTAAGCTCTTAGTACTATGCCTGCTACATAGAACTTAATAAACAATGACCATTATTCTAGCTGTGAACCAAAACATGGATGTAATAGAATAAATATTGTGGAATCACAAAGAAGAAAATAGTTATGAGCCTTAGCAGTCAGGGAAGGCTTCTGGAAGGGGAGGGACTAAAGTTAGATCATGAAGCAAAAGAATGATTGTAATACAGCTATGGTGTCCAATATGATGGCTACTAGCCATGTGTGTTTATTTAAATTTAAATATAAATTAATTTAAATGAAATAAATTTAAAAGTTCAGTTCCTCAGTCAAATTTACCCCATTTCAAGTGTTCAATAGCCACATGTGGCTAGTGACTATCATATTGGATAGCACAGATACAGAGTGTTCCTGTCATCACAGCAAGTTCTAGTAGACAGTGTTGTGATAGAAAAGACGGAACTAAAGTTCATTTATTGGAAATATTTATTGATTGATAATAATGTGCTGTATACTGTGCCATAAACTGGGGATTCAACAGGAAGCAAAACAGGCTCATGCCTTCCCCAATAAAGTTTACAGTCTAGTGCAGGGGTCAGTTAACTACAGCCTGCAGGCCACTTACTGCTTTTTAGAAATAAAGTTGGCTTCAGAGCACACCTGTGCTCGTTAGTTTACATACTGTCTCTGACTGTTTTCATGATGTAATGACAGAGTTGAGTAGATATGACAAGACCTTGTGCTCTACAAAACCTAAAATATATACTATCAGGCTCTTAACAGGAAAAGTTTGTTGACCTCTGGTCTAATGGATTGATTTAATGCTTTGACATGGAAGTTTAAAGGACTGTTTTTGGTATTCATTCATTCCTGTATCTGTTCATTTAACATTCAATGGTTATTGATTGAGCACCCAGTTAAAGCAGAATATCAGACCCTGACATAATGAACAAAAGCAACAAAAATCTCTGTCATCATGGAATTCACATTCAAGTGGGGCAGAAGGAGACAAACAACTAAAACTGAACAAAACCAAACTCACTGCCATCGAGTCGGATCTGACACATAGTGACTTCTCCTTGGGTTTCCGAGGCGGTATCACTACAGAGGTAGATTGCCCAATCTTCCTTCCAAGGAGTGACTGGTGGATTTGAACTGCCAGCCTTCTTGTTAGCAGTCAAATGCCTTAGGCACTACGCCACCAGAACTAAGGAGGAATCAATAAATAATATTTCAGGTTATAAGATCACAAGTGCTATGAAAAATATAGCAGAAAGAGGGCGCTGTGGATGCTGAGGAGAGGGATAGTTGTAAATCTAAGCCTGCTGGTCAGGGATGCCATCATTGAAAAGGTGAGGGAGCAAATGCATGTTTTGTGGATAATGGGGGGGGGGGGGCAACAGGGACAGCCAGCACAAAGGTTCTGAGGGGGATTGTGACTTGCATATTTGAGGAAGAAGATGATGTGGCTGAGCTGCACTGGGTGATAGGAAGATAATAGAAGAAGGGGTCAGAAAGAAATCAGAGACGCAGAGCCCATAGGCCTTGTAGAACATTGTAAGAACACTGTCTTACACCTGAACACGGTAGGGAGCCACTAGAGGATTCTGAGCAGACAGGTGATGCCATCTGATTTATTTTAATCAGTTCACTTTGGTTGCTCTACTGAGGAAATTTTGCAGGAACAGAGAGGCAAGTGTGGTAGCAGGAAAGCCAGTTAGAAGATTATAGGAGTCCAAGCCAGAGATACTGGAGGCTTGGGCCAGTGTGGTAGCACTGAGGATGAAGAGAAGCGGTCGGAATCCAGACATTGCAATTCATTCGTCCCAGTTATTTAGTGAGCCAGGTGTTGTGCTCAGTATTGGGGATAGTGAGCAAACGAAGCTGCACACTTTGCCCCTTGTAGCTTCCTGTGTAGTCAGTTGATTTCAGATGTTGAGATCAGAGATGAAGACTCTGTTTGCTATGTTCCTCATATGTGTTTGAGCTCCAGGCCATTTTCACCCTGTCTCTAAAGGTAGGATCCAGGGGACTGAGATACCAACTACTTAGGACAAGAGTGAAGAGAGACCATGAAAAAACTTGATCCAAGTGAGAGGGCTGAAGTGAGGCCAGTGAGAAAAATTTAAGGAGATGTTCACTCTCAGGTGCCAACCCTGCACTACTTCCATGACACTGAGTGCCTCCTTCAATTTTGCACCTTGGGTATCTCACCCTAGTCAAGAACCTGTTGCCAATTCAAAAATTCTGTGTGAGTCTCTAGCTTACTCCAGGTTTGTGGACTCCTTGGTGGTTGTGTTGGGGGTGGGTGGGTGGGAAGGGAGATATTATTCACTACAGTTGACTCTCCAACCCTCCTCCTTTGATGCCTTCAAAGACTTTCCTAGCTGTGGAAGTTGGAGGGTTAAAAATAAAAAAATTCAAGGCTGGGAGGAACCATACAGATCATCTAGTCTAATCCTTTCATTCTACAGCTGATGACCCTAAGGTTCAGGGAGAGTCAGGTCCTTGCCTAGGTCGCTCAGTAAGTAAGTGGCAGAGCAGAGGTCTCCACACCTTCATGTCAGTGCTTGATTGTACCATCTCTTGAGAAGATCTTAAGTTGGCAAACAATTGTATCTTTGAGATGTAGATCCCCAGCTGCAACCAGAGTCGTTGCCTTTAAGAATCTTTTACAAACTATGAAGGGAATGTTGGCTTGACAATGCTTTTGCAGGCTTGTGTTGTAGGAATGGACCAGGTATACTCATTCGCGCAAACAGTTTGTACAGGGAATGTACGGCATGGCCCGTTTCCCATAAGTTTCCATCAATATCTTTCTGTCACAAACATTGACTGAGCCCCAGGGTTGAGTTAGTGACTAGGGACAGAAGCAGCATACTGTCACCATGTCAAAAGACTCATCATCAAATTGTGCTCATGTTAGGCTCCATTTTATTCTTAGAGAAGCAGTCAACAGAATGGAAAGAGTGCACCCATTGAAATCAGGCAGACCTGGATCAAACTCTTGGCTCTATCCCTTACTATTGGTAGGATTTTGAGCAAATCACTTAATTTCTCCCCTAAGTTTCAATTCCCTGCTCTTTATATTAAGAGGAAGAGGTATTCACCTTTGCTAGGTTATTGTGAAGATTATAATCAGTACAAAGGACCTGCCTGCTATATTATATGGCACATGCAAATGTTTGACAAATTGGAATTATTAAATCAGGGGCAAAAAGAACCCCTGAGTGTTAGCTTAACTCACAAAAGCCTTAATCATGATGAAAGGGAAAGTGCAGTGGCAGATTTATGTGCAGAAAGGGCCTCAGAAAACCATTTTAAATGTAGCACTTTGCAGGAGCACTAGCCTTTTCTGGCTGTTTGATACCATCTGAAGGAAGCCAGCCCATTGCAGCACCAATTCTCTCTTCTCCCATTTAACTGAAGGCCACTTTCTTTTTGATGCAGATGATTAAAGACCTGAAGAGGAGGAATGTGTGTGTCTCAGCCTTTTGGTTATAGTATTGAATAACTGCTTAATTAAAACTTCATTAGATTGGTGCCCAGCTACCACTGCCATCCACTTGGAAGGGATGTAGGAGATCCTGCATAAAGAGGGAGAACAATGTGGTACAAAACTCAAAATCAT
>NW_006921624.1:9596923-9597755 GCF_000298275.1 Orycteropus afer afer
TTTGGCTCCTAACAGAAATGTCTGTGAATCGAACCCACGAGCCAGTCAGCTTGAGAAAAGACCTGACAGTTTGCTCATGTGAAGATTTACAGCCTAGGAAACCCTGGCACAGTTCTACTCTGGCATATAGGGTCTCTATAAGTTGGAATCAGCTTGATGGTAGTGAATTTGGTTTGTTTTTAGTTTATAGAGTTGACAGTACACAACAACAACACTCAACAACAACAACATCAGCTGGATTTGTAACAGGCAGCTGGGTGTGTGTTTGGGACAGAGGCCCATGCATTGTATGCTGATGGCTTTGGGACTCTTCCAGAGGACAGGGGAGTCAGGAATCCAGGATGCCCCCCCACAATTCAGGCCTGGTCAGATGTGAGCATCCTGCTGCAAGCTCTTCAGATGGTAGAGAGGATGGACGTAACAGTGGATCCTGAGTCCTAGTGAAGCCTGGGGCAGGCACTTCAACAGGCATGGCTTCATTTTAATGAGTTGCTATGATTGTCCATTATATCTCAGTAAATGTACTGTAAAATGTTTAGTAAAAGAATGTGAGTCTTAGTAATAGGGACCTGCACTATTCTGCAATTAAATCATTGCCAGAAAGTGGGGGCTGCCTGGGCAGGTGGCTGTGGTGTGAGTATGTGTGAGAGGGGACCAAGAAGGTGGAGAGGATGAGAAGGGAAGAGAGAAGAAGGGGAGGGACAGGAAGGGATGGGGAAGAAAGAAAGTGAGAAAAGTCCCAAACGAAAGGAAGAAGGAAGGGGCAGTAGAAGTATAAGGAAGTGATGTATTGTGTTCTAGGCTCCATTTTATTCTTAGAGAAGCAGTCAAC
>NW_006921624.1:9598751-9612408 GCF_000298275.1 Orycteropus afer afer
AGAGAGAGAGAGAGAGAGAGAGCAGATTGGGGCCATAGAACAGTACAAGGGAAGGAGGAGAGGGTAAAGCAAGAAAAATGAATATGAACATAATTAGAAATGTGATTAGCAGAGTGAAAATTAGTTGAGTTCAGCTAAGCTTATACATTTTATAAAATGGCATAATATTCCAGATGGAAGAGCCTGGAAATGACAGTTCTCTAGTTATCCAGGGAAGCTGGCATGACACTGACCATCTGCCTATAACAGTGGCCAAGGTCACTCTGAGGAAGCGATCTCTCTGAACCATAGTACGAGACATTCTCACTCTATTACAGCTTCTTCTCATTACCCCCAAATTCATGACTAGATCCAGACAAAGACTCTACCCTTCTCTGACCCCCCCATGGGTCTCTGGACCCCTTGCTCTTGCCATCAGTGACATGGGCAGGACATACAGATATTGGTGACATGGGCAGGATGTACAGACAAGTGTAATCTCTTGTACACAGGATGCACATCTGCAAAATCATTCTTTATTTTGCTTTGATTTTATAAACAAAATTTGACTTAAAACACATAAAAAGATAGCTGAAGCTTGGGAGAAAAAAAACTTCAACGAGCCTCTTTTGCAGAGTGAAGAACCCTTTTGCCAAATGAATAATTACTGCCTGTTTAATTTATTTTGTATATTTCAATGTGCTTTTTCAGGTTTTGTTCAAGCAGGGAACAACTGCATTATAAATCATCATGTGGTTTGAATGGTTTAAGTATATATTTTATCCTCACAGCATCCTTGTGAATGAGAATGGTACAGGACTTATGTTCCCTATCATCTATGTTAGAGGGATAAGACTCCGGGAGATTAAATGGATTGAGCAAGGTCACCCAGCAACTCAAGGGAAAACAGAGCTCCAGGGCCCCATGATATTGACAACCACCTCATCTTATCTCATCCTCCATCCCTTTAAGCTCCAATAGAGTGTTGGTAAATGGTCAGGTAGGGTCATCAAGGTGCAGCAGTTTGAGTGAGACATAGGGCTATGCTGGACTCTAACCTGCCACATAGTGTGGGGGCAAGAGGTGATTGCTGACTCTGGCATCAAGCAGCCTAAGTTCACAACCTGACACTGTCACCTTCTTATTGTGTGAGTGAGGACTAGTTACTCGATCCTAGGAGCTTCCCTTTCTTAACTTGTAAAATCAGGACTACCTTAGCACCTGCTTCTCAGAGTGGTTGACAAGATTAAAAAAGAATTTGTGGATCAAACACAATATGCTTAACAAACCCCATAAACATCCATTGTTGTTGTTGTTGTTACTTGCCATCGGGAAGGACCCGACTCTTAGTAACCCCTCCTTGCTTTCTGAGGCATTATCACTATGGAAGTAGATTGCCCAACATTCCTTCCAAGGAGTGGCTGGTGGGTTTGAACTGCCAGTCTTCTGGTTAGCAGTCAAGTGCTTTAGGCACTATGCTACCAGAGCTCCTAAGCATCCATTAGTCTTTCCCTTTTCCATGTTGTAACCAAGGTGTCTAGGGTAAAAACCATGGTTAGAAAAGAATGTTAAGACAACTAACTCTTTAATAACAATTATAGTGACAATAGTTGATATTTATGATATCTATACTAGGAGTCTACACTTGCCTGCTAACCAGACGGCTGGCGGTTCAAACCCACCAGCCACTCCTCGGAAGGAAGGTTGGGCAATCCTACTTCCGTAGTGATACTGCCTCGGAAACCCAAGGAGGGGTCGCTATGAGTCGGGGCCGACTCGACGGCAAACAACAACAACAACATACTAGGAGTCTAGTAGAGTAGTGCCTAAGGCACTTGACCGTTAACCAGAAGGCTGGTGGTTCAAACCCACCAGCTACTCCTCAGAAGGAAGGTTGGGCAATCTACTTCCATAGCTATATCACCTCGGAAACCCAAGGAGGGGTTGCTATGAGTCGGGTCTGACTTGAAGGCACATAACAAAAACAACGACAAATACTGGAAATCAGCAATCTTCATGTTGGTCAGTGAGAGGAGTAGGTATGGTTAACCTCCTAGTAGAAATGAGGAAACTCAGTGTTGACCAGAGACAGGGGATTTTGCAAAGTCACAGAGTCGTAAGGTGACAAATGCAGGCTTCCCCCTCCTTCTGATTCTAGCATCTGTCTTTTCTGTTTAAACGGCTTCTCTCCACCTGCTACACTTGGATTCAGCATTTTGCAATGACTGTTTTTGTAGGAAGGAGTGCTGATTGTGCAGTGGTTAAGGACTTGGCCACTAATCAAAAGGTCAGTGGTTCAAACCCACCAGCCATTCCATGGGAGAAACAAGAAGGGCCTTCTGTTCTCATTTGCATTGTGACCTGCCTTTGCTCCATTGTTCCTTCTGTCTGGAGAACCCTTAATGCTCCTTGAGAGGCTGGCAACACACTCTGGGGGAAATGGCGGTGACATACTAGCTACAATTTCTGCAGGCAGGCTGGCTGGATTCATATCCTAGCTGGAACACTCAGCTTTGTGACCTTAGGCAAGCAAGTTACTTAACCTCTCTATGCCTCAGTGTCCTTGTCTTAAGATGAGGTTAATCAAAGAATCTACCTCTTCATATGGTTGTTGTGAGGATCATGTGCATTGATACAAATACAGAACTTAGAACACTTCCTGGCAGTAACCACTCAGTGTTCCCTCCTATTGTTATTATCCTCCCTCTCTGGTGAAGGAGCTCTAGTGGCGCAATGGTCAAAGTATTTGGTAGCCAATTGAAAGGTCGGCGATTCAAACCCACCAGCCTCTCCACAGGAGAAAGATGAGGCAGTCTGCTTCTGTAGAGAGTTACAGCCTTGGAAACTCTATGGGGCAGTTCTACTCTGTCCTACAGGGTTGCTATGAGTCAGAATTGACTTGGGTTTTTGTTTGCTTGTTTGTTTTAGATTTCTTCTCTGATAATATCTCCTGACTTTGGGATAGTGTTCAACACCCCCACTTCTGACTCTGGAATCACATCTTGTGATATTGATGTATTTTCCTCTGGTTTAGTGTCAGCTGCTTGAGTGCAGATAATTGGATGGATCCATCTCTGTGTCCTGAATATCTCCTTTGCTAGACATGGGGGAACTACAGAGAATGGCAACTGGTCTGAAGAAGTAAGGCCCGGACTGATGATGAGACAAGAACCACATAGGGAGAAGAGGGAGAAGAATTAACCCAGCAGGAAGCCGGGGTGGGTCGCTACAGCTAGGAGGAGCAGGAGCACCAAACCAAGGGGACACATGGCCTGAAGGAACCCAGCCTCAATAACAGCAAAGACAATGATAGCGGGGCTGGCAGTAATAACAATAATAACACTGCCATTTACTGAATGCTGCCTACACATCTGGAAATGTGGTCATTGTTTTCCATGTTATCACAATCCTTGGGACAATGTTTTAAATTGATGTCAAAACTTCCACTTCCTGATGAGGAAACAGAGAGATCAAAAGATTTAGCCAAGCTGCAGAATCAGTAATTCATAGATTGAGGATTCGACTTCAAGTTGCTTTGAAGCCAATGCCTTTTTCCTTTCACCAGGCTGTTTCCTTTGGCTCCTCACACCTCTTCCAGGTTTATGTGAGAAGCTTGGGTAATGCAGGGCACTGGGATGAAAGGTGGGGAGTAGCAGGAAGTGTGCAAACCACTGCCCCAGAAACCCAGCTATGTGTGTCCCTGCTAGATATCTCCCCATTGGTCAACTAGAATCTTCTTGGCTGTTGGAGATGCAGGCTGTTTGTGAGATTTCTTCACCCCCTCTATCCTCAATCAGCCACAATTGTGAGGGGGGTCCTCATTGTCATATGCTATTCTTCCAGATGCCAATTCATAGATAATTGTGTACATGATACACTCAGGGGTGAAGAAGGCTAGAGAGAGGGGAACAAAGTCAGGAGAGGGGGATTGCTTTGGCTGAGACCCTGAAGCAGGGTCTGTGGTGTAGACTGGCTGGTGACCTCTCAGCAGCCTAGGGCCATCTCACACTCTCTCCCTACATGAGCTGAGTCAATGCCAGTTAGTCCCCATGTAGCCTTGATTAAGGACTCTGATCTCCCTCAGACCCGATCACCAGCCTCTACTACCAGAACCTTTTCACCTCTGATTATTTTTGCTTCTTGCTCTCAGAGGTGTGCTGATAAATGGCAATGAGGGGCTGGAAGATAAAATGCAGTCATCCAAGTTTGTGTCAAATGCTTTGTTAAGAACATGGCTGGAATATCTCCCTCCATCACTGTAATAAAGGAAAGGACATCAGAGACACTCCAGTGAGGTTGCTCATTCTCAGATGTCATCAAGATCAAGCTCTTCTTGGGACCATGGTCACAGGGGACATCAAGCTCAATTGACGTAACATAGTACACAAAAACATTGTTCTACATCCTACTTTGGCGAGTAGTGACTGGGGTCTTAAAAGCTTGCAAGCAGCCATCTAGATGCAATAATTGTTCTCTCCTCATATGGAGCAAAGAAGAATGAAGAAAACCAAAGATACATGGAAACAATTAGTCCAAGGGACTAGTGAACCATGCAAACCTCAGCCTACTTGACTCTGAGACCAGGAGAACTAGATAGTGCCTAGCTACCACTGTCATCCACTAAGAAAGGGATCAGTGAAAGAGATAGTGGACAGAGTGGGAAAAAAATGTCGAACAAAACTCAAAATCATTAAAAAAAAAAAAAAAAAAAACCAGGCTTACTGGTCTGATAGAGACTGGTGAAACCCCTGAGACTATAGCCCCCAGTCACCCTTTCAGGCCTGGAATTGAACTCACTCCCATGGCTTCCAGGCAAACAATAGACAGGCATACAAGATGAACATTTACACCATTATATATGCTCCTTAGAACAATCACTCATTAAAGATCAGAAGGGCAATATTTGCACAGGGAGATAGCTCAATGGGCAGGCATGCATAGGAAAGAAGGACATAGGGAAAAGGTAACCACAGGGAGGAAGTGGGAAGAGAATTGTCACATTATGGAGATTGCAGTCAATGTCATGAACAAAATGTGTAAGAACTGCTGTATGGAAAATGAATTTTCTCTGTAAACTTTCACCCAAATCACAATTTTTAAAAAAGAGAGAGAGAGATAGCAACCTCTTGCTGTACTGGGCAAGTTGGCTACAAGGGACCTCTTTCACGTGCTGAGGACCAAAGAAGTCTCCTTGAAAACTAAGATATGCCTGACACAAGCCATGATATTTTCAATTGCCTCATATGCCTGTGAGAGCTGGATAGTGAATAAAGAAGACCGAAGAAGAATTGATGCTTTTGAAATGTAGTGCTGGCAAAGAATGCTAAAAGTACCATAGACTGGTAAAAGAACTAACAAATCTGTCCTGCAGGAAGTGCAGCTAGAATGTTCCTTGGAAGTGAGAATGCTAGAAGCGAGACTTCGTCTCACCTACTTTGGTCATGTTGTCAGAAAGGACCATTCCCTGGAGAAGGATATCATGTTTGGTAAGGTGGAGGATCAACAAAGGAGGGAAAGGCCCTCAATGAGATGGACTGACACAGTGGCTGCGGCTATGGAGTCAAATATAGCACGGATTGTGGAGCTGGCGCGAGACTGGGCGATGTTTTGTTCTGCTGTGCATAGGGTTGCTATGAGTCAGAGGTGACTCAACCACACCTAACAACAACAGCAACAATCTCTCACTGTGTAGTGAAACTGTGTGCCAGAGCAGGAAGGTACCTGTCCTAGCTCACACAGTACATCTGTCTGAGTGGAATTCTAAAAAATCTTTCTCCCTTCATAAAGGTCCAGATTATATTCTCTTGTTGTTTCAAGCCTCTGTTCCCCACTCTCCCAAACATCTTACCATACTCCCCACCCACTAGCCCCAGGGCAATACTGACATCGAGAGATAAAACCAGGGCACTTGATTGCTAACCAGAAGGCTAGTGGTTCAAATCCACGAAGGAAGGAAGGTTGGGCAATCTACTTCTGTAGTGATACCGCCTCAGAAACCCAAGGAGGGGTCACTATGAGTCAGATCCTACTCAACAGCAGTGGGTGTGTATGGTAGAGGAGGAACCAAGGATTAGAATGTGAACAAGGTTTGGAAAGGCCTTTAGAGATCTCTGAGTACTGCCTACTCATTTTACAGATGAAAAGACTGAGGCCTAGAAAAGGAGAGTGAATCGCCCAATTTGCAGAGTTAACTTTAGGTTGGGATTGTAAAATGTATTCCCTGGTGACACTGGTTGTATTCAAAACTTTTCAGATGATTTTGTTCCTTAGCCTCCTATTTCCTCTCAGTTCTGTTCCCCATTGGCCCTCTTCTTCTTCAGTTTTCAGGCACTACTTTTCTCAAGGAGTGGAATCAGGACGGACCTGCTGCAAGAAGCTTCATAGAAACTCTCTTAATAAGATTGGAAATATTGGCTGAGACCTGTCATGAATGGCCTTGAATGCTAAACCAAAACTCAATGCTGTTGAGTCACATAGACTCATAGCAACCCCTCCTTGGGTTTCCAAGGCAATATCTCTACAGAAGCAGATTGCCTAGTCTTTCTTCCTAGGAGTGGCTGGTGAGTTTGAACCACCAGTTTTGTGGTTAGCAGTCAAATGCCATAGGCACTATGCCACCAGAGCATCCCCTAGGCCGTAGGTATAATATGAACTCTACCCTGAAAGCAACTGGAAGGCATTGAGGGCTTTGAGGACAGGCCATGAATGCAGCTGTTCTTTGGAAAAATAACTGGGCATGCCTCAGATCAGATGCAGGGATACTGAAAATAGAGTCACCATTGACAAGACATTTGCAGTAGTGCCCATGCACAGTGTTGAGAGCCTGAACCAATGTAGTGACAGAGAGAAGAAATGGGAGGGAATGGGTATGAATGGCACTGAAAGATACAATCAGTGGTATTCAAATACAATTTGGATGATGAGAGTGAAACATATACTCAAGTCAGAATTTTTCTAAAATTTCCAAGAAAGCAGGACCATCATTCTAGGGATAGGGACATGAAGCTTTAAGGTACGTTAGCAGCTTTTACCATAACTGTGAATAACAACCAAGCACATTTCATTGTCAACCACTGTAAGCGTTTTCCCTGTGTTACACTTCTGTGGGTAGGCTCGTCTAGTCAGGACTAAGCCATACTTGACTCCAAGCTCAGACTGAGTTCAGATCTACTACATATGTCTCTTATCCTCTTTAGAATAGCTGTTATCTGGACCTTGTTTTTTTCATTTTGTTTTGTTTTTCATAGCAAAAGGCAGGAGCAAGCCCAACCACACAAACACATTTCAAACCTTGGTTCACATTGTGTCTGCTACTGTCCTACTTACTAAAGCAAGTCATATACCAAGCCTAAAGACAAAGGATGGGAGAAGAAATTTCTCTCTGCCTACCATCAGCCATGGCAAGGATGTGAGGATACATCATATTACAGAGAAATGAACACTTTAGACCAATGACTTAACCTACCATGGAGTCACTAGTCTTCTTCAGCATTTCTGATCTCCCATTTCTGTGCCTTTTTCTCCACTCTCCTATAGTATGTCTTCTTAGAGAAGCATTTCATGGCTGGGGAAGAGGCAGAATGATCTGGCCTTGGATGGTCACTCCTCTACTCATAAGCATGTCACCTTGGGGCGCTTACTCACACTCTTTAAGCTTCAGCTTCAAAATGTGCATAGTGGAGCCAATAACATCTTCCTCCCAGTTTTTTCTTGGACACCAGGAATGATTTAGGTAAAGCCAACACACTGTAAGTACTCAATTAGCAGGAGTTATGGTGCTACCCCTGTGGGTCACTCCTGCAAGCAGTATAGTCCTCACAGACAGTATTTCTACTTGAACAGGGAAATCAGGAAGAGCAATGCTTTTACTTATAATGGAATTTTAGAAATCAGCAGGAAGGAAGCTACTTAAAATGTGTATAGATTAGAGGTTCTTACTTCTTCCCTAATTCTCAGTGTCTAGAACATGATAATTGTCAAATAAATGGTGGCTCTCCTTGTCATTGTTGTCCCTGGGGTTATGTTCATTGTTGTGGTGTGAGCAATGATGTAATAGAGCTTGAGCTTTGAAGACATGATTCTGTGACCTTGGGCAAGTGACTGGAGTCCGAGCTTCAGTTTCTTTATTTTAAAATCAAGACATTAATACCTTCCTTGTGGTACTAGTCATGGGTGACATGAGACTTTCACCCTTCCTACCACAAAAAACAAAAAGAACCACTGCCCAGTGCCATCAAGTCGATTCTGACTCATAGTGACCTCACAGAACAGAGCAGAATTGCCCAATAGGGATTCTAAGGCTATAAATCTTTACAGAAGCTGACCACCTCATCTTTCTCCCATGGAGCAGCTGGTTGGTTTGAACTGCTAAGCTTTTGGTAAGCCCTATGCCTTAACAACAGTGCCACCAGAGCTCCTCCTACCACAAGCAGGCCCTCAGTAATGTTGTGGTCATTTGTTTCCTCTCCCACAACAAGCCTGGCCCTGAGCTGAGCTCCAGGGACACAGATGAAGAAGCCCAAGGTCACTCATGGAGTTGCAATGAAAAAAGCCATGCTTTTTGTTCGAGGGGCCAGAGAGTTTTCTTTGCAAGACACAGCAACAAGAAAAGTAAATAGGAAAATGAACAGCTGGCAGCATCCCTGGCCTGTGATGATAAGTGATGACTGAGCTGAAAGCAAGTGAAAATGGAATCCTAAAGAACATGACAGAGTGGAAGGAGGGGAGTCAAACAGCCAGGCAGGCCTAAGAAGAAGGCTTTGCACTTATCTTTGCACTTATCATGGGCAGACAGTGAGCTCCTTTGAGCTACGAGGGACAGAGAAGGCAGCAACCTCTACCTGATGCCCTAGTCTGTACCTGTACCTTCTTCAGAAGGAGGAGCTTTGGATAAGGGCAACAGTTGTTACTGGTTCTGGGAATACAGAGGCCAGGCTTGGAGATTATCTCATTCAAGTTGCCCTAAATTTACAGAGCCTGAGATCCATTTCCTTACCTTGGAATTGAGACCCTCCTTCCTCTTAAGAACCTGCCCTTCCCAATAAAACAAGCTGCTGAATCGTTCTTACCATCCAGGAATGATAGTAACAAAGCATCTAACAGCCATGATGTTCTCAGCATCAAGAAATGTGGCACAGACTCTGCTTGCTGAGTACTTTTCAGAAATCACCTGATCCTTGTGTGAAGGACTTATATGAAGAAAACTATCACACTGCTGAAAGAGAGTAAAGAAAGTTTAAATAAATGGAAAGATGCTCCATGTTCGTGGATTGGGAAAGTTAATATAATTAAGGTGTCAATACTATCCAAAACAATCTATAAATTCAATGCAATTATGTTCAAACTTCCAAAAGCTTTCGTAACAGAAAAAGGAAGAGCAATCCTCAACTTTATATGGAATCCCAAGAGACCCCAAATAGCTAAAGCAATATTATTTTAAAACTATACAGCTACAGTGATAGGAACAGTCTAGGACTGGTGTAATAAAAGAAACATAGACCAATGGAATAAAATTGAGAGTCCAAAGATAAGCCACCCACATCTATGGTCAACTAATTTTTGACAAGGTGCTAAGTGCATTCATTCAATGGGGACAGAAGAGTCTCCTCAATAAATAGTGCTAGGAAAATTGGCTTTCCACTTGCAGAAAATGAGACAGGATCCATGCCTCACACCATACACAAACACAAATTCAAAATAGGTTTAAGAACCTAAATGTGCAAACTAAAACCATAATGTGCTTTGAAGAAAAAACAGGGACAATGCTGTCATGATTAGCTTTCAACAGATTATTTATATAGTAACAAAAGCACAAACAGCAAAAGACAAGGTAAATAACTAAGGCACCATAAAAATTTAAAAATATTGTTCAGGAAATGACTTTACCAAAAAAATGGAAAAGATAGGCTATGGACTGGGAGAATATCTTCAGAAACCTTATATACGACAAAAACCTAATAACCCAAATATATATATGTAACTTTGGCAAATTAATAATAAAAGACTAATAATGCAATCATAAAATGAGCAAAGGACTTGAACAGCTATTTCACCAACAGGGCATTCATATGGCGGTCAAACAAAGGAAAAGATGTTCAACATCATTAGCCACTAGAACAATGCAAATCAAAAGATAGTGAGATACCATTTCACTCCCACTAGGATGGCTAAGATAAGTTAAAAAATAAAATTTAAAAAAAAAAAGGTATGTTGGTGAGGATGTGGGAAAATTGGAACCCTTACCCATTGCTGACAGAAAAGCAAAATGGTATAACTACTGTGGAAAACTGTGGCAGTTCCTCAAAAAAACTACAATTCCACTCCTTGGTATATACCCAAAATGCTTGAAAGCAGAGACTCAAACAGATATTTGTGCACCAGTGTTCACTGCAGCACTACTGGCAATAGTCAAAAGTTGGAAATAGCCTAAGTGTCCATCAACAGATGCATGAATAAACAAAACGTAGTACATACCTAAAATAGAATACTACTCAGCCAGTAGGAAAAATGAGATCTTGATACATGCTACAATATGGATGCAACTGGAAGACATTATGCTGAATGAAATAAATCAATCACAAAAGAACAAATATTATATGACCTCAGTTATTTAAAAAACAAGAAAAGCCAAAGGTATAGAGAACAAAGATTATTAGTGGTTACTATCTACTTCCATAGTGATACTGCCTCAGAAACCCAAGGAGGGGTTGCTATGGGTTGAGTCCGACTCAGTGGCACATAACAACAACAACAGGGGCAGTAGGGAGAGGGAAAGGGGGATTAACAGTGATGGAAATGTCACACTAATTGAGGGCAGGGTTCCACAGCTCATTTTAGTAATTATTGTCAATAAGTTAGCAGCCAAGATCTTTAACCACTGCACCACAAGGGGTCCCCAAATAGTTGATCACCTATGAAAGGTTGAATTGGCAGAAGTTGTGTGATAGATATATTTACACCAGTAACAAAAAAGAGGAGGAGTAGCTGCTGAGGCTGATTATGCACAACAAAAAAATCTCATGGGACTTTGTTTCTTGGTTTGGAGGTTTAAAGTCATGGTTTCTTCAGACATCCCAGCTAGTTGACCTACTAACATGTTTAGTGCCTTTCCTCTACCTCCTAGTTTTGTGTATGGTGCTGGGCTTTAACAGCTTACAAGCTGCCATCCAAGGCACAATTGGTCTTTATTTACCTGGAGCAACAGAGGAAGAAGGAGAGTCAGGAACAGGAGGAGAATATGGAATATGCGGCTAATAGACTCCATGAACAACTGCCTCTTTGGCCATGAGACCAGAAGAACTGAATGGTGCCCAGCTGTTATTACTGAACATTTTGATCAAAGATTCCATAGGAGAATCCTGATCAAAAGGGAGAGAATACAGAACAGAATTTCAAATTTTTATGGATTCCAGACATTCTGGAGTCATGAAGGTCGGAAGTATCTATTGCTCTGAGATATCTTTAGACATAAACCCAGACCTTAAACTAAAAATTATCTTCTGAAATCTTCTTAAAACCAAGCAATAACAAAAAAAAAAAACCTCTGCCATTGAGTCAGATCTGACTCATAACAACCCCTCCTTGGGTTTCCAAGGCAGTATCTCCATGGAAGTAGATTGCCCAATCTTCCTTCCCAGAAGTGGCTGGTGTATTTGAACCTCCAGCCTTCTGATTGACACTCAAATGCCTTAGGCACTACGCCACCAGAGCTCCCAAACCAAGCAATAGTTTAGCTTAATTAGTTAAAAATGTCTACCTTGAGCACTATGTTCTTTTAAGAACCATCTACATATGGAATCGGGAGCTCTGGTGGCATAATGCCTAAGGCATTTGACTGCTAACCAGAAGGCTGGTGGTTCAAACCCACTAGCCACTCCTCGGAAGAAAGAGTGGGAAATCTACTTCCGTAGTGATACTGCCTTGGAAACCTAAGGAGGGATTGCTGTGAGTTGGATCCAACTTGACAGCAGTGAATTTGGTTTTTGTTTATGTACGGAATCAAATTGACAACAACACCTCCAAAGATTAGATAGGAATTTTAGTAGGCAGTGAATTTATGTTAATGGAAAGAGGACTAACTCAAAAAAAGAACGCGAGAATGGTTACACAACTCAAAGCAGGTAAGCAATGTCACTAAAGGTACATATAGAGACTATTGAATTGCTGTATATATTCTCAAAAACAACAACAAAATAAGTAAAATTATATATTTTAAAAAATTACTTGATCCTCTTGTTGTTGTTGTGATGTGCTGTCAATTCAGTTCCAACTCATAGTGACCCTGTGTACAACAGAACGAAACACTGCCAGGTCCTGTGTCATTCTCACAAACTTTGCTATGCTTGAGTTCATTATTGCAGCCACTGTATCAGTCCATCTCAGTGAGGGTTCCTCTTTTTTTGCTGACCTACTTTACCAAGCATGATATCCTTTGCCAGGAAGTGGTCTTTCTAATAATGTGACCAAAGTACCTGAGATACAGTCTCACCATCCTTGTTTCTAAGGAGCATTCTAGGTGTACTTCTTCCAAAAGAGACTTGTTCATTTTTCCAGCGGTCCACAGTATATTCAACATTCTTTGCCAGCATCAAAATCCAAATGCATCAATTCTTCTTCAGTCTTCCATATTCATTGTCCAGCTTTCTCATGCATATGAGATAATTGGAAACTACCGTGGCTTGGGTAAAGACCTTAGTCTTTAAAGTGACATCTTTGCTCTCTAACACTTAAAAAGGTCTTTTGCAGCAGATTTTCCCAATGCAATATGCCATTTGATTTATTGATTTCTACTTCCATGCACATTGATTGTGAATACAAATAAAATGAATCCCTTGACAACTTCAATCTTTTCTCCGTTTATTGTGATGTTGTTTATTGGTCCAGTTGTGAGGATTTTTGTTTTCTTTATGTTGAGATGTAATCCATACTAGAGGTCATAGTCTTTAATCTTCATCAGTAAGTACTTCATGTCTTCTTCACTTTCAACAAGCAAGGTTGTGTCATCTGCATATTGCAGGTTGTTAATGAGTCTTTCTTCAATCCTGATGCAGTGTTGCTCTTCTCAGATTATTTGCTCAATATATACTTTGACTTGAGGACTGCTTTTCACTTGGGAACAGCTATATTTTAAGGCTGGGGCCCAAGGTAGGCAGGCCAGGGCTCGGGAGCTGCTTTTCACTTGGAGCGGCTCTTTTTAAGGCTGGGACTTGAGGTAGGCAGGCCCAGGACTTGGAGGCTGCTTTTTGCTTGGGTGTGGCTCTATATTAAGGCTGTAGCCTGAGGTAGTCGGGCCCGGGATTGGGGGCTGCTTTTCACTTGGGGATGGCTCTATATTAAGGCTGGGGCCTGAGGTAGGTGGGCCCGGGGCTGGGAGCTGCTTTTCACCTGGGGGTAGATCTATAAGGCTGGGGCCCAAGGTAGACAGGCCCAGGGATGGGGGCTGCTCTTTGCTTGGGGGTGGCTCTTTCTTAAGGCCAGGGTCTGATGTAGATGGTCCTGGCCTTGTAGGTTGCTTCTCACTTGGGAGTGGCTCTATATTAAAGCTAGGGCCTGAGGTAGGTGGGCCCAGATATGGGGGCTGCTTTTTGCTTGGGGGTGGCTCTTTCTTAAGGCCAGGGCCTGATATAGGCAGGCCAGGGCTTGGAGGCTGCTTTTCACTTGGAAGTGGCTCTATATTAAG
>NW_006921624.1:9612643-9613498 GCF_000298275.1 Orycteropus afer afer
TCTGACTCATAGCAATTCCTCCTTGGGTTTCTGAGGCATTGTCACTATGGAAGTAGACTGCCCAACCTTCCTTCAAGGAGTGGCTGCTGGGTTTGATCTGCCAGCCTTCTGGTTAGCAGTCAAATGCCTTAGGCACTATACTACCAGAGCTCCAAGGCTGGGACCTGAGGTTGTGGACCAGGGGTCATGGCTGCTTTTCACTTGAGAGTGACTCTGTTTTAAGGCCATTGCCCAAGATAGGCAGGTGCAGAAGGGTTAGGAACAACTAAGAAAGACAAACCTGTCTGTCAATTTGAAGACCTTTGGTGGATTATGTGTTTACTGTGAGGCTGGAGGCTATGCCTCTGTGTGGCAAAATGCCAGCAGGGTTACATGTGGTGGACAGGTTTCAGCAGAGCTTCCAGGCTAAGACAGACTTGGAAGAAGAGACCATCTACTTCTCAAAGAATTGGCCAGTGAAAACCTTATGAATAGCAGTGAAACACTGTCTGATATATTACTGGAAAACTTCATGAATACCCCTGGAAAATTGTCTGATATAGTACCAGAAGATGAGCACATCAGGCTGGAAGACACTCAAAATTTGACTGTGGAAGAGCTGACTCCTCACAGTAGAGATGACCTTAATGATATGGATAGAGTAAAACTCTGGAAACTTCCATTAGCTTATGTGGCATGGCACAAAATGAGAAGAAACAGATGCAAACATCCATTAATAATTGGAACTTGGAATGTATGAAGTATGAATCTAGGAAAACAGGAAGTTGTCAAAAATGAAATGGAACAAATAAAGATTGATATCCTAGGCATTAGTGAGCTGAAATGGACTGGTTTGGGACATTTTGAATCAGACAA
>NW_006921624.1:9618198-9644426 GCF_000298275.1 Orycteropus afer afer
GGAACAGGCTCAGGGACGTGAAGGAACTTGATCAAGTTCATTCAAAATCTAAGTGGCAGATCCAAAATTTTAATCCAAAGCAAGGTTATTTGAGGCCCTACACTCTGAACAATTGCACCAACCCTCATGCTTTTATAGGATTACAATTAATTCCCTGTCCACTTGGAAGTGGTTTACAAGATAAAGTTAGATTGTTTGTAACCCAGAGGTTCTGTTGTTTTTACCCAAGAGTTTATAAAGTAAAACTACATATAACCTAAAATGAGAACTCAATAAATAGGAACTAGGAGACACAAAAAGTAAATATTTTAAAAGTGGTAGAACTTGTCTATAGATTATAATACACTTAATTGAAATGCATTAAGGGAACCACTTTAATGAAGAGATTACGATTTTTTTTTAAAGCCCATATTATCAATTACATATAAATGTATATTTTAATGTGCTTAATGATATTTCAGAGTCATTTTACTTATTTTTTAAAAAAATTCCTGCTTATAAATGCAATGTATTCTTATAATAGAAATGTCAGAGAAGTACAAAGGAAAAATAATTTTTCCTAAAAAACAAAATGCTGTCATGTGTGTGAAGGACTGAAGTCACCAGTGCAGAGGAAAGGACACTAAAGTAGTGACCAAGGGCCTTGTGTTTTGGTCCTGCCTGGCCCAGTGGCTTGCCCAGTGCCTTTGGCCAAATCCTTTCACTCTCTGGTCTTGACTTCTCCCTTCTGAAAAAGGAAGCTGGGGAGATTTGAGCTAGATGATCTTTAAGGGCCTTTTTTGCTCTGATGTGAAATGGAATTCTATTTTAGACATTTCATCACCACTGATGTTTGCACTCTCTGTCTCTTGGACGAATACCTGTCATGGATATTAGATAGTTTCTTTCAGTCTTCATCAGAATCACTGATATTCTACATGAACTCAGTTTATAACTCATGACAATTATATTTATGCATTCATTAATTCATTCATATATCCATTAATTCATTCAATGAATGAGTTGCCTATCTTGTGTCAGGCACTATCCTAATCATTTGGATACAGAGATGATTAAGACAAGGTTTCTATAATCAAGATAGTTTCAGGAAAACAGTATAAAAAAATAGTTTCCCTATCCCATTGGCATAGACATCACTATTGCAAAATACATATTCTCATATATTCAAACATTTATTTACTGAATAGCCACAATGTACCAGGCAAAGCAGCAAGTGCTGGGAGGTACAGTGGTGAGCAAGGAGGTTCCACTGTCATAAAGCTTGTAGTGTCAGTGTTAAGGGAGCATGAACATTCACAGCCAGCAGGTGAAAACCATGCCTTCATGCGTCCCTGAAGAGCCATTCTTTGACAGCCTAACTGTCCTAGGTGTGCAGAAGCAGGGCTGAGGGAAGGACTCATCTAGGGAAGTGGTAAATCGTCAGCTCTGGTTGTGAGACGCTTTGCATCTTGCAAGAAGGAAATGCTTTGTTGCAAATAGTGGAGAGTTAGCTGAGCCAGCAAAATGGCAAACAGAAGTCAATAAAGCCAATAGCCCTGGCATTGATGGAGATCTTGCCAAAGTCATCCAGCCTGCCTGCTAAGAGTGATCACAGTGGAGGTTAAAACAAATAGTGTTCAGAGAATAGAAGTTAGGAATTTATAAGGCAATACATACAGCACAGCAGACTCTTGTTGGCTTCCAGAATTGAACATCTATCTACTCCAACATTCCATTTTGCAGATGAGAAGATTAAGGCCCAGAGGGAAGAAATGTATTTGCCCAGTGCCCCAGAGTTATTATATGAACATGTACCAACACCCAGTGGAAAGAAACTTGGAATGAAAGGGAAAGGGGAGGAGACTAATTTATTGAGCATCTCCTTATTCTTACTTCAGCTCTGTCAGCTTTCAGACTCACATGCTATTCCCTCTGCCTCACTTGTTCCCCAGACATCCATAGTAGGTCCCCAGGGTGGATGCCTCTCATTTGCAAAATACATATTTGCTGCATAATGAATGTCAGTAATTTATGATCCATTTTGAGGCAGGGAAAAATTTCCTAGCAAGCACACAAGGAAGAAAGAAAAATATAGCAACATCCTTTCTCTGAGTACATTTCTCATTCTTACCAATATTCCAAAAGGAGGGAGAGGGAAGAAAAACAGTGTGTCCTTTCATCCAGGCCCTGTTAGGAGAGATAGGGATCTCATTCTTTGCCCTTCCATAAGGAAGAAAGAGCCACCTTCCCCACCCCACCTGACTTCCTGTCCCTTTGCCAGAGGTAACCATTTTACCTCTCCTGTTATGAATCATGAGGCCCGTGGCTTGTGGCAGATCATAAATCAGTTTCAGAGTCTTGAGGACAAATCCTAGGACTTTTAATCTTTAATATTAGACGTGTTTAAAGTGGTGAATATTTCATGAAGGGACTGTTACATTTTAACACATCATTAGTGACTCCCATACCCTCCCCCATTTGGTAAATTATTCCCATCAAAATCTCAAGAATCTCAAGCCTCTATTCCTTTACCCTCAGCAACAATCAGATCATGAGGTTACACATACTTACAGCTAACCCTTCTGTGGAAGAGCTTGGCAGGATTAGGGAGCAGTGTTACAGAGAGCTACTGCCCTGAGCAGCCTCCACGGTATATATCAGGTCCCCAGTGACAAGGAAAGGTACATACCTCCCTCTGCTCCTCCTCGTCTCCCTCATATTCCTTCCCCTCCTCTTTCTTCTGCATTTCAGAAACCTTATTCTGAATATTTTGAGTACTATTTCTGACCCATTCTTTACTCCATCCTCTATCTTACTGCCATTTCAGTTGAAACGACATTTATTAAACCTATGTTTTTTTGCCAAACTTATTAAGTGCTAAACAGCTCTGGTAGCATAGCGGCTAAGGCACTTGACTGCTAACCAGAAGGCTGGTGGTTCAATCCCACCAGCCACTCCTCGGAAGGAAGGTTAGGCAATCTACATTCTTAGTGATACCACCTTGGAAACCCAAGGAGGGGTCACTATGAGTCAGGTCTGACTTGATGGCAAATAACAACAACAAGGGTCAAAATACAACATTTATAGTTAATTATTAAAAACAGTAAGGTCATTTGATAAATATTATTACGAGTACCAGTTGTCCTAGAGTTGATTCCAACTCATGGCAACCCCATACACGTCAAACGGCAAATGGACCCGGGCTCCATAGGATTTTAAATGACTCACTGTTCAGAAGCATGTTTCCAGGCTTTTTCCCAAGCACCTCGGGGTGTCCTCGAACCTCTTAACTTTCCAGTTAGCAGCTGGACATGTTACTGTTTGCTCCACTGAAGAAGTCCTTGATGAACACAGATACACTGAAATCAGGAGCTCTGAGTGATGGTAGAACTCGTGTTGCCCTAGTCTCCTTTTTATTGCTATACTTTGTTTTGGTTGCACAATGTTGAGAAAATCGTGGTTCCCAAGATAGGTAGTTGCAAATGGCATGTACTGGTTAGCACCTTAGCTCACAGTTCCAGTGTCCTCTTGGATGAAACAGACATGACAGAAGTTACTCATTTCTGTTTATTTTCTCTGAGTCCTACACAACGTAAGTTTACCTGGCAATATGAGTTAAAGTGATGATGATCTCCAGTGTTCTAAATTCTGCCATGGAACATCTGAGTATCTCTTTTCAGTTTTCTTTTTAAAGATATTGAAAATGAAAACTTTTTAAAGGAATTAAAATCTAAACTTTGCAAAATCTCAAAATTTCCTCCATTGAAGCACACATATTTCCATGGGACATAGTTGGAAAACTTTGAGTCAGACCACTCAGAACCACTGTAGAATCAATTGTTAGACCCCAGGCTCATCTGTTTGTATGTGTCCAGAAGATGAGGAAGAAGGAAGTTCAACAGCAATATTCTGGAAATTTATCAGAGCCTTAACAGATAATTATTTATTCAACTCAAACCTACGGGCATCTGCTCATCTCTAGGCAGTGGACTAAGTCAGGGTATCTCCTCCTGGTGTTTCCCAAAATATGTTCCACAGAATGACAATGTGGTGAACTGTTCCTCCAGCAAGGTTCTCAAGGTGAACTCAGTCTGAGACAAACTATACACATCACCCACATGGAGATTCACACGCCAGTGATGATACAGTATTTCCCAAACTTACTTTTTGTAAAATTTATTTTTGGAAGATCATCTATGGGCATTCCACACACACATTTTAGGAAGAACCAATAAATAATTGAATCAAAAAAAATATCCTCTCACCTTAAAGAGTGTGTTTAGTGGACCAGTACTGATCACAGCAAGGGAGTAGGACACTTCCAGGATTTTGAACTCTGAAGACATACTAGAAAATAGGACATGTGCTGGCCAACTGAAATGAGCTTGAGCAGTGGAGGAATGAACTTAAGGTTGTGTGAGAGCCTAACTAGCATTTTTGCAACCAAGTGTAAGACATTGGCAGAAATAAAAAGATGGAAAGATGGAGGATGGATGGATGGATGGATTTCTAAGAAAAAAAAAAAAAAAGAAGGGAGGAGAGGAAATTAAGAGGAAAAGGAAAGAGGAAGGAACAGAAGGGGAAGGGAAGAGGGAGAGGAGAATAAGCTTAATAAACAATAATAAAAACTAAATAAGACCAGGAGACTGGAGGCAAAAACAATATTTTCAAAATAGAAAAAGAAGGTCTTCTTGGATGAGGTGGAATTTTATGTAAGGCTTATGAACTATTAAGACTTGTTCATTCAGGCAGAGATAATTTGATTTTTTTATTATAGTTTTAGTGTAAATGCAAGTTATCATAATTTAAATATTTGAAAATTGGACTTCCCTTTGCAGCCACTTGGTTACTCTCTTTCCTTCATTGAATTATGAGCTCCTTCAGGGTCTGGGTTGTGTCTTTGATCTCTATATCCACAGTGCTTAGCAGAATGCATGGTGTAGCATGTGACCTGCATTTTTTTAATGAATACATGAATGAATTAGCAAATGAATGAATGAATGAATGGACTCTTTATTAACCACAATGGCAAATGGACCGGGGCTTTTCTAAAATTGCCATCTCATTTTATTTCCCAAGAAAATAAGGAGAAGGCTATCTTGAGAAGGCAGTATTTCACAAGATACTTTTCTTTTTTCTCTTACAGGAGAGTGCAGTTGTCATGAAGGATTTGCCCCTGACCCCATCCACAGACATCTTTGTGTGCGCAGTGACTGGGGACAGAGTGAAGGGTGAGTAGCAAAGGGCACCAGGGCAGGACCTGTGGAAGGCCCATTACCACCTTCTCTGAAACAGTTTTGCTCTTGCAAAACTCAATAGGATGTAAATCCTACTTTCCTCCAGAATCACATTTTAGTACTACAGGTGCATGACTGATGCATCTTCTAGAGAATGAAGGCAGAAATATTCATTGAAACATAACTGTAAATATTCACATCACCCTTCCAAATATAGTTTTTGTTACCTAAACTTCAAAATGGACATATGAACTTTCAAGTACTTCTTAAAATGGAGACATTCTTCTATAATGTAAATAATATGATCCATTAGGAGCTCTGGTAGCATAGTGGCAAAAGCACTTGACTGCTAACCAGAAGGCTGGTGGTTCAAACCCACCAGCCACTCCTCAGAAGGAAGGTTGGGCAATCCTATTCCGTAGTGATAATGCCTCAGAAACCCAAGGAGGGGTCGCTATGAGTCGGGGCCGACTCGACGGCACATAACAACAACAACAACATTAGTTACTTGTGGGTTTTGGTAATTTGTAAAGCTGTTCTGAGGCAGTTTCCACTTATGAATCCCACCTACTTCTGACTAATATCATCTCCTTTCCCCTTTTCTCCTCCTCCTATTCTCCCTATAGGCCTTGGCCTTACACAACACTTGAGAGAGGCTATGATCTTGTGACAGGGGAACAAGCCCCTGAGAAGATTCTCAGGTGAGTTGACCATTATGTTGGGGCATTATGCTGGGAAATGGAGAAGGTTCTGATACGGAGGTGTGATCATGTGTCTTAAGTCTAGTTTACCTATGAGACTCCAGGCTCCATTGAATACAGGGGGATGCTCGGTGACACTAACAAACCATTATGACCTGGGTTGCTATGGGAATCTCATTCCTGTTTGTCTGGCATCTAGACTTGTCAACTCAGATACTTGAACAAGGAGACATACTAATGATTATTCAATCCAGTGGCTTAAAACTGTTTTGTAGCTATAGAACCTCTTCCTGACACCTCTGTGAAATCTCTGTGAAACTGCAATATTTAAGTAGATAAAGACATACAACAAATTAAATGACAGAGGTGATAATCAAATTTTGGTTGAAATTGATTCAGAGTCCATGCTTTTAACATTTGTGCTAAGATTGTCCTTTCTGACTCAGAAGTCATTTATGAAACCCCTGATAGATATCAAGACTCCTGGGAAGACAGACCTGAAAGGCTTGTCTTCACAGACTCCACTTTTTCTAGGACTTCCACCTGTTGTTGTTATTTGCCGTCAAATCAGACCCAACTCATCGTGATTCCTCCTTGGGTTTCCGAAGCAGTATCACTATGGAATTAGATTGCCCAACCTTCCTTCCGAGGAGCGGTTGGTGGATTTGAACCGCCAACCTTAAGAAAATCAGTGTGTTGACTAGATGATTGATAGATGAATTTAAGAAATATTGGCCCAAGTCTGTGAAAAGTTAGCCAAAATTGTGTCTTGGGAAATGGAGGGGACTCAGTTGGATGGGGGAATGAGAAAATGTCCTGGGATGGATGGGAGGAGGGGCCCCTCTTTCTTGTTTTCTTTCCTCCCAGGGAGTCCCCCAATGGAAACTCTTACATTACAGGTCTACTTTCAGCTTGGGCCAAGGACTCTGGCTTCCTGTCAGCAAAAGCTTTGTGGTTCCACCTGTGGAGCTGTCTATCAACCCCCTGGCCAGCTGTAAGACTGATGTGCTCGTCACAGAAGACCCTGCAGATGTCAGGTAGGGAGATCATCTCTAGTGTCTACCACCAACTTCCATGAGCACTGGAAGCCATTCGATTTCAGGAACACAGATCACCTGTGAAGGTGCTCACCTTGTTGTTGAAGTAGGCACCTGCCTAGTTGATTATATAAGGAACACTTTAAATCTACCCAGCTCCTCAAAGTTTTCTGTGTTGGTGGCCTCAAAGTCTTATGTTCTCACATTAGTGCTTTCCCACTGGGTTTATAGAAAACATGAGAGAAGCTAACATACCAACTAGCTCATCATGAGTTCCTTAATATTATCTTATAAAAGACCATTACTCATTGGTGTATCAGAGAGTCAAAAGGGCAAACAATTGGAGAAGATGATGCTTTCTGTTGTCATTGTGATATTGGGGACACACTTTGGGCTAATACATGAGTTTTCAGTGTCCCAGTCAAATTCTTTGTTCTTTACTTATGGAAGGACAGAGGCTGCATTTCTCCTTAAATGCACTGCACTGTATAGGTAATTTTGTTATAGACTTACTCCACTATGTTGTAGTTATTTGACTACATATCATTTTGTCACACTGTGTGGTGAACCTTTCAAGGTAAAAGAAAATTTAGCTTTTTTGTCTCCAGTTCCCAACATATATAGGGCATCTACTAAATGCTTATTGATTTTATTATGCCAGGAGTCTTACACCTGATCCTAACACTGTTCTGGAGCTTTCTAGTCTTGCTGTTGTTGATTTCTTCCCCTCCAAATTTGATTAGGGATATCACTCTAGAAATTTAGGTATGACCGTGAATGGACTCTTAGGTATAACCATGAATGGTTTTATTTTTGGAACTGCACTGCCCACAGCTTAGTGGCTCCTGAACTGGAACTAAATAAAATACAGCCCTCCTTCCTCCCAGTGACTGCTTTACTAACTGCCTTTGGACCATTCTAAATGAAGATATTATCAATATGTGTATAATATCTTGAAAGAAGCCTCCTGGAACCAAACTATCCTGCTGTGTAATTTACTTATTTTCACGTTTTAAACTTTTACTGGAAAGAATGAACCTAACGTTCTTTTTCATGCTATTAACATTTCCCAAAATGGGTAGTTTCAAAAAGAATAGATTATTAAAAGGATGACATTTAAGAAATGAAAGAGTCTCTGAGTGGTGCAAACAATTAACACCCTCAGCTGCAAGCCTAAAGGTTGGAAGTGTGAGTCCACCCAGAAACACCTCAGTCCTGCCAGTCTCCTTCCAAACATTCCGCCACTGTGAATTCCATAGAGCACAATTATATTCTGACACACATGGGGTTACCATGAGTCAAAATCTACTCAAAGGTGAATAGCTACTGGATATTTAGAAAATGAAGCAGAAATTGCTAAGAATTAGGATGGGTTCACAGACAAAAAAGTGACTCATGGCAGACTACCATTATTTCCATTTTTTATAGAATTGAACTGGATGAGGCTTGGTAAAGCTAAGGTCTCTCTCTATTACATATTTGAAAGATGCAGCAAGGACCATCCGGTTAAAGGATCATTCACAAAGAAATCCAATGACCTTGCCTGAAATCCCTGAAAGAAAGTCTGTACTAGTTTTCTTCAGAATTCCGTACTGTTGACATTACATTAGTGATTTGAGTGAAGACACTGAAGACAAATGTGTTGGATAGGTTGATGGTAACACTCGCTCTAGAGTTGGACAGGTGTGGATTAGAACCCCATATCTGTCACATATGAGTCATGTGATCTCAGCCAAATTTAACTAAGTTTCCACATCTTTGACTACAAAATGAATATAATAGCAGAATCCAGTATGCAATATAATAATAATAATTCATACCATTTAATTAATTTCCTATCTACCAATAACTTTACAATATTAGCTTATCACATCCTTTCATCAACTGCATGAGTCAATGCTATTATTTTCTCCATTTTTGAGATCAAATAATAGTAATCATCATCTGAGGCATAAAGGTGATACCTTGACTAGTAAGTGATGATGCCAAGTTTTAACCTTTGATCTGTCCAGCTCAAGAGCCAATGTTTTTAGACATTTCATTTCAATAGCTCTGAAAAGTTGTTGTGATGACTAAATCATGGAAGCTATGCAAACACTGGTACATGGTATACTCCTAGTGGTACCATCCACTTATTTGAGATGAAGTGAGTTCAATTTCAAGTTCATCCTCCCTTTCAACTAGAAATTGATGACTGATCATGGTGGGGAAGCTGGAGTGGGCATGGTTGTGCACTAGGTAATCTTTCAACCTTGAACTGTGTATTTCCCTGGCATTGTCAATGCCATGTTCCTTCTGAGAGCAACTGTTATCTCTAAGATGACTTGAATCACTTTATTCTACTCCAATCTGTGTTACATTAAATATCAAGCCAGGCATATAGGTGCCCAGAATACTGATATATAGCGAGCTGTAAAATACCTTTGCAAAAAAAAGTTGAGTAAACATAAGTGCAAGAATATATCATAGAGAGGATCTTTTATGTGGTTGGAAGGAATGTTGTGACAAGTTGGAAGGGTAAGATCCCCAAATGGCATACTCTTGTAACAATTAGATGTGTCTTGAATCCCTTCTAAGAATGCTGTGCCTGATTACCTAGAGGACACACTTTTGCCAAGTTGGAGAGTTACCCAGGATGGGGCGGGAGAACTCATTGTCGTCGAATCGATCCTGACTCATAGCGACCCCTCCTTGGGTTTCCAAGGCAATATCTCTACAGAAATAAATTGCCCAATCTTCCTTTCAAGGAGTGGCTGGTGGGTTTGAACTGCCAGCCTTCTGGTTAGCAGTCAAATGCCTTAGGCACTATGCCACCAGAGCCCCGCCCCCCCAGGATGGGAAAGGGGATGATATACTACAGCCATTTTTCCTCCTTTTCAACCCTTTTTCTACAAACCAGTAAGATACTCCTTTAAAGAAATGTTGCACAAATATTTGAAAACTATTGGTTTGATGAGGACACTAAAGTATTATCCTGCTCGAGGTGCCCATATGCCTTAGTCTGGGTGTGAAACAACCACAGACAGCCTTTTAAATCTTACCTTTATCTTATCTCACATAAGCCTATTGGTCTCATCACAAGAGTAGATAAAAGAGCTTGCAATCATTACCACTCAAAAGAATCTGCACTATATAGACTGAACATTCCAGGCTGTACTAATAAACCTTGTTTGACATGACATTGTCCAAGCGAGCAAATCATGGACATTTAAAGAATTAATAAGTTCTAGTTGGACAGTATGTTATAAATTAATAAGTAGTAGATCTTAATTATAGATAGCCAATAATAACACAGGCATGGAGTCATAACAGAAAGACTAGAGGAAAGAGTGTGTGGAAAAGTGGAGTTCAGGGAAGATAAAGGTAAGCATACCAGCAGGATTGGAAAGGAAGATTTTAAAGTGTTTTGCCAATTCATTCTTCGTTTTGTTTTTTTTTTTTTAATCTGTGATAAATTCTTTGAAAAGTATAGGACCTCACACTTTGAGAGGCAGAACACTTAGTGGTCAAATATATAGATTCTAACCAATCAGGGCAGCTAATTTTTAAACAACTGATGATAACAAATGTTGGCAAGGTTATGAAGCAACCAGAACTTTCATGCCTTGATTGTGGAGAAGTAAGTTAGTATTACCATTATGTAGAACTGTTGGGCAGTGTCTACTAAAGTTGAACATATGTAATCTGACCTAGAATAAGTGTAGTCGAAATGTTCCTTGGAAGTGAGAATGGTCAGACTTCATCTCACCTACTTTGGTCATGTTGTCAGAAGGGACCCATCCCTGGAGAAGGATATCATGCTTGGTAAAGTGGAGGGTCAAAGAAAAAGGGGTAGACCTCAACCAGATGGATCCCCACAGTGGCTGCAGTGATAGGGTGAAGCATAGGAAGGATTGTGAGGATGGTGCTGGACCAGGAAGTATTTTGTTCTGTTGTACAGACTGTTGCTTTGAATTGGAATTGACTCAACAGCACCTAACAACAACATAACCCATTGATTCTACTCTTAGAAATATACCTAACAGAAATGTGCACATATGTGCCACAAATAATGTGTATAAAAATACTAAGAGTGGCGATGATTTTTAGTACCAAAAACTTCAGAAAAACACAAATGTCCATTATCAAAAATGTAGGTAAGTAAATTATGGAATAATCACACACTGGAATACAATTAATGGTAAATGTGAGCGAACATAACAACTACACACAACACCGTGGATAGACTTTACAAGCAAAATGTTGAATTATAGATGCCCAGACACAGAAGATTATGTTTGTTTATATAAAGATCAAGAACAGTGAAAATGAACCTGTGAGGTTATACTAAATGATAGGGATTACTTTTGGGTGTGGGAGGGGCCGGTGGTGGGGAGAAGCATAAGGGAGCTTGTGTGATGCTGGTTATGTTTGATTTCTTGATCTGAGTGGTGGCTACATGAGTGTTATGTACTCTGAAAATTCATCAGGTATACAGATAGGGTTTTTGCACTTTTCTCTATGTATGATTTCTGATTAAACATGAAGTTTTTTGTTTGTTTTTTTTTTAATAGTCATAGGCTATGAGGCCAAACTGAACTGCTGAATTCAAGTCCCAGCTCCACCGCTTGCTTATGGCATGAGCTTGGGAAAGTTATATTCTTTTACTGTAGCTCTGTTTCCCCTTGTGGATAACAGGAATAGAAAACTGTGTCATAAAAGAGAGTGGTGAAGATGAAATGACATGATAGATAGAAAGCACTGCGTTTGGCATTAATTACTGTGCTTGTTGTTACTGTGGCATAGTGGTTTTTGTTCATCTTTCTATTTTTAATTTTTCTCTTTCTTTTGCCGAGAAGTTAATCCAATCTCTGATGCATCTTAAAATCTTAGATTCAAGGGTTCAACTAATTAATTAATTAATTTGTGGTGGGGTTGTGGGGAGACTTTAATATTAAAATATGTGAAGTCAATTTGGAAGATCTAGTGGTTTTATGTGCATGGAAAAATTTGAAGATTTCAGGAACAGTCACGTAAGGTGTACACATAGACTTTCCTGGAGAATGCAAAAGGAAGTGAGAGTTCCTGACCAAAGGAACTAGGAAAATATTTTCAGGAGAGAGAAAACATTGTCCATTAATCTTGAATTGCAGATAGAATTAGGCTGTGTGGAATTTAAGGCAGGAGGGAAGGCTTTGGAGATGGAGAAGTTGGAGAGTGAAAGAAGAGAAGCTTCTGGAATGAGATTTTTAGCCATTTGAGACACTAATGATATTAGCTACAAAGGTGGGGATACAGATTCCTTTCATTTCTGTAAACCTTTGCTGGACTCCTGCTGTGTGCCTAGCACTGTACCAGTTACTGTAGGGACACAGAGATAAAGAAGAACCACCTCTGCTTTCAATGATGAGTCTCTCCTCATCCAGAGAAAGGAAGAATGAAGAAAACTAAAGACACAAAGAAACAATTAGTCCAAGGGACAGGTACACCATGTGATCCTCAGCCTATATGATCATGAGACCAGAAGCACTAGATGGTGCCTGGCTGTCACTGTCAAGCACTCAGAGGGGGATATATGTAGGAGATAGGAGATCCTGGATAGAGTGGGAGAACAATATGGAACAAAACTCAAAATCATTAAAAAAAAAAAAAAAAAGGACCAGATTTGCTCTTCTGATAGAGCCTGGTGACCCCTGAGACCATGCCCCTAGCTGCCCTTCAGGTCTAGAATTGAACCCACTCTTGTAGCTTCCAGCCAAAGAAAAAACAGGCATATGAGCTGAACATTTACATTAGGTAGAGACACTCCTTGGAGAGATGAATCTTGGGAGACTAGAAGGGCTGTGTATGTACAGGAAGACAGCAAGGGGGCCAGGAGTGCATGGGAGGAAAGGACACAGGGAAGCGGTAACTATGGGGAAGAAGTGGGAAGAGAGCTGTAGCATTATGGGAAATTGCAATCAATGTCATGAGACAGAATATATGTGAATTGCTGTATGGAAGGTAAATTTGCTCTGTAAACTTTCACCCAAATCACAATGAAATTAAAAAAAAAAAAAAAAAAAAAAAAACACACCTCTCATAGTGTAACAAGGGTCATGGAACAAAAGACTGATTTGAGAGATAAAATAGAAGATTCTCATGATGAGAGAAGCATGATAAACAACACTTGTTGCTACATACTTGGCCTTCTTCACAATTCCACCTGGACCTGATTCTTCTTATAAGAGTGATGCAAGGTTAGCTATTATAATTGGAACAATGGTCATTCACAAAGCCAAGGTTTGGATCCCCTCAATGATTTTTCTATAATCTCAAATCAATGAAAAAGAAATGGTGAAATACTGTTAATTCCTATCCAATGCTTGAAGAATGATGGGGGTTTCAGAATGCAAGTAACATTGCTCACTTGGTGAGAGTTTCCACATTGAATTAGTTCTGCAAAGAATTAAGAATGTCTTCTGGTTCAGTTCCAAGCACTGAGAATTTTTTTTTTTTCTTTTTTTTTATTAGGATTTGGGTGAAGATTTACAGAGTAAATTCACTTTTCATACAGCAGTTCACATATACTTTGTCTCATGTCATTGACCACAATTTACAAGCAGCAGCTCCCCTCCCACTTCCTCCCCATAATTACCTCCTCCCAGTATCCATCCCTTCATACTCTTCTGCACCCTGAGCTATCTCCCTGTGCATAAGCAGCCCTTCCTTCTCCCATGATTGTTCTCTCCAGGGCATGTGTCTACTTGAGGTAAATGTTTAACTCACATGCCTGTACTTTGTTTGGCTGGAAACCATAGTTGTGGGTTCAATTCCAGACCTGAAGGGCAGCTAGGGGCCATAGTCTCAGTGGTTACACCAGGCTCTATTGGACCAGCAAACCTGGTCCCCACCTTCCTTTTTTTTTTTGCCTCCAAATGATTTTGAGTTTTGTACCACATTGTTCTCCCTCTTTATGCAGGATCTCCTACATCCCTTCCAAGTGGATGGCAGTGGTAGCTGGGCACCATCTAGTTCTTCTGGTCTCATAGTTGTATAGGTTGCAGATCGGATGGTGTACCAGTCGCTAGGACTGATTGTTTCCATTAATTTTGGTTTTCTTCTTTCTTCTTGACGAGGAGAGACCCATTGTTGCATCTAGATGGCAGCTTCCTAGCTTTTAAGGTCCCAGTCACTACTCGCCAAAGTAGCAGGTAGAACAATGTTTTGTATAGTATGTTATGCCAATTGAGCTTGATGTCCCCTGCGACTATGGTCCCAAGTCCGCAGGATCAACTAGTTGGTCCCTCTGGGTAGCTGGCTGTGACCAAGCAATGACCATAACCTTGCCCCTTGTCAGCTCTACTATACACCTGGGAATTCTGATCATTCACATGAACTTATAGGCCCATTGTCTGCCAACCCTATATATGATCTTGGATACACTCTCCATTTAGACATACCTAATTGTTTGGCTTGTTCACCTATCTATCCGTCCCTATACCTATGTTTGCTTTCACTGACAACTCAGTACTGTATATGCAAAGGGGTTCATATTTGTTGTCTGTACTGCCCATGTAACTCTCTCTGTCTTTCTCATCCTCAATGCTGCCATATTGGTCACTCACATTTGGTACATTGCCCTTCTCTTCACCCAAATCAATATTTTTCTCTATCTATCTAACAGCATTCCCTCCCCTCCCCTCCCACCCCTGGTAACCAACAAAGAA
The DNA here is from genome assembly GCF_000298275.1 of Orycteropus afer afer. Lineage (NCBI taxonomy): Eukaryota > Metazoa > Chordata > Mammalia > Tubulidentata > Orycteropodidae > Orycteropus > Orycteropus afer. The sequence goes on from NW_006921624.1 coordinate 9,632,841, forward strand.
AATGTCCTCCAGTATATAAACCTTTCCTTAACTTTTACAATAATGGACTAATACAATATTTGTCCTTTTGTGACTGACTTATTTCGCTCAGCATAATGTCCTCCAAGTTCATCCACGTTATGCGGTGTTTTGCAGATTCTACATTATTCTTTAGCGTTGCATAGTATTCCATTGTGTGAATGTACCAAAGTTTAGCTATCCATTCCTCAGCTGTTGGACATCTAGGTTGTTTCCAAGTTTTGGCTATTGTAAATAGCCAAGCACTGAGAATTTATCGAACACCTACTATATGAAAAGTATTAGAGTTATAAAAATGATAAGAAAAGGATCTATTAAATGAGAAAAAATTTCAAACAAAAAGATGTCATTCTTTATAGCAATTGAGGAGGAGTGAGGGAAAGTTCAAGGCAGAGAAAGGACCCAAAAGTGGAGGAGACGACCCCACCTGGGCACTAAAGTGAAGGCCTCACAAACAAGAGGCCCTCTGATCCAAGTTCTGAAGTATGGGCAGGAATTCACTAGGTGAGTGGGTCTCAAAGTCCCTAGCCATCCCTAGTCCAGTAGCATAAGCATCATCTATGAACTTGTTAGAAATGCAAATCCTCAGAATTCACCTGTGGTAGGCTGATAATAAACCAAACCATACTGAGTACACGGAGTCCATTCTGACTCATAGCAACACTTTAAGACAGAGTAGAAGTACCCCATGGGGTTTCCAAGGCTGTAAATCTTTACAGAAGCAGACTGCCACATCTTTCTTCCCCAGAGCAGCTTGTTGGTTCAAACAGCCAATATTTTGGTTAGCAGTCTAATGCTTTAACCACTATATCACTAGAGCTACTAGGTTGATAATAGCCCCCTGAAATATCAGGTCCTGATCCCTGGAACCTGTAAATGTTACCTTATTTGGAAAGGTCTTCGTAATTGTGAGGGAGTCTGGTAGCATAATGCCTAAGGCACTTGACTGGTTAAAGGGCTTTCTCATGAGTCCATGCTTCTTATTTCTAGACTACAATGCCTCTGTTTGGCCTGTTTGGGGACATCTGCCAATGACCCAAATCAATACCTAGAGGAATAAAGTATGCTAATTAGCCAGACCAGAGTCACCGACAGAGCTTTGAAACCAGCAAGGGTAGGCTCATTGGACTATTTCTTTCTGTAAGCCAAAATTTTTTTTTTCATTTGATTTTTGTGAAAATATACACAGCGATGGATATACGGTTTCAACAAATCCTACAGATACAATTCAGTGACATTGTTTACATTCCTCAAGTTGTGCCCCCATTCTATCTACCCTTTTCCAAATATTCCACAACCATTAACATAAAGTCACTACCCCCTAAGATTCTCATCTAACTTTTCAAGATGCTGTTGTCAGTGTGATCCCACGTAGGTAAGTCTTTGAGAAAGCACAATTGTCAAGACAGGCATACTTTACTAATTAGTCTAAACTGTTGTTTGGTTGAAAGCAGACCTCTGGGAAAAGTATGGGTTTGAGTTGTAAGATTTAAAACTTATCTCAGGGAAATAGTTTCAGGTGTTCATCTAACTCAATGGTTCCTGGAGGTCTAGATTCCATTGAGAATTTGAAATTCTGTTCCATTTTTGTTCTCTTGTTTTTCACCCCTTTAGATTAGGATTCTTCTATAGAATCTCAGATGAAATTCTTAGTGTTTGTTGACCATTTAGCCCATTGACTGTGTATGTTCTTTGTGCACAAGGAAGATGAAATAATACATGAAGAAGAGAGGAGACAGTGGGAAAGCAGGGAGTCCACCTGGCACTGACTGCTGGGCTCCTGGAATTAAGGCATTGGAACTTGACCTCACCACTACCTCCTTCATTCCTTCAGTAGAATGAAATCCCTCTCATAAGCATTACTATTAAGGCCTCTGCTCCCCTACCAGATGGACTGACTCTATACCACCCATCTCATAGCCTCACTGTCTGTCACTCAGCCGGTGAGCCTGGAGACATATTTATTTTCACCCATTTTAGTTTAGTGATCATAATAAAAGTGAAGTCTATTAGTATGGGTTTCTGCCCAGGCTCGGTAAATCTCTTCAAACACTGTTCAGCCCCAGATTTCTGTTAGTCTTTGCCACTGGGGAGGCCGTAGCATACTCCAACTGTCAGCTCAGGTGAAGGGCCCAGGATACAGGCCTTGCTAAATGAAACTCAAATGGAGAATTTGGAATATAAATATTGAAGTGACCCAGGTTGGATAAAGGGGAACCAGTTAGCTAAGCTTCTCTCTTACATGCAGAAGATACTAAATTATTAAAACTTTAATAAATGTAATAATAAATATTTGATGTTGAATTATAGAAGGCTTTGCAGATACAGTGAAACTGAGAAACGACTTGTTATATCTGCATTAGAAGTTAAACACTTTTCAAATGGGACTTCTGATGTTGAAACGAATCTGCAGATCTTTAGATTAAAGAAGAAAGAGAGAAACATGGAAGTGTGATTCTTTTGGAAGGCATGCTGGACTGAGGGTCCAGATATCTGAGTCTGAGGCCTGACTTGGCACTGAAGACAGTCATATTTGACATTTTGGGCAGTGCCTTGCTTGGCAGGATCTTCCATACAGATTCTCATGGGTGTTGCTTACAACCTCTTCCCAGGTTGAGGTTATTTTTATCCCCCATTTCAAAGATAAGGAAGTTGACATTCCAAGACACTAAGCAGTGTAGCCAGTAAGAGGAAGAGTTGGTATTTGAAGACCAGACCTCAAGACATCATGCCAGCTCACTGCATGGAAACTTCCTGCTCTATATTAAGATATATATATTTTTTTATTTCAGGGGACAGAAACCCAATTCAAATCAGCTTAATGATGACTGTATTGGAAGGCTTTAATGGGAAAGTTGGGAGGTCAGCCACAGAGACAAGAGAATTAAAGGAATTAAGTGAAGGGTCAACAAAAAAGGGAAAGGCCCTCAATGAGATGGATTGACATAGTGGCTGCAGTGATGGGCTCAGGTATAGCAAGGACATGAGGCTTGCACAGGACTGGACAGTGTTTCGTTCTGTTGTGCGTAGGGTCGCTATGAGTCAGAGGTGATTCAATGGCACCCAACAATAACACCACCAAAAAGTGAGTCCCTCTCTTACTGGAGTTGCAATTTGAAAAATTCTAGATAAGGAACCTTATTGGACCAGCATGGGTTAAGAGCCCACCCCTGGATCAGTCTGATCAAGGATATTGGGTCACAAGGTATAGACACAGCCATGGAAAGAACTGGAATCATGAGCTCAATATCTACTCCAGTTCATGCCTTCAAAATCTTTCCCAGGGTTCAATTTATCCATCCATCTTATGGGTTGGGTTAAATCAGAGATGGCAAACAGAAGACATCTCATGTGCCAATTCAGATAGATGGGCAGAGGCAGCCTAGGGAATTCTATTGGAAAGATTCCTGCAGCTTCTAACAGGCTCAGCTGGGAAAAGTGACGTAATCAACACAGGGTGAATTCCTTGGGTATGTAATGGGTGAGTCATGACATAAGGAAGGGTCACTGCTTACCAACTGTTGGTGGCATTTAAGGGTGCTTGTAGTTTTCAGTCTTAGGGCTTGATGATTATGTTACCCTATAAAATGAAGAGAGATTTTTAATTAATGAGATGCAGGAGAAAGATAGTCATGTGGCTGGAAGTGTTGTGGACCTATTAGAAATATCTCACCCAGAAATTTTCATCCATCTCAGGAGTATATTTGAATAATCTCATGTTGGTGCTAATAAGTTTACTGAAATAGATTTCTGGGTTTTAACAGAGTTGAGGCCTCCATGTCAGTGCTTCCTGGATACTATCTGGCACTGTCATTGTCACTTGTAATGTATTATGAATGGAACATTCTTAATTTAAGCTGTAAACAAACCACCCATGTTACAGGGACTCTGAACTGCATCCTAGAGTTTTAAAGACAAGTTTAAACAATTACAAATAACCTGGAAACCTTCTCATAATTTTCATCCCTCTGTCATCACATGGAAGTAGCTCTAGTTTTGTAGTGGTTATGGCATTTGGCTGCTAACCAGATGGTTAGCAGTTCAGATCCACTAGCTGCTCCATGGAAGAAAGATTGGACAGCCTGCTTCCATTAAAGATTCTGTAAATCTTTAGATTTACAGTCTTGGAAACCCAATGGGGGTCACTGTGAGTCAGAATTGATGTGATGGCATGTTTGGTCTGGTTTGGTTTGCCATCACATGGATGATCCTAAATTGATAAAACCCACCCTCTGCCTACAGGTACATCATAGCCTCCTGTTGTGTTCCCTGCCATGGTCTCAGAATGCTCCTTAGAACCCCTTGGTCTGGTCTCATCTCAACAGGCCATGCTGTAGATTATGCAGAAAGCATTCGGAGGCAGTGATCACTGAGCTAAGAAGATGAGCAAATATTTTGTCTTCTAAGACCCACTTGGAGTGGGTGCAAACAGTTCAGAACTCAATGACTAGCCAAAAGGTTGGCAGTTTGAACACATCTAGGGGACCCTCAGAAGACAGGCTTGGTGATTTTCTTCCAGAAGGTCACAGTCTTAAAAACCCTATAAAGCAGTTCAACTCTGCACACATGGGGTCACCTTCAGTCAGAATTGACTCCACAGCAACTAACAATGATGTTGGGGCTGAGTAGGACTGTGCGTTTTCTATAGTGTACCTTACTCTCTCAGGTAACCAAACCCCACCTACTTACCACAAATACCACAAACACACATAGTCTGGTCAGGAAAATGATTTGGATATTTTCAGTGAGTAATTAATGGATCCATGCCTTAGACTTCACTCCTTTTCCTCTCACTTAACAAGGAAATCAAAATCAAACAGGATCCCAGCAGGAGTGTAACGGCATGCTCAAGCTGGGAGAGTTTTAAAAGGATAGTCACAAAGTTTGGGGAAAGTTTGGGAAATGCAACAAGGGATATATGGTACTGGTGGCTACTATCAGTAAGTCAAGGTGAGGGTGAGTTTACCAGAACCTGGAGAGAGAACACCATGAGGTGGGCTGCCTGGCAGGACCTTGGTACACAGACAACCTACGGTGCTCCTGAAAGAAAGAGGTCAGAGGAATACATGCCCAAACCTCCTTCCATGCCTTCTGTTGGCTGAACCCAACATGAAGCCAGGTAAGAGTCCATTGGGGCAATCTGTCAAAGTGAGACTCCCAAGACACAAAGCAGGGTTGGATGGGCTGAGGGGGTTCTGGAGGGACAAATGGAAGAGATGCAACACAAACTCCAAGGCTTCCCAGCCTACCTTCAAAATACCCATGCCTCTCCTCTTCAGTGACACTCCCTGGCTTAGACCCTCATCTCCTAAATGGTCTCACTGCTTTCAGCTTCCACTACCACCACTGCTACTGCACACATGCCTAATCCATCCTCTGTACAAATTGGGCCATGCCTATCCCTACCTTAAAACCAGACTCTTTCACTTGGCATGCATTAGCACTTCAGAATCTTGCCACCATCCTCCATGAACTTGTCTCCAGTCATATCTCCATTTCCTATTTCATCAAAATTCCATACACTTTCCTATCTCTTGCCTTTGCCAGAGCCATCCCTGTGGCTGAAATGTCCTCAGATTCACACAGTCCCTTGTGTACCTGGTACATTACTCATCCATCACAGCCTTGCAGAAGTGTCACTTCTTCTGAACATCTTTGCCCGAATGTGCCCTAATCCTAACCACCAGAGCCACCCCACACACATACTCCTCATTGCTTTGTTCATGTTGCTAGAACATTTCTTTCTTCATTATGGAACAATGGATTACATTGCTTTATAGTTATTTGTAGATATGTACTCCCACCCCCATCCCACCTGACAATCTATGTATTTCTTGAGGTCAAGGATTTACTTAAACCATTTTTTGCATTCCAAGTCACAGTAAATCACTCAGAAAGGGTACAGAACATTTTGATGGTGCTAATTCAATGTAGCCACATTGGTATAGCCATGGAGATATTTTGATATTGCCAATAAATTGTCCAGTCTCTGAGTATCACCTAAACCCTTTACATGTAAATATTCTCAGCATTAAAATTTCCTAGCATCCAAACTTCCTGCCTCACAATGTTTATTATATCAAGAAAGAGGCTTGGGTGATCTGCTTCCATAGTGATACCACCTCAGAAACCCAAGGAGGGGTCACTATGAGTCAGGTCTGACTCAACGGTACATAACAACAACCTAACAATTCCTAGTTTCTCAAAGTGGTTTCAAATAATGCCAGTATTTTAGAATTAGTAAATGTGACAAAATTAAAAAGGAAGGTTTCTTAATTTAAAAGGTTTGAGAAACCCAGTCTAAATGAAGTCCTGGCATTGATTTCCTTAGTGGCAGCTTTCCCAGGGACATTAACATGTGAATGAGCATCGTGAATCTTTAGGAAGAGAGTCTATATACCACAGCCTGCCCAGCACTCTTCAGCTAGGTGCAGGTTCAGGACTAGCACTTCTTGAGACACATTTCAAGTAATGCCACATTAGTCCACTGAGGCGCAGAGGCTGCATGAGTTAAACAAGACCTCAGAAGGAGGATCTGGTGCCCAGGGGACCTCTTTCACAGTGCCCACACACTCTCTGGGAGTAGGAGAGGAGCCAGCATGATGGCCATGTCAGCCAGCTGCTGAGTTCCATGTTCTATCTCCTTGACCCTGTGGAAGACACAAGACTCATGTAAGGCATGAAGGATAGAGATAGAATGGCCATGCTTAGATATTTCGAGGAGGAGCAAATCATCCAGACTCAGTGGAACAGGAAAAGGAAGTGGCAAAGATAAAAGGCAGTAAGAGAAGGAAAACCTTACAGCATCCCAGCCTTTTGAGACTCCGTAGCCCCACGTAGCCCTGTCGTTAGCAGCACAGGCTCTGGCACTGGATGCTCTGACTCACGTCCCAGCTCTGCCACTCACTGTCTGGGGCACCTCCTTCTGCCTCAGTTTCTATATTTAAAATAGAGAGAACCGTACTACCTCACAAGATTTCTATTGCAGATCAAGTAAGTTAATGCATGATACATTTGACACAAAAACATTGGCTATTATTATTACTCTTATTGTTATTATTATATTACTGTGATTTAGCTCAAACTTTATCTCATTGCAGGAGTCCCTTATCAGACTCATTTTAAACTCTTTTTTTTTGTCCAGAGCAGGATCATGAATTATGGCTTTTGACATCCTCCCCTCCTAGGGTTTTGCATTCAGTAAATACTCAGTAAGTACATGATGATTGAGTCATTAGAATGTGATTCAAAGATTCTTCAAAAAGGAGGAAGAGCAAATGGAGAAAATGGTTTGGGGGAAGCCTACATGACCATCCCAGCCAGTCCCAGCAAATCCCAGACACCTCAAAAGCATTCTAGGTACAAGATCCCTGTTCCACAGTGAACCTCTTCCTTCCTCCTCCCTCCTCTCCTTTAGGGCACATTTCAGCTTCAGCCCTGCCACCAAGCTCCTAAGTATAACAGGAAGTAGCGTGAGAGGACTACTGACAGGACTCTGCAGTCACACCCCAGGGCTGCACAAGTGCTAGGGACAAGGGACAAGTCAGCTGTGAGCAGAACATCTGGAAGTTTCCTCAGAAGACAGCCAGGGATTTTAATGGCTTTGAATAATTGAATAGGGCCTCTTGGGGGGAAAAAAAAAAAAAAAGACTCAGTTGTCCCTTGAAAGCTGAGAATACTACAGGTCAAAAGGAACAGCCTCATGTCTTTTATCTGTGAAATGGGTTTTAAAGCATTGTTTTCATGATAATGCATTTAAAATGGTTAGCACAGTGTCTGACACATAGTACAGGCTAAGTGGAACTTAGATACAACTTTAAAAGCAGTAAAAGGACAAAAACTTACTAGAGTCCAGGGTCCAAGAAGGCAGAAGGCCCAGGAATTACTAAGGCATGGTTCCAAAACAAAGTTCAGTGGACCAGACTTTGGCTTTTCCTTATTTGAAAGTTTAGATTCCTCCCACATTAGTTGTCTTTCCATAATCACTTAAAGTGGTGGGGATTTGCTACTTCATTTCCAAGGATCTAATGTAGATGCCCAAAAGGCAGAGGGACAGTGAACGTGGGATGGAGGTGATGGTTGCATCTGCAAAGTGAGCCTGCAAGTAACAAGATGCTGTTCCCAGGTCCAGCATTTGGAGACATGGCTTCCGTTTGTGAGAGCAGAAGCAGGGATGGAAAAAGGAAACGGATGACTGCTGAGCTGTGCTTGGTGCTGGCATTCTGCTGGCACTTGACTGATGCCCACAGATTAATTATTCTCAACCAGGGGTGACTTTCCTCCCCAGGAGACATGTCTGGAAAAATTTATGGTTACCACAACAGGAGTGTTCTAGTGAGTAGAGGCAAGGGATGCTAATAAACATCCTGTAATTCCCAGACCATCCCCTTATAATAAAGAAGTATCCAGCCTGAAATATCAGTAGTACCAACATTGAGAAACTCTGCTTTAGGTGACGGCTATTAACCCTTTTGGAGCAGAAGAGAAAATTGAGGTTCAGAAGATATTATTTGAAAGCCATATTCTTTCCAGTACATCCTTGTAGAGACCCAGTCCTACAGGGGCTGGGGTATAAAGCAGATTATTAAGTCATAAAGTTAAGCATGAAGAGAAAAGCTGGCATGCAGAGACTTCATCTGAAGAGAAAGGACCACAAATTGAGCTCAGGAATAAAGCATTACGCTGGCCCAAGGAAAGAACATCAACCCCAGGCATTTGAGGTCAGAGGGAGCTCTGCAGAGCCTGGCTACCTTGGTCCAGTGGCCCCAGTTGTGGGTGAAGAGGAGAATCATGAGCAAGGAATTGATTGGGCAAGGTCTGGTAATATCCTCCCTCCTCCAAAGTGAACCAGATACCCTTCCCTCCCTTGCTGTGACAAAGATTGAACATTAAAAAAAAAGTTTACAATCCCAGCTGGGCAGGCATAAATCACAGCGCCTCTGTGCAGCAGCAGCAGACATGACTTATGGCCCCATTGCCATAGCAACGGGACTGCAGCCTCCACATGCACAAAAGCGCCACTCCCGCCTGACAGGCCTTAGCGGAGCCCTGATGGAGAGGCAAGTGTTCTGGAGAAAGGATGTATTCTCTGAAATTCACTGCCTGTTTGTCTTCATTCTGCACTGGAGTGAGCCCTTTGCTATTCCTCTCCTCCTTGCTTCTCCAGCCAACAGGTTATTTTCTGCCCTTTCTTCTGTGTGGGTAGGTTTTTGCTGCTTTTAACCTGTGCCCCAAAGGTTTATAGTAAAGACCCCAATTACAGCTTGCAAAGACTCCAAAGGGTCTGCTCAGCATCCTCCTCGAGCTGAGGTGTGGTGATCATGCCCACCTGTTGAGCACCAAGACATGCCAACTCTAAGGCACTTGACTGCTAACCAGAAGACTGGCAGTTCAAACCTACCAGCCACTCCTTGGAAGGAAGGTTGGGCAGTCTACTTCCGTAGTGACACCACCTCAGAAACCCTGGGAGGGGTCGCTATGAGTTGGATCCGACTTGACTGCAGTGAGTTTGGTTTTTTGGTGACCTCCTTGAAGTACTAACTAGATGTTCCCTGAATCTAGTAGGCTGGCACTAGAGACTGTCTTTAAAAAAAAAAAAAAAAATCTCCCAGTTGGTTCTAATGTACAGCCAGAATGGAGAAATTCTAGATCAATCTCTCTGGAAAGAGGCCCTTTTACTTCCCCATCATAGCACACATTGACTGTGATTTCTTATGTAGATTTCCAATTAAACTGCAAATCCTGAATAAACAGAGGTAGTTTCTGACTAGTTCACCTTTATATCCATAGCTATAGTGTCTGGTACAGAGTAGACAAGAAAAAATAAGATCAAAGTTTGTTACCTCTCAAAATAATCTTATGAGATATGTACACTGGCCCTATTTTATAGAAGAAAAACTAACATTCAGAAATGTGAAGCAACTTGCCTATGACCACGTAGTTAGCAGATCAGAGGGGAAGAAGGTTTAAATCCCTACCCACCTAGGTCCAAACCTTGTGCTTTTTTCGGTATCTAACAGGGCCTCAGCCATACAGTGTGTCCCCCATAAAGCTTCAGACCAGCTCATTATGATTTGACCCTCTGCTGAGGATTTACATTTCCAGCCCAGATATACTGAATCAGAATCTCCACTTTAATAAAACCCCAGGTGATTCTTACATAAGAAAGATACGTAAAAGTCACCTAGGGATCTTGTTAAAGGAGAGATTCTGACTCAGTACATCTGGGGTGAAAAATGCAAATTCTCAGCAGAGGATTGAACTGGAATGAACCAGTTAGAAGCCCTGGTCCTCCAGGCCAGCACCCTGCCCAGAAGACCCAAATCAGGGTTTGCTGTAATAACTAACAAGCACTCACTCATTACTTTGAGCACCTGTAAGACCAGAGTGGGATGTGCTAACTCTTGACTGGGTCCCAGCTAAGCCAATGGCTGTGCAGTATTTTTGTTCACAACATATTTGCGCCCACCCACCATTTTTGCGCTCAAACCCACAGCCCCTAGTTTCTGCCTGGTTACATTCTATACCAGTCCATCTGTGGGCATGTTGAGACCTTGTCCTCATAATACTGCTGATGTCATTGTTTTTGTTTTGTGCTGTGCAATTCTGATTCATAGCAACCCTTTAGGACAGAGAAGACCTGCTCCATAGGGCTGTGTAGGCTGTCATCGTTACGGAAGCATGTCTCCAGGTCTTTTCTCCCATGATGTCGCTGGTGGGTTTGCTACACCTTTCATTTAGCAGCCAAATGCTTAAGCCATGTACCGCAGGGCTCTTTAATACTACTGATAATTAGTTCCATTTCATAAGCACTTACTATGAGCTGAGGGCTGAGCCAAATGCTTTACCAACATCATTTCATTTCAATGACACCTCAGCCCCAGAGACAGGCACTTTTATTCTTTTTGTTGTTGCAAATGAAGAAATTGAGGGTCAGCTGAAGAGAAAGCTACTAGTTCAAGGTCAAAGAGTTAGTCAGTTAAAGAGTCATTATTTGAGTGCAAGTCTTCCTGATACCAGGCTTTGTGTTCTTATCCGCATTTCCTGTTGTCTTCTCATTCTCACATGGAGGATCCAGTTGCTCCTATCTTTTGGAAATGCCAATCCTCTTTTAGTGACTCTCAAGCTTTAGCACACATCTCAATCACCTGGAAGGCTTATTAAAACACAGACTTCTGGGCTCACTCCCAGATTTTCTGGTTCAGTAGGTCTGGACTGGGGTCTCAAAATATGCTTGTCTAACAAGGTCTCAATTTATGTTCATACTGCTGATCCACAGACTGCACTTTGAGAACCATTGCATTAGAATATTCAAGGTTGTGAATTTGAAAAGACAATTAATGGAGTTTGTAGGAGCTAATTGATCTGGAAACTCTATCTCAGATGTTGGCAAACTATAGCCCATAAGCCAATTCCACCCACCACCTGCTTTGTGTAAATAAAGCTTTATTGAAACAGTCACATCTATTTGTTTGCATAATATCAATGGCTGATTCTCCATTACAGTAGCAGAGTTGAGTAGTTGTAACAGAGATCACTTGCCATGTTGTTGTTGTTGTTGTTGTTGTT
>NW_006921624.1:9644865-9647038 GCF_000298275.1 Orycteropus afer afer
GTTTGAACTGCCAGCCTTCTGGTTAGCAGTCAAGTGCCTTAGGTGCTGTGCTACTAGAGCTCCAGGCCCCAGTCTAGACAAACTAAATTAGAATCTGTATTTTCACTAGATGTCCAGGTTATTCATATGCATGTTAAAGACTGAGAAACATTGGAATAACTAGCTCTGAACTTGGACTTTAAAGTCAGAGAGCTCTAATTTGAAACTGGTCCTGCCATTCACCAACTTTGTGACCCAGGGTAAGTTACATCCCCTTTCTAGCCTCAGTTACCTAACCCATGAAATGAGAATAATGATATTGTTGTGTTAAGAATTCAGATAAAAAGAAGCATCCAGAGTTCTAATTCATAAAAAGAGTGGAATAAAAGGTAGTAGCTGTTATTAGGATTCTTCTTATTCTACAAATGGAGAAACTATGACCTTGGAGAAGGAAATATGGCCCATCTGAGTACACACAGTGGGTGAGTCAGGGGTATGGTTTAGTACAAGAACTTTGGACTCTGATCCCATTTCACTGCCTGGTCCACTCCACTGCAATTGCCAGAAATACAAAAAGGATCACAATAGAAGGTTCTGGACAAAAAAAACAGACTTACTGGCAAGACCCCCAAGACAATGGCCCTTGTTCGCCTCCAAACCTGGAACTGAGCTCACCCTTGTGGCCTAACTTTCAGCCAAACAATAGATGGGCCTATGGAGTGAACACTAACACCAGAGAGGTATGCACTCCTTAGAACAATCAAACTTACAAAATGGCAGCATTTGCCCAGGAAAAAAAGCTCAGAAGGCAGGAGTGAATGGGAAAGAAGGGCAAATGGAAATGCTAACCACAGGGAGGAAGGCGGAAGAGTGCTAGTACATTGTGGGGACTGCTTTCAATGTCATGAAACAAAAGGGGTATGAAGTGTTGAATGGAAAACCAATTTCCTCTGTAAACTTTCACTCAAATCACAACAGAAAAAAAAAAGTTAAAGCTTTGCCACTGATGGACTAGATAACTGTGGACAGAGTCTTTATCTTCTGGGCTTTAGCTTTCCCATCCTAAAGCATGAGCACCTAACCTCATCTTCAGATTGCTATGAAGGCTAAATGACAGAGGACAGTCACACAGTACTGAGTACTTAGCAAAAGGCCTGGCCCTATGGGAGAGCTGCTGGATAGGATTTTTTTTTTTTATTTTCTTAATGAGTGTTTGGTGCTCCGTTTTGAGCGTTTTTCCACCATAATGCATATGAAACTGTTCACTACAGATTAGTAAATAAGCACAAGTAATCCCATGCTTACCTTGCTTACTGGATACTCATTCTTTATCAAGGATTATAAATTTGAAAAGAGACTAAGCTTGTGTGGGAAGGTGCTCTGGGGTCAGGAGAGAGACAGATGCCAGCCATACCTAGATAGAAACTTTGATGTGGTGAAAAATGTGAAGTGTTCACTACAGATTAGTAAGTAAACTGACAGTTTACCTTGCTTATTTGCTAATCCAGTACTGTGACCTGGGCCCTCTGGGCCTCCCTGCCCTATGACCAGAAAGCCAGTCCCACCAGCACTTGATACCCGCAGAAATATCAGAAAATTGGCTTTGTTAGAATGTGTTAATGGCCTGTTCTGTAACAACAACAACAACAACAAGATCCCCAATGAATCTAACCAAAAAACCAAACCCACTGCCATCAAGTCAATTCCAACTCATAGCAACCCCCATTGGGTTTCTGAGGTGGTAAACCTTTACGTAAGTAGATTGCCCAGTCTTGCTTCTGTGGGTGCCTTGCTTCTCTGAGCCCCAATTTCCTCATCAGTAAACTGCAATGGTTACAACTTCTTTTTTGGTTGTCATGAACGTTTAATGGATTGATTCATTTCACCAAACAGCTAACGGTGAATCAGTTCTGTTATTTGCCCCAGTGGGTGGGGGAGCTGAAAATTGCAAACTGTTATTCTTCTAACAGATGTTTGCGGAAGATTTATTGTGTCAGAGTTGGAGGAGATCTGAGAGACTGTCTCCCTGACTCCTTCCTTTTTAGAACACAGGCACAAAGATGACATGATACTGACCTGAGGTTGCAGTGTGGGATAGTGAGACAGGCTACACAGGTCCCTGTCCAGGAGTCCTTCATGTTTTATTAGGCTGCCTCTCATTGGCTCAGGTTAGCACGTTGTTGTTGTTGTTGTT
>NW_006921624.1:9648503-9710320 GCF_000298275.1 Orycteropus afer afer
CTTAAACAAGGAAGCAAGAGAATAAGAGATGGAGTAAGAGAAATGCCAAGGCCCATGGATGTCTCCAGAGAACCAGGAAGCAGAAGCTGGAGAGACAGTGACCCTCTGCGGAGCCAACAGAGAAAGCCGCCCCCTTAGAGCTGATATTCTCAATTCAGACTTCTAGCCTCCTGAACTGTGAGGAAATCAATTTTCTGTGTCAAAGCCATCCACTGGTGGTATTTCTGTTAGAGCAGCCCAAGCAAACTAAGACAGAATTTGGAGCTGGAGGAGTGAAGTACTGCTCTAACAGATACCTAAAGTGTGGAAGAAGTTTGGAAATTGAGTTATGGGTGGAGCCTGGAAGAGTTTTAAGGTACCTTGAAAAAAACCTTGTAAAAGCCTAGCTTGCCTTTAAGAGATTATTGGTAGAATTATGGAAGTCAAAGACAATTCTGGTGAGGGCTCAGGAGGTAGGAAAAACTCCATCGTCTTAGAGAATACATATGGCACCAGCAACAGACTATTGCTAGAAATATCCACATCAGTGTTCTTCTGGAGAGGATTTAAAAGAAAATGATAAAACATGTGATTGGACAATAAAGGAAGGGTGATACTTTTTATGCAGTGACAAATCACTTGTCTCAATTATGTTAAAATGTTTGGTGGAAGGAAGACGTTGTTAAGTGGTGAACTTGCGTGTCTGGCTGATGAGATTTCTAAGCAAAATCTTAAAAGGGGTATATAGTTTCTCTTTGCCACATACTGTAAAATGTGAGAGGAAAGAGATGAGCTTTAAAAATGAACTGTGTAAAATGAAAACAGAACCTAAAGATCTGGAAAATTCTGTTCTACAAACTAAGGACATGTGTCCTAGAATGTTCACCAAGGATGTAGCTACACAACCTTTCATTAAAGAGAGAAAGCTTGTGAGTGAAGGATTTAACCAACTGCCACAGCAGAAAACCCATCAGCTTACACTGAAGAGGACAGAAAAAGAAGTGAAGGAAAGAACACTATCTGCCTCAGCATTCTATAGGCAAGAAACAGGGCAAACGAGCTACATCTGTTGTCCTCCAAGAAAAGAAGGATCATCCCTGGAACAGCTTGGAGATCAGCAAAACTGTTGGAAGGAGCATGGAAAGGAGGGGCTTCTTGCTTTCAAAGGGTAGAGTCAGTCTCCTGGACCTCAAAGGGTGTGGCCATAGACTCCTAGGTTTCACAGTCATATGTTCACCACCTTGGTTCCAAAGTGTGGGGGCTGCCATTATGGTGTGACAGGGAGATGGGGTTACTGTCCAAAGCTGAGGGGGCTGAGTTACCATGCCCAAGGAGCAGAAGAATGGGGCATGCCCGAGTCAAAAGGGTGAGGTCACCCTTGGATGGATTAGGAGAGTAGGGCTGCCCAAAGCCAAGGGAGCAGAAGTCTAGGGCCAAGGGGCCTCCACCTAAAATCTAGAGGGCATGGTCAATACCCAGATGATCCCAAAGAACAGAGGACTATTTTCAAGACTTAAGAGCCAATGTAAATTTTTCTACTAGGTTTTGGACTTACTTGGTGCCTGTTATCCCTTCTTTCTCTCCAATTTCTCCCATTTGTAATGGAAATGTCTACCTTGTGCCTGTTCCACCATGGTACTTTGGAAAGATAACTTGTAGTCTAGATTTCATGGGTTCACAGATGAAGAGGAATTTTGCCTCAGGCTGGAATATGCCTAAAACCAACTGCCATCTAGTCAACTCTCACTCAAAGCAACCCTACAGGAGTAGAATTGTCCTATAGTGTTTCAAGCCTGTAAATCTTTAAAAAGCAGACAGCCTCATCTTTCTCCCATGAAGTGGCTGGTGGGTTCAAACCACTGATTCTTTTGGTTAGCAGCTGAACGCTGTAACCACCACATTACTAGAGCCTCTTGGAATATGCCTAAAGTTTCACCCATATTTGATTTAGATGCTTCAGAAGATGAAATTTTGAACTTGGAGTTAATTTAAGATTTTGGGAATGTTTTGATGCGGTGAATGTGTTTTGCATAGAGCAGGGACATGAATTTTGGGGGTGGCAAAGGTTGGAATGTTATGAATTGAATTGTGTTCCAAAAATATATGTGGTGCAAATCCTAACCTCTATGCCTGTGGTTATAATCCCATTTGGGAATGAGTTGTCATTGTTATGAAGCAAGATTCCTGTGGTTGGGTCTTCAATAAATCTCTTTTGATATGTAAAAGAGATTAAACAAGCAAGTGAGAGGAGATGAGGTAAGAGCAGTGCCAACACAAATGGAGCTCTCCAAGGAATGAGGAAGCAGAAGCTAAAGAGACGAGGACCTTCACCAGAGCTAAAGGAGAAAGAAAGTGTTCTCCTAGTTTGGACTTCTAACCTCCTCAGCTGTGAGAAAATACATTTCTTTTTGTTAAAGTCATCCACTTATGGTATTTCAGTTACAACAGCAGTAGGTTACTAAGATACCGTCCACCCAGTGATAGTGATGGTTGGAATATTTTACACAGTTCTCAATTTCTGACAAATGATCAAAATCATTAAGAATAAACTAAAAGGCAATTGAAAATACATTATTAGTTATAGATAATTCATGGAATGTTCTCACCTACTATTATGTAATGAATGTAGTGGTTCTCAAGTGTAGTGGCTCAACCCCCAGGTTTGTCCAGATCAGTTCCAAGGTAAGTCCAGTTGCAAGAAACAGCACTAAAAAAGGTCAAATTACTCAAGTTATTCTGATTAACAATATTTGAAACTACAGGAACTCAACTTACAGATAGCTTCAGATCAATTACTTGCAAGAAATATAATAATGATTATAGTCAAATTATGTAAGTTTTGAAAATATTTTATCTTTGGGGGGTATTATTTTTTGTTTGTTTGTAATACAGTGGCTTCACATTATAAGCAAAAGAGTTGCCTTCACTTGCATTGTGGAAAGCTTTATTGAGTGGAAGACAGGAAGGTGGGGTCATAGTTGACTTGTTGGTGATTTCACACTTAAAGATGACCACTCACCTTTTCTTTGGGTACTCCCTGAACTTTTACCACCAAATAAACAACTCTGGTAGCATAATGCCTAAGGCATTTGACTGCTAAACCAAAGGCTGGCAGTTCAAACCCACCAGACACTCCCCAGAAGAAAGACTGGGCAATCTAGTTCTGTAGAGATACTGCCTCAGAAACCCAAGGAGAGGTTGCTGTGAGTCGAAACCAACTCGAGGACAGTGAGTTTGGTTTGGTTTGGTTTTAGTACTGGGAAAAGGAAAATAAAAATAATAAAATGGGAACATTTTATTGTGTCAGAAAGCAAGTCAGAAGGTTGAGGATATATCAAAAGACACAGGAGCCAACTTGAAAAACTCTGGCCAAATTACTCACAATTTGAGTACAAATAAATAATTGTAGTAATATTTTGTAACCCAGTCAGTAAATTAAAAAAAAAAAAAAAACCAGTGAATGCTACTATAAATTAATACATGAATATGTTGAAGGTTTGACAAGGAAAGATATTTACATGGTTTCAAAGTACCTCCTCACAAAATGCCTAACGATTACACAGGGGAAAGGAAGTTACTTTACAGTAGAGAAGACCGGCAGACAATACCTTATTATAAAGTGAACATTGCCAGAAATGGGACAAATCAAAACCATGTGCCACCTGATAGGATGCCCTGAGAAAGAAACATGACTTCTATGATGTTGTTGTTGTTGTTGTTATGTGCCATTGAGTCAAACCCAACTCATAGCGACCCCTCCTTGGGTTTCCGAGGCAGTATCACTACGGAAGTAGGATTGCCCAACCTTCCTTCCAAGGAGTGGCTGGTGGGTTTGAACTGCCAGCCGTCTGGTTAGCAGGCAATTGTCTTAGCCACTATGCTAATGTATTACCTGAATATAATCATAAGGAGACATCAGACAAATCCAAATCATTAGGGACGCTACAAAATGATTGGCCTATGAATCTCAGAAGTGTCAAGGTCATGAAAGACTGAGAACACATTCTAGATTGAAGAAGATGTAAAGGCATGATACACAAATGGATCCTTTTCTCTGAAGGACATCTGGCAAAACTTGAATTGGGTCTGAGAATTCCATGGTAGTAACATAACAACCTTAATTTTCCAGTTTTGATATTATGTAGGAAACTTTTTGTAGGAAAACACACACCCACACAAAGTGGCCAGGGCGATGGGGCATCTGATTGGCAACTTACTCCGCATCGGTTTATGGGAAAAAAATTCTGTGATATAACCAGTAATTTAAAAATACTGCTTGATTCAAAATTTTATTTGAATGAAAGTGAGTCCGTTTCTCTGCTGGAAGAAATCTCTGTTTGGGTCTGTTCAAGAGTAACAAAAAGACTATCTCCCCTGCCCTCTTCTTTAGGGACAGAGTACAAGGAGGGAGAGAGAGAAGTCATTGAGATGGCAAATCAAAGTTGCTTACATGTTAATCACTCAGTTAGATCTGCAATGTAGTCCCTTTGGGAAGTGAGAAGTATCTTCCCAGAAGAAATAACAACCTCATCAACCTAACTCAGATGTCTCTATGAGATATCCACATTCATTATCTCATTTGTTCCTCAAAACAGCCCATAGACGTAGAATGAGCAGAGAGTATGAATCCCATTCCACACAGTAAGAAACTAAGTCCCCCAGAAGTGAAGTGACTTCCTGATGCTGCACATCTGGTAGGTGATGGTTCAGTGAGTCAAACATGGAACTCTCTGATTCCAAAGTCCCTTTATACTCCAAGATAAATATCAAAGAGGCTCCCTCCGAGAAATAGCAATGGCTGGTCTGTATTTTCTGGCATCATCTCTCTCTCCCTGTATCCTGCATTGGCTTATTGCATGTTGGAGAACTTTGATCCTCTTTTTCACACCTTGAAATATAAAGGTGATCTCATTTTTGGCACAAGACATCCTTGTGCTCAATCACTCAGGCTGGTTGAAGTCTGTGGTCCCGATGCCAGGTATGGACTTGAGAGTGGTGTGGGCAAAGCCTTTGCAAAGAAAAGGGGCACTTCACTCTTTTCATTTGCAGAAACCCTGTTTCCCTCACCACTCTCATCTACCACCCCTCTTCCTTCCCCACAATCTTCCCTCTCTAAGCCCTTTACTGTAAGATTTTCTCTCTTATTCAAAGGCTCAAA
The DNA here is from genome assembly GCF_000298275.1 of Orycteropus afer afer. Classification (NCBI taxonomy): domain Eukaryota; kingdom Metazoa; phylum Chordata; class Mammalia; order Tubulidentata; family Orycteropodidae; genus Orycteropus; species Orycteropus afer. The sequence goes on from NW_006921624.1 coordinate 9,653,641, forward strand.
TCCCTGATTTCACTGAGCAGCACTCCTGGAGTAAACAGGTTTGATCCTTCCCCAACCCCCATTACCTTCCTCTCCTTCCCTGCTTCTTTTCTTATTGTCTTCATCCTTCATCCCAGGGCTAACAGTTGAAAATCATTATTAGATTTTGAGAAAGTTGTGCAGCTGAGGAATTTATTAATTTTGCCCGTCGGCTACAGAAAACCAATAATCATTATCAGAGAATTTTAAAAGAGAATGAAAGGGGAGGGGTGTTTAAGTTGGGGTTGGTGAAAATAAACAGATAATTGTCTATTTCAGAGATGCCTTTAATGTCCACAGAATCTCCCATAAGACATCCTTCCATTTTCTCAGACTGGGTTCCACATGAATGGGCAAGTAGCCTAGGGGATGGTGAAAACTCTTCATAGAATGTAGCAATAACTAAGGTCTGGGGTGTTCATAAAAGGCTTCATGAAAGAAGAAGTGGGATGGGAGGGTTGAAGGAAGACAAAGACTGGCAGACATATAAAATTCAAGAAGGAAGGGTGTGTGTGTGTGTGTGTGTGTGTGTGTTGCTTGGGACTGTAATGCGAGCATTAAGTATGATACTAAACAAATAATAAATTGGGAGGAACTTGGTAAATTACATGTTCAGTAGAAGGAAAATGGAAGGTATGAATTTTATCTGGAAGAAATTGGGGAAGCATTGATAGTCTTGATATGCAGTTACAAGTACATGGAGAAGGTGAATCTGCCTTCTTTTCCTTCTCTTTTCTTTTTTTTTTTAGAACTGTGTAGAGTTCTTGGGTAGTATAAATGATAACCAAAAAGTTGGTGATTTGAGTTCACCCAGAGGCACCTCGGAAGAGAGACCTGGCAATCTACATTTAAAAAATCAGCCTTTGAACTCTGTGGAGCACAATTCTGCTCTGACATGCATGGGTTCTCCATAAGTCGCAATCAGCTTGATAGCAACTGGTTTATACTTATGTATATTTCCATTTGCCCCCTCATTCCAGTCTCAGTTCCTTGATGGTTAGGACCATGCACAATTCTTCTTTTACTCCCGGTTCATGTCTACTGGAAACAGAACCCAGCACACAGCAGTATACATTTAAGGTTGTTAAGAAATGCAGGCATGCTAGTTACAATTCTGGTTTCAGCCCAGCTGTGGAAATATGCTGACATTCTTGTCATTTGTATCCACCCAGGAGAGGGTGTGAAAATGGACCAAGGAAGAGGAGCGCCATGAATATATAGGCTGTGAGTTATTACTGTCCATTCAGCAATCACAGGTCAAGTGCTTCAGATATACAGTCTTTTGTCATTGTAGCCTCCGAGCTAAGTCCGCCTGGCTGTTCCCTGAAGTCCTTGTTTTATGTTGGGCTGCACTTAGCCTCTCATTGTTTCAATCTTATTTGCTTTTCATGGAAATGTTCTCTAAATGTCACACCACTTGTCTCTGACTAGCTGCTTTGTGTACAGGAAGGAAACCTTCTCAGGAAAGCCCTCATAAGGTGTTGGACATGGGCTGTGGGTGTGTGTGCACATGCCTATGAGCAGGAAATCCACTGTTGCAGGAAGAGTGAGACTCGACGGCAGGCACATAGATCACAAATAAAAGGGGGGGGGCAGTTTGAAGCTGAACACAGGGCAGGGCTGCTAACATCCTGGTGCCTAGGGAGATGTCTAGGTTGAGTATTCAGGAGGTCCAGGGCAAAGGACCAAATCAAGAAAATTGGCAGGAAGGGTGAGAAGCCACAGAACCCACAAAGAAGCTGGAAGTTCTGGAGTTGGAGGGCAACATGTTAGAGGGACTAAATATCAGAGGAAGGAGCTCTGGTGGCTCAGTGGATAAGGGACTTGACTGCTAACCAGAAGGTCAGCAGTTCAAACCCAACAGCTGTACCATGGAAGGAAGACTGGGCGATCAACTTCGTAAAGATCTACAGCCTCGAAAACCAATGGGGGTCGCTATGAGTCTAAAACGACTCGATGGCAGTGAGTTTGGTTTAGGAGCTCTGGTGGCATAGTGCCTAAGGCACTTGACTGCTAACCAGAAGGCTGCCAGTTCAAACCCACCAGCCACTCCTTGGAAGGAAGATTGGGCAATCTACTTCCATAGTAATACCACCTCAGAAACCCAAGGAGGGGCCGCTGTCAGTCAGATCCGACTCGAGGGCAGTGAGTTTTGTTTTGTTTTGTTTTTTAGACATCAGAGGAGACAGGAACAGCTGTGTCTGGAGGCAGGCTAAGGTTTAGATTTAACTTACCAATACTCGGGTCTGTGGACCTGAGTGGGAGAAATCTTCCTCCAGCTTGGCACACTGCAATGGTTAGGAAACTGAACCTCAGAACAGCAGGACCACATTGGACCAGTGTGTGTGTGTGTGTGTGTGTGTGTGTGTGTGTGTGTGTGTTCTCCTTGGACATCTACAAACTTTGAAAGTTTGAAGAGATTCTTTTGGTTTATCTAATTAGGTTTTGGGGGACCCTTTTTTTTTTTTTTTTTAGTGGAAAATTAGAAAGGTGCTACTATTTGTAGATACAAAGACCTTTTAGTAGCAAAGCCAGGAGGATTGGAATCCAAGTCTTTAGGCTACAAAAATAAATAAATAAATAAACCAAACCCACTGCCATCAAGTCTGATCCAACTCATAGAGACCCCTCCTTGGGTTTCCGAGGCAAGATTTCTACAGAAGTAGATTGCCCAATCTTCTTTCCGAGGAGTGGCTGGTAGATTTGAACCCCAGCTTTCTGGTTAGCAGTCAAATGCTTAGGCACTGCGCCACCATAGTCTTAATTCCCAATCTTATTCATCTTTGTTCTTCAAATATTTACACAGTACCATTTGCTCTGTAAACTTTCATCCTAATAACAATCAATCAATCAATAAAACCTACTTCTGGGGAGTCGTTTTTGACTCGGTGGCCCTATAGGACAGAGTAGAATTGCTCCACAGGGTTTCCAAAGCTATAATCTTTATAGAAGCAGACTATCATATCTTTCTCCCATGAAGCAGCTGGTGAGTTTGAACCACCAACCTCGCAGTCAGCAGCCAAGCATTTAGCCACTGTGCCCCCAGAGCTCCTATTGGCACATACAAAAGCAAACACACTGCCATCGAGTCAGATTGGACTCATCGTGACCCCTCCTTGGGTTTCTGAGGTGGTACCATTACAGAAGTAGATTGCCCAACTTTCCTTCTGAGGAGTGGCTGGTGGATTTGAACCACCAGCCTTCTAGTTGCCAGTCAAATGCCTTGGATACTACACCACCAGTGCTCCTCTTGGCACATAGTAAAGAAAGTAAATGCTTTCTGAACTAAGTTAATGAAATAAAGACTAGAAAAGCACAGAGGGGCAGAGAGAATCCCTTTCTGAGAATATTCTTTAAAAAAAAACTTTTAACAGCGAGAAATATTTCAGAGAGATGATTGATTCTCGGAATTATCCCTGTATGTACCTAAACTAATTAATGGTTCTAAGTCTGAAGAAAGCAATATTGTAATAATATATTGAGGCCCAGATAATGTGCTGTAGTTTGGACCAATGTACTATCCTCTAACAAGGCCAAGAGCTGGCCATGGCCTCCAGGGCCCCATCAGATATCAGCTGAAGGGAGCAGTGGATAAATACCTGAAAGCAAACTTAAATGGAAGCACTGCTTAGGGACACAAAGTATTGTCGAGGTCCCTGGGGCCTGTGAAACTGCCATCATCTAGCATTCAGGTAGGTGTCATTGATCTACCCTCTGAAGGATTGTCAGTGTTTCATATGAACAACAGAAGTTACATGTATGTGATTGGAGGTGCATAATTTTGGAGAGTATACTTAACTTGTAAAGGGACCAGGAAAAGGTCCTGTGATCAAGGACCCTGGGTTCTGTTCCTGTTTCCATTATGACCTGGGAAAGTGTCATATATGCCTCTCAAGGTACCAGTTTTCCTGTCTGTAAATTGAGAATTGTAATAGCATCCTAGTGTACATCATACACAGTGCTTTGTGAGACTAAAATGGGATAATATGCATAAATATGACTGCAAATGTACCAGGTGCCATTCGAGCATATTACCAACACAGTAGAGTGTGAATTAAGGTGGTATAGTAAAAAGAGCACAGGTTTTCAGGAGCATCAGTTCACAATTATATTACTGCACTGAATGATTGAACAAAGGAAAAGTTACCTAATTAAATCAACTTAAACTTCAGTTGTAGTTTGCCAAGAAAATTAGAAATAATATATGAAAAGTAGGTCTCAAACAACTGATCTGTATTCTGAGACCTTAATGTTATTACCAGGTGCCAGTGAGTCAGTTACAACTCACAGCTAACCTATGTACAACAGACTAAAACATTGTCTGGTCCTACACCATCCTCACAATCATTGCTATGCTTCAGCCCATTGTTGCAGCTACTGTGTCAATCCATCTTGTTGATGGTCTTCCTCTTGTTCTCTGGCCTTCTGCTTTACCAAGCACGATGTCCTACTCCAGGGACTCGTCCCTCCTGATAACATGTCTAAAGTACATGAGACAAAGTCATGCCATTCTTGTTTGTAAGGAGCATTCTCACTATACTTCTTCCAAGACAGATTTGTTTGTTCTTCTGGTAATTCATGGTATATTCAATATTCTTGGCCAACACCATAATTCAAAGGCATCAGTTCTTCTCGTGCCTTTCCTATTCATTGTCCCACTTTCACATGCATATGAGGTCAATAAAAAGATCATGGCTTGGGTCCAATACAGTTTAATCCTCAAGGTGACTTCTTTGCTTTTTTTTTTAACTGTTTAAAGAGAGATTTTGCCACAGATTTGCCCAATGCAATACACCATTTGATTTTTTGACTGCTACTTCCATAGGCATTGATTGTGGATCGAAGTAAAATGAAATCCTTAACCACTTCAGTCTTTTCTCCATTTACCATGATACTGCTTACTGGTCCAGTTATGAGGATTTTGGTTTTCTTGATGTTGAAGTGTAAACCATACAGAGGCCTATAGTCTTTGATCATCATCAGTAAGTGCTTCAAGTCTTCTTCACTTTCAGGAAGCAAAGTTGTGGCTTTTGCACAGTGTAGGTTGTTAGTGAATCTTCCTCCAATCCTGATGCTGCAGTCTTCTTTATAAAATTCAGATTCTCAGATTATTTGCTCAGCAAACAGATTGAATAAGTATGGTTGAAGTATACAACCCTGATGCACACCTTTCCTGATTTTGAGACATGCAGTAGTTCTCTGTCCTGTTTGAACGACAGCTTCTTGGTCTATGTACGTGTTTCACATGAACACAATTTAGTGTTTGGAATTGCCATTCTTTCCAGTGTTATCCATAATTTGTTATGGTCCACACAGTCGAATCCTTTTGCATACTCAATAAAATGCAAGTGAGCATCTTTCTAAAATACAAATAAACATCTTTCTGATATTCTCTGCTTTCAGCCACAATCCATTTGACATAAGCAAGAATATTCCTTGTTCCACATCCTCTTTTGAATCCAGCTTCATTTTCTAGCAATCCCCCATCTATATATTGCTGTGACCATTTTTCAGTTATCTTCAGCAAAATTTTACTTGCATATGATTTTAATGATATTGTTTAATGATTTCCACATTCTGTTAGGTTTCTTTTATTTGAAGTGGGCACAAATATGGATCTCTTCCAGTTGGTTGGCCAGATAGCTGTCTTCCAAATTTCTTGGCATAGACTGAGTGAGTGCTTCCAGTGTTGCATCCATTGGTTGAAACATCTCAATTGGTATTCCATCAATTGCTGGAGACTTGTTTCTCACCAGTGCCTTCATTGCAATTTGGACTTCATTCTTCAGTACTATCAGTTCTTGATCATATTCCACCTCCTGAAATGGTTGAACATTGACCAATTCTTTTTGGAAAAGAGACTGAAATCTTTTGGTACTAAGACTGAGATCTTACTTTTGGTTTATCTGCCTCCCCCATTACACAGTAAATTTCTTAAAGGTAGAAAAGATGTCATATTTTCTCACAGCTGTTGAGGACAGCACATCACTTAGTAATTCAACAAAAACAAAGATTTATAGAACCAAGATCAATTAGTCATCAAAAAAGAACAACTATTATTAATGAAGCATTATTTTTCTGTTTCATTTGTACTTTCATCTTGTCTGAAACCTTAAATGGGTAGTTTTTTCTACCCATTCATTTTACTTCCACCCATTCCCCCAAAATAATGTTGTTTTTAATCCATTCAACCATTAAATAGTTGTGGAGGACAGGCTACTAAGCATCACACACAAGCTAGTGATACAGGACTATACTCAGTTGCTGCTGGCCATGTGGAGAGATGGTAGATAGTAGCGGGAAAAGAGACTTAGGAAATGGCAACTTATGAAGAGTTCAACTCCAAGGGGGCTTTTCAGAGGAAGGTAGAGTCCTAGCTCAGATTTCGAGGAAATGCAGGAGCCAGGGGAAGGCAAAGGGTAAACAGCAACCTAGAATGTTCAGGGAAACCCACGTCATTCTACATGACAGGGGTGGAAGTTGGTGGCAGAGAGTGAGGAAAGATGGGAGAGAACGAAGGTGAGTAGGGGTTGCTAGGTTATGTTCAGGAGACTAGTCTTTCTCCTGAGGGCAGTCAAAAGCCACAAAAATATTTTAAGGAGGAGAAATAATCACTGGATTTCCCTTCTAGAACCATTATCTGGCTCAGTGTGGAAGATGGATCAAATGGGACAAAGCAAGGTGAATGACTTAGAATTAGCTGAGCCCAAGATTCTTCTGTGAGTTACTAAGCCTATGATTATAAAAATAAACAAAATTGGAAATTGACCCATACAACCCAAAGAATGATGGGGTATTCAGACGTTCTCTTATATTCAAGCCACCTAGAATCTTAACTTCCCTGTCAGTGAGTACTCACATCCATTTGTCCAGCCTCAAGGGAGATAGGCAGGGCTATGCTGCCCACCTTTACTGATCATTCCTCTTTTTCCAGAGACACAAACAAGGTGGCAAGCCTTGGGCAGAATTGTGCTAAATGAGAACAAGCTAGAGATGTGTATGGGTTCATTTGTTATCTGAAGCCACCAATTCACCCTTCAAATTAGACATGGGGAGAAGATTGATACCAAAGTGCTCAAGGGCTGTCAGAAAACTCAACTTTTATAGCTTAGAAATTACTGGAAGAGAGAAATGGCTTTTGGTGAATGTCAGTTATATGCCTTGTGGTATGCTGGGTATTTTCTCAGTTTTAGTAATCTAATAAAGTGGCTAAGAGCATGGACTTTGGGACCAGAGGGACCTGGAATCAAGTTCAAATGCTGACATTTGCTAACTAAATGACCTTGGGCAAGCTACTTAATCCAACCCATCAGGGTGTTGTGAGAAACAAAAAAGTGAGTCTATGCATGCAAACCACCACTCGTCTGTCAGTTTATTGTACTGTGGTAAAGTAGAGGGTCAGTGAAAAAGAGGAAGGCCCTCAACTAGATAGATTGACACAGTGGCTGCAACAATGGGCTCAGGTATAGCAGGATGGTGGTTCAAATCCACTGGCCATTCCCTGGAAGGAAGGTTGGGCAATCTACTTCCATAATGATACTGCCTCGGAAACCCAAGGAGGGGTCACTATGAATCAGACCCGACTCCATGACAGTGAGTTTGGGTTTTTTTGGTTTATAGCAAGGCTTGTGAGCCTGGCACAGGACCAGGCAGTGTTTCATTCTGTTGTACATGGGGTCGTTATGAGTCGGAGCAAACTCAGTGGCACCTAACAATAACAACATGCATGCAAAATGCTTGGCATTTAGGAAGCACCCACTGAATAATGTTGTTAATAAATTTGGTTGTGATTGTGGTTGTGGTGGTGATATTGGTGGTGGTAGTGATACTGATAGTGGTTGTCACTGTGGTTGTGTGTTACTAGGTTACTAGGTTGTGGTAGTAGTAGTGGTTGTGGTTTTAATTGTGGTGGTGATTATAAGGGTTGTGTTGTTGGTGGTGGTAGTTGTAATTGTGATGATGTTATGCTTATGATTGTGATGGTGATTATGAAGGTAGGGGTGATGGTAGTGGTGGTTGTAATTGTGGTTGTAATAGTGGTTATGGTGATAGTAATGGTGGTGGTAATGGCCACATAGCTTGGTGGCCAAGGGCAAAGAAAGCAAACCAAATTTATAGTGGGATCAAATTCCAGATATGTCATTCACTACACAATTGACTTTGGGCAAGTTACTAAGAATCCCTTTCTCAATTTTTCATCTCTATATGGGGATAAAAATAGTACCTATTCAAAGAATTGATATGAAGATTGCATTTAATGAATTAAAATTATAAAATAAAGAATAGTTCCTGGAACTTGGTAAGCAATAAATAAGTGGAAAATAAATGTATATGCTATTTAATGCTCAGTACAAAAATATAGAGCATGTATGTTCTCAAGTAGTAGAGTTATCATATTCTTATCATTAAGATGAGGACACTGATACAAAGAGGTAGCATAAGTTGTCTCGTTCACACAGTGGCTAAAGGTTAGAGAAATAATTTGAATCTTATTCTACCAGGTGGCAAGGTTGGAACTTTCTATGTAAGACTGGAAGTCTTACTCTTTTCTTGGTTCATCCCACAGCCCAGCTGTAGTCAGAAGAGGGACATGCGGTTAGGTGCCGTTGAGTTGGCTCCAGCTCATAGGAACCCTGTGTGTGCAGAATGAAACACTGCCTAGATCTGTGCCATCCTCACAACCATTGCTGTGCTTGAGCCCTTGTTGCATGCACTGTCAATCCATCTTGTTGACAGTCTCCCCTTTTTTCACTGACCATCTACTTCACTAAGCATGATGTCCTTCTCTGGGGTCCCTTTTAATAACATAACCAAAGTAGGTGAGACAAACTGGCCATTCTCACTTCCAAGGAGCATTCTTACTGCACTTCTTCCAGGACAGATTGGTTCTTTCTTCTGCCAGTCCATGGTATTTTCAGTATTACACAGTTCAAGGGCATCAACTCTTCTTCGGTCTTCTTTATTCATTCTCCAGCTTTCAAATGCATATGAGGTGATTGAAAATACCATGGCTTGGGTCAGGGGCACCTTAGTCTTCAAAGTAAAATTTTTGCTCCTGGAACCTTTGCACATTTCACTATAATACTTTACTTTGTCTTCTCAAGCTGCCCTTTGAAATCTCAGCTCTTTTATTTCATCATTTCCTCCATGTACTTTAGCTCCTCTCCCTTCAAGAGCAAGTTTCAGAGTCTTCTCTGACATCCATTTTGGTCTTTTCTTCCTTTCCTGTCTTTTTAATGACCTTTTGCTTTCTTCATGTGTGATGTTCTTGATGTCATCCCACAACTTATCTGGTCTTCCGTCATTGTTGTTCAAGTGTCAAATCTATTCTTCAGATGGTCTCTAAATTCAGGCAGGATATAATCAAGGTCATATTTTGGTTCTCATGGACTTGCTTTAGTTTTCTTCAGCTTCACCTTGAACTTGCATATGAGCAATTGATAGTCTGATCCACAGTCAGATCTTGGCTTTGTTTTGACTGATGATATTGAGCTTCTCCATTGGCTCTTACCACAGAGGTAGTTGATTTGATTTCTGTGTATTCTATCTGGTGAGGTCCACATACAGCCACCATTTATATTGTTGAAAAAAGGTATTTGCAATGAATAAGTCATTGGTCTCGCAAAATTCTGCCATGTGATCTCGGGCATCATTTCTGTCACCAAGGCCATATTTTCTAACTACCAATGCTTCTTCTTTATTTCCATCTTTCACATTCTAATCCAAAATAATTATCAATACATCTTGATTGCATATTTGGTCAATTTCAGATTGCAGAAGTTGGTAAAAAAAAAAAAAATCTTCAATTTCTTCATCTTTGGCTTTAGTGGTTGGTGCATAAATTTGAATAATAGTAATCTTCTTTGTAGACATGTGGATATTACCCTACCACTGACAGCACTGTATTTCAGGATAGTTCTTAAAATGTTCTTTTTGATAATGAATGCAATGCCATTCCTCTTCAATTTGTCATTCCCAGCATGATAGAACATATAATTGTCTGATTCAAAATGGCCAATACCAGTCTATTTCAGTTTACTAATGCCTAGGATATCAATCTTTATGTATTCCATTTAATTTTTGACAATGTCCAGTTTTCTTTGATTCATATTTTGTACATTCCACAGTCTGAATATTAATGAACATTTGTAGCTGTAACTTCCCCATTTTGAGTCGTGCCCCATCAGCAAATGAAGGTCCTGGAAGCTTTACTCCATCCATGTCATAAAGGTTAACTCTACTTTGGGGAGGCAGCTCTTTCCCAGTTATATTTTGAGTGCCTTCCAACATGAGGTGCTCATCTTTGGGCACCATATCAGACAATGTTTCATAAAGTTTTATGACTCTTCATAAAGTTTTCCAATAATGGTATCAGACAGTTTTTCATTGCTTTGCATAGGGTTTTTGGTGGCCAGTTTTTTCAGAAGTGGATGGCCCTGTCCTTCCCAGTGTCTGTCTTAGTCTGGAAGCTCCACTGAAACTTGTCCACCATGGTGACTCTGCTAAACTTGAAATACTTCCAGCGTCACAGCAACACGCAAGCCACATATTTCTGGAATAATGAAAACCCCTTAAAAACCTCATATTTACTGAGTGCCTTCTGTTGGGTTATTGTTGTTGTTGTTTGCCGTCGAGTCGGCCCCGACTCATAGCGACCCCTCCTTGGGTTTCCGAGGCATTATCACTACAGAAGTAGGATTGCCCAACCTTCCTTCCGAGGAGTGGCTGGTGGGTTTGAACCGCCAGCCTTCTGGTGAGCAGTCAAGTGCCTTAGGCACTATGCTACCAGAGCTCCTTTCAGCTTTACCAGAGCTTCTGTTGGGTAGGCCCATATATTACCTTATTTAATCTTTACAGTGATTCTGTAATGTAGGCAGTATTATGGTCATGTTAAAGATGAGACAGAAAGGTTAAGTTACTTGTCAAAGATCACACAGCTAGTAAAATAGCAGAGACAGGACTCAAATTCAGGTACATATGGCTCTCTGACACATGCTCTTGGGCACTGACTTCTTTCAGCTTTAATTCCTCAATGTATTGCATGGTGGGATGACCTTCTTGGTTTTATTTAAAAGCTGAGGACTAGAAGCATGTATTTGACCAGCACAGTAGCATAGGTATTACTACCAGCATACCGTTTACAGATGAGAAAAATCAGTGTGCAGAGAAGTTAAGTAACTGCCCCAAGTTTGCTCACATAGAACAGGAAAAAAGCTGGAATGTGAAAGCCTAACAGCTTGACTCTGGATAACTAAACCTATTTTCCAACAGCCACCTGATACAAGAGTGTATAAATGTCAGCAGAAATTAATGGAATAGCCATCATTTGTCTGTGTCATACCTCAGCCTGCAGAGCTAAATGAATTCAAAAGCCCTTATTTATTTATTTTACAAGGCCATCACTTAGGTGTTTACCAGCCTGACTAACTTCATTACTCTCCAAGGCTTACTGGGGGTATTGCCTTCCTTATAAGTTTGTCTTAATGGCACACTCAGCTCTGTTAATTGCAAAGTGTTTCATGTGCATTAGCTGCAGCTGGCGTTGCTCTTGATGGGTATTCCAGGACCCGTTAGTGGGCTTGGAAGAAAACTTGTAGAGCATTGGCACCTCTGTGGCTGTTGAGAAAAGAAATGGAGCTTCTTTGATCCAAAGCATCAAAGCACCTCTTTGGAGCAATAGTGTCTCATTTGTAGAAACAGGGCTGATACTCGGTGGTTGTTAAAATATTGAAGTACATCTCCACCGTTCTTAAATGGCTACTGCCCAAGCCCCCTGAGTATCTCTGGCCACCCCATTCCCTCTACTAAGACCCCCACAGAACTCCCCATGATGCAGAAAATGAAGGGCTAACACTTGGCACAAGAGAAGTTTCCAGGACTCCAAGCCAAAAAAACCAAACCTACTGCCGTCGACTGTATTCCAACTAGTTACTTCACTATATGACAGAGCAGAACTGTCCCATAGGATTTCCAAGGTTGTAATCTTCACTGGTAGCATAGTGGCTAAGACACTTGCCTGCTAACCAGACGGCTGGCGGTTCAAACCCACCAGCCACTCCTCGGAAGGAAGGTTGGGCAATCCTACTTCCGTAGTGATATTGCCTCAGAAACCCAAGGAGGGGTCACTATGAGTCAGGTTTGACTCGACGGCACATAACAACAACAACAACAACAACAAATCTTCACTGGGGAGCTCTGGTAGCATAGTGCCTAAGGCATTTGACTGCTAACCAGAAGGCTGGAGGTTCAAACCCACCAGCCGCTCCTCGGAAGGAAGGTTGGGCAATCTACTTCCATAGTAATACTGCCTCAGAAACCCAATGAGGGGTCACTATGAGTCAGATCCAACTTGACAGCAGTGAGTTTGGTTTTGTTTTTGAATCTTTACTGAAGCAGCCTATCACATCTTTCTCCCACAGAATGGTCGATGGATTCAAACTGCAGACCTCTTGGTTCGCAGCTGAGTGCTTTAACCACTGTGTCACCAGGACACTTTTCCAGCACCCACCATATTTAAATTGACTGGTTGGTGGTACCATCCAAGTGCCCGTTGTTAAATTCTCTGTAACCTCTGCCTGAAGACATTATGTAGCCAGAAGACAGCAGAGCGGTTTGGTTCCTCTCAGTGTTGTGTTTGTCTTTTCTAACGTCCTATACAGATTCATGTGGATTCCAACATAATTAGTATGTTCCACCTATTACGTTTAAATGGTGCTATTTTAGTAAATGCTGAATTTCCCTTGGCCTTTTTCTTTTCCTTAATGAAATGCAGAACAATTCTTTCCAATAAGTAATAGTTTCAGTGAGGTTGCCATCTCTGTTTTGATAGGTTCTGTTTTCCTCTCTGTCTCCTTCTCCTCTTGTGAAATGAGTGTCTGGCTTAATTGCTTAAGTGCTCTTATTTCCAGTGCAAACTTGTCTGGGCCTGCCTGTCTCACTCACATGAGACAGACTCTGCCGCCTTCTCTGCAGGAAGGGGCTACCTCACGCTCACCTTCAGTCTGGCTCCTCTCCTTCTGCTTGAATCCGGCTAGAAGGAGGCAAGAAAACAAACAAACTCATCTCAAGGTTGCAGAGACAGCCAGTCTTAACCATTTCTGCACTGAGCTGGAAGGTGTGGAGAACATGTAATGAGAGGAAACCAGGAGGGGTGCTCAGAAGCAGAGTAGGCAATTTATCTTAAAGGAGCTGAAGTTAATTCCTTTTTCTCCTGAGTGCCTGTAAAAAAAGAAAACAAAAATACTCCTTTATTAATATGTGTAACTCTTTGCTAGCTTGTTGTTAGCTGTTATAGAGCTAGTCCTCTATTCATGGCAACCCCAAGCACAACAGAATGTCCTGCTCTGGTCCTTCACTATCCCTGGGACTGGCGGAGGATGAGACTTGTGATCCAGACGGTTCTTACTGACTAATTTTTGGAAGTAGGTTTCTTCTTAGTCTGGAAGCTTTGTTGAAACCTGCTCAGCATCATAGTAACACACAAGCTTCCACTGACACAGATGGGGTTGAGGCAATGCATGAGGTGAGTTGGCCAGAAAACAAACTCAGGTCTCTCACATGGAAGGTGAGAATTCTACCACTGGACAAGCGGTGCCTCACAGATAACTCTTAGGATTCAGTTACTCTGTGATAGCAGAGACCCAAAATAAAATTTACTTCCACATCAGATGGAAGTGCTTTTCTCTCTCAGGTAAAAGTTCAGCGGTAGAAATCCAGAGCTGGAATGGAAGCACTTTTCTCCATTAAGTACTCAGAGTTCCAGGTACCTTCCACCTTTCTAATCCTTCATTCTTGAGGTCTAGCTCTCAGCAGTATCTTCCAAGACATCTTCCAACATCTTCTTCCATGTCCCAAGCAGTAGAATGGAGGCAAGGAGAAAAACAGACTGCAAAACCACTGTTTCTTAAGGGAGAAACCCTGAAGCTGTTGTAATATACTTATGCTATATAGCCTATTAGCCACACCCAGCTTCAAGGTAGGTTAGAAACTCCTATCTGTTCTGGGCAGCCAGATGCTACAATAAAATATCTATTTCTCTAGAGAAAGGAAAGAACAGACATTGGGATTCCCTACAAATCTGATTATCCATCTCTAGCATTAGACTACCAACTCTAATGAGGTAATGGCTATCGAATTCCTCACTGCACACCATTATTTAGCACTGGGTTTCACAAATAAGAGTCACTCAATGTTGTTGTTGTTAGGTACCGTCGAATTGTTTCCAACTCATAGTGACCCTGTGTACTAAACAGAATGAGACGCTATCTGGTCCTGCACCATCCTCACAATTGTTTCTATGCTTGAACCCATTGTTGCAGCCACTGTGTCAACCCATTGCATAGAGGGTCTTCCTCTTTTTTGCTGACCCTCTATTTACCAACAATGATTTCCTTCTTGAAGACTGGCCCCTCCTGAGGACATGACCAAAATACAAAAGCCGAAGTCTCATCATCCTCACTTCCAAAGAGTATTCCAGCTTTACTTCTTCCAAGACAGATTTGTTCATTCTTCTCTCAGTCCACGGTATATGCAGTGTTCTTCACAAACACAGTTCAAGTGCAACAATTCTTCTTCAGTCTTCCAAGTTCATTGTCCAGCTTTCATTTGCTCACTGGTACTCTTTAAAAAGCACATACAGTCAATCTGTTATTCCACTGCTTAAAACCACAACAGCTTACCATTGCTCTTGGCATCAACTCTAAGCTTGTTACAGTGCCCTCCAAGGTCTTATCTCTCCAAGTAAGCACCTATTACACTTCCCACTCATTTAGTACAATATAGTAAAACTGGCTTTATATCTATTCCTAGAACTCATCAAGTAATTTTTCTTCTCAGGCCCTTTGTAGTTGCTCTTCCCTCTGCCTGGAATGATCTCTTTCCAATGTCAGTTTTCCTGGCTTCTTCTCATAATTGAGGTTTTGGCTCAAGCTACCTCTTTACTCTTTTGCTGGCATCGTCCAACTCCACATACGCCTGTCCCACCATTCCTCTCCTATGGTCTTATCCTATAAGAAAAACAGTCCTCATATTTCTTATCATTATCCAAAATCGTTATATTTATTTACTTATTGGTTCTTTGTCTCCCAAATTAGAATATAAGCACCACGTGGGCAGAGATCTTGCCTATTTTGTGGTTCATGGTGTCCTAGTGCCTGAAACAGTCTTGTACCTAGCAAGTTGCCAAGAAATATTTGTGAAGTAATTGTTCACTGAGTAAAGTAGTGATGTTATATTTTCAGAAGTTTTTGTGTTTGTTTTTATTTATTTATTTATTTTTGATTAATTGTATTGCCCCGTTATGTTCCAGAATAAAACCTGGAAATTAGCTTTAAATTCTGTACAAATCCACAAATGTATTGCATACTGCTCCTCCCAGGTTAAGAATCTGCCTTCACTGGGCCTTGTCCTGTGTAGAAGTTAGTATTTTTAGGATCAGCTCCTCAACTGTTGCCAGAATAATTTATTTTATGGATTAAATTATGTCCCCAAATGTTGCTGTAAATTCTAGCCCCTATACCTTTGTTTAAGAAGCTCTGGTGATGTAGTGGTTAAGGCATTTGACTGCTAACCAAAAGGTCAGTGGTTTGAATCCACCAGCTTCTCCATGGAAGAAAGATGAGACAATCTGCTTCCTTAAAGATTTACAGCCTTGGAAACCCAATGGGGGTTGCTAGGAGTCAAAATCAACTCAATGGCAATGGGGTTGGTTTTTGTTTTTTGTCTACCTGTGTTTATAATTCCATTCGGGAATAAGTTTTCTTTGTTAGGTTAATGAGACAGTATTAGTGTAGGGTGAGTCTTAAGTCAATCTCTTTTGAGATATAAAAGAGATTAAACAAGCCAGTGACCAAGCAGAGATGGAGGAAGAGAGGTGCCAAGTCACATGAAGATTGCCTAGGTGCAGAGAAGCTCAAAAGAGACAAGAACCTTCCTCCAGAGCCAACAAAGAGAGGAAAACCTTTCCCTAGAGCTGGGCCTTCCCCTGCATTTAGACTTCTAGACCCTTGAACTGTGAGAAAATAAATTTCACTTTGTTAAAGGCACCCATTTATGGTATTTCTATTAGCAGTGCTAGATAATAAGACCATTGAACATGGCCTTGTCATGCCAACCCCTATCACCTGTAACCCATGTCTACATCATTGCAAATTGTGTGGAATATCAAAGGAATAACATAAAGCAGAAGTCCCAAGAGTAAAGATTATAATTAGTTGGAATGATGGAAGAGAGACTCATGAAGGATTTTGGCATGTGGTCACCATCTTCTATGTACCAGAGCCTTATAAGTATGTCATTACAGGTTGATGAAACAAAGGTGGTGAAACAAAGACACAGAGTGGCTAAGGGTCATTTGTTCCTGAGTGCCATAACTCATAAGTGAGGGAGGGAGCATAGCTGGTGTGTTTGAGGAGGAATCCAAATGAACAGGGTGAGCTGGAGGAAGGGGAGGAGATGAGGTTGGAGAGGTCATGGTGGGACCAGAGGGTCCAGGTCCTTGCAGGCCAGCGGAAGTTCTCTGACCAGTAATAAGAGTGGAGCAGTAACCCAGTAAGTGATGGGGTGGCCTGGGACTTGGGGAGGAGAAATGGGGTGTGGA
The DNA here is from genome assembly GCF_000298275.1 of Orycteropus afer afer. NCBI lineage: Eukaryota > Metazoa > Chordata > Mammalia > Tubulidentata > Orycteropodidae > Orycteropus > Orycteropus afer. The sequence goes on from NW_006921624.1 coordinate 9,670,256, forward strand.
AGATAATGAATTCCTGATAATACTGTTGAAGGAGAATTTGTGAGACTTAGTAAGCAGTCTAATAGAGAGCAGCAAAGTGGTGATTCTCACTAGCATGACCACTGTTGGAGTCAGGCCTAAATCCCAAGACAGCAGTCAGCATTGAGCCCTGGAGCTGGGTCACTCTGTTTCAAGATGTATAACTTCTCCTAGTTGTTCTTCAGGTACCTTCTCATACCTCTCAGTTCCCAAGAACCTCCAAAAACACAACCTTGCTATTAAGTTCTCCAAGGCCAAATCAGTAGTGACTAATTCTGAACATTGACCAAGTGGTACCCACCCACCTGGTGCCATGAAGCAGTTCTGACTTGTCTCTCTTCTGCTCCATTGCTCACCCCTTTTCCACACTCATTACAAGTTCCCTATTATAGTAATGGGAAGTCACTGACCTTCCATGTACAGCCAGCCAACTGGACTCCCGGGACATCCAGCAAACATCCTTCCCAGTACATCCCATCAGCCTCCATTAATATTCAGGACTGACAGCTGAGATTGACTGCCTCATTAGCAGGCGTAGTGTGGAACTCTGACAATAATTAACAACTCAACAGTCTCATTTGCTGGCCTATCAGAGAAGTATTCAATCAAAAATGTAATTTGCCTGATGCCTCCATTTAGCGTGGGAAGACTATTCCTTCAAAGTTTTAAATAGTCTAATTAAGAGGGAAGAAATAGAAGGGGGGAAATTATTAACGGTATAGGTTTAATGTGAAATTGCTGGAGCGAATTAATAATGCAATAACCATTTTTAGCAGCTGTCTATCAGTTTGTGGGCCAGTGTAATTCAATTAGTCAATGAAGAGCTGATCAGATTAGATAGTGGGAAACAAGTGTCATTTTGTCTCCTGAAGGTACTATGGACTTTATTTCCCTAGGTTTGGGAACGATGCCTACAAAACACTCTGAGACTCTGCACAGAGGCAATGTTTGGGGAGCAAGTGTGTTTCATGATTTAAGCAAATGGACTTACTTTCTTGGTGTCCCCCTAAAACAAACTCAGAGCCTGGGAGATGCAAGCAGTTTGCAATTGGCTGATAACAACGTTGGGCAGTTTGAACCCACCCAGTGCCTTTGCAGAATGAAGACCTGGTGCAAACTGCTTCTATAAAGATTACAGCAGAGAAATCCTATGCAGCAGTTCTACTCTAACATATGGGGTCACCATGAGTCACAGGCCAACTCAATGGCAGCTAATAACAACCAAATAAGCCTCAGTGCCCCTTATCAGCATTTACTTCCAGGAGGGTTGACTCCACAGGGTCAACACCCTCGATTCAAAGCAAGCAATCTACCATAATGAGAAATTCTAGTCAATTTTGGGATTCTAGTCATGTCTCCTCCTAGAAACCTAAGACTCAACCACATCAGACAGTGGATTTTTCTTTTCCTCATGCAGTTGCCTCATAGACACATGTCCAGGCCTCTGCTCATGAAGAAAACTCTCCTGAAAATGCTTTCTCAGGGTCTGTGCACTAAAATCCTGCCAGGCCTTCCAAGTCCAGCTCAAATCACTGCCTCACAAAGCCCTCCTTTTTTTTCCCAAACATTCTAATGTCAAGGTCTTTCCCAACTCTGAGCTTCGGCTACTTACCCTTTACCCATTAATAGGGATAATATATAATATAGTGGAGCTAATTGGAAGGTGAAGAAGCTTTGTGAGGAATGTCAGACATGTAGGCAGGGTGTCTAGCAGAATTAACAGAGCCTTTGGACTTAGACAGACCTGGATTCTAATTTTGTCTCTGTCACATAATGACTTTGTGCCATGATAAACTTTGTTCCACCCCTCTATACCTATTTTCAGTAGCCTCTTGTGCATGTGAAAGCTGGAAAATGAATAAGGAAGACCGAAGGATAGTTGATGCTTTTGAGTTGTGATGTTGGAGAAGAATGCTAAGAGTACAATGGACTGCTAAAAGGACTAACAAGTATGTCCTCAGAGAAGTGCAGCCTGAATGTTCCTTGGAAGCGAGAATGGCCAGACTTCATCTCACCTACTGTGGTCATGTTGTCGGAAGGAACCATTCCCTGGAGAAGGATATCATCCTGGACAAAGTGTAAGGTCAATGAAGAAGAGGAAGGCCCTCAACGAGATGGATTGTCACAGAGGCTGCAACAATGGGCTCAGGTACAGCAAGGATTGTGAGGCTGACACAAGACCTGGCAGTCTTTCGTTCTGCTGTGCATAGGGTCCCTATGAGTTGGAGACGACTCAAAGGCACCTAACAACAAACAACAACAACATACTTTAGTTTCTTCATTTGTAAAATAGAGATAAGAATTCCTATTTTGCTGACTTCTTGTAAGGATAACAGATAATACATGAAAAGTCCATAGTCTGTAACATGCTTAAAAATGACCATTGTTATTATTAATTCACATAATTACAATATGGAGCCCACAGTGTCTACTCAATAAATTTCAGTTTCATATACCTTCTTCAAAACATTTCTTTGAGTCTACACAAATCTTTATCTTTCCAACAGTGTTCTATTTTCCCCCTCCCCCATATCTCTTTCTTTGTAAACTTGTGGGTGGTATGATTTACATATAGAGCCCTGGTGACACACACAATGGTTAAATGCTAGGTTGCTAACTGAAAGGTCAGAGGTTCCAATCCACCCAGTGGCTCCACAGGAGGGGAGACCTGGAGATCTGCTCCCATAAAGATTATAGGCTAGGAAGTGCTGTGGGGCAATTCTACTCTGTCCTATAGGGTCACTATGAGTTGAAATCAACTTGATGGTACACTATAGTAAGAACATGATTTACGTCATATACTTTTCACCATGAGCAGTATCCAGCACTCTGCCATGCCCATGGGGACATAGAGTATCTCCTGCATACACTGGAAGTATATACCAAGATAGAAGAAGAAAAGCCATTACCATGAAGACGTTTGTGAGTTCAGCAGTGTATGACTGCTCATGAGTATTTAAATCTATATGTACAATTTCATTGGAATTTCTGATAAAATTGGTCACTGTTTCTATTTGAAGATAAAATAGAGCATAATGATTAAAATTCTGGACTTTGGTGTCAGTCACACCTGTGTTTGCATTTCAGCTATTTCTCAAAGGCTCATAAAGTCATCTCTCTGTTTTTTCGTCTGTAAAACAGGTATTAATATACCTACTTATGGAGCTATTGTGAGGATCCAGTAATGTATTGTATGTAAAGCATCTGCTACATAATAGGAATTCAGTAAATGGTAGCTGTTTTAGCATTATTTGGAAGAGAGAGGAAGCTTGGAGACCAGGGATAGTATCATGGGAAATGATGAGCTATAGTAAGTTGAAAGGAAGGAGGGGATTATGGTGTGTTGTTGCAAAACCGTGAAAGGGATGCAGAGAGGTCTCTGGCCACAGCTAGATTGGTGTGGTTTCCAAGCTGGGAAAAACACACAGCAGGGTGATGCTACATTGACAGCCAGTTGTATGTAGCAACAGGGCTGTACAATGATGTTTGTAATCACTCACTCATTTCTAAGAACCTTCCTAAGAGTGCCACAGCATGATCCTGGGGTAAGGACTATGTGAGAAACAAAGACACATCCAAAAAGACCCTCTGTCCTGAGATGCTTATATCTAGAGAGCAGAGAGCTCTTGGACATGCAAGGAGTTAGAGCCCATGAGAGCCCAGACACAGTGTCAAAGGGAGGACTGTCTGGTTCACACTTCTCTTGTAACTAATCCATTCACTGTGGCCAAGACAATTCTAAAAGATGGAGCCAATCAATCCAAGCAGCACACTCTGCATACTCATGAGTGTGTTGTTACATAAGTGAGTTAGCTGGCTGAAGAAGTCACCTGAAAGCTGGAAGAACAGCATTTACCCAGCTCCCTGTTAGAAAAAATAAATGCAGAAATAAGAGACTCCATGATGGTAAGGCTAATAATAGCACTACATCATTGCCTGATTGACCATGACACAGGCTCACATGCTAAGGGCTCCCCATGTATTATCTCCTTTAGCAGTCAAAATCCATCTGTTGGAAGACAGAAGTGGTGCACCCTAGGGAAAGGTTATGATGAGAGAGGTGGTGGACACATGGCCCAATCAAAGCAGAGGATGAAAGGAACTTGAAGCTGTCAGAGAGAACCTGCCACCTACGCTCCTCAGCTCCATGATCAAGGTTTGCTGGAAAATCCACAAACAACAGAAACTGTTTTCTTTGGTTCTGCTGTTCAGGATGCTCAGGAACAGACTGTCCAGGCTGACCTCTTAGCCAGATTCTAGCTAATTAGTATACATAAACATTGTAAACTACAATTCACTGTTCTCAGAGATCTGTGCATTTTTATTCTCCTTGTCCCTGCTATCCTTTGAATCCTGTTTGTGCTTTTATTTCTGAATAATCATCTCATGGCTGGCTTCTTTGAAAGGAGTAAGCAATGACTACATTCAAACTCAATGTCTCTGATGATATGATTAAGAGATTGGGGTTTAAAGTCAGCCACTGGTAACCAGTTGCCATTAAGTCAATTCCAACTTATGATGACTCCATGTGTGTCAGACTAGTGCTGTGCTCCGTAGGCATTTCAATGGATGTGTTTTTGGAAGTAGATCACCAAACCTTCCTTCTTAGGTACCTCTGGGTACATTTGAACCTCCTTCTTTTTGGTTAGTATCTGAGAGGGTTAACCCTTGCACAACCCAGAGTCTGCCACACCTGGGCTCAAATCCTAGCTCTGTCACTCTCTGGGTGACTTTGCACAAGTGAGTTAACTTCTCCAAATCTCAATTTTATCATCTGAAAAATGAGAATGCAAAAGAGGTACTCAGCTCAAGGAGTCTGTCAAAGAGTTTAAAAAAAAAAAAATGTATAAAGCAATACTCAAATAGCTTACACCAAAATTACCAACAGTTGTTTTATTAAGGCAAAGACATTGAAATGGGACCTGGTGACAGGAAAGGAGGGAACAAAAAGAGGAAGGAGGAGGTACCAGAGATCTGTACAAGAGTAGATGACGCTGTCCAGCCTATAGAAGGTACCAAAAGGAAATATACACCAAAAGAAAGTATCTGAGTTCGAAGCTGGGGAAGGAGTGGTAACCATAAATTGATGGTATGCAGATGTGTTTTGATGGTTCCTTGGTGGCCCATTGGTTAAATGCTCAAGTACTAATCCAAAGGGCAAAGGTTTGAATTACCCATCTGCTCCCTGGGAGAAAGATGTGACAATCTGCTTCTGTAAAGAATACCTCCTTGGAGTAGCAACTGGAGTCTTAGTAGATTGCAAGCAGCCATCTAAGATACAACAATTGGTCTCTCCTCATCTGGAGTACAGAAAAATGAAGAAAATCAAAGACACATGAAAACAATTAGTCCAAGGGACTAGTGGACCATATGAACCTCAGCCTACGTGATTCTGAGACCAGAACTAGATGGTGCCCAGTTACCATGGTCAACCACTCAGAAAGGGATCAAAATAGGAGATCTTGGATACAGTGGAAAACTAATGTGGAACAAAACTCAAAATCATTTAAAAAAAAAAAAAAAAGACCAGGTTTACCGGTCTGGCAGAGACTGGTGAAACCCCTGAGACTGTGGCCCCTAGTCACCCATCAGGCCTAGAAATGAACTCATTCTTGTGGGTTCCAGCCAAACAATAGACAAGCATGAAACATTTATACCAGGTGGGTACACTGTTTAGAACAATCAACCAAGGGAGATCAGAAGGGCAGCATTTGCACAGGGAGATAGCTCAGAGGGCAGGAATGCATGGGAAAGGACACAGCTAACCACAGAGAAGAAGTGGGAAGAGAGTTGTTATATTGTGACAATTGCAAATCGATGTCACAAAACAAAATATGTATGAACTGTTGAATGGAAAATGGATTTCCTCTGTAAACTTTCACTCAGATCACACACACAGACACACACAGACACAGAATTATCTATATGAGATCAAATTGACAACATCAACTAGAAAGATTAGATAGGAACCTTGGGAAGCCATGAATTTATGTTAATGAGGAACAACTCAGAAATGGAGGGTAGAATGGTTACATGACTCAAAACATGTAAATAATGTCACTAACTTTTGCATATAGAAACTTTTGAATTGGTGTATGTTTTACTGTGTATATTCTCAAGAACAAAATAAATAAAATTTAAAGAAAAAGAACACTACTTGAAAGATAATTGTCATTATAATGGCTGTAGGTGGGCATTTCTCTTCTCCCCCAGAGATCCCTCCTTCCACCCCACAATATTCTTAGGAGGCAGATTTCAATGTGAAACCTTAAGAGAATGCCTAGTACACAGTAGAAAATAAATGGTTGCTGTTACTATGATGATGACAATGATGATGATCAAAATGATTAAGAGAGGCTTTAACTCTGAGCAGAGTGTAGTTAAAAAGGATGTCTGGTATTTTGGTAAGAAGGAGAGAGGAAATGATTCCTAATGTGGGAATATTCATTTAGCAATGAACTGAGAGTCATGGACTTGATTTTAGTAAAATTTCCACTGTGTGGGCCTCATTTTCCCATCTGTAAAATGAGGGTTTAGATTCTAAGAATTCCCCTAGTTCAGGCCTCCTAAGTGGCTTGGGTAACTTGTTCAGAGTCAGTCTACTGGAGAGTGAAGCTTCAGCCCTTTTACCTAAGAATCTTGCTCCCTGGGGCAAGGGGAGTGGTATCAGGGCAAGCCACCTTGGCACCACTAGTAAGTTTGTTCTCCTAGTGAGACCCGCTCAACAGTGGAGCACATGGGTTTGTGAGCTGGTGAGCTCTCTAGCACTGGAGATGCTAGTTGAGAAATGCTAGCTCACAGCTGCTCTGTGGAGATGCCCCAGAGAGATCCCTCCCATGGGAATAAATTGTTCTGCTGAGGTTCGTCCCAACTCTGAGATATAAGGATTCTGTGCTAAATTTTTGGTTTCCACTTTCTAGTTACTTCTGAGATTGTTGGTCCACCCCCAGGGTAGAGCAGCCACCCATTAGGAGCACTGAAGGAATCTCGTATCCTCAGCCCTGAAATCTCCAGGCTGGTGGACTTCTTATGTCATGCTGATAAATGAACACCAAGTCCAGTTACAAGTTTCCTACAGCTTCTTACTGCTCACTTATCTCTTCTCAAAAAGTGCAGATGGTGCCACTTTTCCATAGATGGGTGATTTTTCTGGGACAGCTCCATCTGTAAAAACAAGGGGATCAAAAGAACGTCTGTAAGGGCTAGGTGGGATCATTCAAGAGTGAACCTGTCAGTGTGGAGTTGAGGAGTGTCTGGAAATATGATCAGAGTCCCTGGGTGGTACAAACAGTTAATGCACTCAGTTGCTAACCTGAAGGTTGGAGGTTCGAGGCCACCCAGAGGCACTTGGAAGAAAGGCCTGGACAACTACCTCTGAAAAATCAGGCATTGGAAACCCTATGGGACACAGTTCTACTCTGACACACATGAGGTCACCATGAGTCAGATGGCAACTGATTGCACTGGTTGGAAATATGATAGGCCCAGACCTGAGGGCAAAGAAACAAAATGCAAAGCTCCTACCCTCCAAAGAACTAATTGGCTGGCTAAGGTGATAACCTCGGGATGTGAGATGAACTTAGAGGACAATGGGGCACAGGAGGGAGTTTCCAGGTGTTGGGTGATCTGGAGTTGGGTGAGACTGCATGTGACATTCCGCAGCTCCTGGTCCTCTTGTCCTTATCCACAAAATAAGGACTGTGATTAGATTCTAAATGTTAGGCTCTGGGAAGGAAGAGTGCAAGCTTGAGATATAGGCAGACTGTGTTTGAATGTGAGCTTTCATGTCCTCATATGTAAAGTGGCAGTGCTGGTCCTTACCTCTTAGGTTCGGTTATGAGTTGTAAGTGAGGAATATATGCAAAGACCTTAACACAGTCTCTTGCAGGCAATGAAGAGAATAAACAGAAACCGCTTCCTGTACTGCCTCTGCCCCGTAAGTCTCTCTCCACCTTCCTGCCCCATGAGTCTATTGTTTAAAGTTTCCAAAACAATAATAATACAGTAATAATAGAGGAAGCATTTTCAGAGTAAAAAAGCAGAAATCTCCTCTTCCCAAACTTACAGCCCATGCCAGAAGTACTTAGCAATTTCGTGCGTATACTTCCAGAACCACTGATAATGCATTTATGAAGCAAATTCTAATGCAAATGGGATCATGTAGCAGATTATAAAGATTATGCTTTTTCTGGGTGCTCTGGTGGCATAGTGCCTAAGACAGTTGACTGCTAACCAGAAGGCTGGTGGTTCAAACCCATCAGCCATGGATACAAGGTCTAATGATGTCTCCATGTCAGTTCACATGGATCTAAAATATTCTCTTCCATAACTGCTTTATTAAGCATAGCACAGATGTAACATGAACCATTTAATTACCCATCAAATATAGGCCTTTAAGCTATTGTGGTTCTTTACATTTATTAAAAAAAAAAGAAGAAGAAGAAGAAGAAAAGTGCTACAATAAACAGCTTTACACATGTATTTCCATGACCTTGTTTGAGTGCTTTTAAGTTCTTTAAAGTGGAATAATATGGGTAAATATATTTTAAATTTTGACAGAGTTCTCTCTGAATCTGATTCCAAGGGATAATCAGTAATATATGAAACAAATAGTGATTAAAAACCTACTGTGTTCTTTGTAAATCTAAAACAGCTCTGAAAAATAATGTCTATTAAAAAATAATTAAAGTGTATGTGATACCAGTTAAACCAGCTGCTGTTGAGTTGATTGCAACTCACGGTGACTTCATGGTGTGTGTCTTAGTTATCTGGTACTGCTATATCCGAAATACCATAAATGGGTGGCTTTAACAAACAGAAATTTATTTCTCACAGTTTAAGAGGCTAGAAGTCTGAATTCAAGGTGTCAGTTCTAGGGGAAGACTTTCTCTGTAGGCTCTGGAGCTTTTCCTCCTAAGTGAGCTTCATGTGGGTTGGCATCTCGTTTCCTCCCATCTCTGCTTGCTGGCTAATTTGTATAATCTCTTTTATATCTCAAAAGAGATTGACCCCAGAGGCACCCTATACTAATCCTGCCTCATTAACATAACAAACAAACCCATTCCCAGATGGAGTTATAACCAGAGGTATCGATATTAGGATTTATAACACTTATTTTTGGGGAACACAAGCCACTCCATAACAGTGTGTCACAGGAGAACTGTAATCCATAGGGTTTTCAATAGCTTATTTTCAGAAGGCGCTCTGGTGCCACTGTGGTTAAGCAGTCTGTTCCTAACTGAAACGTTGGTAGTTTGAACTCACTCAAGGTTCTGCCAGAGAAAGACCAACAATCCGCTCCAGAAAAGTTTCCAGCCTGGGAAACCCTGTGGGGCAGCCCTGTCATGATGAGTTGGAATCAGCTCAGTGGCACACACCAACAGTTTCTCAGAAGTAGCTTGCTAGATCTTTTTTTTTTTTTTTTAGGAACTTAAGGGTAGAATCAAACTTCCAAGCTTTCAGTTAGCAGGCGAGCAAATCAACCACTTGCACTAACAAGGGACATATGTGGTGTATGTTCTCCTAGTGCAAGAGGGATGTATGTATATTGTTTATATCCATGAACTGTGACTTTATATACAAACTTTGCTGATTATATATAATTACACTATCTGATATAACAGTTACTTGTCACATTTGGCTATTGAAGACTTGAAATGTGTCCAATCCTAATTAATAAAATATATACTAAATTTTGAAGACTTAATGTAAAAGAAGAATACAAAATACATTTTTTTCATATTGATTACATGTTGAAATTGTAGTATTTTGGATATATTGGTTTAAGTAAAATATATTATTAATAGTGGGAAAAAAACCTGAGTCAGGCATTGTGGCACCACATAAAATGAATGAGGTGTGGGGGCTTCTTTGAGAAACTCATAATTTGTTATAGGCATGCACTCTGCAAAGAATAGTCAATTCCAAGTTAAAAGTGCTCAAGTACAGCTTAGGGTATATAATGAGTTTCCTTCTTGGGCAAAGTGGTTTTCAACTTGGTAAGGGATAGTGGCTGTGACTAATGTACCTCCAAGAGAAGTCATAGGAGTTCCTGGGTGGCACAAAGGGTTAAGCACTTGACTACTAACTGAAAGGTTGGCAGTTCAAACCCACCCCGAGGCATCTCAGAAGAGAGGCCAGGTGATCGGCTTCTGAAAGGTCACAGCCTTGAAACCCCTATGGAGGGGAGTACTGCAACATGTGGGATTGCAGTGAGTCAGAACTGACGTGAAGGCAGTGGGTAGAGAAGTCTTATCTCCTAGACAAGTGGTCAGGGAAGACTTACCAAATGAACTCAGTCTAAAACAGGCAGGCTTTCAGAGCTGATGGGCCATAATCCTGGATCTACTCCTTAGTAGACATGGCCTTGGGCAAGTAGCTTAATCTCTAGGAGCTCTAGTTTCTTCATCTGTAAAATGTGGGTAGTCATAGTAGTAACCTCAGTGAATTGTTCATTATTTCACCAAATACTTAATGAATATATACTAGGGCTCTAGTGCTATTCTCAAAAATGGGGACACAACAGTGAACAAACCAGACAAAACTCCCCTGTGTTCATGAAGCTGATGTTATAGTGGTGAAATGAAGCAATGCATGGTCAAGAGCTTAACATAGTGTCTAGAATATAGGAAAGTATGCACATTTAAGCTATTACAGCAAGAAGGCATCATAAGTGTGGTAGTTAAAGTTGTATGTCAACTTGGTTGGGCTATAGTTTCGAATGGCTGGACAGCTGGATATAGTATTTCACCATGATGAGATTGTAATCACCTCCATGGTGGAATCTGCTGTGAGCAGCTAAATAGTTGCCTTCAGGGTGTGGCCTTATGGTGGTTAAGTTTGGTGTCAACTTGGCTGGGCCTGGTTGAGTGGCTGGGAAGCTGGTGGTGGTGATAAGACTGGCAATCAACTCCATGGTGGAACCTACCACAAGCAGCTGAGTAGCTGCTTTAGGGATGTGGTCTTTTTCCCATATATAAGAAACAGCTTTGGAAATGGTCTCTAGTTTATGGCACACTTGAACCCTGCATGTAGCCATGTCATCGTTCAGCAGCCTGCCATGTTCTGCCAACCTTGGGACTTTCAATGGACTTGAATTAATGGCCTGCTGTGTGGTTTGTTAACATTGGGACTCTGCCATTTTATTTGTTGACCTTGGGCTTGTTAGCCTTAGCAGCCAGTACCTGCCTGAGTGAAGAGATGCCTCTAGCTCCAGTGGGCCAGGAGCAAGAGGTAGAGCTGAAGCCTAAGGTCGAGGGGCTTTCACCCAGCCCCTAGAGCCTGACACTTTGAACTTGGACTTCTAGCCTCCCAAACTGTAAGAGAATAAACTCTTGTTTGTTCAAGCTTCCCATTTGTGGCCTATTCTTGTCAGAGCAGCACTAGGTAACCAGAACAGGCCTGCTTTCAGTATATAGGGAGAGGTTTTGAGAAAGGTTTCTAGCTTTTTGGTACATTTGGATCCTGCTTTTGGATGAGTCATTATCCCTAGTTCCTGGACTTGAACCAGTGACCTGCAGTGTTGCTTGTTTATCTTGGTACTGTGCCACTTTACTTGTCATCTTGGGTTTGTCAGCCTAAGCAACTAGCAGCTGCATGAGTTACGAGAAGACTCCAGCTCCAGTGGGCCTGGAATAAGAGGCAGAGTTGTACCCCAAGGTTGAGGGACCCTCACCCAGGCCCTGGAGCTGGCACTCTGAATTTGAACTTGCAGACTCGTAAGCTGTAAGAGAATAAATTCCTGTTTATTAAAGCCATCCACTTGTGGTATGTCTGTTGTCGCAGCATTAACAAACTAAGAAGGAGCTCTGGTGGCATAGTGGGTAAGGCATTTGGATGGTAACCAGAAGGTCAGCAGGTCAAACCCACATGCCACTTTGCCAGAGGAAGATGAGGCAATCTACTTCTCTAAAGATTTACAGCCTTGGAAACCCAGGTCTCTGTGAGTCAGAATTGATTCCATGACAGTGGGTTTGGTTTTGTTTTTTTAGAGAACTAAGACAGTGAGCATTAAGGGGGCTTATAAGAGACAGGTGAGATCTTGACATAGGATCTTTTAAAAGCTCCTACAAATCAGATGTTCTCATTCTTCACTTTCTTTTTATATTTCCATCTGCTGCATTCATGTTCTCCCCTTTAAAGTCAATTCCTTGTTAATGTGACTCTTACAGGAGCTGGAGAACAACTCTTTGGCTTTTATGCCATTAAAGTTATTTAGAGCTTCCCTGTAACAGAGCCAGCTGGCCCAGTTCTTCTGAGCCTAGTGGATCTACTGGGGGTCCTGGAAGAGGGGCTGCTTCAGAAGCAGTGCCGCGTGCTCAGGAAAAAGTTCTTCTTTCATCTATAGAAACTGCTGCCATTCTGGAGGGAAGAAGCTGTTAGAGTTCAAATGTCGCATAGACAGCATCTGATATAATCCCCCTCCCCCACTGTACTGGGAGGATACCAAGGATGTGATATCTGAAGCAAAGCTTGCCAGTTTTAAGACCTAAATTGCAAAGAGTAAGGAGGGGTATGCTTCCCAGCCACAGATTGGGGAGTACCACATGACACCTCAATTTCTAACACATCAAAATGGCATTTTTTATACTGACACAATGTAAGAAAATCTACAAGAATTATTCTGTAGTTAGCAGAGAGAGGAGGTGCCTTGTTGCTCTGGGGAAATAAGAATGAGACATCGTGACCTCAATAGAGAAGGGAAGATGTGCCTTTAATTCATAGGTCAGTGTACTGGGTTGAATGTTATATTATTGTGTGCCACCAAGTCAATTCCAACTCATAGCAACCCTATAGATCAGAGGAGAAGTGCCCCACGGGGTTTCTTAGGCTATAAATCTTTACTGGAGCAGATCAGTGTTCACTCAGAACCTCAGAATGTGACCTTATTTGGAAATAAGGTCTTTGTAGATGTAATTGTTAAGATGAGGTAATCCTGGGTTGGGGTGGACCCTTAATCCAGTGACTAATGTCCCACAGAAAGGGCATATGAAGATAAAGAAAGACTGGGGTGATGCATCTACAAGCTAAGGGTGGCCAAGGATTGCTGGCAAGCACCAAAAGCAAGGAGAGAAACAAAGGATTCTTTCTAGAACTATCAGAGGAAACAAGGCTCCACCAAATGCCTTGATTTTGGACTTCAGCTTCCAGAACTGTGAGAGGATAAGTTTGTATTGTTTTAAGCCACCCAGTCTGTGGCACTTTATTACAGCAGCCCTAGGAAACATATAGTCAAAAAACCTTAGAGGGCTAAGGGGCATTTGAAACAGATCTCAGTATTTGTCCAATAGAATATTGTTGTTGTGTGTTGTCGCCTACCATGGAATTGTTTCCAACTCAAGGCAACACTATCTTTAAACTATTTATTGTGTGAATTCCAGGAGGAGTTGAGGTGTTATCTTTTAGACATGTGACAATAAGTTCAGTTGAGTGTGGAGGCTGTGTACCTCTTCAACTATTGAAGAAACAAAAACTCAAAGATGGGGAAAAACTCACCAAGGTGAATCAGGAGCAAAATTAGTTGTCACTTGGTCTTTGATCCAACCTTATACAGAACAGATAAGTTGGGAGTTCATTACCAACAGTAATAGTGACTGCTGTGTTTAGCTTTTCTCTCATGCAAGGCTCTATGTTCAACTTAATGAGCATGATCTCATTTATTTCTTAAAACACTCTGTGGGTAATCAGTGTTACTGAATTGTACATGTAGAAATCATTAAGTACATTTTCACCATAATAAAATTTAAAAACAAGAAAAAAGGAAGTAGGACATTACCAAAATCAAGCTTGCCAAACTTAAAACAAACAAAAAACCACTGCGTGTGGGACACGTGACTATTAGCCTCATTTGAGAGCAGAGAAAACTAAGGCTCAGGGAAGAAAAAGAACTTAATCAAATCATACAGTGAATGAGCATCAACAATTTTTAGTTTGTGAAATACTTTTATTTTCCTACTTATAAAAATAATCCCTGGTCATTAAAAACAAAAAAAAAATTAAAGTCTCAAACAACAATATTGTTTGATACATTCTGGGATTTTGCTTTGTGTATGTATGTGTATGTGTATGCTTTGTTTTGTTTTGCTTTAATTTTACATAGAATTGTCATAGAATTAAAAATCTGGCACTCTTTAAAGACATAAGCGGTGATGTTTATTAAGGAATAAAACAATTTGGACTAGACAAACATACATGGAAACCACCAAGTGTGTAGTTAGAGCCAGAGGATGGTTTAAATACAGAAACTAACAGGCAATTTTCTGATTGGCTGATATTTACAGAGCTTTGTGTAATCAGTCACAAATTTATCATGAGACCCCAGAAGTTTTGGTAGAAAGATCATAAATATTTCAAAATAACTTATTTTTCTAATCTGCAGATATCTTGGAACTGGCATGGACAAGCATTATACAAAATTAGTTTTATGTGGGCCTGGAGTAAGCATTCTTTCCAAGAACAGGTTTTGCAAGCAAGAGAGTGAGCAGTAGATTTCCTGGAATAGCTCAACCATATTCTTGACCCCTTCCCTCATTTACTAGGGCAGATGAAGTTTTAAAAAGTCTAGCTGCAGGTAAAACACTGAAATAAGGCTAAAGGGCAGAAAAAATGGAGTCTAATCGAGACCTGGGTCAGCCAGCTTAATTTTGCCAAATGCCTCAGGTTTGGGATTTGCTTACTCATCCCCCCTTTTGGATCAGGCCACTGCTAGGGAGCACTGATCACATTCCCCCACAGAGGAGTAGCCTTTGTACTTCAAGGGCTTTAGTTGGAGATTCTGGAGTTTTATGTTATCAGTCAACTTAAGTGATGGATAAATGTGTTTTGCCTTCATCATGTCATGCTATTAGATCTCATCTTTGGCATGAGCTAACTATTATCAGGGTTAGCTTTGCAAACAGGGCCACATTAGAGAAACAATTTGGTTTTCTAAAAGGGCTAACTCTAGATGTGAAATCAATCTTCTCCAGAAGTTTGCCTTTCAAAATACACAATTCTTTGCATAGCAAGGGACATTGCAATGGGATTACACATATTAGATAAGCATTTTGTGGCACATTTAATTATTTGTATGACTGTAATTATAATTAGGTTTAGGAGTTCAGTTTGTAATACTGAACATAGCCAATAACTGATGCTATTTGGTAGCTATGTAAAGGTATCAAAAAAGGAAGGAACAGCATAGAGGGTATGGAATGCAACCAGGTAGCTTTTTGGTGGATCTTTGTAATGTCTTGTTCTACCACCCTATAAGTCTTGATCAGGAGCAGCAGGAAGTAATAGCAATAGTACATACTCCTCCTTGGTGAGCTAGAAGGAAATCTAATCATATTGTATTGTCTAATACTACTTTTGTAAGGGATTCCAAAGATTTTTGTTAGGCCATCATAGTTTTTAGAATATTGACTTAAAAATTGACAATATTTCAATTGTTCTGTTTGTATAATATTAAAATCAGTGTAGGCAGAAAAATAAGGGAGGACCACAAGTCTCCTGGTGATTATTTCATATAAGGTAAATTTATGAAGTCCAAGTGGGGTTGATCTTAAATTTAAAATAACCAAGGGATGGGCATTGGACCAAGATCTATCCAGAGTCCCAGAAAGTTTGGTCAATTGGGCTTTTTATTATACCATTGATTCTTTCCACATGGCCAGAAGCTTGAGGTGATAAGGCAAATGTAATCTCTAAAAAATAAGTATAATTTGGCATCTTTCCCAAATGAATTGTCCAATAAAATGGGTTTCTCTATCTCTACAGAGGATTTTAGGTGTAGCTCAAGTGGGAATGATATTTTCAAGAAGTTTCTTAGCTATAAAGGTTGCCAATATCCATTGCCAGGGAAAAGCTTCTATCCAGTGTGAAAACCTACAAATATTTACTAATACATATTTGTAGCTATTAGATAGGAGCTCTGGTAGCATAGTGGCTAAAGCACTTGACTGTTAACCAGAAGGCTGGTGGTTCAAACCCAGCAGCCACTCCTCAGAAGGAAGGTTGGGCAATCCTACTTCCATGGTGATACTGCCTCGGAAACCCAAGGAGGGGTCGCTATGAGTCAGGGCTGACTCGACGGCACATAACAACAACAACAGCAAAAGCTATTAGATGGTAGGAATTGAATGAAATCAAGTTACCTTTCAAGCATAGGTCCAGAAGGCAAAGGCTGTTTTCCAGGTGGGACTTTAAAATGCTTCAATGTGTTATGGGAATGGCAAATGGGACAGTGAAATGTGACATGTTTGGCAGTCTCAAAAAACTGAGCCCACCAGTATTTCTTTAAAATTTTGGTCATTTTATCTTGTTCTAAGTGAGATCCTTCATGAAGGACCTGTATGATGGGAACATGTAATAATTTGGGTAGGACCGGCTTCTGGTTAGGCCTAGTCATAACTTAGTAACAGGATCTTGAAAGCATCCAGCCTTTTTCTATTTTTCAGTCTCTTCAATTTCAATCATTTGTTGATGTTCTAAAAGCTGTTCTAAATCTGGATCAGGATTGCTAATAGCTGGTGGCAGGCT
Source organism: Orycteropus afer afer (assembly GCF_000298275.1). NCBI lineage: Eukaryota > Metazoa > Chordata > Mammalia > Tubulidentata > Orycteropodidae > Orycteropus > Orycteropus afer. Next base: position 9,686,792 of record NW_006921624.1, read on the forward strand.
ATTAAATTAAAGTATTCCCTTTTCTATTAATGGAGTAATGGCAATTTTGTAGGCCACATATTTGCCTGGTCTGTCAACAAAAGCATTAACTCTAATTTCTTCTGTTTGGGGAATTCTTTTAGGTTGGTGAACCTGTAATTTTACAACAATTTTGAAGGGGAGTAGGAAAGCATTTAAAAGGTCTGCCACTAGAGATCCAGTTTTTATAGTAGTTCCAGAGGAGGTTAAAAATCTTTTTCCATTACATGCCAAAATCATGTGCCATACCAAAATATTATCTAGAATTTTCATAAATAGTTACAGACTTCCCTGAAGCTAGTCTACAGGCTCTGGTAAAGGCAATTAGTCCAGCTTGTTGAGCTGAGGCAGGCTTGGAGAAGGCTTGGCTTTCAAGAATTTCAGTAGAGTTTGTGATGGCATATCCAGCCTGATAACAGAAGCCATCAGGATCAGGTTTCAAATAAAAGACATCATCAACCACAACAAAAAAATTCCAACCAGGATTATCTAAAGGGATTTCCTTTAGCTATTTTTATAGAGTCAGGAGTTGCTCAGTTAAGTCTAGGCAGCTATGCATAGGGTGGTTTTCATTATCAGTTTTGGGGAGAAGGGCTGCAGGATTTAAACAAGCCACAGAAGGTGGTCTGTTAAATGTGATCAGGAGAACTTCATAGAAAATGAGCCAACTCAGAGAGATGTTGAGTCAAAGCTGAGTTAAGTATGACAGATACAACATGGGACATGTAAACATCTGAAAATTTCCCCAGTATTAATTCAGTGTTGTTGTTGTTGTTGTTGTTGTTGTTATGTGCTGTCAAGTCGGACCCGACTCATAGAGACCCCTCCTTGGGTTGCCAAGGCAGTATCATTATGGAAGTAGATGGCCCAACTTTCCTTCCAAGGAGTGGCTGGTGGGTTTGAACCACCAGCCTTCTGGTTAGCAGTCAAGTGCCTTAGGCACTATGCTACCAGAGCTCCCAGTTCAGTGGTAATTTCTACTAATTTGACAGTGAGCATATATTGCTCAGAGTACCCTTTGGCTACAGGATCAGGTTGAAGGCTATAGTAGCTTAAAGGTCTTTGATACCCCACATGTTTTGGGGTCAAAATGCCTAAAGCATTTCCTGAAACATCATGCACAAACAAGGAAAAAGCTCGGTGATCGTTAAGAAAACCCAGTGCAAGTGTGTTTATTAGAACTTCCTTTAGTTTATTTATGGCCTTCTGATATTTTGGTGTGATTTGAAAAGGATCTGGTTTAGAGGTTTTCAAATATTTACATAAGGGTTGGGCTAACAAGTAGAATTTAGGAATCCAAGTTCTACACTAGCCACAAAATTCTAGAAATCCACATTATTGTTTCCAGGGATGGATAGAGAAAATAAAAATGGCCTCTTTTCCTCTAGGGTCAATAGAAATACCCTCTACAAAAATTATATATCTTAGATATTTAATGGAAAGTTGAAACAATTGTAACTTTTCTTAGAAATTTTATATCCTTTAGTGGTCAGATGTTTTAACAAAATTATACTGTCAGCAATGCAAGCTTGCTGGGATTTTGAACACGTTAGTAAGTCATCAACATTTTGTAACAATTTATATTCATATTTAAATTGTAAAGGTTAAGTCAGCATGAAGGATTTGAGAAAAATAAGTTGGCAACTCAGTAAGTAAATCCTTGGCACATTGTGTGTGTGTGTGTGTGTGTGCGTGTGTTAGGTGCCATTGTGTCATCTCCAACTCATAGCAACCCTATACACAGCAGAACAAAGCATAGCCCAGTCCTGAGCCAGCTCCATGATTCTCTCCAACCTTGAGCCCATCACTGCTGCGACCGTGTCAATCCATCTCATTAAGGGCCTTCCCCTCTTTCATTGACCCTCCACCTTACCAAGCATGACATCCTTCTCCAAGGAATGGTCCCTTCTGACAACATAACCAAAGTATGTGAGACGAAGTCTGGCCATTCTTGCCTTCAAGGAGCATTCTGGCTGCACATCCTCCAGGACAGACCTGTTAGTTCTTTTAGCAGTCCATGGTACTTTCAGCATTCTTCACCAACACCACAGCTCAAAAGTATTAATTCTTCTTTGGTCTTCCTTGTTCATTGTCCAGTTCTCACATGCATATGAGGCGATTAAAAATACCATGGCTTGTGTCAGGCACACCTTAGCCCTCAAGGAGACATCTTTGCTCTTCAGCACTTAAAAGAGGTCCTTTGCAGCCTATTTGCCCAGTGCTATATGTCATCTGAGGAGCTCTGGTAGCGTAGTGCCTAAGGCACTTGACTGCTAACCAAAAGGCTGGAGGTTCAAACCCTCCAGTCACTCCTCGGAAGGAAGGTTGGGCAATCTACTTCCATAGTGATACTGCCTTGGAAACCCAAGGAGGGGTCACTGTGAGTCAGGTGTGACTCAACAGCACAATAACAACAACAACAACATATGTCATCTGATGTCCTGACTGCTGCTTCCATTGGCGTCGATTGTAGAACCAAGCAATGTAAAGTCTTTGACAGTTTCATTTCATGCGATATTAATGATATTGTTTGATAATTTCCACATTCTGCGGGATCACCTTTCTTTGGAATACGTACAAATATGGATCTCTTCCAGTCAGTTGGCCAGGTAGCTGTCTTCCAAATCTCTTGGCATAACCAAGTGAGTGCTTCCAGCAGGACATCCATTTGTTGAAACATCTCAATGGGTATTCCGTCAATTCCCGGAGCCTTGTTCTTTGCCAGTTCTTTCAGTGCAGCCTTGACTTCTTCATTCAATACATTTGGTTCTTGATCATATGCCACTTCCTGAAATGGATGAAGATTGATCAGTTCTTTTTGGTACAGTGACTGTGTATTCCTTCCATCTTCTTTTGATGCTTCCTGCATCATTCAATATTTTGCCCATAGAATCATTCAATATTGCCACTCAAGGCTTAAATTTTTCCCTTAGTTAGCTTGAAAAATGCTGACTGTGTTCTTCCCTTTTGGTTTTCAAACTCCAGGTCATTGCACATTTCATTATAGTAATTGGCTTTGTCTGCTCGAGCTGCTCTTTGAAATCTTCTGTTCAGCTCTATTAGCATGTCATTTCTTCCATTTGCTTTAGCTACTCTCCATTCAAGGGCAACTTTCAGAGTCTCTTCTGACATCCATTTTGGTCTTTTCTTCCTTTCTCATCTTTTTAATGACCTCTTGCTTTCTTCATTGTTGATGTTCTTGATGTCATCCCACAGTTCTTCTGGTTTTCGGTCACTGGTGTTCAACACATCAAATCTATTCTTTAGTTGGTCTCTAAATTATCTCTAAATGGCACATTACTATCCAAGTAAATTGTTGATTCTCTTAAAGTAAAGAAACATTGGCTCTCTGGGTGTACAAGAATACTGAAGAAGGCACTAAAAAGATCGATTACAATAAAATATGTGACATCCATAAGAATAATAGAAAGGCATAAGTGATGATTTGGAACTACTGGAAATCTAGGAATAATTATGCAGTTATTAGCTTGCAAATATTGTCTGAAACCTCCATCCTCTGTTTGGTTTCTTATCAGGCAACATGGGTGTTACAAGGGCTGATGCAAGGGACAAGCCTTTAGAAAGAAAGTCCTGGATAGTGGGAGATAGTCCCTGGTTAGCTTCTCATTTAAAGGGATACTGAGGAATTTTTGGCAAGGGTTTATGTGTGTTTACTTGAATTTTGGAGGGCTCTGTTGATAAGACTTACCCCATATCAGTGGATGTGGTGACTCCTAAGGTTTTAGGGATTACTAAAATGTTAGAGGGAAGTGAGTTAGAGGAGGTTAGTTTTCTTTATGCATGACTAGTGCTTCCACACAGCAGGTAGCTTCTCCCATTTGAAATGATTCTGATTCAAATTCCTCGTTAAGGATTGTTGGGACATTAGGTAAGTTTAATAACATTTCTTACTTTTCTGTGAATTGTGAATGGCAATTACATTTGGATAAAAGGTCTCAGCCTAACAAATTAACAGGGCTGAAGGACATTCTGTTGAAGTGTCTTCATTATGCTCTTAAGGTTCTTTAGATTATGTTATTGTTGTTGTTATGTGCCATGGAGTCGAATCTGACTCACAGCAACCCCTCCTTGGGTTTCCAAGGTGATATCACTACAGAAGTAGTTTGCCCAACCTTCCTTCCAAGGAGTGGCTGGTGGGTTTGAACCGCCAGCCTTCTGGTTAGCAGTCAAGTGCCTTAGGCACTATGCTACCAGAGCTCCTTCTTTAGATTATAGCAATCATTTATCTAATGGCCAAGTTCTTCACAGTAATGACAAACATCTATTTTAGCTGGTTCTAAGTTGGAATGAGGTTTGGATGGGGCTAGTAGTTGCTGGAGTTACAATGCCATTAGTTTGTTCTGTTTAGTTTCTCTTTTTTGTTCTATAGTCTGGACTAGTTTAAAAATTAAGCGAGTTAATTCATTAATGGGAAATGTTTCATAGTCTATTCTACTGTGTTTGGCTAATTCAGATTGGTAAGTATATAGGCCATTTAAAAAGAGAGTTCAATGCAATTTCAACTCCAGTTTCAGTACCTTTTAATCTGGAGTTCTCTGTAAACTATCTAACTGATCTTCAAAATTGTAAACACTTCCATCTTTCTCTTGTTTTTAACTTTGGATTTTTGCCCAATCTATTTTCCAGAGAAAAGCTTTAGGAATCACATTTTAGCTACTGGTCTAGATTCTTCTAAAAGTTCAATGCCTGAGGCATGAGGTTTTACAATTAACTATTTTTCTTAGTGCCTCCAATTGGCTTCTTTCATCCATAGTTGAGGTCCCCTTAGCCTACTAATATATTTATTAATTGATAGAAATCTGAGAACCCAAGTTCATAGATTTCTGTTAATATTCTAAACTTCTCTGTGAACTGATGATTCTTACAGGGGTTTTGGAACTCTTTTGTTATAGCACAGAGTTATATTTTAGACCATGGAGAAAATGTGACCTGTGGAGGCTTATGCTCCTTCTCTGGGTGACATATTTTGAAAGATATTTCAGGAAACATAATATCAACTTGGCTTAGATAATTGGTCTTGTGTTGGTTCTTTAGGAAGGAAGGAAAAGAGAATGTGCTATCATGAGTATGAACAGGTAAAGAACAACAGAGGGGAGAGATGGCCGGTAAAGGAGCAGATGTCACTGGAGCAGCAGAAATTCGGCATTGCAGCTCCTTATTTTGTTTAGTTCACTTAGAAACAGTATCCTGAAGGGAAGCCATTATGCTATTCTGATGTCTCTTAGAAACTTTTAGTTACCAGTCGAAATAGGCATCCCATTTTGGCTGTTTAACTCAAGAGCCTTTCTTTTCTAATTTAGTGTTCAGAAAAACTGCTTTAGATAAGTCAGAAGAAACCCTTCAGTTGCCACTGATTTTCAGACTGTCCATAAGGCTATGCCAGCCAGACAAAAACAAACATGTGCTGGGACCAAAACGCATGTCCATGTAGTAGGCAAGGGAAATTCTGAATTGCCTCTAGATGTGACATTACCCATTTTGAAGGACAGTGTTTTTAGAACTAAGTATAAAATGGAATCTAATGTGGACCTGGGTCTGCCAGTTTAGTTATGCCAAATGACTCTTGTCTGGGAGTTTGCTTACACTATGTTTTATTTTTATTTTTAAAAGTCAGTAATCATGTTCATATAATTTTACATCCCACTTCTCATTATAACCTAAGCTTGTTTTCATGTTACACAGTCTTTGTCTACATGCTTTCTAATAACTGAATAATAATTCCCATAATGTATGTACCCTGGGAGTGGAGTGTTAAGGAAAAATAATAAAAGAGGGAGAAAACATAGAAGGAGACAAAAGGTGGAAGATTGACATTTAGAAGCAGAATGTAAATGAGAAAAGAGCAAGGGAAACTGAGAGGAGGCCAATAATTTACTTCACCAGTTGTTTTGTTGTTGTTGTTACTGTTTTTTTGTTGTTGTTTGTTTGTTTTTGTTTTTTCCAGGATAGCATTGACTTGCAGGAGAGGGTAGGGAATAAAGACCTCCTTGCATTTCTAGCCTGGGTTATTGCAACAGCCACTTAATGCATCTACTGCCTCCAGTCTGATCTTGTGGCAGGAAGTCCCTTCGATTACGAGGCTGCCCCTCTCTACCCCTCTACTTTCAGTTACTGCTTATAGTAAGCCTTCTCTGCACCCCCCAGGACAATGCGTGACTCTGCTTCAGGGGGTTCAGATTCTTTGCCCATCTAAGCAGATCCAGGGACTTCCTTAGGGCAGGCATTGTAAATACTGTGTTCACCCCAGACTGCGGGCCTCACATAGTACCTGGTGTAAAGTAGGTGCTCAGATAATTTTACTGAATGAATTAAGTAACTAACTAATCGATACGTTTTACCTTGTTTTCTCCTTGCAGTGCCTATCAGTCATCAGTAAGCATACAGATCACTTGGGGATCTTGTTAAAACATAGATTCTGATTTAGCGGGCTTGCAATGGGGACTGAAATTCTGAATTCCTAATAAGCTCTGAGGAGAAGACCATGCTTCTTTAAAGTTGTTGTTCAGTGCTGCCAAGTCAGTTCCAACTTATAATGACCCTGTGGACAACAGAACAAAACACTGCCCATTCCTGCACCTTCCTCACAATCATTACTGTGTTTGGGCTCATTGTTGCAGCTACTGTGCTGATACACCTCCTTGAGAGTCTTACTCTCTTTCATGGATCCTCTGCTTTTCCAAGCATGATGTCCTTCTCCAGGGACTAGTCCCACCTGATAACATGTCCAAAGTACACGAGATGAAGTCTCACCATCCTCACTTCTAAGGAGCAGTCTGGTTGTGCTTCTTCCAGGACAAGATTTGTTAATTCTGGCAGTCCACAAGGAGCTCTCATTGCCCAGTCGTTAAGGCATTCAGCTGCTAACCAAAGAAAGGTTGGCGGTTCAAACCCACCAGATGCTCCATTGGAAAGATGAAGCAGATTGCTTCCATAAAGATTTACAGCCTTGGAAACCCTATGGGGCAGTTCTGCTCTGTGTTGTAGGGTTGCTATGAGTTGGAATTGACTCAATGGCTGTAGATTTGGTTTTTGTTTTTTTGGTAGTCCACGATATATTCAGTATTCTTCACCAATACCTTAATCCAGATGCATCAATTTTTCTTTGGTCTTTCTTATTCATCGTCCAGCTTTCACGTGCATATTAGACACTTGAAAATACGATGGCTTGGGTCAGGTACCCTGCAGTCCTCAACCTGCCATCTTTGCCTTTTAACACTTAAAGAGGTTTTTGCAACAGATGTGCCCAATGTAATACACTGTTTGATTTCTTTACTTCCATGGATATTGAATTGTAGCTCCAAATAGGTAATTCTTTCTTTCATTTATGCAATCAGGAATTTTGGCATCCTGGGCTTTAAGGGATTCATTCATTCATTCAGTATTGTTTATGCATCTACTATTTTCCAAACTCTGTGCTTGGAATATTGTCCTTGGCTTCATAGGAATCTCCAGGTGGCACACAGTTAACATTGGCTGTTCTAATCCTCCCAGAGTGCCTCAGAAGAAAACCTGCTGGTCTACCTCCAAAAGATCACAGCCATGAAAACCCTTTGAAGTGCAATTCTAAAACACATGAGGTCACCATGAGTCAGAGTAGACTTGATGACAACTGCCCTATTAGTCATTGGTCAAGTGGAAGAGGTGAACATTAATCCAACAACTCACATTAGTGAGTGAGTACTTACAAATTGAGCTATGTGCTAGAGAAGAACACCACACAATGCTATGAGAGTTAGTTGGGATTAGGGACCTAACCAGGGGATCAAAGCAGCTTTTTGGTGAAAGTCCAATGACACCTGAGATCTGAAGAATGATCAGGGTTAAAAACAAAAATGCATGATGGAAAGCATTTCAAACAGTGGGAACAGCATGTGCAACAACCCCATGGGTGGCAGGAATATGTTCATTGTGATTAGAGTCTGCGATTGCACAGGCACTCTCAGGAATCCTTTGTTGATTAAGCGATATGGAAGGAAAAAAAATGTGCATAGGGAAATAGCACCTTTAATGCCCAAAGGACCAAGACAAAGACATTTCCTAAACCATTGAGAAATCTTGAACCAGTGTGAAAAGTGAGGAAGGGGTTCATTGGGGGTGTAGACGAAACAGAGAGGACAATGTCTACTTTTTCTTAATATAGGAAGAAATGTGGTATATCTAAAAGGGTCCAAGTTTTGGAGTCAGATCAAAGAACTAGGTTCAAGTCTTGCCTCTATCACTCACCACTTATCTTGGGTACATTTAACTTTTAACCTCACATTTAACCTTTCTAAACCAGGACTTCAAACCAGTTCTTCTCAGTTCAGTTATGACTGGTAAAGTGCAACTGGAATGGACTCAAATTTGTAAAATGTGGGTGTACTGGAATAATAACTGGAACAGGAAAAATTACAGGTCAATGCCCTGCTGGAAACTTAATCTCCTTCTTAGAAAACAAGGAACAGTGTGTGTGTGTGAGAGTGTGTGTAGTAACCAAATCTCTTGACGTGGAGAGTTGGAAACAGCGGTGCCCTGCTCAAAGGTGTCAGCCAACTTTCCTGCTTTGAATGTGTGTCAGTCTCCACAGCCCTGGCGGTAATCCAGTCTCCTGCATCAGGCTCCCGAAAGACTCACTACTCCTCTTCCGAGTCTCCCATTCCAGGACTTCAACACATAATTTTTTCTGTTCCAGTTATCGTTCTGGTCCACTCACATTTTACAAATTCAAGACGGCTCCAGTTTCTCTGCATCGGCCATGCTTGAACCAATTTAAATCTGTTTGAAGCCCTGTTCTACACCTAGCTTCCTCATCTATAAAATGGGGATAATAATAATAAAAACTCCAGTGTCATCGGTTTGATTATGATTCCTGATAACCATATAGGACAGGGTAGAACTGCCCCCATAAGGTTTCCAAGGCTGTAATCTTTACAAAAGCAGTCTGCCACATCTTTCTCCTGTGGAACAGCTATTGGATTTAAACCTCTGACCTTTTGGTTAGCAGCTGAGCACTTTAACCACTGTGCAACCAGACTTCTTGGAATAATAATAAAGCCTTCTTTTCACAGGCCTGTGATTAGTCATTTTTGAGCTAATTTATACAAAGCAGTCACTCAGATTTCCTGTCCTTCTTCCTGACCCTCCAGCCTCAGACATCCAGATATTCCTTTGGGTGGAAATGAGATCTTGCCATGATGATCTTAGGGCTTTGCTGGCACTTTTCATTCATGGAGGACAGTCAGTGATGGAGTGGGCAACACAATTAAATAAGGTGTCATCTGAAGAATAAATGGTATAAAATCAAGTAGTAAACATGTGCTGCCATGCTAGTCTCCTGGTCAAAAGGCTTTTCACCAAGGAGACTGGTCACAACCTAGGGAACTACTTGGCCTTTTAGCAAGTCTAAGTCTGCTGCTACAGACATGATAAGGTATCAGCCCAGGTATTCCCCTTGTAACAGTGAATTTGACATTTCTTAGGGGAGAATGCTCCCCAGGGGAGGAGAAGATGGTCTCAAAATTTGGCAACATACAGCATCTTGGAGAAAACAGTTTGCAAAGAACATCTGGCACATTAAAGGGAATGATTGAGGGCTGAGTTTTTCCAAGACAGCCTACGATGACATATCAGGCAGATCTGAAATCCAAGGCCAACTATGGCTCTTGACTGGTTTTATGACCTTGGGCCAGAGATTTGCCCTCTAAGAACATTAGATTAGGCATCTATAAAATGAGCATCTCAGCATAGACCTGGAAAAACAATGGAAATGAGCAAATTAGCCAGTGAACACAAAACATCATCACTATGCTATGCCTTAGGGGCTACTATTGCTGTGGTAGTATAATTAGTGGGAAGAGCACAACTTCCAATGAAGGCCATGCCACTCAGTGATGGGTGGCACCTCTCTTTACCTCAGATGTGGACTGAGGGTCAGTATCTACCTGATTGGGCTTCAAATGATGGTCAGTGAGATAATGAACTTTACAGTGCCTAGCACCACAAGGTAGGTCCTCAGCAAAGAGTAGTTATATTATTTAACAAATGATATTATTATTTCTACTATCATTATTATTAATCAAACAATAAACCAAAAAAGAAAAAAAATCCACTGCCATTGAATTGATTCCAATGAATCATAGTGGCCCCCATTGGGTTTCTGAGACAGTAAATCTTTATGGAAATAGATTGCCTAGTCTTGCTTCTGCAGAGTAGCTGGTGGGTTTGAGACACCAATGTTCTAGTTAGCAGTCAGATGTCTTAGGCACTGTACTACCAAAGCTCCTTAATAAAAAACAGGTGTTGGGATGAGCTCAGTTTAGAATTAAACTATATGACCAGAAGAGGGAAAAAGACTTAGGAATTAGATGTATTCTGTTGAAATGGCTGGTAGTTTGGAGCTATTGGCTTTTAAGTCTCCAAAGATGTACTTGGATCATCTCTTCTATCCTCATTTTACAGATGAAGAGCTGAGGTCCAAGAAAGAGAATTGTCTTTCATAAGTTCACATACTCAGTTAGGAGCAACCTATATGGAAACTGACTCACAGTCCAATGTTCTTTCTACCACATCGTAGTCCCTCTCATTCAGTTTCTTTCTTGGCATTCAGGATACCACCTTGGAAACCCAAGGAGGGGTCGCTATGAGTCGGATTTGACTCAACGGCAGTGAGTTTGGTTTTTTGGGGTTGTTTTATTGCCAGGTCCAACTATCCTTTCAGTCATATCCCCCACTCCTTCCATAGTAGAACGTTGCCCCTGCCAAGCTGTTGTACTAACTTTGAACAATTTTTCCATGTTTTCCAACATCTGTACATTTGCCCATGCTTTTGTCTTTATCCAAAATACCCACCATGCCTTTTACTTAAGGAAATTTTGACTCCAATCTGTTTTTCTCATCTTCTGGACTCTGAGCTAAAGACACATCCCCAAAAGCATACCAAGAGAAAATATGAATTTTCAGACCCTATCAGGCACAAGGAATGGATAATTTCCATGAGGAATGGATATGAAGAATATCAGACCTCGTGGCTCCACTCACCTTCCTGCACACACCCAAGAGTTACGAGCAGTATAGATTATTTTAATGACAGTATTCCTTCCAACTGCATCTCTCCCATCTGTTCTTTCCCAATTACAAATGCAGAAACCCAGCATGTGTCTCCATTCTGGCAGTAGAGAATGAAATATAAGTGCTATAAAAAGGAGTATATTCTTTGAACAATACAGTTGGCACCTGTGAAGCTTGCCTTGTGTTTCAGAACCTCCTGCATCTTCAACAGGGAGCTGGGAGCCTCCTTCAAGAGAATGCCACAGCATGCCTAAATTATCCTTCCCTCCGCCAAACCCAGGCATATGGAGAAATGACAAAAGCCAATGGGGTTTTGTGGGATCCAAGAAAGAGCCCAGGTTCTTGTGGAAATGGCTCCAACCCAAGTCAGAGGAGACCAAAGCCAATGGGGAGTCTGTGTGTCCTATCAATTGCACCAGATAGGCGTTGAGGCTGGGCGAGAATAGAAGCAGCTCCCATTGGTATCAGAAGAAAATAAAGACCCGAAAGCACATCAAGCAAAGCAAAGAAGAATGTTGTTCTTTCCATTTGCTGTGTGAGGAAACAAAGACTTAGAGAGGTTAAGTTACCTGCATGAGATCACGCAGCAAGGAAATGGTGGCAGAGTTAAGTTCAAACCTAGCTCTAATATGGAAGTCCATGCTCTTAATCTGGCCCCTAAAAGAAATGAACTCACCTCCAAAGCCCCAGCTATATACCTTTACGGGCACAACCCACCTCTGTCACAGCAGGACACTGGATTGGATGCAGAAAAGAAAATAAAGAAAGAGCAGCCAAGCCCTAGATTTCAGTAAAGAAGTTGTTCCCCAGGCAAAATAGACATTTGGAAGGGGAGGGGTCCCTAAATGTTTTATTAGGAATTCAACAACTACAAATATTAACAGCAAAGCTATGAATTATTTAAAATTCAGCCACCTAAACCAGACTGTAAATTAAACAAGAAAGATTCTTGTCAGAAAGAAAGAGGCTGTGTGAGTGCCTGGTTCTTAGCACACTTAAGAGGAAAGAAGCGAGACCCTGTGTTTACTGAGCACCTACTCTGTGCCAAGTGCTATGCTTGTCTCTGTTGCCAGTTTGAGTCTCACCCCAGCACTGTGAGAGAGAGAAATTATTGGTTGCATCTTACAGATGCAGAACACCATGCTTTGAGACAGAATGTGACTTCTCTCCAGATGCACGGTTAGTAAATAGGAGAGCTGAGACTCAACCAGCGTTTGCCTGGATTCTGAGCTGTGTTTTTTCACCGTATCAGGCTGCCTCTAGGCTGGAGAATGTGTGTGGGTGTAAAAGCAGAAAGCAGAGACTTTAGATACTGTTACATTGAAACAGGCTAGGGACCTGAAGATCCCAGTTCCCTGAACATCACAAAGAAAACAAAGCTTCCTGGAGTTAGTCGATCACATGGTGGTGGTGTTGATGTTGTTGTTATTTTTGTTTCCAGGTAAAATTTTCTTATGAACTAATTTTAGATTTACAGAAAAGTTGCCAAGATAATGGAACAGAGAGCTTCCATGTACACCTCACCCATTTTCCTCTAATATTACTAGGACTTCTTTGCCCAAAGAAAGAAACCAACTTTGGCACATTGTGATTTACTACATTCCAGACTTGATTCTGGAGTTCTCCACCTTTTTAGCTAACATCTTTTTTCTGTTCCCAGAGCTAATCCAAGACACACATTGCATTGTCAGTGTGTATCCCGGTCGGTGACAATTTTCTCATTTTTTATTTGTTTTTCATGATATTGACAGTTGCACGGGACACTGAGCAGGCATTAGTGTCCTGGGGACTGACCCATGTCCCTCCCATCATGGGTCACATCAAGTTTACCAACTGTGTGACAATAGATAAGTGACTTAAACTCTCTGACCCTCCATTTTCTTATCATATTATGAGTATTAAATGAGATTGACTGGTAGCTAAGGAAACCTGAGCTTTAAGCCCTTCCACTTGCCTACTTCCCATAAGTGTTGGGGGTTACCAGAGATTGTAGAATGTTGGAGATGGTAGTTGTAATCAGGAAAAATTCTATCTAACCATTTAAAGTAAATTGATAAAGCAGTGGTTCTAAAGGAGGAGTGAGTAGGCAGCATCTGGATGGGCAATAACTGAGTGTCTGGAAGCATTTTGGTTGTCACTGCTGGGTGGGAGGGGCATCTAGTGGATGTGGGCCAGGGATTCTGCTAAGCATGCTGCAGTGCACAGGACAGCCTCCCAACAAGAAAGAATTGTCTGGCCCCAAATGTCATTCATGTCAAGGTTGAAAAATCCTGGTCTAAGAGATCTCAGAAAAGATCTCAGAATGTAGTGCCTTGTTGTGATTTCTTTATTGATACTAAATAAATATTCACTTCTAAGCCTTCTTTTGAATACACAGATTTGTATGCTTTTTCTTAAAGAGACCACTCCAGATTGCATCAGCTCAAGCTTCATAAAATCTATACTGCCCTTGCACACAGGTCCTGGACCCATTATAGGCTCTGCTCTTGCATTCCTCCCTTCTACTGGACCATGCCCATCAGTTGAGACATGGTGCCATATTTCCTACCTTATGAAACAAAGAAAAACCCCTTCCTGGAGCCCTCTAGCTCCACTCCAATTCAATGCCCATCTTTATAGCATAAAGGCGCTTTGGTGGTGTCATGGTTAAAGCATTTGTCTGCTAACCAAAAGTCGATGGTTCAAACCCACTAGCAGCTTCATGGAACAAAGATGGGGCAGTCTGCCTTCATTAAGATTTACAGCCTTAGAAACCCAAATGGGGGTCGCTATGAGGCAGAATTGACTCAATGTCAGTGAGCTTGGTTTGGTTTTGGTTTCATAGCATAACACCTCCAAAGAGTAGTCTATATTCACCACCTCCAATCCCACCCTTCCTTTTCCTTGAACAACTTCAGCCAGGTTCTTCCCTCAGTACTACAATAACACCTCTTTGGCAGGGTCTCCAATGACCTTCATTTTGCCAAATCCCATGATCAATTCTTAATTGCTGCTTGCTGGACCCTTTACCCTGTGTAATATAGCTGGTCACTCCTCCTTGCTAGAAACATTTTCTTTATTTGGCCTCTAAGACAGTACCACCCATTAACTGCCATCGATTTGATTCTGACCCATAGTGACCCTTTAGGGCAGAATAGAACTGCTCCATAGGGGTTTCAAGGCTGTAAATCTTTACAGAAGCAGATTGCCTTATCTTTCTCTTGCAGAGTGCCTGGTGGGCTCTAAGAACCACCAACCTTTTGGTTAGCAGCTGAATGCTTCTCACCAGAACTCCTCCCAAGACAACACACTCTCCTGGTTTTCTGCCTACCCCACTATCAGCTCTTGCTCACTCTCCTCTGCTGGCTCCTCCCTACTTGCTGACCTCTAAATGTTAGAGGTCACTGGCACCATACTCTGCACTCACTCCAGTGATGATTTCATTCAGTGCAACGGTTTTAAACGCCACATAGCTCCAGCCCCAACTCATAAATGCCTCCATTTGGATGACTAATAAGCATCACCAAAGTAACAGTCTGATATTGATCTCTTATTATCCCCTCAACCTACTCCTCCCACATCTGCCCTATCCTGGAAATGGCACTAACATGCGCCCTATTGCTCAGCACAATCCCTGTTTCAACACCCCACTCAACCTCCCTAGGTCAAGCCTTCATCATTCTTCAACTGGGAGACAATGGTGGCCCCCTGACTACTCTGTGCTTCCCTCTTACCTACTCCTTCCACAGTCCCTGCTCCACACAACAACTGGAATTATCATTTTAGAGTAAAAATTAGATCCTGTCACCCTCTTGCTTAAAAACACCAGTGGGTTTTCCAGCACACTTAAAATGAATCCAGTGTCCTGTCTCTCCATAGCCCATAAGGCCCTTTCTGATCTGGCCCCTGCCTGCTTGGATCATTTCCTGTCACCCTCCTCATCCCTTCTGCTTTAATCCCTGGCCTGTTGTTATCCTTCTAGCACTCCAAGCCCAGTTCTGCTTCAGGACTTTGGAATTTACAGTTCCCTCTTTGAGGACTGCACTTTCCCGGAATGCACTTACTTGCTCCCAGACAGTGAAGTTGCTGGTTCCAGCACCCTGGTCTCTGCCCAGTGTCACATCCCCTGACCACCTTTCTAAATTAGCTGCCACCACACCTATCATGCTGCTCTCCCTTCCCCTAACTTTTCTTCATAGCACTTATTATTGCCTAACATTGTATTATGTATTTATATAGTATTATATATTTATGTTGTATTCACGTCGGTATGCCCAGGCTCTAAAATAACAAAGGCTCCTAAGAATAAGTAAAGGATCCCTGGTTAAGAGCTCAGCTGCTAAGGGAAAAGTCAGCAATTTGAACCCACCAGCAGCTAACTCTGTGGGAGAAAAGACAAGGCAATCTGCTCCCATAAATACTGGCAGCCTAGGAAATCCTATGGGGCATTTCTACTCTATAGAGTCGGAATCTGCTTGAGGGCATGCAACAACATGAACAAATGACTAGAAGATGCCCAATACATGTTAATTCTCACCCTGCCTTTTTCCCACCCTCTTGGGCAATCTACTTCTGTAGTGATACTGCCTTGGAAACCCAAGGAGGGGTATCTATGAGTTGGATCCAATTCGACGGCAGTGAGAGTTGTTTGTAGCTTATAATTGTTGATCCTAGATCTTGCCTCTGCGTCAGAGCCCTTAGAGATTTGAAATGACAGAGAAAGAAAGAGACAGACAGACAGAGCTTCCTTATGCAGGCTAAGGATGGTAATGATGGTGATAATGCTGCTGATGATGATGGAATAATGTTGATTTTTTTGATGATGAGAAAGAGAATGGAAGTGTCAGCCAATGCTTACTCAGTTATATGCCAGTCTCTGTGCTTAGCATTTACAAATCATTAATTTATATGAAATCTCATTTAATGCTCACAGCAGCTTGGAGAGGTAGATGTCTTTTTATCCCATTTTGCAGACGATGAAACAGGCTGGTTCATAGAAGGAATGTACTTGCTCAGGTTTGCACAGACAAGCAGCAGAGCTAGCACTCTTTCCCTGATCTTTTTAACCCCAAAGTCTGATTTTATCTTTTCCTTGTATCTTTCCATCCCTTTCTGAAAAACTGACTGAACTGTATTAACCGGCAGGATCTGTGGAAGTTTGGGACCAAGGTCCCTCCAGCTCTGTAGCCTGTGCCTTTTCCATTACCCAGTCCACTCAGTCTGCAAGCCTTAAGGCCTTGGTTTTGAGCCTCCACCACCCTTAAAATGGGGGTACGGTGCTGATGCTATCAGCACTCAGCTAATAACTCAGTTCCTGATATTCACAGAGGCAAATCTAGGAATCTAGTTCCATTGTTGGGTGAGGGTGCCCCTGAGGGGTGCCTCCTACAGCCTTAGGTAGCTGAGAAAGACAAGACCTTTGAGGCCATCAGCATCTTACAGATGGGAAGTCTGAGGCCCAAGGAGGGAGAGTGACTTGCCCAGGCCCACTCAGTCAGTTCATGGCAGAGTGGGACCTTAGAACCCAGGTACTTGAGTTCATGGACCAAGCTCCTGCAGCACAGGAACTCCTGGGTGCCTTACTTCCACACCTCTAGGTCACCTCCTTCCCCTCCCCTGCCCTCCAGTTCTTCACCCCCTCTACCACACTCTGTTTTCTAGTTCAAATGGTAATGATCTTGCTCTTACAAAGCCCCTTTCTGCCAAATAGATCCCTGTGCACGGTACAGGTGTTGGTAACAGATATTACCCACCATCTGTCTTTCTTACTCACACTCTGCTTCTGAAATGCAGCCACTTCTAGGGTGAAATATGGTCCCCAGTTAGCCAAGCTTAACGCCAGTGGAAGAGCCCATTAAGGCAGGTTTGCTTTGCCAGATGAAGGCACAGCACTCCTAAACAGAGTTGGAAGATTTTCCTGGGTCTCAGATTTGGATGAGCTGTGCCTTCCTGGAGCCAGTCCCGGAAACCTTCCTACGGGGCTGCCATGCTTTTTACTACACTTGGGACCCAGACTGAAGAATGATGGAGCCTGAGCCCACCACCACACCTCCAGGAAAAGCCTGGGGCACCAGTAACCCTAACTCCAGGCTCCCGACCTGCAGCGAGAGAATGCTCTAGACAGTTCTGTAACCTCAGGCCAATCCGAAAGGGATCTGGTCCTAAAATTTCCTTCCCTTGTTAAGCCATCAGCAATTACATGTGATGGATTCTAAACTATATTTCATTACCTCCTTGCTGAATGATCTTGGAGAAGTCATTTAACCTCTCTGAGTGTCAGTTTTCTCATCTGTATAAGGTTGTTCTGAGTCTTAGATACAATGCAAAACTTTTAGTAAGGACTACATGATAGTTGTTCAATAAAGGTTAGCAACCATGACTATAAGTGACAGATAATTAATGGAGAAATGCTACGTAAAGAAACAAATAGAAAAAGGCTAAATGGAGAAATTTGAAAAGCTCTCTGTCTGTGACACATGGGGTGGTTATGAGTTGGAATCAACTTGACAGCAATGTTTGTGTTTTTAATATAGATATGTATTATATTTATTGATATAATAATAATATGAGACTCACTTCAAGGTATTTTATGCATCCCTTTTCTCTCTGGTTTCTGTCTTTCCTGGAACTTCTTATCCATATTTTTCCTTGTCTTTCAAAAAGGGATTTCAAACATACCCCGAGCTGGCTGGCTGACCTCACATAGTCCCTCTGCATTCTGGGATCATCCTCCTTCAATCTGTTTGACACACACTCTGAGCAGCCACTCATCCCGGCTATGGGATACAAAGAGGAGCAAGGTTCAGGCCTCATCTTCTAGAAGCTGACAGTCCATAGGGAGTGGTGGGCCCCAGTACATAATTCTTCCTCTAAATCAAGAGGTTGGACTCGAGCAAAAATGTCAGGAATGTAGCTGCCAGCAACTGGCATCTCTAGAGGGGCCTTTTGTGGATGGGAGGGGAAGAGAAGTTTGGAAAGCTGAAATCTCCTACCCCACCCCTACTGGGTTTCAGCCCAAGAGAGCAGCCCTGCCCTCCTCAGTTTCTTATGAGCAGATTCCGTGTAGAGAAGTGTTTGACTAGAGGGCTCTGCTGTGGTTTCTTTTTCTGACATTGAATGGTCCTCTTCGAGGTTAACATCCTAGAACTGACCCCCAGATGTCTGTTTTGGATATAGTGGTCCACTTTATCTTTATCACATGTGTCAGTTAACGAGTTCACATGAGCCTGAGTGGCATCTCCCCATGGTCTGTGAGCACCCAGGGGGTGGGTTCCCAGTAGCCTCTCCTGTTTACCTGCAGCACCCAGCACAGGGCCTGACACCCAGGGAGGAGATCTCTCCCTGGACTTTGTCAGAAGTCAGGGGCTTGGACGAAAGCAGGGATGTGCTTCGTCTGTGTCTGTGGAGAGAGGGCAGGAGTAAAAGTGGTGAGGCCTTTGGAAAAACAGGTTTGTTTTAAGGGCAGAAAGAATTTCCTGGATGCCTCAATGAAGACATTTCATGTCCAGGCTCTTAAAGCTAAAAAGCAGCTAGGGGATGACTCACTTATCCCATGCTTCCCAAACGTATCGCGGTACCTGGAATACCTTGAATGTTGCTTCTCTCTGTCCCTCTGCCATATTCTGGTCCAAAGCTCCAAGGAATCCAAAACCAAGAAAAAAAAAAAAAAACTATCTCTGTGCTGTGAAGTCAGTTCCAACTCACGGCGACTCTATGTGTCTCAGAGTAGAACTGCACTTCATAGGATTGTCTTGGCTGTAATCTTTACGGAAGAAGAACACCAGGCCTTTCTTTTGTGGCACCACTAGGCAGGTTCAAACCACTCACCTTTAAGTTAATAGCTGCAAATCGTTTGAGCTACTTACCAAACTCATTGCCGTCGAGTTGTTTCGGACTCATAGTGACCCCTCCTTGGCTTCCTGAGTTGTTATCTCTATGGAAGTAGATTGCCCAGTCTTCCTTCTGAGGAGTGGCTGGTGGGTTTGAATCACTAGCCTTCTGGTTAGCAGTGCCTTAGACACTATGCCACCAGAGCTCCCAAGAGGCAAATTTTAAACCTAGCCTTCCAGGTTATCATGAAGGTATATTTGTCAGTTTAGGGAGATAAGACACATTTATTTGTGATTTAGGGAGATAAAACACATTTATTATTTATGATATTACTTGAATAAGTTTATTACTTTGAATATGTAGTCCTATTTTACAGGGCTTCTGTTTGTACTTTTGCCCTGGGCACTGCAAATATTAGGGGCGGGCTTGTCTGCTTAGGAAGACAAAGAGAAGTACCTGAGTGGGAGGTCCAAAAAGAGACAGGCCTGGCCTTTGCTTACTTGCCTTCAAACGCTTTCTCCTGCACCAGAGAGGCTGGTGGCTTCTTTGAGGCTGAAGACGGTTTGGGTGGCGTAATTGGCCGCCCTGCATTCAGGACACGTTGCTTTCCTGGCGCATTCTCTGGCCCTCTGTCTCCTTTTATATATCTTGTTCATGTCTGGGTAGAGTGCTAAGTGTTTTGTGCCATAACAAATGCCCCTTTTGTATTACACCAGCTCCTGCTGGTGGCTCCTTGCAGCTTACAATAGGTTGTACGTTTATTTCTGCTAGGATATTTCAAAAGGAGCACGTGTTCTTCTATAGAGGAAAATCTGCCTCCCCCCACCTACCCCCGGACCCCCCAGAAGTGAAGGCCAAGATTAGCTCCCTGGGCCGCCTTTTCAGTTTCCTGAAATAACCAAGGCTCCACAAGGAAAGAGTTGGCTGCAGGAGGCCTCGGGCGGGGGAGAGTTTAAGAAGGCTGCTCTTGCTTCTCACTCTCCACAAAAGACAGCACCTTAGGGGGCCCTTTAGAGAGTTTGGGGAAGACTGAGGGGAGGAGGTTCAGGGGACTAGATGGCCTGTGGTCTGGGCCTCACAATCACAGAGTTCCAAATCCCGAGGGAACTTCGAAGTTACAGTAAAAATGCGTGGCAGGATAGAAAGATGTTCATCCACCCTTAAACTTGAGTTTATTTTTGTCATCCAGTTTTGTCATGTGAACTTTAAGAGAAAGAACATGGAAGTGTCCCAGGCCTTCTTGGAGGGAACAGACACCGGCATCATTCCGTGGGCAAATTTGTAAGAGCTGACATTTCTCTTGCTCTTCAACTATGCCAGCCTATATTCTCAGCGCTTTGCCTGAGCTACCTGGTTTAATCCTCTGTAAGAGGTGATGTTATTATTCTCATTTTACAGCTAAGGAAACTGAGGCCCAGAGCATTTAAATAAATTGTTTATTGTCCATGGTTTTTAAGTGACATAGTCAAGATTGGAGAGCTGGCAGATTACTTCCCAGGCGACACTGTATGGCCACAACACACACAAAAAAACTTTACGGAAGTCGATTGCCCAGTCTTCCTTCTGTGGAGTGGCTAGGGGGTTTGAACTGCCAACCTTTTGGTTAGCAGTCCAATGCCTTAGACACTGTACCACCAGAGCTCCTTACAACACAATACAGCCTCTTTAATATGAACAGTCTGATCAGACTGAGTGGTGTCCCACAGTCCTGCCTGCTACTTCATGGTTATATTCCAGGCTGTGTCCTGATAAGAAACCCTCATGTGGCCCTCCTTATGACAACGCCAGCCCCTATAGCCGTGTCAGCCCTTATGACAGTGTTAGCACCTGTGACAGCTCTAACCCCTGATGCTTCTGTGTCCTGGACAAACTCTTTGTCACACAGACTTTCAGGTCCAGAGAGTTATTCTGTCCCTATGCCAAGCTCCATGAGAAGCACCAGAGCCACACTGGAAGCAAGAGAGTCCCTACTGCTGTCCTCTCGCACATGTTGTCCAATGACAGGGATAGACTAACAGCATCCACACTCAAGTGGAATGCTGGCCAGGATGCTAGAGGGGCAGGGTCCTAAACAGCCAGGAGAAACCACCACCAAGGGAGGCAGAGGGAGACTTGCATGCATAAATTCAATTCATCTGAGACATGAATTTGTAGCAGTATTAGTGAGGCCAAACATGGAGGGGGAGGATTAAACGGAGCTTTGAACCAGTTCAAATCAGTTTGGTCATGGCTGGTAAAGCAAGATAAGAACAGACCTGATTTTTTTTTTTTTTTTTTTTTTTTAATTGGGTGAAACAGAACAGTAACTGGAATGGGAAGAGTTATGGGTTGAAGCCTCAAAAGAGGCAAAGTGAGCCCTTTCAGGAGGCTGAATTGAGAGACTGGATTATTGACAGGGCTGTGGAGAATAGCACACATTGAAAAGTGGTGCGATTGGCCACCATCTGATCAGGGCCCCATGTTTGCAGTTCTGCCGATTAAGTGATTTGATTCTTATGCAACATGCATTCTAGTAGGTCGTTGGCTCATAATTTTTCTGGTAATCATTCCAGTTAACCCACATTTTACTTATCTGGCCTGACCCAGTTCTGCTTTGTCAGCCATAACTAAACTGGGAAGAACCAATTTGAAGCTCTTGATCCAGGGAGATACCTGGAGACAAGTGAGAGTAGCCCCTTCCCTTTTGTCATACTGTCTACTCTGAGATGTCATATGAAGGAAACCTTGGGGATCAGCACACAAAAATAACCCATGAGTAATCTATGTGTTCCCCAACCATGTACCAAGGACTTACTATATTTGTCTGTTTTCTTTTGATGCTTCCTGCATTATTCACTATTTTGTCCATTGAATCTTTCACTATTGCAACTCGAGGCTTGAATTTTTTTCTTCAGTTCTTTCAGCTTGAGAAATGCTGAGAGTGTTCATCCCTTCTGATTTTCTAACTCCAGGTCTTTGCACATTTCATTATAACAATTTACTTTGTCTTCTTGAACTGTTCTTTGAAATCTTCTGTTCAGCTCTTTCATCTTGTCCTTTCTTCCATTTGCTTTAGCTACTGCCTGTTCTAGGGCAAGTTTCAGAGTCTCCTCTGACATCCACTTTGGTCTTTTCTTCCTTTTCTCTTTTTACTGACCTTTCGCTTTCTTCATGGATGATGTTCTTGATGTCATCTCACAATTCCTCTGGTTTTCAGTCATTGGTGTGACATGCACCAAATCTTGTTCTTCAGATGGTCTCTAAATTCAGGTGGGATATAATCAAGGTCATATTTTAGCTCTCATGGACTTGTTTTAATTGTATTCAGCTTCAACTTGAACTTTCCTATGAGCGATTGATGGTCTGTTCCATAGTAAGTTCCTGGCCTTGTTTTGGCTGCAGATATTGAGCTTCTCCCTTGCCTCTTTCTACAGATGTAATCAATCAGATTCCTGTGTATTCCATATGTTGAGGTCCATGTGTTTGGCCACCATTTATATTGTTGAAAAAAGTATTTGCAGTGAATAAGTCATTGGTCTTGCAAAGACCTATCATGTGATCTCTGGCATCATTTCTGTCACCAAGGCCATATTTTCCAACTACTGGTGATTCTTCATTTCCAACTTTTGCATTCCAATCACCAGTAATCATCAGTATATCTTGAGGGCATGTTTGGTCAATTTCAGTCTGTAGAGGTTGGTAAAAATAATTAGTTTCTTCATCTTTGGCTTTAGTGGTTGGTGTGTAAATTTGAGTAATACTAATATTAAATAGCCAGCCCCCAAACCAGCAGAAGATGGGTGTTTGCATATGTGGAGCTGCCCCCAGGTGCAGGCCATGGTAAGCCAGCCCCCGGACCAGCGGAAGGTGGGTGTTTGCCCCTGGGGCAGGCTGGGTAAGCAAGCAGAGTAGGGGAGACCAGAAAATGAACAGAGCAGTGTAGAACAGCTGGCGAAGACAAATTTGTCTGTCAGTTTGTCCTATTGTGATGCCTTGAGTGTTGCTGTGAGGCTGGAAGCTATGCCACCAGTGTTTCAAATAAATGCCAGCTGGGTTACCTATGGTGGACAGGTTTCAGGGGAGCCTCTAGACTAAGGCAGACTCAGACGAAGGAGGAGGCCATCCACTTCTCAAAGCATTGGCCAGTGAAAACCTTATGAATAGCAGTGAAACATTGTGTGATATAGTGCCAGAAGATGAGACCCTCATCTCTCAAAATCTGACTAGAGAAGAGCTGTCTCCTCAGAGTAGAGTCAGCCTTAATGATGTGCATAGAGTAAAGCTTTCAGGACCCCCATTTGCTGATGTGGCACATCTCAAGGTGAGAAGAAACAGCTGCAAGCATCCATTAATAATCAGAACATGGAATGTACAAAATATGAATCTAGGAAAATTGGAAATTATCAAAAATGAAATGCAATGCATAAACATAGATATCCTAGGCATTAGTGAGCTGAAATGGACTGGTTTTGACCATTTTGAATCAGACAGCCATATGATCTACTATGCTGGGAGTGACAAATTGAAGAGGTATGGCATGGCATTCCTGGTCACAAAAAATGTTTCAAGATTTATCCTGAAGTACAATGCTGTCAGTGATAGGATAATATCCATACGCCTATGAGAAACAGTTAATACTACTATTATTCAAATTTA
>NW_006921624.1:9711442-9722317 GCF_000298275.1 Orycteropus afer afer
ATCTTACTGAAGATAATTCAGAAATCGTTCCAGCAGTATATAAACAGAGAACTTCCAGAAATGCAAGCTGGATTCAGAAGGGAACATGGAGCAAGTGTATCATACCTAATGTCAGATGGATTTTGGCTCAAAGCAAAGAACACCAGAAAGATGTTTACTTGTGTTTTATTGACTATGCAAAGACATTCCATTGTATGGATCATAACAAATTGTGGATAACATTGAGAAGAATGTGAATTCCAGAACACTTAATTGTACTCATGCAGAACCTGTACACAGACCAAGAGGCTGCTGTTCAAACACAACAAGAGGATACTGCATGGTTTAAAATCAGGAAGGGAGTATGTCAGGATTGTATCCTTTCACCATACTTACTCAACCTGTATGCTGAGCAAATAATCCGAGAAGCTGGACTATATGAAGAAGAACATGGCATCAGGATTGGAGGAAGGCTCATTAACAACCTGCGATATGCTGATGACACAACTTTGCTTGCTGAAAATGAGGATGACTTGGAGCACTTATTGATGAAAATGGAAGACTGCAGTCTGCAGTGTGGATGATACCTCCTTTAAGGAAAACAAAATTCCTCACAACTGGACCAATAAGCAGCATCACAATACATGGAGAAAAAGATGAAGTTGTCAAAGACTTCATACTGCTTGGTTCTAACAATCAACGCCAGCGGAAGCAGCAGTCAAGACATCAAAAGACACATTGCATTGGGCAAATCTGTTGCAAAAGACCTCTTTCAAGTGCCAAAGAGCAAAGATGTCTCCTTGAAGACTAAGATCTGCCTGACCCAAGCCATGGTATTTTCAATCCTCTCACATGCATGTGAAAGCTGGACAATGAATAAGGAAGACTGAAGAAGAGTTGATGCTTTTGAGTTGCGGTGTTGGCGAACAATGCTGAAAGTACCATGAACTGCTAAAAGATTGAACAAATCTGTCCTTGAAGAAGCATAGCCAGAATGCTCTTTGGAAGCAAGAATGGCCAGACTTCGTCTCACCTACTTTGGACATATTGTCAGAAGGGACCGTTCTCTGGGGAAGGATGTCATGCTTGGTAAGTGGAAGGTCAATGAAAGAGAGGAAGGACCTCAACAAGATTGACTGACACAGTGGTTGCAGTGGTGGGCTCGGGTGTAGTAGGAATTATGAGGCTGGCACAGGACCGGGCAGTGTTTTGATCTACTGTACACAGGGACTCTAAGAGTTGGAGACATCTCAATGGCATGTAACAACAACAGCAAAAGTATTAACTGGTTCCTTGTGGCTGTTTGGATATTATCCTATTGCTGACAGCATTGTACTTCGGGATAGATCTTGAAACATTTTTTGTGACAATGCCACACCATTCTTCTTCAATTTGCCATTCCTGGCATAGTAGATTATATGATTGTCTGAATCAAAATGGCCAAAAGCAGTCCATTTCAGCTCACTAGTGCCTAGGATATTGATCTTTATGTGTTCCATTTCATTTTTGACAACTTCTAATTTTCCTACATTCATACTTCGTACATTCCACATTCCAATTATTAATGGATGTTTGCAGCTGTTTCATTCCATTTTGGGTCATGCGCCATCCACAAATGGAGGTCCCGAAAGCTTTACTCCATCCACATCATTAAGGTCGACTCTACTGTGAAGAGGCAGCTCTCCCCAAGTCATATTTTGAGTGCCTTCTGACCCGAGGGGCTCATCTTCTGGCACTATATTCTATACATCTATATAATACTATATTCTTGGCATGCTGGAAGATTTAGAGATGAAGCCAAGTTGCGTCCTGCTCTTAATGATATGATTAATGTACACAAATATAAACATATAAAGAGAGATTTTAAAAAGTGCTATAAGAATAATGCAGCTTTAAAGCAGAAGCATGCAGGCACAGTCATGGTAGTTCTAAAAGGTTTTTGAAGTCAAAACGCAGTTCAAATTGCAGCTGCATCCACTGATCTTATGTGTAAACTTGGATAAATTTCTTCACATTGCTATCTTGATTTTGAGAAAGCCCAGTTTTAAAAAATGAAGTTCTCTGTGTGATGCAGTGAATCATTTTAACCCCTGGCAGACCAGGAGCAAACCACAGCAAAGAAGCCCTAAAGAGAAGATTCTAGTTCTGGTTGCTTCACAGAGTAGCTTTATCATCTCCTCACTTCTATTCTCTGGTGCCTGAGAAACAAAAGGAGGTAGATAGGGAGAGGGCAGGGGGAAGAGAGAGGAGAGAAGCTAGTGAGGGCTGCTCACCCAGTCAACTCACTGCTCTTTCTTGGACTTGCAGAGTGGGGAAAAAAAAAAAAATCACTTGGGTCTTTGTAATGGAGATTGTTCTGGGAACTACTGCAACCTGGGGTGACTTTTTGAGGCTTTTGTCGAACACCCCGGCCCCCGCACATGCGTGTGCGCGCACACACGCGCACACACACACATTGAGTGTAACCACGAGGTGTTGCATGGTTGGCCAGATGTTAGGTCTTCCTCCTCATCTATCCTATGGAACTAGCTAGTATAGAAGGTAGGCCTCCTGCTTTAGCTATATTCTGGGACCTCTTCCTTGAAGAATTGTTGTAGCTGTTAACTGCCATAGAGTCAACCCCACCTCACAGTGATCATGGCTCACGGTGACCTCATGCATAAGGGAATCAGACCACTGTGATCCACAGGGTTTTCATTGGCTGATTTTTCAGAAATAGATCACCAGATCTTTCTTCATAGTCTCTTAGTCTAAACACCCCTCTGAAATCTGTTCAGCATTATAAAAAAAAAAAAAGTCACTGCCATTGTGTCAATTCCAACTCATAGTGACCCTCTTTGGGTTTCCACTGCTGCAAATCTGTACAGAAGCACATTGCCTCATCATTCTTCTGCAGAGCAGCTGGTGGGTTCAAACCACTGACCTTTTGGTTAACAGTCAAATGCCTTAACCCCTACAACACCAGACTTCCTCATAGTAACATGCAAGTCTCCAATGATAGGCAATCGCTATGCATAAGGTACACTGGCTGAGATTCAAACCTGGATCTCTGTACCATGGAGCCATTAGTGGAGGAGGTCTTACTGCTTTAGGTCATTTCACAGGGCTCTACCTTTTCTCTCAGACTTGTAAATCAAGTTTTGAAACTTTCTGCTTCTGAGGGTTAATCAGGAGTTCACACCCTCTGACCCTTAAGGTCCTCATGCTTAAAATAGGAATAAGGATGCCTGGCTCTGAGGGTGGCCTGGGAATTGCATGAGATAATATAAATCATGAACCTAGCAAGATGCCTAGTCACTGATGTTACTCTCTACAAAGAGCAGCTATTATCATCATCATAAACATTATTATTTTTATGGGGTGTGAGGGTTATCCAAGGAGCCCTGGTGGCGCAGTGCCTAAGGCATTTGGCTGGTAACCAGAAGGTTGGCAATTAAAACCCACCAGCTGCTCCATGGAAGGAAGATGCAATCTACTTCCATAAAGATTTACTGCCTTGGAAACCCAATGAGGGTTACCATGAGTCAGAATTGACTCGATGTCAGTGGGTTTGGGTGTGGGGGTTATTCACAAAGGCTACACAGAGAAAAATAGAATATAGGCTGTGAACATTGGGAGAGGGGATAGAATTCCAGTTGGAGGACTGGCCTAGATGAAAGCACAAGGCCCAGAAAGCTTAGGGCATCATTGCAAAAGATGCTGTCTGTCCCATCAGCTTCTCCTGATGGCTTTGAAACCCAGCAGTTCTAACCCAGGCCTGTAGAGTGGCTATTTGACTTTGCCCTGCCCCGCATTGTGGTCCTTGTGGAAGGGTGCCTTGTTAATACTCATTAGTACCACAAAGCATCACAAGAGGTCATGTTCAAGTTCAGCTGAAACCTTGTTCCCTTCCAAGGATGACTGACACTATCATAATAAAAACATTAAAAACTGCTTTAATTCAGAGTCCATAAAATCTGATCCCTGATTCCATGGGGACTAGGCAGGAACCTCACCTTTCAACTGAGTAAAGGATTATTATTATTTTTTTAACTATAAGAAATATAGCTAGAACGTGCCTGTCCTGTTTTCAAGACAGCAGGGAACAAACAGAAAGCAGGGGATACAAATCATGCTGCAGACAGAAGGTACACACCCATCAGCATGCAGCTTCATGAGGCTGGCATTGCATTTTGCATCTGGAGAGGCAGAAGCTGTTAGCAGGGAAGTTGTTTGCTGGGTTTACTAGATCTTTCTGACTCCATTTTGCAAACTCCTTCCACATTGACATGTGGCCTCCTGTAATACCAGACTGTACTAGCCTTCTTTTCTTTTTTCAATTTTAGTTTCAAACATGCAGTAATTAATTCTGCTTTTACAAATTAGAACAATATCACTAAAGCTAAACTCACTTTTATTACTGTCCTAGTTTTCTATTGCTGCTGTCCCACAAATGGGTGGCTTTAATGGACAGAAATGCATTGTCTCACAGTTTGGGAGGCTAGAAGTCCATATCCAAGGCACCACCTCTAGGGAAAGGCTCTCTCCATCTGCTCTGGGGATGTCTTTGTCTCAGCTTCTCTAGTGCTCATTTGGTCATTCCTTGGGGATCTCAACATAGCATCTACTTTTCTACCATCTAAGGAGCTCTGATGGTACACTGGTTAAGGCATTCAGCTATTAACCAAAAGGTCATTGGTTCAAACCCACCAGCTGATTTGTGGGAAAAAGATGAGGCAGTCTGCTTCTGTAAAGATTTACAGTCTTGGAAACCCTGTGGGACAGTTCTACTGTCTTACAGGGTTGCTGTGAGTTGGAACAGACTTGATAGCACTGGTTTTTGCCCACATTTGTGCTTGCTTGCTTTTGTGCCTAATCTTCTCTTTTTACATCTCAAAATAGGTTACATTTAAGACCTATTCAATTACTGCACTGATAGGTCTCATTAACATAACAAAGAAAGCCCTATTCCCAAATGGGATTTACATCCATAAGTATAACCAAAAACCACACTCACTGCCAACCACTCAGATCCAACCCATAACTCATAATGACCCGTCCTTGAGTTTCCTAGGCCTTATCACTATGAAAGCAGATTGCCCAATCTCCCTTCCAGGAGTGGCTGGTGGGTTTTAACCAAAACCAGCCTTCTGGTTAGCAGTCAAATGCCTTAGGCACTAAGC
Organism: Orycteropus afer afer; assembly: GCF_000298275.1. Taxonomy (NCBI): domain Eukaryota; kingdom Metazoa; phylum Chordata; class Mammalia; order Tubulidentata; family Orycteropodidae; genus Orycteropus; species Orycteropus afer. The sequence continues at coordinate 9,716,584 of NW_006921624.1, forward strand.
CACCAGAGCAGCTGTCCATAAATATAGGGGTTAGGAGTCTAATGCAGATTTTTGGGAGACAAAATTCAATCCCTAACAACGCCCTCACCCACATTCATCATCGCTAGTCTCCCCCTTTCTTTGTTCCTGTTTTCTCTTCTCCAAAAGTGGCCACTCATAAATATGGGTTTTCTCTTTCCAGATCTTTCCAAAATAACTTAAAGCAAATTTGTGCTGTCACTTTGCAGTCCTTTAAAAATACTCTTCCATGTGTGTAACCTACCCAATAATGTGTCTTTGTTTTCTTAAAATGGTGTCTTACTATATATGTAATATACAACATCTTGCTTTTTTCACTCAAAAATATTTTTGAACTCTGCCCATGTTGGTGCATATGAATTCAGTTCAATCCTTTTAATTGCAGAACATTCCAGTATATGATTATCCAATTTTATTCAGCTCTGTCCTTATTGAAGGATAATTAAGTTGTTTACATTTGCTTACTATTACAAAAAAATGCCTCCATACATGTAGATGTATCTATATGGATATGGCTATCCATCTATCTCTGTGCACATGTTCAAACCCTCAAAAAGCTTACGCTTCAAAAGCAAACATGTGGAATGTTCATTATAGATCATTTGTGCATGTGTGAGAAGCAGTTTCCTAAAGGGCCTCTAATCCTCAGTTGTGTGCGTGGCCATCAGGTTTTATTTTTACCAGATGTAATGACATTCAGTCTTGGCGAGAAAGTGAAGATCCACACTGCACTTTTTAGAGTTAGCATGCTGACGCCCAGGGAGGTAAATGACTTGGCTGGGGTCACAGTGCACAGACTTCACTCTTATCTTTGCCCCTCACATCTTCCCTTGGCTCATGGCCACAATCACCTGCAGCTCATGGACTCATTTCAGGGACCTCAATCTCTCTGCCTAAGGGTTGTTGGGAGATGATGCTCCTAGGCATGGCCCTCAACAAATGAGAGACAGGGAGTTGGTGGAAAAATATATACAGGTTCCTTGCCCTTTGGTAGAAAGGTTTGGAGATGGATTCTACATGGTCTTTCAAAGAGGCTGCAACAAGTTTGAGTCCCTGTTGTCCTATGGTAACCTGTTCATTTACAGACCATTGTTGGTGTCCCTCCCTTCTTTGTCTCATTTCCCAATCACTTCACCTGCTTCCTGAGATCACCTCCCAAATCAACTAAAACCAGGTGTGATCTGGTTGATTCTGCCTCATGGTGACTCCTGTGTTTTAGCATAGGACTGAAATCCATAGAGTTTTCATGGCTGATTTTTCAGAATTAGATTGCCAAGGCTTTCTTCCAAAAGCATCCCTGGGTGGACTTGAACTGCTAACCTTTTGGTTAGTAACTGAGTGCTTACTGTTTGTGCCACCCAGGATTCTCCCAACCCTAGTACAGGTACCCAAATCCTTGACTCAAGGTCTACTCTTCACAGAAGTCACTCTAAGACCCCATGTACATTCCGGGCTCTGTGCCGGGAAAAGGGGATACAAAGTTAATAATGTATGATTTTCTGCCCTTAACAAGTCACAGGCCAGTGACCCGGGTCTCATGACTCCCAATGCAGGACTCTTTTGGCTATCTCGTTATCTATGTCTTTTAATTCAATGACATTCTTTCTTTTCTTTTTCTTTTTGTCCTATAATTCAATTGGTCTTCCCAGCAATTGGTCCAACTAAATGAAGTTTTATTGTAATAATTTAATTCTATTCTTTTTTAAAAGACCTGACTAAAATATTAAACCTTAAACACAGACCATAACTGGAAACTAAGCCACAGCCCTAATGTTCTATTGGCATTTCCATTTTTCTAATATATATGTTTCTCTTCCCTCTGCTCTTAGTAAATGTTGATGTTAGGTGCACCCTGATCAGTATTTAGGTCTTCTGGTCAATTTATCTTATTTATTGACCGAGCAGAAAATCAATTGGGTCTTCATTTGCTGTCCTGTTTAATATGGGTAAATTTGACTCAGTGGAAACTGTGCCCCAAGGTATTTAGGTTTTTATGGGATGTCACCGACTCCAGAAAGCCTTCCACGATCCAGTTGTGACTCACCTCTTCTCCTCACATTAACTCCTGCCCCTTTAAGAATGGAGACTTCAGGCCCCCTTGGGCTCTCAGCCAAGAATTGATTCCCACCCAGATGGTTAGGATGCACAAATTGAATGTATTAAGTGTGCTTTATGAATGTGCTGGTCTCAGAGAACTCTGCCCAAACATTCCCATTTACTTACAGAAATACAGAGGGAGGTAAAATACCTTTGTAATAAATAAATAATACAGCCAGGAGCACTTCTGAAAAACCACTTGCTTTTACATCCTGGCAATTGTTGCAGAGCATCAAGTCCCTACTTGTTACAGGCATTTTGGTGTAAGACGGACCTTTCATTCTAATCCCAGCTCCTCCTTCAGTTAACTGTGATCTTGGGCAAATCACAAACACTCAGTACTTCCTTTTGTTTGTTTGTTTGTTTGTTGCCCTTGAGTGAATACTGACTTGTGGCCACCCCACGTATGCAGAGTAGAACTGCTCCGTAGGGTTTTCAAGGTTGTGACCTTTTGGAAGCACATCTCCGGGCACTTCTGGATGGCTTCGAACCATCAGCCTTTCAGCCAGCAATCCAGCGTTTAACGGTTGGCACCATCTGTAAAATGAGAAGGATAATTTGTGCCTATCATCAGGATTGTTGTCAGAATTACAGATCACATGTGTGAAGCAGAAGACAGAGAAAGAGCTCCTATTGTTATTGAATTGCTGCCATTTGGCTTCCCCCCACCCCTTTTGAAAAAATTTAATGGTAGTCGTTGTCTTTTTTAAATGGGCTGTTTACAATTTGTTTGGTCACCCTCAAATGTCCAGTTACATTTCATCCTCTTGCTACCCTCCATTTGCTTTTGAAAAACAACCATAAAGCCCAAGAAAGAAGCCTCACAAGTCTTCTGTGGAGCAACCTGAACGTAAACGTCTGTTTCAGAATTGGTTTCCCTCTGTAGGCAATGTCTGAGCATCGTCGGAGAGAAGGCTCTCAGTCAACATCTGCTGGCAGGGAGGTAGGGAAGGCCAGGAGCTGTGCTCATTACAGGGAGTGAGACTCAAGCAAACAAGGCCATTGTAAATGGTAAGGGTGCTGACGAAAAGGGCACTTACCAAGCCCTGTTGGCACAGTGGTTAAGTGCTTGGCTGCTAACTGAAAGGTTGGTGATTCAAATCCACCCAGCTGCTCCCTGGTGATCCATTTCCTCCAAGATTACAGTCAAGAGAACACGACAGGGCATTTCTACCCTGTCCTATAGGGTTGTCCTAAGTCAAAATCAATACTCAAAATCAATACTAGCTGAAAGGTTGGTGGTTCAAATCCACCCAGCTGCTCCCTGGTGATCCATTTCCTCCAAGATTACAGTCAAGAGAACACTACAGGGCATTTCTACCCTGTCCTGTAGCATTGCTCTCAAAATCAACTCAAAGCATAGACCAACAATAACAATGAACAGTGGGGTGTATGTCAAGAAGATCTTCAGCCTGGGGTACCTGAGTCATCAGGAGTTAACCTGAATGTTGGCTTGAGGGAGAGAAGGGAACTAAGGATCTGGGAAATGCTGCTTGGAAACCTATAGGAGTTGGCCTGATGAGTTGGAGAGTAGATGAGACTGAGTTAGAGTTAGAGCTCTGGGACGAAATGATAATAACAATTATTACAATAGGTCTTAAATGAGCGATCACCCTGACCTTAGCCAAACTAGGAACCTTGATGCTTCATCTCACTGAATTCAAACAGCCCTGGAAGGTAGATCTTTTAGCAGCCTGTCTTTCCACCAGGGAAAATTGAGGCTAGGAGAGGCAGTGGCTTGTTTCAATACATATAGCCCGTAAGAGCGTAAAGCCAGATTTGCAGCTAGCTCCTGCAGTCCTGCCAAACTGCTCAGCAAAGTGTTAATTGTACTTGAGGACATTGGTAACAACCAAATGTTCTGTAACAGGTGATTGGTTAATTTACTTGGGCAACATAGAGAGAATATTTAATATCCATGAAATCACATTTTGAACAAAAAAAAAGTGTGCAGAAAAACCCATGTAATAATGTTCCCCCAAAAAGAGAAAATAACTACAAAAGTATCTGCATACCAGGATTCTAAGATAAATGTGTGTGTGTGTGTCCTTTAATAGATGTTGAAGATAAAAGAATCCTGATCAAAAGGGAGAAATTCAGAACAGAGTTTCAAATTCTCATGGACTCTAGCCACTCCTCAGAAGGAAGACTGGGCAATCCACTTCCGTAGTGATACTGCCTCAGAAATCCAAGGAGGGGTCGCTGTGAGTTGGGTCTGACTCGATGGCACATAACAACAACAACTAGACTTTCTGGAGCTATAGAGGGTGAATGAGCCCTTGAAACTATTGCCCTAACATAATCTTTAATCCAAAAATATCCCCTGAAATTTTCTTAAAACCAAACAGTAGTTTAGCTTATAGAATGAAAAAGGTCTCCCTTGAGCATTATGCTCTTTTAAGAACTATCTAGGAGCTCTGGTAGCGCAGTGCCTAAAGGACTTGACTGCTAACCCGAAGGCTGGTGGTTCAAACCCACCAGCCACTCCTCGGAAGGAAGGTTGGGCAATCTACTTCCATAGTGATACTGCCTCGGAAACCCAAGGAGGGGTTGCTATGAGTCGGGGCCGACTAGACAGCACACAACAACAACAACAGGAGCTCTCTGGTGGTGTAGTGCTAAGGCATTTGACTGCTAACCAGAAGGCTGGAGGTTCAAACCCACCAGCCACTCCTTGGAAGGAAGAACTATCTGTATGGAATGAGAATGACAACAGCAACTTGAAAGATTAGATAGGAACCTTAGGGGACAGTGAGTTTATGTTAATGAAGGAGGAACAGCTCAGAAAGGGGTGAGAGTGGCTCCACAAGTCTAAGGGAGTCACCAATGTCACTGGACTGTACATGAAGAAACTGTTGAGTTGTTTTGCTGTGGATATTCTCCACAACAACAATAACGAAATAAATCAATTTAAAAGAAGAAAAAATATCATAAAAAGTAAATGTCGGAGATACTTCAGTGAGTAAAACAGATAAAAATCCATGCCCCTGCACAATTTATATTCTGATGGGAAGAAGTAGAAAATAAATAATAAACGTAATAAAATAAATGATGTTGGGTGTTTGAAGGTATATGTTACATGGAGTAAAAAACAAGTAAAGGGGATTAGGGGGCAGCAGAAGTGGGGAGGAGCAGAGGTACAATTCACATGAAGCAGGTTTGCCAGAGAAAATACGCACTTCCCAGTTCAATTTGAATTTCAGGACAGTTGGAACATTTGGGACATGTTTATGCTAAAAAAAAGTATCCTTTGTTTATCTGAAATTCAAATTGAACTGGATGTCTTGTATTTTTATCTGCTAGATCTAATGATGTTAGGCGGTCATCCGATGACATTGAGCAGGTGATATTTGAGCCATGAGGCCATCCGAGGAAGAGCAGTCAGGTTTGGATCAAAGATAACAAAATAACAATTGTAGCTCTCTCTGGACAGTGGGATTAACGGATTTGTTTTCCTTTTAACTTTTCAGTGTTGTCTAAGTACCTTACAACGGCTATGTATTACTTTTCTAATAACAAAAAATTGATTAAAAGTCAGTGAGCCGGACACAGTGCAGTGTGACCTGACTCCAGTCACATCGCCTTCTCTCTTCAGCTTTCCACCACTCTGTCGAAGCTG
>NW_006921624.1:9724044-9736763 GCF_000298275.1 Orycteropus afer afer
CAGACCACATCCCAAAGGCAGCTACTCAGCTGTTTGTGGTAGATCCCACCATGGAGTTGATTGCAAGTCTCATCATGGGGAATAACTACCACCAGCTGCCCAGCCACTCAACCAGGCACAGCCAAGTTGACACACAAACAAAGCCATCACATCATGGGAACTTGCACTTCACTTGCTTCACTAACCTCATCTGTAAAATGGGGCAACATGGTTCCTACTTCATGGGGCTTAAAGATTTAATTCGACTTAAAGACAGATTTAGGAACCTATTCATAATCCAGGGACTACCTGTACTATTATTACTATATTAATATTTACCTCCCCCACTCGAAGAGACACCATAGAGATACCACCTCAGAAACACAAGGAGGGGTCACTATGAGTCGGGTTCTACTGGATGGCAGTGAGTTGAGAGTACTCTAAGAGAGGCTGTGCAAGGGCCACCGTGCCTGAGTACCACTGAATAGCAGGAACTCGGTCAATGTCTGTTGAGTAAATAAAAGGGATATATGCCTTGTGTCTCAGCCCCAAAGCTCCTCCACATATGGCTGATTATTTTTCAACAGAGAAATTTCCCTGCCCAAGTTAATAGCTAGAAGTACTCAAAACCTTTCAAAATATAAATAGTCTTTAAGAGAAATTGTCTCCTAATGCAAATGTCAATGTACCTCTGGCTACTGTTAGTGAAAACACTGAGCAATGAATACATTAGATGCATCAATGCCAAGCAATTGAGTTCTAAGAACTTTGCTTGGATGACTCAAGAGGCCACAGAATTATTTCTAGATGCACTGGCATCACCTTGCTCATGTGACGCCCAGCAGGAAGCTGAACTCCTCCTACACTAACCCTGAGGCCTCTGGCATCAGCTGAAATTTTTGGCCAGGTGCAGGAGTGAATCACTAAGATTAATGGTAAATTTTCTTTCTACAAGCAGCTGCCTCAGGCTAAGCTGGATTGATATCTCATCCCCACCACCTACCAGCCGCCCCTTCTTGGAGGAGCTGTTTCCTTGTCTATAAGATGGGGATACCGGCAGCAGCCATGAGGCTGGTCACCAGATGTAATGACATAATATTAGGCGATTCCTTCCCCTCTTGTTCTTGTCGTTAGCTGCCGTGGAGTCAACCCAGGGGTCCGTGGGCACTGCATGCACAACTGAAGGAAACACTGCCCCATCCTGTGCCATCCCAGGGATAGGCTGAGGACTGGACTGATGTGATCCACAGGGTTATCACTGGCTCTTTTTCAGAAGCAGACCACCAGGCCTTTCTTCCTAGTCTGAGTTGGGAAGCTCTGCTGAAACTTCTTTAGCATCATAGCAACATGCAGACTTCCACTGATAAACAGATGGTGGCTGTGCATAGGTCCACTGGCTGGGACTCAAACCCAGGCCTCCAGGATGTGAGGCGAGAGTACTACTGCTTAAACACCCCTGCCTCCCATCTCTACAGACCTTTAAATATGTTCACTTCTGTTACCTTGGGTCTTTCTTATCTGCAATGCTGTTAAGACTGTATCCTATGTTTATGCAAAGAAACTGAAGCTCAGAGAGGTCAAATGACATACTCCAAATCATACAGCTTGGGCTGGGGACATCATTTTACATTCTGTGTGCTAATAGACCATTTTCTAGCTCTGTATTTGAGTATTGCTTATTTAAGGGAACTGGGTAGTGAATTCAATCCCCTTTGGTTCTGTGCAAGGAATTGTGATGCCTAGGGATGTGGGTCCTCTTGATTATATCATACAGTCACTAGATGATTCCTGTTAACTACCATGTTGAGCTATTGCTGGCAATTTGAAATGTTTATGTGAGTTCCCGGCAGCCAATCATCTGGATGGCAGGTGCAGTTAGAAACATGGAATAAGAAGGGAGTTTATTTATAAAAGGCCTGATGAATCCCCAAAATGAACTTGTCAGTCAACCCAAGAAATGTAACTATGAAGGAACAGGAAATTAATGAGTGCCTCCTTGGCACAGACAGGCACTCCAATACCAGGGCTATGATTTGCTGGCTGTCAGCACATTTCTCTCTCACCCTGCCTGCTTGCCAGTTATTCCTATCAATAGACACTCAGTTCAATACCTCAGAAATGTTGATCAATAAACTCAGCACTTGCTGGTTGAAATGAGCTTAACGTTAGCAGAAAAGGTTGTTGTCATTTTTTGCTTTGAGTCGGACCAGACTCATAGTGACCCCTCCTTGGGTTTCTGAAGCATTATCACTACAGAAGTAGATTACCCAACCTTCCTTCTGAGGAGTGGCTGGTGGGTTTGAACCATCAGCCTTCTGGTTAGCAGTCAAGTGCCTTAGGCACTGTGCTACCAGAGCTCCTACCAGAAAAGGAGGAGGAATGAATTGCATTCCTTTTCCTCCCTCCCTTTCTCCTTTCCTTTCTTTCTCATGCAAGTGTTGATTACACCAGCCAAGTGTCAGACCCTGTGCTGCTCACTGAGGAAACACAAAAGAGAAGAATGAACCTCACGAACAAACAAACAGACACTTCACTGCAGTAGGATGCCTCAGTAGGGATGGATCCAGGAACCAGGAAGGTGGACTGTCAGGTACTGCCCGGGGAGGACTGTTGGCTTCACAGAGGAGGTGGGAGGTCATTGAGCTGGGCCCTGAGACCTGCAGGAGTTCACCAAGTCGGCACATGGAAAAGTCAGCTGCCGTTGGGTTGATTCAACTCTGGTGACCCCAAGTGTGTCAGAATAGAGCTGCATTCCACTGGGTGTTCAATGGCTGACTTTTTTCAAAAATGGATCATCAGGTCTTTCTTCTGAGGTACCTCTAGGTGAACCTCCAGCTTCTGGCTATCAGCCAAGCATGTTAATCATTCCCCCTTGGCCCCACCCAAGGACTCAGGTGCATGTGGTGAGAAAAGGCATGTCCCTGCTTCCTCCTGCGTGATTTCCTCTTCTCTTTTTGCCATCTGTCTTTTATGGCTCTTCAGCCTCAAAAATGAATTTCTGTCATTTTACCATTGTCACTTTTCAGGCAAGAGAGGTAAAAATATAAATGTTATGTTATTCATATAATACAATATTACGTATTATTTCATATATAATAATTTATTGAGCATCTGTTGTTGTTGTTCGGTGCTATCGAGTCATCTCTGACTCACAGTGACCGTGTGTCCAACAGAACGAAACACCGCCTGGTCCTTACAATCCTTGCGGTGCTTGAGCCCGTCATTGCAGCCACTATATCCGTCTGTCTTGTTGAGGGTCTTCCCCTTCTTTACTAACCAAGCATGATATCCTTCTCCAGGGAATGGCCCCTCCTGACAACATGACCAAGGTAGGTGAGACAAAGTGTGGCCATTCTCACTTACAAGGAGCATCCTGGCTACACGTCTTCCAGGACAGATTTGTTTGTTCTTCTGACAGTCCATGGTATTTTCAGTATTCTAAAGCAATACCACAATTCAAAGATCCCAAAAGCTTTACTCCATCCACATTATTGAGGTCTACTTTACTTTGGGGTGACAGCCCTCCCCCAGTCATAATTTTAGTGCCTTCCAACCTGAAGGGCTCATCTTGGGGCAATACATCAAACAGTGTTTCATGGCTCTTCATAAAGTTTTCCAGTAATGCAGCAGACAGTATTTCACTGCTGTTCATAAGGTTTTCAGCAGCCAATTTTTTCAGAAGAGGATGGCCCCATCCTTCTACCCAGTCTTTGTCTGGAAGGTCCACTGAAACCTATCCACTATGGGTGATCCTGGTATTTGAAATGCCGGCGGCATAGCCTCCAGCCTCACAAAAACACTCAAGCCACCAAAGTATGAAAAACTGACAGACAAGTGGTCCATACAAGTAAATGAGAAGAATAAACCTCAGGGACAAACAGGCCTTCAACTGCAGTGAGATGCCTTAGTTGAGATGGATCCAGGAGCCAGCAAGATGGACCAGCAGGTGCTGCCCATGGAGGACTCTTGGCTTCACAGAGGCGGTGGTAGGTCATTGAGCTATGCCCTGAAACCTGCAGGAGTCTACCTACAGGAGGCCACGAGACTGAGCATCAACTCTGTGCCAATAGAACTCTAAGAAGATCTTTGAGGGCAAGAAGCAATGGCTGTGTCTCCCTATCCGTCTATATTTAACTTCCTTGCATAGAGTAGGCATTTAATGAATATATTTTAGAGTGCCACACACTTAACATAACATAATAACAATTCACATATGTTACTTCTGATCTCATAATGCATCAAATAATCATCATTATTATTTCTCACATAAATAAAATGTATATACAATGCTACTGATACACAGGGTCAGAATTATCCTTTTGAAATGCAGATTATTGCACTCCCTGCTCAAAACCTTCCGATGCTTTTGCTATAAACAATCCTGTTGCCCTCGAGTTGATTCTGATTCTTGGCCACCCCACGTGTGTCATAATACAACTGTGCTCCACAGGGTTTTCAGTGGCTGATTTTTCGGAAGTGAGTCACCAGGCCTTTCTTCCCAGGTGCCTTTGGGTGCACATTAGCCTCCAGCTGTTTGGATAGCAGCTGAGTTAGTTAACCATTCCCACCACTGAGAGACTCCATGACGTCTGTAATAAAGCTCAAAGTCCTCACTGTCATCTCCAAGAGTCTCTACGAGCTGACCCTTGGTGCTCCTTGAATGGCCACCCCCACACCTGCCTCGGGGCCTTTGTAACTACTGTTCTCTCTGTAATGTGCTTTCCCCAGCCTGGTTCTCTCCCGGGTTTCCTGACCGCCTCTGTTCTAAGTTCATCTCCTCAGGAGAGCCTTCCCATCCCCACAATTCAGAATAGCATAGCCCCTCACACTTCTCAGCCCAGGAATCTCTGTTTCAGTTCCTCTAACATAATAGTATATATTTCCATGCTTCTTCATGTATGTTTCCCCTGGCACATAGCTGACACACAATAACCATCTCTTGAATTTGTTTGTCATGTAAATGTATTTATATGCATTTCCAAATTCGATCTATTCAGCAATGATGGGGGCACGAACAGTTAAGTGCTCAGCTGCTAACAGAAGGGTTGCAGTTGGAACCCACCCAGTGGCTCTGCAGGAAAAAGCACGTGTGGTCCACTTCTGTCAAGATTACAGCCAAGAAAACCTTAGGGGGCAGTTCTACTCTTGTCACATGGGGGTTGCTGGAAGTCAAAAACAAGTCAACTACAACTAACAATAGCAACAAAGGTGATGAAGGCCTTAATGTCTCCATATTGAGATAAGGAACTTAGAATATAATTAACAACAGCAACAATGACAATTTCTTGAGAACTTGCTCTCTGCCAGATGCTGTGCCAGTGACATTACATCCATTATCCTTTGATTATCTTGATGATCCTGTACTGGGATGATCTTATCAAGGAGGCCATCCTTGACCACTTTACTAATGCATCATGCCACCCCTTACCTCTCTCCAGCACACTCTAGTCCTTTCTGTCATGTTAACTATTTAACATGTAAGCTGTGTAACTCTTCAATACCTTTCATTTGTTGGATGGCAGTCTCCCATCCCCACACCAGAAAGAAACTCCCTGAGGGAAAGAACAGTTACCATTGAGTCAATTCCGATTCACGGTGACCCCATGTGTGTCAGAGTAGAACTGTGCTCCAGAGGGCTTTCAAGGGATGATTTTACAGAAGGAGGTCACCAGTCCTTTCTTCCAAGTCACTTCTGGGTAGGCTCAAACCTCCAACTTTTTGGTTAAAGGTTGAGCACCACCTAAAGACCCATGAAAGAAGGTGCTTTCTTTCATATGCTATCATCTTTGCTATACCTAGACTAATGCCTGATAAGGAGCTCTGGTAGCATAGTGCCTAAGGCACTTGACTGCTAATCAGAAGGCTGGTGGTTCAAACCCACCAGCCACTCCTCAGAAGGAAGGTTGGGTAATCTATTTCCATAGTGACACTGCCTCGGCAACCCAAGGAGGGGTCACTATGAGTTGGGTCCAACTCGACGGCACACAACAACAACAAAAACAATGTCTGATATGTAATCGATGTTCAGTAAATATCAATATTTCTGAAATGTCTAGTTTTTCCCCCACCTGAAAAAAAAAATTGCAGGAGGACTCATGTCTCCTACTTTGTTTGCCCAAAACCTGCCTTGAGGTACTTCACAGGCCTGCACTGTCTTCATCCCTGTCCTCCCCCTCATTCTTTCTTTCCCAACGCCCCAATGGGCCAAATAGTAGTCAGACTTGAGTGCTAACCAGAGGGCTGGCGGTTCAAACCCACCAGCCACTCCTCGGAAGGAAGGTTGGGCAATCTAATTCCTCACAAACCCAAGGAGGGGTCACTATGAGTCGGGTCCAACTCGATGGCACATAGCAACAACAACAACAACGTCTAGAACATAACTGGCAGAGCAAGCCCATTGGCAGATATAATTGTATTTTCCCCTAAGTTGTAGATTTCTCTGACAGTAGGTTTGTGGCCAGAGCAAGACTCTGCTCTCTGATGTTACAGGCCTTCCAGACCCTTGAGAGGTGACGACAATGGGATGATCTCAGAAGTGCTCCCTGAGCAGTACCACAGACAGCCTACTTGCCCTTTTGGCACAAGAAAGGACTCACCAAACCAAACCAAGTGCTATCAAGTCAATTCCAATTCATAGCCACCCCACTGGGTTTCCAAGGCTGTAACTCTTTAAAGAAGAAGACTGCTCCATCTTTCTTCTGCAGAGCAGCTGGTGGTTTCAAACCACTGACTTTTTGGTTAGCAGCCAAATGACTTAACCACTACACCATGAGAGCTCCTTAAGGGTTAGCTTTCCTTATATTCCAGCACACACCTACCCTAGCAGTACATGATAGTAGTAGGCATTCAATAGGTATAATGAATAAATGAATGACTGTGCTTTCAAATGAATAAGTAAATATTCTTGTTGAAAATAGGGAAACTGAGACTCAGAAAAGAAAAAGTATGATTCAATGTCTCTCACATTAGCAGCAGAGCAGAGGACTTGAACCTATTTCTGCTAGATTTTACTGGACTCTGTGGCCTACCAGGCAGCACAGGTCCCCAAGCTTAGGCTTGGGATTTGTAAGATACATAAGCTTATAAATAAAGCTTGTCTATCTGCCTGTGAGACTGAATTTACTAAGCAAGTCTATTAACATTGACCTCAAGGTGGACTATGCCTTTTCTCTTTTCCCTGCTTGCCCTATGCTTTTCTGTATGGAGATAGGGCCACGATGGAGGCCCTTCTTCCTTTGTTTCCCATCTTCTGCTGCCTTCCCTCAGATGGCACAAGAGAGACATCCTGGTCTGGACAGCCCGGAACTCGGTATTCTCTCTCAGTCTTCTTCAAAAAGCCCAGAACCTTTGTCTGGTTCTTATACTGACAAAACTCAGGATACAGGATACACACACCAAACCCAGGTGCTCTGAACTAATGTGTTTCTTGATTGCACATAGACACAGTTTTATTTATGTCATTCCCCCGTCCAGAGACCTCCAATGGCTGGCCATTGCCTATGGTGACAGACGCCAAACCAGAGTTGACCTACCCATGCAGTGATCCCTTGAAGGACTTCCAGGAAGTCCAAGGGCATGGATGGTTTTCTGAAACTGATTTCCAGATCCTCAAACTTCATATCACTGTGCTTAAGCTTCAGAATCCCAAGAGTAAAATTCTGATTGGCCAGCTTGTCAGTTCACTTGCTCATCTGTAGGCAAGAGGAAGGTAAGGCACTTGGACTGAGAAATCTACAAGGTTGTTTCCAGTGTATGTTTGTAGGTGGAACATATATTTATTTCCACAAAGCTAAATGGGTATGCTGTTATCAAAAGAAAGGGAGATGAATATTGTATGAACAAACATAAGGCTATCCACTGTAGCTTCACATGATATCTTATTTTGGAAATTTGTTGTTACGTGCCGTCGAGTCATACCTGACTCATAGTGACCCCTCCTTGGGTTTCCAAGGCAGTATCACTACGGAAGTAGGATTGCCCAACCTTCCTTCCAAGGAGTGACTGGTGGGTTTGAACCGCCAGTCGTCTGGTTAGCAGGCAAGTGTCTTAGCCACTATGCTACCAGAGCTCCCTTTTTGGAAATATATCATGATATTCATAACTATATTCTCCCTACTGGATATTTAAGTCATTTCCATCTTTCTCCACTACAGGCAATGCCACTATGAACATCTTTGTACATACATCGTCACTACATTGACCATTTTCCACTTAGAATTTATTACTGTGATCATTAGGATAAAGTGTATGAACACTTCAAAGTCTTGATACATTTTGTCAAATTGCTTTCTGTAAGTTTTTGGCAAATTATACTCTCACAAGGAGAACAAGAAAAATAGTTATTTCACTACACTTTCGTCAGCATTGAGAATGATCATTTTGAAAAAAAAAATCCAACTTGATTGGTGAAAATTAGTATCTCCTTGTCAAATAAATGAAAATTAAGACATAGGCAAACTTTTAGAGAATAGTTTAAACTTAAGACTTTCATTTCGTCCACCTCACTTTCTTTGCAATCCAGTCTTTTTACTTATCCTTTAGCCTCTACTACCACTATTTCTACTTTCATGATCCACTTCTTTTCTACTCCTCCTTTTTTTCCTCTTCTTCCTCTTCCCTGAGTGCCATCACTGTATTCTTAAAGCATTTATTTATTTATTAGTAAGCATATACATGCACAGAGTTCAAAATTTCAAAAACACAGAAAGGTCATTCTTGAGCTACACACCAATTCCTACCCAATCTCCCCATGCCAATCAAAATGACATCCTCTAAACTCCCACAGACAATTCTCACAGTTTTGTTCTCCAAGTATTTTCTGCTCTTCGAGACTGCTGGCTTTGTTGGGGGCAGAGACCACAGCTAATTCATATCTTCATTTCTTACAGCACATAGCACAAAGCCAGGCATAGTAGGTCCACCATGAACATCTACGGAATGGTAGATGAATGAAAGGCTGGATAGATAGGTGGATAGATGGTTGAAGAGATGGGTACATGGATGGAGGGAGGGAGGAATAATTACATTATAATTCCTAAAGAAATTGAGAATCATCTTTTCAGGTTTTCAAAATCTCGCAGTCTTGTAATTATGGATGATCAGGGGGCAATTATCTGGTGATTTTCACTGCATAAAAACACCATTCATTAAATTGTACTATGGATATCCCTGATGCTTCAAAGCAGCACTATTTCTAATTCAGCAAATTAATTAACTAGTGTTTAATAACCATAACTCACTATCCACTACTAAATGTTTTCAAGTAGCTGATAGGCTGAATATGGCCTTTTCCTGTCTGGGATGCCTGTTTTGGAAAACTAAATAACTCTTTGTAGGCATAAGGAGGTACCTTGTATTATATAAGCTAGAGCCTTTGGAGAAACTGTGTTTTCTTCTACCTGTCAACACCTTGGTTTCACCAGGTGCTGGCTGAGAAGTGCAACAAAAGTGAAGTGATACTTTCTGGACCCTGTGCTGTAGTCAGCAATGCTTTGGGTGCTCCAGGTGGCTTACCTCATTTTGTTTTCATATCAGTCCTGAGAGGTAGGTGCTACAATGGCCATTTGACCAAGAAGGGAGGTAGGATCAGAGAGATCAAAGGACTCTCGCAAGGTCTCACAGTGAGGTACAGCAGTCTTGAAGAGCAGAAAATACTTGGAAAACAAAACTGGGAGAATTGTCTGTGGGAGTTTAAAGGGGTCATTTTCAATTTGGCAGGAGGAGATTGGGTAGGAATTGGTCGGTAGCTCGAGAATGTCACTATCCTCTTCTCACCTCCCCAAAGGCTGTCTGCCTGTGATTCCCTGAGAGGAGGCAGCAAGGCTACAGGGCCTTCAGCTCTTACAAGTGTGGGTTCATTTACAAGGCTACTTACCAGGAAATTGGGCCCAAGGCATTGAGTCTTTAATTTCTCATTGAGTTATTTCATTGTTTGTTTATCCATCTATCCATTCATTCCATTATTCAAAAAATATTTACCACCCTTTCTATTAAGTGTCATTGTGGTAGGCCCTGGAGACACAGTGATGAATGCAAGTGTCTCTCAGAGATACTGCAGGTTCAGTTCCAAACGACTGCAACAATGTAAATATCACAGTAGTGCAAATCGAATGAATTTTTTTTTTTTTTTTTTGATTTCTCAGTGCATATAAAAGTTCTGGTGGCCTAGTAGATAAGAGATTTGGCTGCTAACCAGAATGTCAGTGCTTCAAAACCCCTGCTGCTGCACAGAAGGAAGATGGGCAATCTATTTCCATAAAGATCAACAGCCTTGGAAACCTAATGGGGGTCACTATGAGTTGGAATAGACTCAATGGCAGTGAGTGGTCTAGCATGTGTACAGTAGAGTTGTGAAAAAGTTTAAAAATATTGTGAGAATTACCAAAATCTGACACAGAGACTCAAAGTGAGCACATGCTGTTGAAAAAAAATGGCACCAATGCTTAATGTGGGGTTGCCACAAACCTTCAATTTGTAAAAAACAAGCAAACAAAAAAACAATATCTGCAAAGAGCAGTAAAGCTAAGCACAGTAAAATGAGTTCTGCCTGTAACTCTAAGATCACTCTTTACAAACTCAGTCAAGGGGGAAATAAAACCCATTCTCTCCTCCAATCCTCTCTCTCCTCAATCCTTCCCTCCTTCCCTCCTTCCTACTCTGCTCAAATATCCACCGTACCTATGTCCCGTCTAAGCCCTGGGTTGATTGTTGGATCTCTCACAATGGAATTGGACTGTAAACACTGCATGAATTGGTTGAAATAGGTAGTAGGATGGTGTTATGGATTGAATTATGTCCCCAAAAAACATGTGTTGTGAATCCTGATCTCTATGCCAATGGTTAGGAGCTCTGGTGGTGTAATGCCTAAGGCATTTGACTGCTAACCAGAAGGCTGGTGGTTCAAACCCATCAGCCACTCCTTGGAAGGAAGACTGGGCAATCTACTTCTGTAGAGATACTGCCTTGGAAACCCAAGAAGGGGTTGCTATGAGTCAAAGTTGACTCAACAGCAGTGAGTTTGGTTTTGTGGTTTATGCCAATGGTTGGGAGTTTCGATGGCATAGTGCCTAAGGCACTTGACCGCTAAGCAGAAGACTGGCAGTTCAAACCCACCAACCACTCCTTGGAAGAAAGATTGGACAATCTACTTCCGTAGAGATACCACTTGGAAACCCAAGGAGGGGTCGCTAGTTAATCTCTTTTTAGATGTAAAAAAGATTATGCAAGCAAGTGAGTGAGCACAGACTGGGAAAGAGAGAAGCCAAGCGTATGAAGATTGTCCAGGAACAGAATCTCAGAAGAGACAAGGACCTTCCTTCAGGGTTGACAGAGGGAGAAAGCCTTCCCTGGAGCCAACGTCCTGAATTCAGACTTCTAGCCCCTTAAACTGTGAGAAAATAAGGATCTGTTTGGTAAAGCCACACACTTTTGGCATTTCTGCTCTAGCAGCTCTAGATAACTAAGGCAGACTGCATGGAAGTGAAAAACAATTCCAACTTTAAAG
The DNA here is from genome assembly GCF_000298275.1 of Orycteropus afer afer. Classification (NCBI taxonomy): domain Eukaryota; kingdom Metazoa; phylum Chordata; class Mammalia; order Tubulidentata; family Orycteropodidae; genus Orycteropus; species Orycteropus afer. The sequence goes on from NW_006921624.1 coordinate 9,735,527, forward strand.
TCACACATTGCTTTTGAATCTTGATTAGTAATATGACCTGAACAGATCTGTGCATCTCCCTGGCCTGTTTTCACACCTGTTAGTGGGGTTGATATTCCTCTCCCGCTGGGTTACTCTTTGAATACATGAGATAATGCAGGTGAAGAACTATCAAAGTGGAACATAAGAGTGGTCATTAAGGTAGTGGTATCTTGGCTATTGTTGTTGTTATTTGCTGTCCAGTCGGACCCGACTCATAGCAACCCCTCCTTGGGTTTCCGAGGCAGTAACACTATGGAAGTAGATTGCCCAACATTCCTTCCGAGGAGTGGCTGGTGGGTTTGAACCACCAGCCTTCTGGTTAGCAGTCAAGTGCCTTAGGCACTACACCACCAGAGCTCCTATCCACTATTAATGAAGAGAAATCATGTTCAACATTCAATGAGGCCATGGAGCATGTGATGCATTTGGCTTGTGTTAATAGGAAAAAAAAAAAAAAAAAGAACTTAGTTTCCTAGGGCTGCGATAAAGGACAAAAAATTATTTTTTCACAGTTTCTGGGGGCAGAAGTTGGAATTCAGGGCATCCTTAGGGCTATGCTATCGCTCTGTCAGTTCTAGGGGTAGACTTTTCTTGTCTCTTTCAGCTTCTGGGAGCCTGGGCATTTCTCGGTGTTCCTTGGCTTGTAGACAGATGCTCACATAGTATCTTCTCCCTGTGTGCATAACTGTTTCCTGGTCTGTTCTTTCCTTTATGTAAAACACCACTCAGAAGTGATTAGGACTAGGACCCACCTACTCTGGTATGACCTCATTTAAATTAACTGAAAAAAATAAACATAAAAAATCCCATTTGCCAATTAGTCCAAGGGACTGGTAGACCATGAGATTGAGCCTCAACATATATGACCATGAGACCAGAACTAGATGGTGACTGGCAACCACTGTCAGCCACTAGGAGGGGGATTGGTACAGGAGATCCTGGATAGAGTGGGAAAACAATGTGGAACAAAACTCAAACTCATTAAACAAAAAAGAAAGAAAGAAAAGCCTGGGTTTGCTGGTCTGATAGAGCCTGGTGAGACCCCGGAGACTGTGGCCCTTAGCTCCCTTCTGGTCTGGAATTGAACTTACTCCTGTAGCTTCCAGCCAAATAATAGACATGCATATGGGCTGAACATTTACATCAGGTGGATACACTTCTTGGAGCAATCAATCATGAGCGAACAGAAGGGCAGTGTTTGTACAGGGAGACAGCT
>NW_006921624.1:9742187-9746017 GCF_000298275.1 Orycteropus afer afer
CATGAAACAAAGTATATGTGAACTGCTGTATGAAAAGTGAATTTACTCTGTAAATCTTCACCCAAATCCTAATAAAAATAATAAACTCAAAAAAAAAAAAAAAAAAGATTGAAGTCAGAGGTGCCACCTGTCTCCATCCCTCCAAACCCCCAGAACTTTTCAGGAAGTTTAAGTGACTGTAATAAACAGCTCTCACCCTAAACAGGACAGAAGGCAAACAGACAGGGGCTATATTTGCAAAACCTTTATCTCATTGCTTTGTTTATCTCATTCAGTTTCCCAGCCACCTTGCCAGGAAACACTGCAATGACGCTTGTAGAAAATCATGGCTCAGAGAAAGGAAACATGTGCAAGGACAGACCCCAATACCTTTCTGCGAATTATCTGAAACCAGAATCTGTTCAACTTTTACCACATTGCATGTGTTTTTCCAAGAAGGGATTATTTTAATATGGTCATAGCTGAGTTTTAATTTCCTGTCTCTTCATATCTGGACCGAAGCATCAGATTATATTCAGAAAGCCTGAGATGTTCAAAGAAATGCTTTCCCCACTAAAGTGCCAGTCTAGGCTGGGATTCTTCATGTGGGGTTGTGCTGGAGGTCCATAAAATTACACTGGAAATTTACTGTATCTCTTCTTTCAATGACCTTTCATTGAAATTTAGCATTTCCTTCAGTTATGAAAACAGGCAGCAAATGGGTTTGTTAACAGTGCCTATGAGTCTGTCACTGGTAGAAATCACATATAGTTTTACATGATTTTTCATTCATTGTAAATGTATTGAAATATTGTTTATGCTCATCACTACTTCGAATTTATGGAAGTTATCACATCTGCTGCTAGATCTTTTTTATTTAGTGTGTCCATAAAGAGACACATACATTGTTACAACAAAATTGGCTGTTTAAAAAATATTTTGATAAATTGTTTCTTTTGTAATGCTTTTTGCATTTGATTTTGTGCATTTAAAGGCATTGTTCTAGGATGTAGCTCATAAACTTCACCAGATTGTCAAAGGGATCCTTGGCACCAAATTAAGAACTCCTGTTCCCAGGACTGAGAAATAGTCAAAATTGATGAAAAGAAGACTCTGCTTAGTAACAGCCACAACAATAAAAAGCAAGTGTTTATTGGTCTTTGGTATGTGCTTGGCACTGTACACAGTTTCACATATGTTTCCAGTCATTCATTCATCCAATAAAAATCTGGGTGCCTGTACAATGAGCCAGTCACTGACCTGGGCCCTGGAAGCACAGTTGTGAGCATGACAGAGTCCCTGCTGTTCGTGGAGCTTTTATTCCTCGTGTCATCCTCATGGTAACCCTAAGAATTAGAGTTTATCATTAGGTTTATTATTATTTGCTATTTGTATTGTCATTAGGTGCTGTCGAGTCAGTCCCAACTCATAGCCTCCATACATAAAATAGAGCAAAACTTTGGCTGTTGCTGGGCCATTCCCACAGTCGTTGCTATGTTTCAGCACGTTATTGCAGGCATTATGTTAACCCATCTCATTGAGGGTCTTCCCCTTTTTTGCTAACCCTCTACTACTTTAAGGAGGTCTGGTGGTGCAGTGCCTAAGACATTTGGTGCTAACCAGAAGGTTGACAGTTCAAACCCACCAGCCACTCCATGGAAGGAAGACAGGGTAATCTACTTCCATAATGATTTACTGCCTTGGAAATCCAGTGGGGTCGCTATGAGCCAGAATCAACTCAATGGCAGTGGCTTTTTGTTTTGGTTTGGTTTTTTGGTTCTACTACTTTACTAAGCATGATGTCCTTCTCCAACGATTGGTCCCTCTTGATAACGTGTCCAAAGAACGTGAGATGAGCCCTTGCCATCTTTGCTTCTGGCTGTGCTTCTTCCAAGACAGATTTGTCTGTTCTCATGGCAGCCCATGGTATATTCAGTATTCTTTGCTAATACCATAATTCAAAGGCATAGGTTCTTCTTTGGTCTTCCTAATTCATTGTCCACTTTTGCATGTATGAGGGAACTGAAAATCCCATAGCTTGGTTGAGGCTCACCTTAGTCCTCAAAGTGACTTGATTTTTAAAAGTTTAAAGAGGTCTTTTGTAGAAGAAGATGTGTCCAATGCAATAGGTCATTTTATTTCTTGACTGCTGTGTCCATGGGTGTTGATTATGGATCCAAGTAAGCTGAAATTCTTGGCAACATCTATCATTTTTCCCATTTATCACAGTATTGCTTGTTGATCCAGTTATGAGGATTTTTGTTTCCTTTATTTTGAGATGTAACCTATACTGAAGTCTGTAGTCTTTGATCTTCATCAGTTAGTGCTTCAAGTCCTCTTTGCTTTTAGCAAATACAGTAATGTCATCTGCCTATCACAGGCTGTTAATGAATCTTCCTCCAATCCTGATGCCATGTTCTTTGTATAGTCCAGTTTCTTAAATATTTCCTTAGCATACAGATTAAATGAGTATGGTGAAGGGATGAAACCCTAATGCACACCTTTCCTGACTTTAAACCACACAGTATCCCCTTGTCCTATTTGAATGACTGCCTCTTGGTTTATATACAGGTTCTGCATGAGCACAACCAAGTATTATGGAATTCCCATTCTTTGCAACGTTATCAATGATTTCTTATGTTCCACGCAGTCAATATTTTTGCATTGTAAATAAAACACAGGTAAACATGTTTTTGGGGTTCTCTGCTTCCAGCCAAGATGTATCTGACATCAGCAATGATATCCCTCGTACAATATCCCCTTCTGAAACCAGCTTGAATTTCCGACTGTTCCCTGTCGAACTACTGGTGCTAACATTTTTTTTTTTTTTTTAATTCTCTTCAGCAAAATTTACTTACATCTGACATGAATTATAACTTGCAATAATTTCCACCATCTATTGGATCACCTTTCTTTGGAATGAGCACAGTTATGGATGTCTTCAAGTTGGTTGGCCAGGCACCTGTCCTCCAAATGTCCTGGCATAGACAAATGAGTGCTTCTAGTGTTGTCTCCATTTGTTGCAACATCTCAGCTGGTATTCCATCAACCCCTGGAGCCTTGTTTTTCACCAATGCCTGCAGTACAATTCAGACTTCTTCCTTCATTATCATCAGTTCTTGATCATATACTACTTCCTGAAATGTTTGAATGTTGACCTATTATTCTAGTACCGTCAATCTGTGTATTTCTTCCATCTTCTTTTGATGCTTCCTGTTTTGTTCAGTATATTGCCTATACTGCCCTTCAGTATTGCAGCTCCAGGCTTGAATTTTTTTCTTCAATTCTTTCAGCTTGAGAAATGCTGTGTTCTTCACTTTTGGTTTTCTAACTCCAGTTCTTTTCACATTTCATTACATTTTACTTTGTCTTCTCAACCTCCTCTTTGAAATCTCTTTATCTCTTTTACTTCAACATTTCTTCCATTTCTTTAGCTACTCACTATTCAAAAGGAAGTTTCAGAGTCTCTTCTGAGATGCATTTTAGCCTTTTCTTTCTTTCCGGTCTTTTTAATGACCTTTAGCTTTCTTCATGTATGATGTCCTTGATGTCTTTTCACAACTTGTCTGGTCTTCAGTCATTAGTCTTTAATATGTCAAATCTATTCTTGAGATGGTCTCTAAATTCAGATAGGATATACTCAAGGTCATACTTTGGCTCTTATTAATATGTTTTGATTTTGCAGCTTCAACTTGAACTTGCATATGAACAATTGATGGTAAGTTCTGCAGTTGGCCCCTAGCCTTGTTATGACTGAAGATATTGAGCTTCTCCATTTTCTCTTTCCACAGGTGTGTTCAATTACATTTCTATGTGTTCCAACTGGTGACATCCATGTATATAGTCTCATT
>NW_006921624.1:9746367-9763454 GCF_000298275.1 Orycteropus afer afer
TAAAAAAAATTAAGTTTTTCATCTTTGGCTTTGTGCTGTTGTTGTTGTTATGTGCCGTCAAGTCAGCCCTGACTTATAGTGACCACTCCTTGGGTTTCTGAGGCGGTATCACTACAGAGTAGATTGCCCAACCTTCGTTCTGAGGAGTGGCTGGTGGGTTTGAACCTCCAGCCTTCTGGTTAGCAGTCAAGTGACTTAGGCACTACACTACCAGAGCTCCTTGGCTTTAGTGTTTGGTGAATGAATAAGTGTCAATAATGGTCATATTAAATGGTCTTCCTTGTATGTGTATGTATATTATCCTATCACTGACCACATTGTACTTCAGAATAGATCTTGAAATGTTCTATTTGATGATGAATGTGATGCCATTCCTCTTCAATTTGTCATTTCCAGCATAGTAGACCATATGATCGTCCAATTCAAAATAGCTAATACTAGTCGATTTCAGGTGACTAATGTATAGGATATCAATCTTTATGTTTTCCATTCCATTTTTGACAACTTCCCATTTTCCTAGATTCATATTTTGTATATTCCTTGTTCCAGTTTTAATGGATAGTTGCCACTGTTTCTTCTCATTTTGAATTATGCCACATCAGCAAATGGATGTCCTGAGAGCTTTATTCCATCCACATCATTAAGGTTGACTCTACTTTGAGGAGGCAGCTCTTTCTCAGTCATATTTTGAGTGCATTCCAACCTGAGGAGCTCATCTTCTGGCACTATATTGGTGAATGTTCCACTGCTATTCATAAAAGTTTCTCTGCCCAGTTTCATTGAGTGTGAGTATGCTCTCTCACTGACCTGTATTTTTAAGTATTTATCACAGTTTGTAGTTTGTTATAGTTGTTAGGTGTCATTGAGTCAATTCTGACTCATAGCAACCCCATGTAAACTTCCCTATAGGGTTTTCTAAGCTATAATCTTTACAGAACAGGGGGATACTGTGTGGTTTAAACTCAGGAAAGATGTACCTTGTGTTTCTGTTGTTTCACCGTACTTAATCTGTATGCTGAGCAAATAATCTGAGAAGCTAGACTATATGAAGAAGAATATGACAAATATTGAAGGAAGAGTCTGCGATATGGAGATGACACAATGTTGCTCACTGAAACTGAAGAGGACTTGAAGCACTTTCTGATGAAGATCAAAGACTACAGCCTTCAATATGAATAAAACAAAAGTCCTCACAACTGGACCAATAAGCAATATCATGATACATGGAGAAAACACTGAAATTGTCAAAGAGGATTGTCAAAGGAATTTTACTTGGATCTATAATCAACACCCATGGAAACAACAGTTCAAAAAAATCAAACTGTCATATTACTTACAAATCTGCTACAAAAGACCTCATTAAAGTATTAAAAACTGAGCATCTCACTCTGAAGAGTAAGGTGTGACTAATTCAAGCCATGGACTTTTTAATCGTCTCGTATGTATGCAAAAGCTGGACAATGAATAAGGAAGATCAAAGAATTGATTCATTTGAATTATAGTGTTGGCAAAGGAAGTTGAATATACCATGGACTTCCAGAAGAACAAACAAATCTGTCTTGGGAGAAGTACATCCAGAATGCTCCTAAGAAGGTAGGGTGGCAAGACGGTTTCTGACATACTTCAGACAGGTTATCAGGGAGAACCAGTCCCTGGTAAAGGACATCATGTGTGGGAAGGTATAGAGGGTCAGCAAAAAACAGGAAGACCCTCAATGAGATGGATTGACACATTGGCTACAACAGTGGGCTCAAACAGAGCGATGATTATGAGGGTGGTGCAGAAATGGGCGGGCAGTGTTTTGTTCTGTTGTACATGGGGTCACCATGGGTTGAAATGGACTTGATGGCACCTATCAAGAACAAGAACAAATCTTTATGGGACCAGACCACGAGGTCTTTCTCCATGGAGCTGTTTGTTGTATGGGTTCCTGGTTAGCAACCGGTTGCCTAACGATTGTGCCCCAGGGCTCCTTTGTTTGTAATTGTAGAAATATACAGATAGAGATCATATAAATAGAGATGGCAGAGACAGTGAGAGAGAGATAGAGATGATAGAAACAGAGACAGGAAGGAGAGAGAAAGAGATAATTGTCAAGTGTCTCCATTCCATTAACTGAACTGTAAGCCTGTATGCTCCAGGACAGAGGCCATGTCTGTCTTTATACCTAACATCCAAGCCCATAGTGAGTGCTGGGCAAATATTTGTTAAATGAATAAATGCATTTCCAAGTCAATCTTTATAAAGCATTTGCCATGTGCTTTTGCCCTTTAGTGAGGGCTTGGTTTGGGCCTGATGATGATGAGGGTCTTTTACATCTCTTATTTCATTGAATCTTCGTAAGACCCTATGAGTTGACAAAATTCAAAAACACAAAAATGACCAGATCCAACTCATAGCAACCCCTCTTTCAGTTTTCAAGGCAGTATCACTACAGAAGTAGATTGTTCAACCTTCCTTCTGAGGAGTGGCTGGTGGGTTTGAACCACCAGCCTTCTGGTTAGCAGTCAAATGCCTTAGGCACTACACCACCAGAGTTCCTTTATCTCATTGAATCGTCATAAGACCCTATGAGTTGACAAAATTAAAAAACACAAAAATGACCAGAATTGCTGGGTGGATAGAGACTGATGGAACCCCCAAGGCTATGGCCCCACGTTTTCTTTGAGACCCAGAAACAGACTCACTTCTGTGGTTTGGCTCTCAGCCCAAAAATAAAAAGACCTAAGTGCAGAACACATACTCCAGGGAGATGTACCCACCTACACTAGGGAGATGCACCCCTCAGATCAATCAACCATGAGACAGGAGAAGGGCAGCATTCACATATAGAGAGAGCTGGACAAGAGTGATGCGTAGAGAAGAAGGGCACGGGGAGGGGGTAGTTACAGGGAGGAGAGGGGAGAAGAGATTTTTATGGTTGGGGATTAATCGGGGCCATGAAATCAACTGTGCATGAACTGTGCAATGTAAAACAAATCTGCCTTGTAAACTGGCGCCCAAAGCACACACGCACACAAAGAAGACCCTGTGAGTTGAATATTCTTGTCCCATTTCACAGATGGACTATGGACACTGGCAATCAGCTTTTCCTTGTTACCATGACCACACAGTGGAGAGGCTTTATTTGTCCCCTTATGCCCCTTTGCCTCCAATCCTCTTTCACTGAGCAGCTGCAGCATGCCCCGTGTGCTGGTGGATGTGAGCCAGGGGGATTCTCCGCACCCAGGGAGGGTACAACAAGACACTCACAGGAAGCCATGAGACCACTCGGCAGAGCAACGTGTATTCTCGACCTAATTTAGTACAAACTATAATTGCAAGCGGAAGGGGAATGATAAGTGTCAGCTGGAAAATCAGTCCCAGAATCTTCTGGGTGGTAAAGGATCTTAAAGGGGAAAGTAAGAAACTCGCAGGATTCATCAGACACACCCGGGGTGAAACCATGGCTCTGCCACTCTGCTGTACTGTTTGATACAAGACCCTTCACCTCTCTAACCACTGGGCTGTGTGCATTTCTTTTTAAATCCACAAACTAGGGATACTAATAGTATTACCTTATAGAGCTAGAATGAAAATTAAATGAGAGTCATCCATGTTGCCATCAAGTCGACTCTGATCCGTGGTGACCCCATGTGTATCAGAACAGAACTGTTCTCCACAGGGTTCTTAGTGGCAGGTTTTCCAGCCATAGATTGCCAGACCTTTCTCCTGAGGTGCTTCTGGGTAGACGGAACGCTCCAGCCTTTCAGTTAGCAGCCAGAGGTCATTAACCATTTACACTATCCAGGGACTCCTTCTCAATTTATAAGTCCTCACAACAGCAACAACATATGGTTTTCTAGGCTGTATGTTCTATGGAGCAAATCTCCAGGTCTTTCCTCCTGCAGAGTGACTTGTGGGCTCTAACTGCAGACTTTTCAGTTAGTGGCCAAGCACTTAACCATTATGCCACCAGGGGTCCTCCAATAAAGATTAGTTCATTTATTGTTACTATTATTACAATAGTGTACATTCCTTCCCCCGGAATTTGACTCCTCTGCATCACCAGCCCAGACAATGGTCAGCCATCCTCAGCTTGCACACCTGCACTGGCCAGCAGCAGTACCTTGGGAGGCAGCATTCCTATTGCTGAATAGCTCTGACTTTTTTAAAAAGTCCCAGACCCACCTCTGTGGCTTATACCAGCTCATTCTTGTTCGTTTGCCTGGAAGCCTTGTATCAACTCATCCCTATAAAGCAGTTAACATGTGTCAATGCCTTTCCCTACGTTATCTTATTTGGTCTCAAATAGCCTAATCTTCAAAATGGTGCCTCAGTTTCTTCTTCTATAAAATGGGGGTGATAATATCATTTGCCACATTGTGTTTTGGTGAAGATCAAGTGAGTTGACACATGTATCAACCAATACATTTTTTGGCAAAGAGTGAATGCTTAATAAGCATGGGAGCTCTGGTGGTGTAGTGCCTAAGGCATTTGACTGCTAACCAGAAGGCCGGTGGTTCAAACCCACCAGCCACTTGGAAGGAAGACTGGGCAATCTACTTCCATAGTGATACCACCTTGGAAACCCAAGGAGGGGTCGCTGTGAGTCAAAATCAACTTGACAGCTGTGAGTTTGTTTTTTGGTTTTTTTTTTTTTTTTAACTAGGCAGTTACTGGATGTTGGGCATTTTACATGCATTATCTAATTTATTCCTCATGCTAACTCTGCTAGCTAAGTATTAATATCCTCATTTTTCATATGAGAAAATGGAGGTTCAGAGAGTTTTAGTGACTTGTCCTCATATCTGCTTTTCCACACTGTCAGTCCTGCTGTTGGGTGCTGAGAAGTCTCCCAAAACTGTGGGGTGGGTTGGGGAAGACAGCATGCTTCTGATCAAGGTTCCTTCCTCCCTGGGAGCTTAGGAAACAAGGCTGCCTGTTGTTACCAGGGAATGATTAGTCTGCATCTGTGGGGGGCTTGTCACTGTCTCTGCCCTGAGTCATCCATTTACACCTCTCTGTGAGTGACACAGACCTTTCCTGGTGTTGATTAACAGCGGGCCATGTTAGCATCTGTTCTCAGCTGCCCTGCCTAATGCTCACCCTGCGTGGGGCTCAGGCTCTCTTGGCCAAATGGGAGCCAGGTGATGTATTTGCACTTGACCAATCAAGTAATGAGGAAATGGCAGCCTCACCCAGCCTCGTGAGGTCTGTCTGACTCAGTTTTGAAACTGGTATTATCAGACAGAAAGAAGTAGGATGTCAGAGCTAAAGAGGGGCTTGGAGAACATCTTCAACAATGTCTAGACTTAAGGAGTGCAGAAGCAGGCACAGAGAGGCCAAAGAAGAGCCAGACTAAGCATCAGCTCAGTATCTGCCATACAGTAGGTGCTCAAATATTTGTTGAGTGAACAAATGATGACTAAGTATGCAGTGGGTTTTAGAGTATGCAAAACACATTTTTAGGCTTCATACCATTGTACCGTCACAATAATCTGTTCAATGAGGTTGTGAGAGAGACCAATGTTGTTCCAATTTTACATATGAGGAGACAGAGGTACTTTGTTATGGCAGCCCAAAAGAGTAAAGTAATGTGCTTCCTCCTTCCATTCTACACGGATTGGGGCTAACGTGGGCCACAAGCACAGGCTGAGAGTCAGGCTCTGGAAGGTACACAAAGAACATACAGACTGCCCTTCCAGGTCGTCCTCCTCTAAGACACAGGGGAACGGGACACAGATTCCCCACCTTTACCTTTACAAGAGCTCTGTCCTGCCCAAGGACACAGAACAAGTTAAGGAAGCTTAACTGTGATGGGTGAGAGACTAGGACAGAGCAGGCCGATCTGAGTGCAGTCCCTGGCATCCCTGCATCCTGTCTGTATGAAACAGAGCAAGGGACTTATCTTCCCTGAGACCCACTTTCTCCAGCTACACAATAGCAGCAAGACTGTAGACCTCATGGGGCTGTTTAACGGTGAAGGAAGTAGCATGCATAAAGAACCGAGCACAGTTGTTGGCCCATCGATGTGTAAGATGATGTCGGTGATGATGTTGTTGTCTGACAAAGGTGGGACTTGCACCCAGATGTCCTGATTGCCCAGTGTGAGGCTCATCACCCACCCCACCTCTGCCCAGTGCTATTCCATTAATCCCTTTGCCTCTTGCTTTTGAGGCAGCTCTAACAACCAACAAACCCCAAACCCTAGACTCAGCAGCAGGAATGAGGTCCCAGATTTAAGAAAACACCAGCATCTGCCTTAAGCTCTTTCTCTCTCTGCATCCAGATTCTTCATTTCCTTACTTGACACAATCACTTCTCTTGACTTAGTAAGGGGCACTACATCAGGTCTTGGTTTTTGAAGTAATGCTCCCCCCACATAACCGATGTTTATGCAGAATCAATCCTTTTCCAACCAAACAGCACCACTACATGTGTAGCCTGAGCTGTCTCTGGGATCCACTGGAAGTTGCCCTTTTTAGCTCGTTTCTCTCCTCTGTCTCTGCTGCCTTGTGCCATTCTCTGTCTCTGTTGAATGTGTGTTCTTTTCCACTCAGTCTTTCTCTTCAATTTCCTAGTCTGTCCTCTCTCTCTTTCCCACTCTCATCTTTCTTGTGTTTCCTCTCTCCCTCTCCTCCATCCCCTCCCTTCATCCCCCCTTCTGTCCTCTCCTAGCCCCCACACATGTACAGTTTTTTTGTTGTTTACCTTGATGCTTTATCCTTCTCCTTTGATCTCTATTTGTTACTCCTGCTTGTCCCTCCTTCTTCCTCCTGTTTGATCTCCATTATTTTCTTTTATCTTCTCTGCCTCTAGCTTCCTGTCTTTTAATCTCCACATATATATGAGACTCCTCCATGTCTTTTTCTCTGTCTCTAGCTATCATCATTGTATCTATATAGGCATCTGTGTACATATTGTCTATCAAACACCTCTCTATCTATCCATCCATCTGTCTTTCTACTTCAGGATGATTCTGTGCATCTCTGCCTCTTCTCAGTTACACTCTTTTTGTTTCTAGCATTTTCTCTACGTGTTTTTTCCTTGCTCTCTCATTTTCTCAAATCATCCCTCCCTATCTCTTCATCTCCTCCACTCTCCATTTCTTCATCTCCCTCTAAGAGTGTTAATATTTGAATAGCCTTAATGTCTTTTCAGGATCCTCAGCTCTTGCCATAACTCAAAAGTGGCAAGTCTCCCAGGAGCTTCATTTCAGGAACTGCTCATTCTCTCTCCCCCAAACACCTGCCACCCTGACTTCACTCAGCATGAAGTTAGGAAGCCATGGTGGTGGGAGGGGCCAACAAACAGGGAGATGAAAGGAGAAAGATGAAGCATCAAGTTAAAGACAAAAGAACTTTGTACATGTATGGGAGCAAGAAGAGAGACTTTGTCTCTGTACTCCACCCTGAACACAGAAGGCTTGAGATGGGAACGCAGAGTTGGGGAGAAGATATCCTATAGGTGGAACAACAACACTATCTTGGTGGAACTACTTACTGCCTTCCCATGTTTCTTTGTTTCATTTGAAAAATATTTACATAGCAAGTATTCTACCTAGGTTCTGTACAGGGGGGTAAAGAAGGGTAGTAAATCTTGAGGCCTGCCTTCCAAAACCTTACAGTCCCTCTGAGAGACCCTAGTCCTGATGATTGACATCAATATGATTGAAGGGATGCATTTGGACAGAGTTCTGAATGATTCCTAGGATTTCATTACATAGAAAAGTTGGAGATGAACATACCCGACAGAGGGAAGAACATGAGTGAAAATTAAGAGAGAGGAAGATTCATACTGTACCCAGATCCCTTCTTCAGTTCTGAGTAGCAGTAGCAGGTGACTCACAGCTTCAGCCATCACTGTCAGTTGCCTTCAATCACAGGGAACCTCCCCCTCCTAGAAAGTAGCCCTGGGCCCATCAATGACTGGTTGATGTAGGGATGCAAAGGGCCGAATCCCTTGTTTCAATTCAGGATGTTCCTGAAGGGCCACCCCATGCCCAGAACTCCCACAGGATCAACAGAGGCTTTGGATCCAACCACATTGCAGGTCAACATCTTCTTTTGCCCAGTCCTATCTTACTGTAGGTATAGATAGCTTCCAAGAGAACTCTCCAATAAGGCCCCTGCATGCAATTCTCCATCTCAAGAGTATGTTTCTAGGGAACTTAAACCAAGATTGTGTTTTCAGAGGCCTGTGGTTAGTAGATAGAGAGTATGAGGACAAGATAGATTTACCTGGATGGATAGGTGAAGACCATATTATGAAGAGCTTTGAATGCCAAGGTAACTAATTTAGATTTTCTGCTATAAGTAATGGGAACCTACTTAGCAGAGGAATATCTGGTCCCAGCTGGGACTTTTGCCAAGTTCACTGGCAATCAGTATGAAAGATGGGTCAGTAAGGGTTAATGTGGGAAGTAGGAAATGAACTAGGAGACCCAACCTAGAGCTCCAAGCCTGAGGAGGGAAAAGTAGGAGAAAGGGTGACAGATGGTCCAGAGACACCACAAATGGCCTTTTCCAACTACCTATGCTTACACTGCTCGTTCTCTCAGGGCTCTGGACTCCATTAGACACACGTCATGGAAGAACATAGAGTCTCTTCCAACTGCTTGTGATCCTGGCACTCCCTTAATATCTGCTGCAACCATGGACATCAGTGATGCCCCTGTATTAGGATATCCCAGGAGCCCTACTGGTGCGACAGTTAAGTGCTTGGCTGCTAATCTCAATGCTGGCAGTTTGAACCCACTCAGCAGCTCCACTGAAGAAAGCCCTGGTGATCTGCTTCCATAAAGATTACAGCCTAGAAAACCCTATGGGGCAGTTCTACTCTGTCACACGGAATGGCTATGAGTCAAAAATTGACTCAACAGCACCTGCAACAACAATGACTCCAAAAACCAACATCTACAAACTTCCCACGGTAGCTCCCATCTTAGAGAATTTTTGACAGACCCATGGATTGCGGTGTCTAGTCTAGTCCTGTCTTTTGAGAACTTCATTTTGGAGGTATCATGCATTTGCCTGGGATCCCATGACCTGTCTGATGCTTGTTGTTACCATTCTTGATGGTATGACTTGTATGAGGGCATCTGAAAAATAGTGTATTAAGGTCAGGAAGTCCTGTGTTTGTATGTGCTGTTTATATACCATGATTTGAGTTAAGTGTGTGATTTGGAGTATTTCCACAAACTTTTATAACTTCAATTTTATATCATAAAGTGGGAATAGTAGGAATGTGCCCATTTATCAGGTTGCTATGGGGAGCTCTGAAATCTGGAGAAAGAGATATAAAGCAAGTTAAGAATTGTGCAGTGGGAAGAGCTTTATGTTTGGACTCAGGAACAAAGTTTGGTACAAACTTTGGGTCCTCTCCATTACAATCTGGATGACTTTCAGCAAGACACTTTAACGTTCTATGAATCACAGTTCACTCATTGGCAAAGTGAAAACCTCATACCTACCTTCCAGAGTGATGAGAATAAATGAAATAAAGGATATAAAGTTCTAAGACCATTTCTCTTTATCAAAACTACACTCAAGCACTGTATCAAGTGATAGTGTACCTACTGGTGATTTATTTTTATTTATTTTCTTATTATTCTTAAATATTTATGTATTGGTTTCCTGGTTATAAATATAAGAAATCATGGCTTCAAATATAATTAATGCATATTATTATTATTTTTTAAAAATCTAATGATGCCGATTTCTTTGGATTTTAATCATCCCCTTTCTCTCCAAGGGAAGAAGCGATGCTGTCCACGTACTTTGAAACCATCAATGACCTGCTGTCCTCCTTTGGGCCAGTTCGTGACTGCTCTCGGAACAACGGGGGCTGCACTCGCAACTTCAAGTGTGTGTCTGACCGCCAGGTGGACTCTTCAGGATGTGTGGTGAGTGCTCGTTAGCCAGTTGTTGGCCCAGGTACCAAGGACATTTGCTGGAGTCCCCTCACTGTGAGGGAGGAGCTGGTCAAGGAGGAAGCACTGTTCATACTTTCCGGTCTGTGTGGCCTTCAGCAAATAAGTCTGGGATAATTAAACTACCTCATGGAATTGTTGGAAGAATGAAATGAGGTGTTAGAGACTCAGCTCAGCATAAAATAGATCCTGGAGAGCCCCAGGCCTCAGGAAGCTTACAGTCCACATGGGAGTGGCATGTCTTCCCTTTGTGAACACAGTGAAGTAGATGCCAATGAGATGCATATAGTACAGACAGTATGTGCTTTGCTGTGGACCAGAAGAGAACATTTCATGGAAGCCTTCCTGAAAGAGCCACTTTGGGAACTGCCCCAAAAAGATGGGCCAACTTAAATTATGGAGTGATGGCTCAGGGAAAGTGTAGAGGGGAGGGAGAGACAGCTCTTGTTTGCAGGGGGTTTTAGTATCAAATGTGAAATAAGGACACTTAAGAAGATCTGTGAGGCTCCCTGTTGCCTGCAGCAGAAGTCTCAGATATGACAGTTTGTGTTATACGAATTGCCTAGGGTGTTTGCTTAAAATGCAGATTCCACAGTTCTACCCTTACAAGTTTTAATTCTATAGAAGAAGATGAGTTTCAGAAACCTACATTTTCAGCTTGTGTGTGTGTGTGTGTGTGTGTGTATTGGGGTGTGTTAGAAGCACACTTGAGAAACATTGCCCTACGGACTTAACTCCTTAGCCTGGAATTTGGTGCCTTTCTTGATTTGTTCCTTTCCTGCCTCTCCACTCACATCTCTCACTACTTCATTTTACAGCAGTTAAATGATGCTAATTGGATGCAGTTCCCTGAACATGCTTACCTAGTTAATATCTCAGGACCTTTTTCCCATGCCATTCCTTCTGTCTATAACAATCTGCTCTCCAGCTCATGTTGCAGACAAATGGACATACTTCCAGATGTCTCTCCTTTTGAAACTTTTCCCTTTGGAGAAGTGGCTATGCCATTCTAGGGATCATCACTGTTTTCTGTACCCACATCTATATTACCTGTAACACTTTATAGTACAGACTGATTTTCAAATTTATATCTCCTAAATAAACTGAGGGAGAACCCAGGGGCTTTGTTGATTCAGCTCAGTTACCCCCAACAGTACCTATCTCAGTATCAGTAAGTGAGGAACAAAGAAAGAAGGACTGGGAGAGAGATGGGGTAAGGATCTGTGAATGAGATCTGAGGGACAGAATAAGCAGTCTGCCTTTAAAGCACCTGCACACCAGCAGGAGAAATAGACAAAGGCTAGGAGACCAATACAAAGAAGCTTCTAGAATAGGAGGAGATAAAATGAGATTGCATTTTAGATTCAAAGATAAACAGATACCTAGAGGTGGATAAGTAATTGCAAATTTCATTGATTAGGATTCTTTGGGTTACAAGGGACAGAAGCTCAACTCAAATTACTTTAAGCAAAAAGAAGAAACATAATAGCTTAAATAACTGAGGAATTCCAGGCACAGTTGGATTGAGGGGCTCAAAAATGTCATTGATACCCTTCTCTTCTAAGTTCTGCTTTCCTTAGCACAATGTCATTCTCAGGCCAGCACAACATCTTAAGAGGACAAGGAAACCTCTTTCCTTGACCATCCAACCAAAGCTCAAAGGACTCCAGATTATTGGACCAGCTTAGTTCACATGCCCACTCCTGTACCAATCACTGAGGTCAGGGGAATGGGCTGGCCCTATCCCAAAACTAATCATGCCTGGAGCTTGGGCCAAGAGT
Organism: Orycteropus afer afer; assembly: GCF_000298275.1. Classification (NCBI taxonomy): domain Eukaryota; kingdom Metazoa; phylum Chordata; class Mammalia; order Tubulidentata; family Orycteropodidae; genus Orycteropus; species Orycteropus afer. The sequence goes on from NW_006921624.1 coordinate 9,758,062, forward strand.
TAGGTGCACCTCAAGCCCATTGCACTGAGCTGAAGAAGGCAGATTCCTAAGGAAAAGGAGGGTTAAGCAACGGGAAAAGGAGTTGTTGATGTTGGGTTGCTACATGTCAGGAGCTGTCTATTTCAGAATATTGTGTCTCACCCCTTCATTTCTCATATTGGAAAATTGAGGTCCAGTGAAGAAGAGGTGACCTTGTCCAAGTCATACTGCTAGTCGGGGCCTAACAGAACTCAAAAATATATCTCAAATCAGTGATGTCTCTAAAACTGGAGGCTGACTTTTCTGAAAGGATTAAGTCATCTGCTTCTTTGCTCTTTTTCCATCAATTCTCTTTCCTCAACTAATTATACTCCTTATCCTTGAGGAGCTTAGTGTCTCAGAAGAATGAAACTTCAGAATGCTGAGAGAGAGAGAGAGTGCAGGCAGGGGTCTCTCTCCCCCTCATTAATATAAACTGGAAAAAAAGTTTAAAAAAATAAAAAACACAGGAAGAGAGAGCAAGAACATTATTTCCCTGGAGGTTAAGGGAGAATTCAACAATCTGATGAGGTTGTCAAAAACCTTCCTCTCCAGATTAAGGGTCTAATGTTAAAGCTGTGACTCCAGGGTCTGGTGGATATAAGACAGGCTCTTCTCCATGCCTTCAGAACAGACAGGATAATACCTACTTCTACACTGAGATTTAAAACCTTTTTTATTTCTCTGTAAATGTTCCATCATGCCTGCAAAGAGCAGCTTTGGTCTCATACACCTCCCCCAACAACCCCATCTGGTATAAAAATAATAATACTTTGTTTTTTCCCAAAATTTTAGAGTTCTCAAAGCATATCCAGTAACTCACCTGCACAACCCTGAATGAGAGATTCCCTTACTGATGTGGAAATGAGGCTTAGAAAACAGAGTGACTTTCCAAGGTCTCATAGCCAGGTGACAGGAGGGAGGACCAAGACCATGTCTTGTCTTCAATATCATTCTTAACTTCCAGGACCGTTTTGGGTTACTTTCCCATGGACCTGAGACAAAATGATAGAATGGAACCATGGAAGGAAGCTGGCTTGAGTTCATTTGGGCTTAAGTTCTGGTCATTGACTGGCTTTTGTATCTACATTGACCTCACTGGCCTCAGTTTCTCAATCTTTCAATAGGGAACAATAGCGCCTTAAATTCACAAGTTTTCTGAAAATCTAAGAATATGATTGGCAATGATTTCAGATCTATAAAGTGCCATTTATATGTGAGATGATTAAATCAAAACTACTGATGTTATTGTGTTGTTGTTGTTGTTGTTGTTATGTGCCGTCGAGTCAGCCCTGACTCAAAGCGACCCCTCCTTGGGTTTCCGAGGCAGTATCACTACGGAAGTAGGATTGCCCAACCTTCCTTCCGAGGAGTGGCTGGTGGGTAGTGGATATGATATGTGGGGGCCACATAATTTCAGAGGCACAACCTATCTACTTTTCTATAATGTTTCTATAAATTAATTTTGTTTCGGTTCTGCTCCATCCACTGGTAGGGAAAACTAATTCTTGTCATAGTAGGTTTTCTACCTCCCACCTCTTGCTGAACATTAAGTTCGAGGGATAAGGGAGTGACTGGTGATGAGCCTTCATCTCTCAGTTCTGGCACCTCCTGTCTTATCTGGTCCATGGCCATCACTCTCCTTTTCTGGCATTATCAGTGTTTACACCTTCTATCTAGACCTCACTTCAGAAGCTTCCCACTCCCTAAAACAATTTGCCTTTTTTTTTTCTGTTTGGTTTTCTGGTTGTGCTATGGTAATCTTTTCCTAAATAATACAGGCCTCAGGTGTAGTTGCCTACATTAGGGAGGGCCATAGGATATGTGGTAGGAAGAATAATGCCCACCTCCCAGTGATGTCCACATCCTAATTCCTAGAACTTGCAAATATAGTATGGTACCTTACACAGCAAGTTGGAAATGGAATTAAGATTGTTAGTCATCTGACCTTACAAGAGAGATGCTCTTGGATTATCAAGGTGGGCCCAATGTAATTGTCCAATCCCAAAACCAAACCCATTGCTGTTGAGTCAATTCCAACTCATAATGACCCTACTGACAGAGTAGAGCTGCCATATAGGGTTTCCAAGGTTGAAAATCTTTATGGAAGTAGACTGCCACAGCTTTCTCCTGTGGAGTGGTTGGACCTTTCGGTTAGCAGCCAGGCATTTTAACCACTGCACCACTCGATGTAATCATAAAACCAAAACAAAGACAAACACAGCCATCAAGTCAATTCCAACTCATAGTGTCCTCCATTGGATTTCCAAGTCTGTAAATCTTTATGGAAGTAGATTGCTTCATCTTCCTCCCACAGAGTAACTTGTGGACTTGAACCACTGACCTTCAGGTTAGTAACCAAATGTCTTACCCACTACACCAGCAGGGTCCTTAAATGTGGAAGAGGGAGTCAGAAGAAGAGGCTAGAGAGATGCAACATTACTAGCTTTTAAGGTGGAAGAAGTGGGCCACAGGCCAAGGTGTAGCTCTGGAAGTAATCTTCAAATCTGAAAAACTAAACCCATTGCTGTGGAGTTGGTTTCAACTCATAGTGACACTATAGGGCAGAGTAGATCTGCCCCATAGGGTTTCCAAGGCTGTAATCTTTGCAGAAGCATGCTGCCACATCATTCTCCCATTGAGCTGATGGGCCCAAACCACCAGTCTTTCACTTAGCAGCTGAGTGCTTAACTATGCACCGTGAGGACTCCTTAAATAGGCAGTCTTTAGAAGCTGGAAAGGGCAAAGAAATGTTTTCAACGTTAGAGCCTCCAGAAAGGAGCATAGGCTTGCCAATACTTTGATTTTAGCCCAGTATGACCAGTGTGTTGGACTTATAATCCATAGAACTGTAAGATAACAAATTTATATTGTTTTAAACCACTAAATTTGTGATAATTTTTTACAACAGCAATGGAAATGTAATACAAGGTGAAAGATAATATGGGGGGGAGTGTTATACTGTTGTTGTTGCTGTTGGGTGTCATCGAGTCATTTCCCACTCATAGCTACCCTATGCACAGCAGAATGAAACACTGCCCAATCCCACGCCAGCTCCATGATCCTTGCTATACTTGAGTCCATCATTGCAACCACTGTGTCATTCCGTCTCATTGAAGGCCTTCCCCCCTTTTGTCGACCCTCCAACTTACCAAACATGACATCCTTCTCCAGGGAATGGTCCCTTCTGACAAGATGACCAAAGTAGGTGAGACGAAGTCTGGCCATTCTCGCTTCCAAGGAGCATTTCAGCTGCACTTCCTCCAAGACAGAACTGTTAGTTCTTTTAGCAGACCATGGTACTTTCAATATTCTTCGCCAGCATCACAACACAAAAGCATCAACTCTTCTTCAGTCTTGTCCAGCTCTCACATGCACATGAGGCAATTGAAAATATCATGACTTGTGTCAGGCACAACTTAGTCCTCAAGGAGACATCTTTGCTCCTCAGCACCTGAAAGAGTTCCTTTGCAGCCAATTTGCCCAGTGCTATACGTCATCTAATGTCCTGACTGCTGCTTCCATTGGTGTCGATTATAGAACCAAGCAATGTGAATTCTTTGACAACCTCAAGCTTTTCTCCATTTATTGTGATGCTGCTTATTGGTCCAGTTGTGAGGATTTTTGTTTTCTTTATATTGAGATGTAATCTATACTGAAGACTATATTCTTCAATCTTCATCAGTAAGTGCCTCAAGTTATCCTCACTTTCAGCAAGCAAAGTTGTGTCATCAGTGTATTGCAGGTTGTCAATGATTCTTCCTCCAATCCTGATGCCATGTTTTTCTTCATATAATCCTGCTTCTCAGATTATTTGCTCAGCATACAGATTTAATAAATATGGGGAAAGGATACAACCCTGACACACTCCCTTCTTGGTTTTAAACCATGCAGTGTCCCCTTGTTCTGTTTGAATGACAGCCTCCTGGTCAATGTACAGGGTCCTCATGAGTACGATCAAGTGTTCGGGAATTCCCGTTCTTCTCAATGTTATCCACAATTTGTCATGATCCACACAATCAAATGCCTTTGCGTAGTCAATAAAACATAAATAAACATGCCTTGAGCCAAGATCCATCGGGTAGCAGCTATGATATCCCTTGTTCCACATCCTCTTCTGAATCGAACTTGCACCTCTGGAAGTTCTCTGTCAATATACTGCTACAACTGTTTTTGAATTATCTTCAGTAAGATCTTACTTGTGTGAGATATTAATGATATTGTTCGATAATTTCCACATTCTGTGGGATCACCTTTCTTTGGAATGGGTACAAATATGGATCTCTTCCAGTCGGTTGGCCAGGTAACTGTCTTCCAAATCTCTTGGTATAACCAAGTGAGTGCCTCCAGTGGGACATCTGTTTGTTGAAATATCTCAATGGGTATTCTGTCAATTCCTGGAGCCTTGTTCTTCACCAATTCCTTCATTGCAGCTTCGACTTCCTCCTTCAATACCCTCGATCATACGCCACCTCCTGAAATGGATGAAGATCGACCAGTTCTCTTTGGTACAGTGTCTCTGTGTATTCTTTCCATCTTCTTTTGATGTTTCCTGCATCATTCAATATTTTGCCCACAGAATCCTTCAATATTGCAACTCAAGGCTTAGATTTTTCCTAAGTTCTTTCAGCTTGAGAAGTGCTGAGCGTGTTATACTATCTAGTGTTATACTAGATAATCTATAAAGAATTATCTTTATTTTCAATTATTTCTAAGGAGACTCTCACTTCTTGACCATGTACTGAAGAAGTAGCAACGAATGATACACCAGAAAAGTGAGGGAACTTTGTGTCCCCTTCAATGTCTTACAGAGTAAAAAATTGTTATCTAACAAAAATATTAAGGAGCCCTGGTAGTGCAGTGGTTAGGGGCTTGGCTGCTAACCAGAAGGTTGGTGGTTCAAATCCATCAACTGCTTAATGGCAGAAATATGTGGCAGTCTGCTTCTATAAAGATTTACAGCATTGGAAAACCCTCTGGGGCAATTCTACTCTGTCCTATAGGGTCGGTATGAGTTGGAGTCAACTTGATAGGAGTTTGGTTTAGGTTTTGGTCTGAATCCAGCACTGTGGATCAAGCAGGAGATACAAAAACAAGAGCATCATCTTGTTTTACTAGCTTGTTAGATATTTCGGTTAGATATTTCGTTGCAGTGGCTACACAGAACTCATAGACAATACTCATGATTATGGAGTTTATTAGGGAGGTAACAGGTTACAGTTCAGGTTCAGGAATGCTCTTAGGACACAGTTCTTCAATCAGGACAGTCTCCCCTCTGCTATGCCCTGAGGCACGCCTCCCTGACCCCTGGCCTCTCGACCTGGCCTCTGCACTGCTCCACCAAGTGTTACAAACTTCTTTTAGCTATGCCAATA
>NW_006921624.1:9763554-9782999 GCF_000298275.1 Orycteropus afer afer
CCCCACCTCCACCCACCAGCAAGCTTCCTGCACAAGGCACTCAGCTTTCTCACTCTGTGGGCCCGGAAAGCCTGCCACTCTGTCTCTCATGCCTCTTGGTTCCTCAGTCAGTTGTCTGCCATCTTTCTGTGAAGGACGTCCAGTGCAGGGATCTTGGGTCTAAGTAGATCTCAGGTCCAAGGACGTGTTCCACTCCAACTCTGGTTCTTCTCTCTTGATGACAGTGAGATCCCCTCCTTCTGCCTCTAGGATTGCTCATTCTAAACCCAGCTGTTGTTGTTAGATGCCTTCGAGTTGTCTCCAACTCATAGTGACCCTATGCACAGCAGAACAAAACACTGCCCGATCCTGTGCCAGCCTCATGATCCTTGCTATACCTCAGCCCATTGCTGCGTCCACTGTGTCAATCCATCTCATTGAGGGCTTTCCCCTTCTTCATTGACTCTCCACTTTACCAAGCATGGTATCCTCCTCCAGGGTCTGACAACATGACCAAAGTAGTTGAGACGAAGTCTGGCCATTCTCACTTCCAAGGAGGCTTCCAGCTGCACTTCTTCCAGAACAGATTTGTTAGTCCTTTTAGCAGACCATGGTACTCTTAGCATTCTTTTCCAACACCACAACTCAAAAGTATCAACTCTTCTTCAGTCTTCTTTATTCACTGTCCATCTCTCACATGCATAAGAGGTGACTGAAAATACCATGGCTTGGATTAGACACACTTTAGTCTTCAAGGAAACATCTTTGCTCTTTAGAACTTGAAAGAGGTCTTTTACAGCAGATTTGCCCAATATAATGCATCATCTGATGTCTTGACTGCTGCTTCCATTGGAGTTGATTGTAGAACCAAGTAATATGAAGTTCTTGACAACTTGAATAGTTTCTCCATTTATCGTGAAGCTGTTTATTAGACCAGTTGTGAGGATTTTTGTTTTCTTATATTGAGGTGTAATCCATACTGCAGACTGTAGTCTTTAATCTTCATCAGTATCTAACTGAATTATCTAACACAGCAGAGAAGTAGTGAGTAGTGAGACAATTGGTGTAAAGGGTGGAGGGTGGTGGCATGTCTGGCCTCATAGAAGTAAGACTTGAGTTATTGACAGTGCCTCTGTTTCCCCCTTGTGAGTCTGGAAGAGGTCAGAGGATGTCACCTTCATGCACTTGTTGCACTTCACCAAGAAAAAAGACACTGCCATTGAGTGTCAGTAAGTGCTTCAAGTCATCCTCACTTTCAGCGAGCAAAGTTGTGTCATCTGCAGATCACAGGTTGTTAATGAGTCTACCTCCAATCCTGATGGCATGTTCTTCTTCATATAATCCAGCTTCTTGAATTATTTGCTTAACATACAAGTTGAATAAGTATGGTGAGAGGATACAACATTGATGCACTCCCTCCAGGCAGTATCCCTTTGTTCTGTTCAAACAACAGCCTTCTGATCTATGTACAGGTTCCTCATGAGTACAATCAAGTGTCTTGGAATTCCCATTCTTCTCAATGTTATCCATAATTTGTTATGATGCACACAATTTTTGCATAGTCAATAAAACATAAATAAACATCTTTCTGGTATTCTTTGCTTTCAGCTAAGATCTATCTGACATCAATAATGATATCCCTCCTTCCACGTCCTCTTCTGAATCCAGCTTGTATTTCTAGAAGCTCTCTGTCAATATACTGCTGCAACCATTTTCAAGCCCAGCAGCATGGCAAAACTAACCAATCCTCACATTGTTGTTGTTGTTGTTGTTATGTGCTGTCAAGTCAGCCCCAACTCATAGCGACCCCTCCTTGGGTTTCCGAGGCAGTATCACTACAGAAGTAGGGTTGCCCAACCATATATCTTATTTGCGTGGTCCCACCCTGTAATCTGTTGAGAGTCACAAAGACCATGACTAGAAAAGCTGTACCAAGTAATTCACTGCACCACATTGGGGGTGGTCCTATAAGTGATGGTATCTTTTAGGAGGTATCTTTAGTGTCAGTTCCCAGCCTGGCCTCTGAATTCCAGACTAATCCCAAAACCAACACCACACTCCCTCTCCCCATACCAATCACCCAGTCACCCCCTCCCCTCTCTTCATCTACCGCTTTTCCTTTTCCATTTTGACCTAGAAAGCTATCTGGCCTCCCAGATATTAGGAGGGACCATAGTATCCCTGCTTACCCTGAGATGCGGAGAGGCAGCAACAAGATGCTGCCTTTTTAAAAGTCAAGATGAACAAAGGTAGGAATTGTCATTTACTGTAGATCAGATACCTCTTACCATCCAGTCCTGTTAGGGGAGAGCAGCAGCTCTTATCCATCCCTCATCTTTCTATCCTTTTAATGTCTAAATTTGACTGTAATTAAAGGAAACAAACTCAAGAGGTACAGGAAAACACACAAGGCGAGTCAGCAGAGTGAGAAATCACTTTGGAGCACGTCTCAGGCACTGTGGATCCAAGGAAGCCCAGCCTTGTCTGTACTGGTGCCCAGCCCTTCTACACTGGGGGAGCAGGGTGAGGACCAGTGGGATTTGAGCCCTGGGGAGTGGTTCTTCTTCTTCAGAAATGAACTCTTGAGGCTTAGCCATCTCTGCAGGTCTGTGATTAGACTTGTGATGGATTCAGAGTATCATGGACACAGGGTCTCCAGAATCCAAAATGGGAGGAATGATGCTTTCACATTTTAAAATCTTTTAAATATTTTTAAAGATATCAAGCCAGGAGGGAAGACATTTTTATGAGAACTATTTCAGAGACTCTTGGATTGGGAAACCATATTTAAAGGGTGGAATATCCTCTGTAAAATATCCTCATCAAAGTGTTATGTCCTCTGATCAATCAGGACAACAGATAAACTTTCTATATGTACCTTCACCAATAATACTGGTACAGAACTAGTATTATTGATAACACCAATATTTATGAGTAATTATCAATAGCTATATTTAATATCATTAATAATCCAAAATCATTATTAATGCTATCAATAATAGTAGTATTTGAATTACTGATGCAGGTAGTTGTTGTTAGTTGCTGTTGAGTCAGTTCCATCTCACGGTTACCCTAAGTGTGCAGAGCAGAATAGCTCCATAGGGATTTCAAGGTTGTGACCTTTAGGAAGCAGATTGCTAGGCCGATCTTCTGAGGTGCCTCTGGGTGGGTTCAAACCACTAACTTTTCACCTAATACTCAAGGACTAACCCATTTACACCACCCAAAGACCGACATATACAGAATTCTCTACCTGAAAGTACATATAAGGACTTTGGGGATGCCTATATGTACCACAGGAGCTCTGGTAGCATAGTGGCTAAAGCACTTGACTGCTAACCAGAAGGCTGGTGGTTCAAACCCACCAGACACTCCTCAGAAAGAAGGTTGGGCAATCCTACTTCCGTAGTGATACTGCCTTGGAAACCCAAGGAGGGGTCGCTATGAGTCGGGGCCGACTCGATGGCACATAACAACAACAACAACATATGTACCATAGTGCCTGAGGCACTTGACTGCTAACCAGAAGGCTGGTGGTTCAAACCCACCAGCCACTCCTCAAAAGGAAGGTTGGGCAATCTACTTCTGTAGTAATACCACCTCGGAAACCCAAGGATGGGTCGCTATGAGTCGGGTCCAAATCAACAGCAAATAACAACAACAACATATGTACGTGTGTCAGGCCCTGGGATAACTGCTTGGAAAACATCATTTCAGTGAATACTCACAACCACCTTATGATGGAGACAGAATTACTAATACTCTGTTAAACGGGAAGAGTGAGACTCAGAAAATGTGAAAAAACTTGCCCAAATCCTACATCCCATGTAAAGACAGAACAGAAATTCAGACGCAAATTGATCTAACTCCAAAGCCCATTCTCTTAACAACTCATTGTTGTTGTTGTTGTTATTTGCCGTCGAGTCGCCCTGACTCATAGCGACCCCTCCTTGGGTTTCCAAGGCAGTATCACTACGGAAGTAGGATTGCCCAACCTTCCTCTAACAACTCATTAGATGGTAACTTTCAGAGGCTAAGGACAGTTCCCAGCAAAGGTCCCAATGTCAGGGAGCATAGAGGGAGGGGCACTTCCTCTCTTCACCCTCTTTCCATGTCCATGGTTTGCTTGTCTTCCTCTGTATCCAAGAAATCCAGAGGAAGGTAAAAAGGGATCAATACTGAATAGTCAGGAAAGAAGGAGATTGGAATTGTGTCATTGACCCAGTGCTTGGGACAGAGGGCTCAAGGTTTTGGGGGTGGGTGAAAAAGGAAGGAGTTGTCACCCAAGCTCGGCACTAGTAAAGGTTGACATTTGCAGGATGGTTAATGCTATAAGGAGACTCCTTGAGGAAAACAAGCTAGGGTAAGAGTGGAGACATGGATGCCAGCCCTATCTCTGCCCTGCCAACAGTGCATGGCTTTGGGAAGTTACCTCCTCCCTGGATATCATTCTCCCTACCTGTCCACTGCAAGGGCTGGGTGAGATGTCCTCTGAGGACTCTTCCAGCTGAGACATTAGAAGACTTCTGTGCCTGAAATGTCTTTGGTGACATGAAATAAAAATGCCAAATTTAGGGACAGACGGTTGTTAGATTATTTCTGGGGATAAAAGGCAAGAGATTAGAAATGGCAAAATGGTATAAATTTCCAAGGCTTGAGAATCCAGCAGGAGGACTGGAGCCTGACTGTGTTGCCTGCCGATATAAATTCCATCTGAAGATTTTTAGCCAACATTTGTCCTGAGAAACCAGGAAATTGAGGTTTGTCTTGCTTTCCTATACTGCTATAATGAAAATTCCACAAATGTGTGGCTTTAAATAACAGAAATTTGTGTTCTTAGTTCTGGAGGCCAAAAGTCCAAACGAGGGTCACACACAGCCATGTTGGTTTCTTCCTTCTCAGTAGTCCCAGGTCTCCTTGGTTCCTGGTGATCCTCTCACATAGCGTCGATATTCCCAGTATGTGTGTGCATGTCACTGTGTCTGTGCTGCTTCTTATATAGCTCAAAAGTGTTCAGGTTTAGGACACACCCTACATTCATATGGCCTTGTGTTTCAGTTACCTAGTGCCACTCTGACAGGAATATGCCACAAATGGGATGGCTCTAACAAGCAGGAGTTAATCTGTTACATTTTGGAGGCTTTAAGTCCAAGTTCAAAGTGCCAGGCTCTAGGGGCTGGGTGAAAACCCCTCAACCTTGGGTTTCAGCTCTGCCTCCTGCTCCTGGACCACTGAAGCTAGAGGCTTTTCTTCAGACAGCTGCTGGTTGCTGAGGCTGACAAGCCCGAGGTTGATAAGTAAAAAAGCACAGTCCCAATGTTACCAAACAACACAGCAGGCCACTAATTCAAGTCCAAATGAAGGCCCAGATCAGTGGGGCATGGAAGGTTATTAAACAACGACTTGGCTACATGCAGGGTTCAAGCATGCCAAAAGGCTAGAGACCATGCCCAAGGCTTCTCCTTATATACAAGAAGCAAACAGCATCTCTAAGGCAGCTACTCAGCTGCTCACAGTAGATTCCACCATGGAGTTGATTACCAGTCTCATCAGGAGGAAAATTACATCCAGCTGCCCAGCCACTAAACCAGGCCCAGCCACCTCGACACACAAATTTAATTACCACACCTTGTAAACATAACAAAGAAAATCCTATTTCCAAAAAGGATTACATCCACAGGTATAGGGGTTAGGATTCCAAAACGTATTTTGAGGGACACAATTCAATCCATAACAGAGTTTATATGAATTTTTAACAGAGGCCCCAAAACCCTGGACAACAGAAAAAAAATGATCCCACTTCCATTATACAGCTATCTTTGTTATCTAGTGCTGCTTTAACAGAAATAGCACAAGTGGAGTTCTTTAACAAACAGAAGTGTATTTGCTCCTAATTTAGTTAGAAGTCTGAATTCAGAGTGATGGCTCTGGAGGAAGGCTTTCTTTATTTGTCATCGCTGTGGGAAGTTCCTTGTCTCCTTGCAACATCTGTGGGCCTGGCATTCCTTGGAGATCTGCATGTGTCTTGGATTAGTCTTCCTCCAGGTCTAGGAGGTTCCCAGTGCAGGGACCCCAGGTCCAAAGGATAACCTCCTCTCCCACCTCTTCTTTCGTGGTAGTAGTAGGACCTTCTGAACTTTGCTCATTTGTTTAATCTCTTTTATATCTCAAAAGAGATTGACTCAAGATACAACCTAATCCTGTAGATTGTATCCTGCCTCATTAACATAACTGCCTTTAATCATGCCTTATTAACATTGTAGAGGTTAGGATTTACAACATATTTGATAATTACATTGGATCACAAAATGTAGGATAATTACATCATACGAAGAATCATGATCTAGCCATATTGACACATATTTGGGGGAGGGGGCCACAATTTAGTGCATAAAAACAGTTGAGAGATACGCAGCCACTGTGGGTTGTCATAGGTCAGGTTACCCAGGAAGCTGACTCTGGGATGGAGATTTACATGCAGAAAGTTTATTAACTTGGAATGCTTTTGGGGTGATCATCTGTGGGAGCAAGAAGGAAGCAGGACTGGGTATAGAGTTTGGCTACAATGTGGTCACATAAAAAGCATCAGATGATCCCATGGGAGCTCTAGCATTGAATGGCCCCTCATTTGAGGCAGAGCTACTGGACCTTTGTCCCCCTTCACTCCCCAACACCACCACCTAGTCATTGGAAGTGGGTGATGGCAGAGAGAAAACCTGACATTGGGTAAGGTGGCTCTTCAGCCAAAGGCTGTCTCATCACTGGAGGGGACTCAGTGGTGAGCTGTCTGCCTTCAACACTCCCAGCAGCCTGGTGGTGAGTTTCTCAGTCCTGAGTGTGGAGGGGGAATTGCAGTGCCCACCACAGTGTCCACTAAATGGTTACATGAATGAGAGGAGCTGGAGGTCAGTGACCTATTCTTTCAGAATGATAGGAGAGGGGGGTAAAAAGTGGTAACCCAGTATTGGGCACCCAATAGACATTTGTAAATGTTAACCCTCATTCTCCCCACTGTATGCAGTCAGCACCCATTAAACTCAGCTTGATTTCTGCACTTTTTTTGTCTTTGCTCATGTTGTTCCTTGTGCTAGGGTGCCCTTCCCTCACTCTACCTATCTGCCTCAGACCCACCTGTGAAGGTCTGACTGGAGGACCCCTTTCTATAGGAGATGGTCCCAGTTACACTGAGACAGTCAGCCCTGTTGTCTTCAGGAATTGGCAATTCTACTATGGCATTTTTGCTTCGAATAGCTGCTTGTGTGAATGACTATGTCCACCTCTAATTCAAGCACCTGAGCCCTGACCTCTTCTTCTTGCATGTAGTAAATGCTTAGTGAAATGAACTGAGTCAAATTGGCCCAGCTGTGAGGATTGGCTCTGGGTCATGAGGTGTTGACATCAAGCCTACAAGACAGCCAGCCCAAGTTTAGAAATCCAAAGGATAAGAGAGAGAGGAATCACACTAAGTGCATAGAAAGTGGGGAGGAAAGGATGCTTTGTTTCTCACCTGGTCTCCACATAGCCCAGCTCCTAGGTCAGAGCCCAGCCATCCTCAAATGGTTGTCAGCCTGTCAGTGAGGGACCAGGCCTGGACTCACTGAGGACAGGACAGCTGCAGGACTTGACCTCCCCCTCTCCTCTCAGAAAGATGATGTGGAATTGGCAAAGCTTTCACAAGGTGATAGCTTACTTGGGAACTATCACTAAGTATAAAGCAGGAAGGGCTTCATCAGTGTGGGAATTGCACAGGCAGGAAGTGAACCGAGAAGGGGAAGTGATTTATAAAAGTCACACAGCAAGTCTGGCATAGGGAGGATCAGGGCCTAAGCTCAGCCTCCGAAGGCTGACCACTTCCCCCTCTCCTGGCTCAAAATCTAGGCTTTCCTTCTGGGAGGCACACCGGGGCCAGATGGGGCTCCAGAATCCTTTACCTCACAGAACTTGTGCTTGGGAAACCACAAGCTATGACCTAGAGAATGGGAACAGAAACCTACAGTAAATAAATGTGCCTTAGCAGGCCTGGCTACATAATTTGAATGGCCAGTACAAAATCAAAATGCAGGGCCCTGTGTTAAAAAATTACTAACAATTTCAAAGTAGCAATAGAAGAGGGTTATATCAAGCGGGGACCTTCTGAGAGTAGGCTTGTCAGGCGCCCCCAGTGAGCCACCCTGGACATCAGTACACAAAGCTGGCTTCTCTGAAGTGTCCAACTGAACCCCAGGACTTCTTTACACTCTCACCTGCACACCCTCAGAAATTTTTTAAAAAATCTTCTGAAAGCTGCACTTTGGTTGCACAGATAAATTGCACTGGAGAAATGTGACATGTCCTCTGAACTTTGAGCATCACCTCCACCAGTCACCCCCTGTAGGACCGAAGACTCCAGATTGGAGCATCCCTCTTCAGTTAAAGACTCATCCCCCAGATTCCTGGTTTTTTGTTGTTGTTGTTTGTTTTTTTAATAAACAGGAGATCAGGATGCCAGAGCATCTCTCTTTCTTTCCACTGGGAGCCATGCATTGGCAGGTTTGGTTTGAGAACTGCTTGTAGAGGTCTGCTCCCTTCCACGTTGGCGAGCGGGCCAGCATGAGGCTCCCAGGATTAGGATGTGTGCCATTCTCATAAAACCTATGCACCTTTTTATGACATTAAATATTTTATTCTTCCTGTGACATTTGAAGCCTTCTCTGTTTTTCTTTTTCATTTTATTTCTTCTGGACTCTGACTATAGTCAGGGTTTGATGGTATTTCTGGTCAGCTGGTTTTATTGGGTAGGAGTCATTATCTGTTAAAGTCAGAAAGCAGGTCCCCCTACCCCCCCACCCCCCCTGCTCCAAAATGATGAGTTTTACCCTTTGATTACTGGAGCAGTATGGGGGGGAAAACAAACAAACAAACAACACAAATCCACTGCCATAGAGTTGATTCTGACTCATAATGACTCTATAGGACAGAGCAGAACTGTCCCCACAGGGTTTCCAAGGTTGTAAATCTTTATGGAAGCAGACTGCCTCATCTTTCTCCCATGGAGTGGCTGATGGGTTTGAACCACTAAGCTTTTGGTTAGCAGCTAAGTGCCTTAAGCACTACATCACCACAGCTCCTTGTATAGGGGAAAGGAGACCCAAAATGGAGGCAGAAAATGAGCACTCAAGGCTGATTCTGTGACCTGTTGGCTGCAAGCACTGAGTAAATCACTGCAGTGAAGGCAGAGATGTGTGTAGATGTCACTCTGGTATCTAGAGGGAGCTTGAGACCAGCCTGGGGAGGGGCGAATGAATTGCTAAAGTTCCTTTCAGTCCAACCAATCTATGATGATGACTTCATGATCTGCCTTTCTTAGAGGCTGTGGTTCTAATATTTGGAATGCCTGAGGGCAGGGCAGGGCAGCATGGGGTGAAAAATGGTGCTTCACTCATTGACTAGGAGCTCTGGTGGCATAGTGCCTAAGGCATTTGACTGCAAACCAGAGGCTAGCAGTTGAAACCCACCATCCACTCCTCAGAAGGAAGGTTGGGCAATCTACTTCCGTAGTGATACCTCCTCGGAAACCCAAGAAGGGGTTGCTGTGAGTCGGATCTGACTCTATGGCACTGAGTTTGTTTTTTTTTTTTTTGTCACTCATTGACTGGTGGGAAAGCAAATATACAAGGGAAAAAATCTTGATCATTTTGCCTCCTTTCTTTAAGTATCTCTGGTTTGATCACTGACATTTTAATTACATGTTTCATAGACTTACTTCAAACCCTTTTTCACCTTTGGAAAAGTGCTGCTATGGGAGAATGTGTTTAGAGGAAGCAATTGATCCCCTGCTTCTCACCCCTATCCTTACCCCTGACCCGTGGGAAGTCAATGTAGTACTTAAGAGAGCAGTTTGTGGTGTCGGAGAGACCTTGGCCAAAAACTAGCTCTGCAGCTCAGTGACCAAGTGACCTTGGGGCAAGTTACTAAGGCCTCTGTGTCTCAGGTTCCTGTTGAGTAAAATGGAGATAATACTACTTACCTGTTGAGACTGCAATTAGGACTTCCTGAGATAATGCATACACACTGGGCCAGCATCTGGCACTAAGTAGACACTCAACATTGTCGCCATCATTATTATTATGTGGTATTTCATGCAGGGATGATGGTGGTGATGATGGTGGTGATGACAAAAGCAAAAATTGTTTGAGTCTCACTATGTTCCAGCCAGGCCCCAAGAGCCTCTTTGATGTCTCATTATTATCTTTTTCTCACAGGTGGGAAAACTGAAGCTGAGAGGACTTAAGTCAGGGTCATAGGCTCACACAGCTAGCAAGTTCTAGAATAGGGGATCTAAGGCAAGCAGCCAGTTGCCAGTGTCCTCATCTTTAACCAGGACAAGTTCTTCATCAACATAATTCATAATGGCTGCCTACTATTCCACTGAGGAGACCATACCATAATTTACTTTGCCTTATTGTTGGACATGCTGGTCATCATATTGGTGGTCAAATGTCATTATTGTACTGGGCAAATCTACTGCAAAAGACCTCTTTAAAGTGCTGAAGAGCAAAGATGTCTCTTCAAAGACAAAGGTGTGCCTAACGCAAACCATGGTGTCTTCTCCTATGCATGTGAAAGCAGGACAATGAATAAGGAAGACAGGAAGAAGAGTTGATGCCTTTGAATTGTGATATTGGCAAATACCAAAATATCATGGACTGTCAGAAGAATGAATAAATCTGTCCTTGTAGAAGTGCAGCTGGAATGCTTCTTAGAAGTAAGAGTGGCCAGACCTTATCTCATCTACTTTGGTCATGTTGTCAGAAGGGACCAGTCCCTGGAGAAGGATATCGTGCTTGGTGAAGTAGAGTGTCAAAGAAGACTCTCAATGAGATGAATTGACATGGTGGCTGCAATGATGCATTGAAGCATAGCAAGGATTGTGAAGGTGGTGCAGGATAGTGCAGTGTTTTTGTTCCGTTGTACATAGGCTGACTATGAGTCAGAGCAGACTCGACAGCACCTTACAGCAACAACGTTATTGTTGGACAGGTTGGTTGCTTCCAGTTTTAGTCTATTATAAATAATGTTACTCTGAGCATCTTTGTTTGGCAAAGACCTATTCTGTGGTTTGGTTTAATTCCTTAGAATAGATTCAACAACAAGATTCCCGGGAAGTCTCTAAAGACAGTTTTCAAATGCCATTAGTGTTCTATGATTTTGATGAAGGTGTGGGAAGGGTTTAAACAGACAGAGCAAGAATGCTTCCAGTTATCCAGACCATCTCCTGTGCTATGTGGGTTTTATCCCAGGATGCTGCTCAAGGCCAGGCTGGGGTGATTGGCCTTAAAGGTCCTTGAGCAGGGAAGTGCTAACATAAAAATAGTAAGTACTTAGGGAGTGGACCTTGGTAAAGTGTGCAAGACTCTCGTGGAGGAGAGTCCAAATGCAGGGAATGGTGCCAAGAGGAGTAAATGAAGTAGCAGGCCACCATCTCCTTCTCGAAGACATGAGGAGGGGATCAGAGAGCAACTGCACAGTCCTCAGTGTCTGTGCTAAGTGCCTGGGCAGGACTCTATAGGTGTCCAAATGGTAAATGGATAGATTTTTCTTAGTTCTGAAATGAAAAACTGGGATCGATGTGCTCATCAGAGCTCCCAATACTAATATAAATAAGCAAGAATGGCCAGACTTCACCTCACCTACTTTGGTCATGTTGTCAGAAGGGATCAGTCCCTCAGGAAGGATATCATGCTTCAAAAAGGGTCAGCAAAAAAGGGGAAGACTCAATGAGATGGATTGACACAGCGGCTGCAATGATGAGCTCAGGTATAGCAAGGATTATGAGGCTGTTGCAGGACTGGGCAGTGTTTCATTCTGTTGTACATAAGGTCACTATGAGTCAGAGCCGACTTGACAGCATCTAACAACACCTAACAACAAATGTTTCATCTGTAGGCTATTGTTCTCTGTCTAGTCTTTGTTCTTCTTTTTTCTTAGTATTTTTTTCCCTAAAGTAGTTCATGCCCATTGTCAGATAAAATAAAACAAATTCAAACAGTGTTGGAATGTACAAAAAAAAAAAAAAAATCAAGGTCCTCTTTCTCTACCACTCACCCACTTTAGAGATAACTGTGCCCAAGCCTGGTCTAAATATATCATCTATATGTTTTTCCACATGCATATGCAAATACAAGTGAGACTTTTTATATATAAGTTTAAAAATGGGAACACAAAAAGCAAATCGTGTGTCTCTTTGGGGCATCTTTCTATATTAGGAATATGTGTCTTTCTATGGCCTATTCAAACAAGATTTTACTTTCTTTCTTTTTTTCCAAGACAACCAGCTCCCTGACATGATATTACCAAAATCCATTGCCCTTGAGTCCATTCCAACTCATAGCAGAGTAGAACTACCCCCATAGGTTTTCCAACGCTGTTAATTGTTATGGAAATAGACCGTCCCCTTCTTTGTCCCACGGAACAGCTAGTGGGTTCAAACCTCTGACCTTTTGATTAGCAGCCTAATGCTTTAACCACAGCACCCAAAGAGCTCTTCACCTTGATATAAACTACATATCAGCACCTTTATCTTATGTCAAAAATAAAAATGAGCAAATTAAGGGCAGAGTGTACAAGCACCATGTTTGGCTGGAATCCAGGTCCTGAGTCCCAGTCTTGGACCCACTCTACCACCTAATAGGACATTTTTCTTTGACCATGGGTCTTAGGGATAAATGGATGATAAATGACATCATTATCATCACTACTACTTATTTACAAAGTATGATAGCTTGAAAAATTGCACCCGAAAAGAGTGCCACATCCTAATCCCCAAGACCTATAAATGTTCCCTTATTTGGATAAAAGGTCTTTGCAGATGTCATTAAGGTAAGTACTGAGAGATGAAGACATTATCATGGATTATCCAGGTGTGTCCTAAACACCATCACAAGTATTCTTATAAGAGAAAGCAGAGGACAATTCACACACAGAGAAGGCCATGTGGAGGCAAAGGCAAAGATCGGGCTGATGGAGCCACAAGCCAGTGCATCCTGACAGCCACCTGAAGCCAGAAGAGGCAGGGAATAGATTTACCTCAGGAGCTTCCAGACGAAGTGTTGCCCTGCCAACCCCTTGATTCCCCCCCCAGTAAAACTGATTTCAGACATCTGGCATCCAGAAATGTGAGAGAATAAATTTCTGTTGTTTTAAGTCACCAAGTTTATGATAATTTGTTATGACAGCCACAGGAAACTAATATGAAAAGTTATCATTTTCCTAATGTGTTCCACCTCCTCCCTGACCTCTCCCTTAATAAATCTTTGCCCATTGGCCAAAATATTTCTGAAGAGTACACAAGTTGTCTCAGGCTGGCAAACGATTCATTTGGAGTGCAAGAATAAGAATAACTGAGTTGCCACCAGCCACAATCTTGAAATCCCTTAGTCTTAAGGTAGACAACCGGGAAAAGGTTTCATAAAACACCCATCGCCTTTATCCTCACTGAGAAAATATCACATGGGCAGCAGAGGCATAGCTAATGCATGGCAGGTATGACACCTGCCCTGGGCCCCTTTTGAAGGGGGCTTGCCACTGAGCAGTTTCCACGAACTGTGAGGGATCACTCAGTAAGTTCAAACTAATAATTTTGTATTTGAAAGTCTCCATGGGTCAGGCAAGACTGTGTGATCTTGAGCTGGTGAGTGTAGAAAGAGAAGAAACTGGGGTGGGGATGACTTTGAGCACATCATAGACCAGTTTTCATCAGGGAAAGCAAGGAAGGTCAATTGTAATTTTTATGCAGTGCCATAATGTGTTAAAAAAAAGATTAATGATCTTGACTTGTATTTTTGAGTTGATATTATGGTAAAATTATCTAGAAAATGGCTATCAGATGTTTGGAGGGGTGCAATGTCAGCACTTGGCCATAGGCACTGTTTTCTGTAGATACACACTTATGTTGGTCAGAGGGACATACTTTCCTGGAAGCCAGTGGGCTAGTTAATCAGGATTTCAGTACACTGGGAGAGCACAGACTAGGCTGTTGATATACAAAGTTGGGTTCAAATCTCATTTCTGTCGCTCGGAAGCTGTGTGACTTTGAGCAAATTGCTGAATTTATCTGAGCCTCTGTTATCTTGCTTGGAAGTGAGAGATGATTCCTGAACCTTATGATGTTGTTGGTTGGGCCCAGCATAAATGGTCAGGCACCACCATGCCCAATTCTGTGACCTCCCTTCTCAGGGCTAGCTCCTGTGGGCAGGGAAGGAGTGTGGAGCTAGGAAGCATGGTATCCTTTTCTGGCTTTCCTTAACTTCAGGACTTTTCTCCACCGTCACTGAAAGGAAAGGATGATTTTCGAAGCCCACTGTCGTGGGGATGCTGCTTTGGTGGTGGTGGTAGGTGCTATTGAGTCATCCCAGACTCATGGTGACCCCGTGCACAAGGGAATGAAATGCCGCTTAACCCTGCACTATCCCATGACTAGTTGCTAATCAGACCATTATGATCCATAGGGTTTTCACTGGCTGATTTTCAGAAGTGGATCACCAATCCACAAATCTAGGTAATAAAGAGACCCTGCTTCTCCACCCATTTTTGCTTCTTGTGCACCCTTGCCTAAGCCCCTTACCTTTACTATGAATTCAGAGGTGAATTTGATTCTCTTGGGACTCCTCCCTTCTCCCCATCTGTCTGAGTCAGAGCTGTGCTAGGCTACCATGGAGAGAAGTCACCCAGGATAGAGCTAAACAATCACTGGAGCTTGCCTCCACCCCCACTTCCGCTGTAGAGCTGTTCTTTCATTCACAGTGAATCTGAACAAGATGGGTTTCTTTTTGTGGAGGAATTTCAGGCCGGAATGGTAGAACCAACCTGGGTGTGTTTGTTGTCACTTTGTTTAGGTAACAGAGCATTTCAAATAAAAACTTTATTTTTCAAATCAAAACTTTACTTTTGCCAATTATAAAGTATCACATGCACATACAAGAATGTTTGCAATACAGAAAGAGTAGAATGAAGAAAAAAAATCACCCATACCAAAAAAATGTATGAAACACATGGGAGTCCTGGTGGCACAACAGTTAAGTACTTGGCTGCTAACTTAAACCTTAGTGGTTCAAATCCACCCAGTGGTTTTGTGGGAAAAAGACCTGGTGATCTTTTCCCAT
Organism: Orycteropus afer afer; assembly: GCF_000298275.1. Taxonomy (NCBI): domain Eukaryota; kingdom Metazoa; phylum Chordata; class Mammalia; order Tubulidentata; family Orycteropodidae; genus Orycteropus; species Orycteropus afer. The sequence continues at coordinate 9,778,674 of NW_006921624.1, forward strand.
AAAGATTATAGCCTAGAAAACTCTGTGGGGTGGTTCTACTTCATCACCTGGGTCGTTATGCATCAAAAATTGACTTTACAACACACAACAACAACAATGAAATATATATGTACAGTTACACCCATAGCAATCAAGCAATACCCATCTAACCACCATCCAAATCAAGAATAAGATTACTTCCAGCACCCCGGAAGCCTGCCACACTGCTCACATTGCATCCTTTTCCCATCATAGCCCCTCGCCTCCCTCTAACAGTAGTCATGGCCCTGACTTTTATGCTAATTACCTCCTTCATCTTTGCATTATTTTTTTCCCACCTCTGTACACATTGTTGTTGTTGTTAGGTGCTATCAAGTCATCTCTGACTCATAGCGACCCTATGCACAGCAGAATGAAACACTGCCTGGTCCTGTGGCAGCCTCACGATCCTTGCTATATCTGAGCCCATCATTGCAGCCACTGTGTCATTCCATCTCCTGAGGCCATGCCTCTTCTTCATTGATCCTCCCCTTTACCAAGCATGATATCCTTCTCTAGGGAATGATTCCTTCTGACAGCATGACCAAAGTAGATGAGACAAAATCTGGCCATTCTTCCTTCCAAGGAGCATTCCAGCTGCACTTCTTCCAGGAGAGATTTGTTAGTCCTTTTAGCATTCTTCTCCAACACCACAACTCAAAAGCATCAACTCTTTTACAGTCTTCCTTATTCATTGTCCAGCTCTCACATACATAGGAGGCAATTGAAAATACCATGGCTTGGATTAGGCGCACTTTAGTCTTCAAGGAGACATCTTTGTTCTTCATCGCTGGAAAGAGGTCTTTTGCAGCAGATTTGCCCAATGCAATACATTATCTGATGTCTTGACTACTGCTTCCATTGGTGATGATTGTAGAACCAAGTAATATGAAGTCCTTGCAAACCTCAATCTTTTCTCCATTTATCTTGAAACTGTTTATGGGACCGATCGTGAGGATTTTTGCTTTCTTTATATTGAGGTGTAATCCATAGAACAACTGCATACATAGAACAACTATTTTATTTTTAATTATTGGTGGTGGATTCTCTACCATACATCACAGCTCACCAAGGAAGGCAGGCAAAACCGATTTGATGATTGGCTGCTCCACAGTTTTATTAGAATTTTAGCTGCATTCAGACCTCAACACCTGAGTGACTACTATGTATTGGACACTCTGCCAGGTCCTGAAGTTACAAAAATGCAACATGCCCTGGTCAATAGAAAGTTCACAGTCTCTTTACCTAACCAGAAAATAACATTTTGACTCTTCCCACCCGGAATCAGAGGTGGAACATTCCATTGGTGTGTTAACAGTATGAACATCTTCCTTCTATAATGATATCCTCTGGTGTAGACTCTGGCCTGGGCTGTACTTGCCCTCCTTTGAATCGGGATGCCCACACAAGTGTATTATTTTTTTTCTCCAGCTGGTCTAAAATGCTGCAGGCTTTTTCTAAGGCACATTTTAAAATGTTACGTCCTGAGTTCATCCTGGGTGAGAGGAGAACCTTTTAGGCAGTGGGTGGAGTAGAGAGGAAGACAACAAATGTCTCTTGAGCTACATTTTTTAAAATATTGAAATGAAATTCATGTAACTTAAAATTAACCATTCTAAAGTGTACAACTTACTGGCATTTAGTACATTCACAGTACTGTGCAACCATCACCTCTGTCTAGTTTCAAAATGTTTTATCACCCCCAAATGAGACCCCATACCCATTAAATAGTCACTCCCCATTTCCTTCCCCCTTCAGCCCTTGGAAACCACTCATCTGCTTTCTGTATATATAGATGTATACTTATTCTGGATATTTCATATAAATGGAGTCACCTATTGTGTCTAGCTTCTTTCACTTGGCATAATGTTTTAGAGGTTCATCTATATTGTAGCATGTACCTAATTTCTTTTTATGGCTGAATAATAATCTATTCTATGGATATACCACACTTTGTCCAATTAGGACATTTGATCTGTTTACACCATTTAGCTATTATGAACATTGTTGCTGTGAACATTTGTTTGAATATTTTTTAAAATTATTTTTATATATAATTTTTAGTGGAATTGCTGGGTCATATGATAATTTTACATTTAACTTAATGAGGAACCAGCAAACTGTTTTCCACAGCAGCTACACAATTTTATAAGCCACCAGCAGTGGGTGAGGATTCCAAATTCTCCACATCCTCATCAACACTTGATATTTTCTGTTTTGTTGTGACTATAGTCATGCTAGTGGGTATGAAGTTGTATCTCACTGAGGTTCTGCCTTGCATTCCCCTAGTAATGAATGATATTGAGCATATTTTCATGTACTTTTGGTCATTTGTGTATCTTCCATGGAGAAATATCTATTCCAATCCTTTGCTCATTTTTTTTTTTTTAACTGGACTGTATTTTGTTATTGATTGTAAGAGTTCTTTATATATTCTGTATACTAAACCTTATCAGATATATGGTATGCAAATGTTTTCTCTCATTCTTTAAGTTGGCTTTTCACTTTCTTGATAGTGTCTTTACCAGAGGTACAAAGGACCCCTAGTAACACAGTGGTTAAAATGCTTGGTTTTTAACCAAAATGTTGGTAGTACAAAACTGACAGTTGCTCTCTGGGAGAAAGATGTGGCAGTCAGCATTCATAAAGATTTATAGCCTTGGAAACCCTATGGGAGAGTTCTACTCTGTCCTCATAGGGTCACTATGAGTAGCAATCAACCCGACAGCTGCAGGTTTGGTTTAGTTTTTGGTTTTTGATGTACAAAAGTTTTTAACTTTTATGAAGTTTAGTTTAGCTAGTTTTTGTTTGGCCTCTTGTACTTCTGGTATCATATCTAAGAATTGGTTGTCAAACCCAAGGTTATAAAAATTTACACCTATATTTTCTTCTAAGAGTTTTATACTTTGGCTTTCACATTGACGTCTTTGACTCATTTTCAGTTAATGTTTGTATATGGTCTGAGGTAAGGGTCCAACTTCATGGAAATTCCATTTTCCCAGCACTCTTTGTTAAAGAAATTATTCTTTCCTTATAGAATGATCTTGGTCCTGTGAAAAAGAAATTGGCCATATATGTATGAGTTTATTTCTGGACTCTCAATTCTATTCCATTGATCTGTATCTCTGTATTGTTTTGATTACTTTAACTTTGTAGTAGTTCTGAAATTGGGAAGTGTGAGTCCTCCAACTTTGCTATTTTTCGAGATTATTTTGGCCATTTGGAGTTCCTTGCAATTCCATATTAATTTTAGATCTTAAGCTACTTTCAAGTCTACCTTTAGATTTTTAAATCTTCACAGCACCTCAGCACAATGGCATGGCTATCCTTGTTTGGCAAATATGGAAGCCAACTCAGGAAGGGAAGTAGCATGCCCAAATGCCACACAGAAAGGAAGTAGAAGCATTGGCATCTGAGCCCACATCTGTTGGACTCTAGTAAGTACTACATTAACTTGTGGAGAGATTTAGAGCACTGATTCTGGAGTCAGGCTTCCCAGTCCACAGTTCCCTGCTCTAGTGTTGGTGACATTGGGAATTACTTATCAGTTTCCTCAAATGTGTAAGAGTAGCTCAATGTGGAGTTACTGAGCTGGTTGGTCAGTGCCTTACTGTAGGTGGCAGGGACATGACAGTGTCAGAGTGTTTCAGTCGTGAGTTTCCCTCTTCCTTACCTCCCTGCCCAGAACATTGGACTTTCAGAAACCTCGTCCTTTCCAGTTACCTTAGGGTCCAACATATATGACATCTGTCTTCATTCAGGGGTGAGATTTTTTCTTCTTTCTCTTAAATTGCTCTCTCCAACAAAAAGTAAAATATGCAAACTGCCCAAAATTACATTCAACATAAGCTGAATAAATATATACCCACAGAAGCATATGCTCAATGGCTGCTGCTCCATGCTTTTCAAAGCCAACTAGCTTATAAAATCATTTCTCACACAGTGTCAGGGTGATCAATGAGGAGATGCGATATGAGGACACAACCTTGAGCTGCAAATTGAGTTTTTGCTTACAAAGGATGGGGATGGGAAACCAGCCAGTTAAACCCAGCAGGCTCTAAATGCCTGCCCTGAGAAGGGCCTGCTCCTGCCCTCTGGTTGACTAGCTGACTACTGGACACTGTAGTGGGTAAGATAGAAGTCTTTGGAGTCAAGCTGTCTGGTTTCAAATGCCAGTTCTGTCCCTTACTATGTAATACTGAGATGGTTTGCCAGGAGCTCTGGTAGCGTAGTGCCTAAGGCACTTGACTGCTAACCAGAAGGCTGGCAGTTCAAACCCACCAGCCACTCCTCAGAAGGAAGGTTGGG
>NW_006921624.1:9783099-9797361 GCF_000298275.1 Orycteropus afer afer
TCTTCTTACTCATTCTTATATAATTATTCCAGTTCTCCCACTAAGTGGATGATTGGGAAAATTATTTCAACTCTTTGTATTTAAAGTGCCTAAGGCACTTGACTGCTAACCAGAAGGCTGGCAGTTCAAACCCACCAGCCACTCCTCAGAAGGAAGGTTGGGCAATCTACTTCCGTAGTAGTACTGCTTTGGAAACCCAAGGAGGGGTCGCTCTGAGTCGGGTCTGACTCGATGGCATACAACCACAACAACAGACCTCCTTATTGTTGTTAATTGCTGTTGAGTCCATTCACGGTGACCCCACATGTGTGCAGAACTAGGCTCCATAGGGTTTTCAAGGCTGTGGCCTTTTGGAAACAGATTGCCAGGCCTGTCTTCCAAAGCACATCTGGGTTGATTCAGACTCCTGGCTTTTTGGCTAGTAGTCAAGCTCTTGAACATTTGCATCACCCAGAGACTCTGTCTCTGGGCCTTGGGCTCCCAGTATATAAAAGGGTAAAATAATAATTCCTACCTTACATGGGTATCATGTGAGAAAATACAGCCAAGGGGTTAGGAAAAGAGACTGTGGTGCCAGATTACCTGGTTCCACCACTTACTGGTTGTATGACTTCGGGCAAGTTATTAAGCTCTCTATGCCTCAAATTCCCCATTTGCTAAACAGAGATGATACTGGTATCTACCACCCAAGGTTGTTGTGAGGATGGAATAAGTTCATGAGTGCTCCGTGCTTAGAATGGTACCTTGCTCCACAGTAAGTACTCTTACATGCCGGAACAAACCATTTTTCCCAAGAACCTCCTTGCACACGGATGTGTAGCACACATACATTATCTGGTCTCCAAGCCAAAATTCCCTTAGCTCTGTGCCACTCACAAAGAGAATGTTGTTGTTGTGTGCCGTGGAGTTGGACCTGACTCATAGCAACCCCTCCTTGGGTTTCCAAGGCAGTATCGCTATGGAAGTAGATTGCCCACCCTTCTTTCCAAGGAGCGGCTGTTGAGTTTGAACTGCCAGCCTTAGGACATGAGAAGTCTGAGAGCAGAAGTGAATCCAGGTAATACATGATGATCTGAAACCAGTCATCTCCTTCTCCAAGCCTCAATTTACTACCAGCAAGCGGTGATAGTAATAGTACATCCCTTTCTGAGTGGTTAGAGATTTGAATAAAATAACATGGTTTACCACTGTGTCAGGGACATGGGGAGTGCACAATAGATGTCCATTTCCTTCCCAGCACCTTAAACCACAAAGCACCTGAACCCAGGTGGAAGATGGCTTGAGCCCCTGCCTTGCAAACGGAGAGTGTTTCTCCACGGAGCCCACCATCATCCCAGGGGGCATGCTTTTGAGTGGGACAGGCCTGACTGGAGTTTGAACTTCACCCCACAGCCTCTTACTCACTATGTAACCTTGAAAAGTCTCCTACATCTCTTCACCTCAGGCTCCCCTTCTTTGCAATGAGATCTGAATATTTATCTTACAGACATGTGAGGTTGGAACAGCATAATGGATGGACAAGTAGTTTATCAGCCTTAATGTACTTATGAAAGACAGCATTGGGCGACTTGATATCCCTGTTCTGCCACTTACTTGCTCTGTGACTTTGGGAGAAGTTACTTAGGTTTTCTGTGCCTCTGTTTCCTTTTCTGTAATATGAGGAGAATAGTGGTGCCTATACTGTGAACATTATGAGTTAATATTCATAACACATTTAGAATAGTGCCTGGCACACAGTAAGCACTATTAAGTGTTAGCTATTATTGTTATTAATGACCTATACAAAGGCTATTTATTATCATCAACAGTTATTGAATAGGCATTTTTCAGAACTCCTGGCAGGTTTTCTTGGGAAAGCTTTCCTTGGTCTTCTCTCTCAGCCTTCCATGTTTATAAAAACCTTACAGGTCTATAAATATGTGGCTACTTATTTTTGTGCCCCCCCCCATTAGAATAATTGTTCCTTGAGGGCTGGGGCAAAGGCTTCATATATGTGATGTCTCAGAGGACTGTAGGCTCTGAGCAGACATGGCTGAACAGAAAACCTGCTCTCAACAGAACACGAATGTTGTGCAGAGCCTGGAACGAGATGCAGAAGGTTTGGGCACTGCTGTTGGAAGGCAGACCAGCGTTTGAAGAGACTGTAGAGCTAAGCTGCAAGCGTGTTCTCAAGTCATGCCTACTAGGGCCACCACCCTTCTCCAGGATTGCTCAGGTCAGGCTCCACCACCTGCCAGAACATTCCAACCTTGCAATGCCTTTGGAACTCCTTGGCATTCTTGGAACTCCTGTCTGCCCCATACCAAAGACCACAACATGTCCAAGCAGGAAGGACCCTTGGAAACTTGCTGCCACTTTCCTCATTGAACAGATAGGAGTACTGAGGGCTAGAGAAGGGAAGGGATGTGCTCCAAACTGTGTCTCCTAAAGCCCTAGGGCTGCTCTATTGGAAAAGGCAAGGCAAGCCACCATATATTTAGATAATATCCATGACCATCACGTGCGTGAGCAAACCAGTCATCTAGTAACATTTTACCATGTTGGCATAATTCTCTATCATAAACCATCTTGAGCTATGTTTTACATTTCTCTTGGAGTTTATCTGGATCCCTCTAGCTACTCTAGATTCAGCTTGAGGTCAAGGACAACTACACATTTTCCCTTTTGTATCTCCAAAGGAAAGGAATGGCGTGGTAGAGAGAGCACTGGGTTACAGTCAGATGCATCCATGTCTGGACCTTGGCTCTACTGCATGCAAGCAGGGTGACACAGGGTTTTCTCTTCTATAAAACTGAGTTCCTAGGAGTTTATTTGTATCCCTCAAAAAGTTGTATACAAGTCCTAACCCCCAGTACCTATAACCGTGACCTTACTTGGAAACAACCTCTTGTGGAGCTAATTAGTTACCACGAGGTTATACTGGAGAAGGATGGGCTCTAATCCAGTGTCTAATCTGGTGTTCTTATAAGAAAAGGAGAAGAGTCACAGAGACAGACAGACAGACAGGAGAAAGGACCATGTGAAGACAGAGGCAGAGATTAGAATTATGCTGCCACAAATCAAGGAATACCAAGGATTGCTGGCCATCACCAGATGCTCGGAAACCACAAAAGGAATCGACTCTGCTGATGCCATGATTTCAGACTTCTAGCCTCCCAAACTGTGAGACAATAACTTTCTGTTGTTTAAGGCAACCAATTTGTGGAGCCTTGGTACAGCTGCTATAGGGAACTAATGTATCAGGTAACAATAGAAAGCTCATAGAATTGTTGTGGAAATTCAACAAAGTATCAGGAACACCTAGTATAGCCCCCACAGTAGGTGCTCAGAGCATTTGCATTTCCTTCCTTGTGGCTTTAATAAGTGTGTATTGAATGCTACACAGATGGCTGACATGTGGAGAGAGTAGCCTGATGGTATTTCCCTGGAATTCAAGCCAAAACTAAGAGTTGTAATCAGGCATTTTATTGCATTCCAACAAATATTTACCAAGTACCAAATAATGATAGCCATGATGACAACTTCTACAACAAGCACTGTGCTGGACATCTTAAATGTGTAATTCACACCCCCACCCCCGCACGCACACACATGCAAACACGCTGCCATTGAGTTGGATCTGACTCATAGAGACCCCTCCTTAGGCTTAGGTGATATCACTATGGAAGTAGATTGCCCAGCCTTCCTTCTGAGGAGGAGCTGGTAGGTTTGAACCTCTAGCCTTCTGGTTAGCAGTCAAATACCTTAGGCACTATGCCACCAGAGCTCCTAATATATACTAAGTAGGCATGATTATACTAAGTATTATACTGAATTTATAATTATAATTATATTATATCATCTGTCAGTTTTTCCTACCGTGGTGGCTTGTGTGTTGCTGTGAGGCTGGAGGCTATGCCACCACTATTTCAAATACCAGAAGGGTCACCCATGGTGGACAAGTTTCAGCAGAGCTTCCAGACTAAGACAGAGTCAGAAGAAGGAAGGGGCCATCACTTCTCAAGGAATTGGCCACTGAAACCTTGAATGGCTGTGAAACACTCTCTGATATATTACTGTAAAATTTTATGAACAGCCTTGAAACTTTGTCTGATATAGTGGCAGAAGATGAGCCCTTCAGCTTGGAAGGCACTCAAAGTACGACTGGGGAAGACCTACCTCCTCAAGGTAGAGTTGACCTTAATGACGTGGATGGAGTAAAGCCTTCAGGACCTCCATTTACTGATGTGGCATGACTCAAAATGGGAAGAAACAGCTGTGAGCATCCAATAATAATAGGAGCATGGAATGTATGAAGCATGAATCTAGAGAAATTGGAAGTTGTCAAAAGTAAAGCGTGGGTCAGTTAAAAAGAGGAATGGCCCTCAATGAGATGGATTGACATGGTGGCTGCAATGCAGTTGGCACAGGACTAGGCAGTGTTTCATTCTGTTGTGCACAGGGTTGCTATGAGTTGGAGTCAACTCAATGGCACCTAAGAACAACAACAACATAGTTACGCTGAGTAGGTATAATTAAGTCCATTTTATATTGAGAAAATTGAGACTCGGAGGTGTTTACGAAGTAACTGACTGCCCTAGTTTTTTAGGGCTGCTGTAACAGAAATGCCACAAGTGAATGGCTTTACAGAACAGAAGTTTATTTTCTCACAGTTTTGGAGGTTAAAAGTCCAAACTTGTGTCCCCTGCCTTGTCAATTCCTTCCCTGTTTGTAGCCCTGACTGGCCGTTCCAGGGTTCTTGGTGATGCTCACATGGCATCTGTCTTCCCCAGTATGTGCTTACTTCTGTGTCTAATCTTATAACTCAAAAGTGACTAGGTCTAGAACTCACCCTACACTCAAACAAGATTACATCTGTAGGTATACGGGTTAGGAATCCAACTCATATTTTGGGGGACACAATTCAATCTGCAATACTGGCTAGTGATGACAGTCCATTACACAGCCAGTAAGTGGCAAAGCCATGTAATATTCAAACTCAGTTCTATCTGACCCCAGAGGCCATACTTCCCTTTCAGACCAAGTTGTTTCCCTCCTATGTGCTGGCTCTGGGGTGGTGCTGATAAGAGGAGGCTGGGGGTTATATTTCCTTTCCTCAAATAGCCCATAAACCCATGGAGAGACAGACTGTGAACAAGAAACCCAAGAAACCATCCTTGCTGAGGGGAGGGGAGGGAACACTGAAAAAAAAACAAAAAACCATTGACCTATGTAACTTTACTTTTTTGTAGTTCACTGTACATAAATTATATTTCAATAAAATATATTTAAAAAAAAGAAGAAGAAAGAAACCACCCTTCATGACAGAGTAAAGTTTGCCCAAGAGAAGAGGAATAATCAAGGTGGGAGAAAAGGAGAATGATTCTTTCTGACTTGGGGCATCAGAAGGAAGAAGGAACTACACACAGCACAGGGACTTCTCATCGGTGACAGTACTGAGTGTTCATAGCAATCCCAGGAGACAGCTATTATCAAATCTATTTTAAAGATGAGAAACCAAGATCAGAAGGTATAGTGACTTGCCCAATGTGGCACAGCTAGCAGGTGGCAGCATCCAGATTACACTCATGTCTGTCTGTCTCCTCAGCATCCCCCTGCATTTTAGGTTAGGAAGGGATCAGTGGAGGAGGACTGTCTGAATTGAAGCTCACAGGGTTCATGCAATCCCTTTAGGAAGAGGAGAAGGCAGGCCCTGCTGAGGGCAGAGCATGGCAAAGGTATGGAGATTGGACCCTGCAGAGAACAGACACTGTTGGGTATTGCTCAAGTGGGTTTCAGTCCAGGGTGGAGGGAACAGTGAGGCAGGATAATGGGTTGGATTCTATTTCCGGGAGCTCTCCTAGTAGCTGGGGCAGGCTCAGCCTTCTGTACTCTGAAGTCAGAGGCCCTCCCCCGCCATCCGCCATCACTCATGTAATCCTTTTTGCATTTTGTATGTCCACTTTGCCACCCCCTTTCCCTCCATCTCAGCACTGCAGCCCAGCGCACATTGAATGGCAGCTGAATTGGCATGAGTTGATTAAAACTCCCAGTAATTATGGGCTCTCAACTGGCCTGGTTGTCCAAATCAATGTCATCAATAATAGACTGGCTAGCTAGCCTGGTTGACAATTTTAAACTGAGTAGGGAGAGGGCGGAGGACTGGGAACTGCCAGGGCCTTCCCACTTACTCCTGTTCCAGGCAGTACACCAGAGGCCTCCTGGAATGAGTAAGCCAGGCCCACTCAGTCTCTTTTCAAAGGGATGGTTCATATTGAAGAACTGTGCAATCTTTACTTATATGATCCTTAGTAAACTTGCATATTAAATGGAAATATCTTATAGGTGCCTCTGAGTTTAATTATAGGGATTCAAACGCAACACAACTCACTGACGTAGTGTCAGAGCCGACTCATAGTGACCCCTCCTTGGGTTTCGGAGGCTGTATCACTATGTAAGTAGTTTCTCCACAGGAAAAAATGATGTCAGAGTATGTTTCTATAAAGATTTACAGTCTTGGAGCCCCTGTGAGGGAAGTTCTACTCTGTCCTGTAGTGTTGCTATGAGTTGGAGTCAACTTGATGATAACGTTTTATCTTTTTGTGGGATTTTTACCCGTGTATTTAGCCTCCTTATATTTCTCCCTGAACTCCTTTTCTACTTAGAGAAATAACAAGGTAACAGCAACAGCAGTTACCATTTTTTGAGCACCTACCATGGAGTCGCCATGGGTTGGAACTGACTCCTTGGTCATTATCAACCACCATATGTTCAATATTGTATGTATATGATGGCACTGCATGTACATGATCTAGTTTTTTATTCTCATAGCCCAGTGAGATTGAGTTTACTCTTTCCAGTATATAGATGTGGAAACTGAGGCTCAGAGAAACAAGGACAAGGAAGTGGTGAGCCATCTCTCACCATTATGAAATACATCTTTCACATGTGTTTCATCTTGTGGTTGCTTTGTTCTCGTGCACCCTTACCGGGATCCTATGAGGCAGTACTATTGTTAAGATGCAGTGCTGTTGTTAGAGGAGTACTATTGCCAGGAGGTAGTTCTGTGATTATGCTCACAATGGTGATAAGACTTAGAGAAATGAAATACTTGCTGGACCCTTGGAGAAAGGCATGATTTTCCCATGATTAGGCACATTTGGAAGGAGCTCTGGTGCTGTAGTGGTTAAAGCATTTGCCTGCTAACCAAAAGGTCAGTGGTTCAAACCCACCAGCTGCTCCACAGAAAAAAGATGAGGCCGTCTGCTTCCATAAAGATTTATAGTCTTGGAAACCCAGTGGGGGTTGCTTTGAGTTGGAATAGACTCAATGGCAGTGAATTTGTTTTTGTGGTTTGAGGCCTGCTTGGAGGCATCGTTGTGGTTTCTGAAAACATGCACAGCCAAGTTGAAGGAAATCCCCTATTTTCCTATCAGATACTTTAGAGCTAGTTGATCCCTTTTCACATTCATAGTCGCTTAGACAGAATCCATATAGGTTAGCAATGAAGTGATTCTCCACGTTTCAGTCATCCAATGCCTTCATTTCTCGTGGAAGAAATAGACTCAGGGCTGAGGTATGCTTGTCTGAAGCCACCAGACAGTTAGAGACAGGGATCAAGCAGAACTGGAACTCAGGTCTCTAGTCAGCCATTCATTCCAGACAGTTCATGAATCAAGGACCTGCCACTAGTTGCCTTAGACTTGACTCTGACTCATGGCGGGCCTGTGTGTGTCCAGGTAGAACTGTGCTCCACAGGATTTTCAATGGCTGAGTTTTTAGAAGTTAGATTGCCAGACCTTTCTTCTGAGGTGTCTTGGAGTGGATTCAAACTTCAGTGTTTTGAACTTCAGTTGGAGCATGCTAACCATTTGAACCCCCCAGGGACAGCAGGGCCTGCTAAGATCTGACTTATTCTCTCCTGCATCCTTTTGCCCTGCCACACTCACTTTGTGAAGGTTTCTGTATTATCACAGCCCTTCAGGTGGAGAAACTGAGGTTCAGAGCTGAGCAACTTGCTGAAGCCTGGCTCCCGGGTCCAAGGCCCAGAAGTTATTTCTTTACCCGACCTGCCCAAAATGTCCCTTGTTGTGGAAGATTTTTACGGTGCCTCAATGGTATATCCCAGGCCCTGGGGGATGGACAGGGTTTCTCCCCTCTCCACAAGGAATTTCCCCAGGCATATTTACCGTATGATTCCCTCAGGCCCCCAGGAAAAGTTATTCTGTTTTGTAAGTTGATTGTTTTTCCTTTGCAGGCTCTGAACAGCTGGCCCACCTTCTAGACCTGGGGGTGGAGTGGTGGAGCTCATTACAAATTTTGCACTTGGAGCAATTTGCATTCCATAATTAATGAACATTAAAATGCATAATTACAAACAGAAACAAATAGCTTGGTGATGATGAAAAGTCTGGCTACGAATGAACCAAAACAAGCACAGGGGATGGAGGAGGAGGCTGGGGGAGTAAGGTAGGGAGAGTCTGTAGTGGGAATAGCTGGAAATCCCCCGGGCTTATGCCCCATTTGATCCTCAAGTTCTCAAGGCCCAGGGGCCTAGGCCCAGCATCACCCTGTGGCTCCTCGCCTATTAGTGGAGTAGGAAGGAGCTGTGAGTCCCAGAGGCCTGGCTGACAGGAGGCTGACTGGAGTTAGATACCCAACTCTCTCACCTACTTACTGTAAATCTTCTTGGGGTTGTCATTAGATGGACCCTTCTCCTTTCTCACACCCACTCCAAGTCCCACAGAGCCTGGCTCACAAGAGCCTGCCTTTGTGAGCTGTAAGAAAGTGCTTAGAGATAATTGAATTCAGTAATCTCTGACAAAATTACAAATCAAATCACTTCACTCCTCTGCCTACAACCATCCAATGGCTGCCAGGTGCTCAGAGTAACTCCAGATGCCTTTTCAAGGCTGAAGTTGGGAGTCGGCAAAAGGGCCACATATAGGCTTTGTAGATCACATACAGTCTTCTTCTTCTTCTGGTGTTATTTTTTTTTCCTTTTAAGCAGTCCTTTAAAAATGTGAAAAAAAGTTTTAGCTATAGGGCTATACAAAACAGGCTATGTGGGAATAGACATACTTTTCCCTATTTCTCCTGCTAAGTACAAGAAAAGCCCCTGGACCTTGTATATAAAGGAAACATAAAAAGATTTTGAAAGGTAGAAAGAAGGCAGACCAGCTAGGAACTTGACACCCAAGCATGGCATGGTGGTGAGCTCACTGGGCTTTCTTTTTGCTTCTTTTTATCTGACACTTAGAATGGAAGAAGCTGGAAACCCAGAAATGCTGATGAGTCCAGACAATAAAAGCCTCAGCAAAAGCCTTTTCTCTTTTAGCCGAGAGACCAAGACAGAAAACTTACAGACAATAACTGCTGTACTCCAGCCACACACCACAGAAAAAAACTGCAGACCCATGCCAGTCGATGCCAGCAAAAGCCAAGTGGAGAGCTAGACTTCCACCCTAACCAGATGGTAAAGAAGTGACCCTGTCTCCCCAGTGGGGTGCGGTCAGAGAAGGCTGAGTAGGGAGACAGCATTTTAATGAGGCCCCACCCTGAGTCAGTGGAGATGGAAGGAGTCTGGACTTCCACCTCCGCCTGGCAATAACAAGGCATCCCTTCCTTTCTCTGCTGGCATAGTGGCAGAAGAGGCAGGTAAATGCAATGGACGTTTCTTCTTCTCTTGAGTTTTCTAAATTTTTTTTGATGGTTAAAGCAAAAACTAATATTGTCTGATGTAGTTTTAGATATATGTAGAGAAAATATTTAAGGAAATAATATTATAAATGGTGGAGAGTAAAGGGACATCAAATGTTCAACATATCACTTGAACTGGTAAGATGACAACACCAGTAGGCTATGATGAGCTACGTATATGAAACATACACAGAGAAACCATCAGAAAAAGCTCTACAAAGAGACACATTCAAAAACATTTATATTTCTATAGATAAATAAAACAGAAATGAGATTCTAAAAATATCCAAGTTATTCACAGGAAAGCAGGAAAAAGAAAACAAGAGTAGTGACAAACAAGGGACAATCAGAAAACACAATATACGACAGACTTAAGCCCTAACATGGGGTCTTCTTGGTGGTTCAGTGGTTAAGCACTCAGCTGGTAACTGAAAAGTTTGCATTTCGAATCCTCCAGCCACTGCACAGTAGGAAGATGTGGCAATCGGCCTCTGTAAAGATTTTAAAAAACAAACCAAACTCACTGTCATCGAGTAGGATCCAACTCTTAGCAACCCTTCCTTGGGTTTCCAAGGTGGTATCACTACAAGAGTAGATTGTCCAACCTTCCTTCTGAGGAGTGGCTGGTGGGTTTGAACCACCAGCCTTCTGGTTAGCAGTCAAGTGCCTTAGGCAAAAGATTAGAGCATTGGAAACCCTATGAAGCAGTTCTGCTCTATCCTATATAGTGTACCCATGAGTCAAAATCGACTTGACAGCAATGTGTTAAATCCCAACCTATCAATAATTACATTAATTGTAAATGATTTCTATATACTAGTTATGACGGCACATAACAACAACAACAACAACAACAGTTATGTAAATAGAGACACAGAATGTTAGAGTGGGTTAGAAAACCTGACGCAGTTATATTCAGTCTATGATAAATTAACTCCAAAGGTAATTATTTAAGCAAGTTGAAAGTAAAAGAGTGGAAAGGATATATTATGCAAACCAAAGTAAAACAGGCTACATTAATATCAGATAAAATACACCTCATAGCAAAGAAAATTACCAGAGAGGGATATCATATAATAAAATAAAAGGTCATCCACCAAGAAGATATAGCAATCCTTAACTTGTATGTGCCAAATAATATGCTTCCACAATATATGAAGCATAAACTGATAAAACTGAAAGGAGAAATAGATGAGCACACAGTATTAGTCAGAGACTTTGGCACACTTCCTTAACAATTGTTAGAGCAACTAGACAGAAAATCTGCAAAAAAAAAAAAAGAAAGAAAGAAAGAAAGGCGAACTTAATAATGCCATCAGGCAATATTTATTTACAGAGTACTTTGTTCAGCAACAAGGTAGAAAACACATTTTTTTCAAATGCCCACAGAACATATAACAAAATAGACCATATGTTGGACCATGAAACAAACCTCAACAAATTTAAAAAGTTAAAGTTATACAGAGAGTATTCTTCTGTGTAATGGAATCAAACTAAAAAGCAGTAACAGAAAGATAACAGGGAAATCCCCCAACATTTGGAAATTAAACAACACATTTCTAAATGTTGTATGGGTCAAAGGTGATGTTTGAAGGGACACAAAAAAATCTATTGAACTGAAGGAAATTAAAATTTAACATATCAAAATGTGTGGGACACAACCAAAGAAGTGATCCATCTTTATTTAACTTATCTGTGTACTTTTTTATTTAATGAAAGGAAATTTATAGCACTTAATACATACATTAGAAAACGGGAGTCTCAAATCAATCATCTAAGCTACTACCTCAGTAGCCTAGAAAAAAAGGAGAGTAACATAAACCCAAAGGAAACAGAAAGAGAGAAATCAATGGAGTTGAAAACAGAAAAGCATAGAGAAAATCAATGAAACAAACAGCTGGTTCTTTGGAAAGGTCAATACGATTGAAAAACCTCTAGCAAAACTGACAGAGGAAAAAAGAAAAGAAACAAATTACCAATATCAGAAATAAAGTGAAGGATATCACTACAGATATTAAAAGGATAAGAAGTGAATGCTACAAATAAGTCTACCTATATAAATTAACAACCTAGAGACAATTCCTTGAACAAGTGCAAACTACCACAACTCATACAGTATGAAATTGCTTGAATAGCTTTAGGACTATTACGGAAATTGAATTTGTAACTTAAGCACTCCCCAAAAAACAAAATATCCAGGCCCAGATGGTTTCTCTGGAGAATTCCACCAAATATTTAAAGAATATATACCAGTTCCATACAATATCATCAAGAAAATAGAAGAGGAGGAAAACACTCCAATTCAATATATGAAGATACTGTTACCCTGATAGCAAAACCAAAGTAAACGAGAAAGAAAAGAAAACTATGGAGCAAGATATATACTCTCATGAACAGAATCTCAAAAATCCTTCACAAAACACTGGAAAAAGAATTCAGCAAGGTATGAAAAAGAGCAATACACCACAACTAAGGCGAGTTCACTTGGGGGATGCAGGGCTGATTACATATTTGAAAGTCAATCTAAAAGAAGAAAATTCACCTGATCATACCACTTGATGCAGAAATAGCATTTGACAAAATGTAGCACCTATTCATGGTGAAAACTCTCAGAAAAATAAGGGTAGAGAAGAACTTTCTCAACTTGATAAAGAATATGTAATAAAGACTTAAACTAATACTATACTTATGATAGAAGACTGAATGCTTTTACCCTAAGATCAGGAACAAGGCAAGGATGTCCACTTTCACCACTTTTATTTGATATAGTGCTGAAGTTCCATCAAGTGCAATAAGGCAAGAAAATAAATAAATTCATGCAGATCAAAAAGGAAGAAATGAAACTGTCCCTGTTTTCAGATGGTCTGATTATCTACATAGAAAATCCCAAGAAATTTAAAAAGTCAAACAAACAAAGCCTCTTAGAAGTAATGAATCGGGTCAGCAAGGTTGCAGGATACAAGATAGACATACAAAAACCAATTGTATTGTTTTATACTAGCAATGATACCATTTACAATTTCTCAACAAAAATGAAATGCTTAGATGTAAATCTAATAAAATATATCTGGGACATTTATGCTAAAAACTCCAAACACTGAGAAATCAGATGTAAAAGAATCAAAGATCTAAATAAATGGAGAGACACATACTGCGTTCATGCATTGGAAGACTCAACACAGTAAAGATGTCAATTTTCTCCAAATTGATATGTAGCTTTAATATAATTCCTATCGAAATCTCAGCAAGATTTATTTTGTAGATACAGACAGGGTTATTCAAAAATTCATATGGGAAAGCAAAGGAACTAGAATAGATAATAATTCTGAGAAAGAAGAATAAAGTAGGAAGAAATAGTCTACTTGTTTTCTAGACTAACTATATAACTACAGTCATCAAGACTGCGTGGTATTGGTGGAGGGACAGATACATAAACCAGCTTATTGAGAACACCTCCCTCATGCTTGGATCTCAAGCCCACGTTTAATTCTAGCTCCGCCTTTAATTCGTTGTGTGATGCTACTCACATCCCTTCCTCTTTCTGAGCCTCAGTTTCCCATTTGTCATCCCTCTGGCATGTTGTTGTTATGTGCTGCCAAGTCGGCCCTGACTCATAGTGACCCCTCCTTGGGTTTCCGAGGCGGTATCACTACGGAAGTAGATTTCCTTCCGAGGAGTGGCTGGTGGGTTTGAACCCCAGCCTTCTGGTTAGCAGTCAAGTGCCTTAGGCACTACGCTACCAGAGCTCCTTACTCTGGCATAGAAAGACTAAAGTATCTGCAGGTTTGTCTCCAATTCTAAAATGCTTTAACCTAAAGGATAGTGAGTGTTGTGGACACATCACCAAGCTGAGACCAGAGTCTGTATCTTCCATTCATGTGCTGAGTGATTTCAGGTGATGTTCTTCCATTCACTGGTCCTCAGTTATGAAGTAAACAGTATGTTCATTTCCTGTGACTACTGTAACAAATTACCACAAACTCCATTGTTTAAAACAACAGAAATTTGTTTTCTCATAGCTCTGGAGGTCGGAGGTCTGAAATCAAGGTATTAGCAGGGCCATGGCCCCTGCAAAGGATCCAGGGGAGAATCCTTCCTTGCAGGCTTTTCTTGGCTTGTGGCTGTATGTCTCCAATTTCTGCCTCCATCATCACAAGACCTTTTTCCTCTTCTCTCTGTATCGTCTCTTCTGTCTCTGATAAGGATACTTGTCATTGCACTGGGGCCCATTTGGATAATCCAGGATGATTTCATCTCAAGATCTGTAATTATATCTGCAAAGACCTTTTCCAGATAAACTCTCATTCACAGGTTCCAGGGGTTCAGCTGTGAACCCTTCTTTGTGGGGACCACCATTCAACCCACCACAGAAGATTAGATTAACTCTAACTCTTGCTCCAACATCCTAAGCCTGGAAATTCACTTGTCACTAGGTGACAGCAAGGTGAAGTGACTTGCCCATGAAGCTGTTAAGAGTTACAGAGCCGAGGCGGGGCAAGATGGCGGACTAGGCAGAAGGATTGCACAGACCCTCTTCAACAAAGAAAAGGGAAACCAATTAACACAGACAAAGAAGATAATCTT
>NW_006921624.1:9804661-9823735 GCF_000298275.1 Orycteropus afer afer
AAAAAAAAAAAAAAAAAAAAGAGTTACAGAGCCAGGAAGCCTGGAAAGCTTGGTCCTATGACCTCAGTTTTGTAATCTGTAAAATGAGCATAAAGATGGTACCAACCTGTATTAGTTTCCTGTGACTGCTGTAACAAATTACCACAAACTGGGTGGCATGAAACAACAGAAACTTAGTCTGTCACGGTTCTGAAGGTCAGAAATCTGACGTCAAGGTGTCAGCAGGGCTACTCTCCCTTCAGAGAGTCCAGGAGAGAATCTGTTCCTTTCCTCTTTTAGCTTCTGGTGGCTCCTGGTATTCCTTGTCCTTCTCTAGCTGTACCTGCATCACTTCAATCTCTGCCCTTGTCTTCACACCCCCATCTCCTCTCTGGGATTCAAGTCTCTCCCTCTCTCTTACAAGGACACTTGTGATGACTTTTAGGAAACATCTGAATAATCCAGGATCATCTCTTTATTTCAAGAGGCTTCACTTAATCACATCTGCGTAGACTTTACCATATGAGGTCATAGTAACAGCCTCTGGGGATTAGGATGTGGTCAGATCTTTGGGGCCACTATCAGTCTACCACACTACGTCATATGTTTCTGTAACGATTAGATCAGTAAAAACACATAAAGTTCTTAAATGATGCCTATTTTATGGTACTGTTTACACTCTTTTAAAGAAAGAAAATGATAGGGAATCATTGGGAGATAGGAAAGAACTATGACTAATACCCTGTTCCAGATAACTCTGGTTACTTGCTGAGAAGGTTAGCCATTCTTTCCAATGCTTGCCCCTGAGTTTCTGTGGACACACAGATCCAGCTTCCAACCCAGCAAATGAGCCTAAAATGAACCTGTGACCAGGTCCCCTCTGGCTGACAGCATATGTTCAGAGATAAGCAGGGGCCTCGTCTGGACCTGTATTAATATGTATAGCATTTCATTCACATGGAAAATTGATTTTTCTTTTTAAGCACAAAATGTACCAGTTTTATAACCTTTCTGCAGTTTGACAAAGGCCATTTATAACCTACTTTCTCTGTCACCCTTCCTGGCGCCAGTCTCAAATGTCTCCAAGAACTCTCTTGTGCATTTGTAATTACAAGGTCTTCTTAGGCAAAATTTAATTTCCAAGAGGGCTGACCTTTTTTTGTTTTTGTTATTTTTAAATTAATTTGCATGTATGTGTTTTGTTATTGATGTTGTTTAGGGCCACAAGGGGGGCTGGGGAGTTGGTTCAGGTGGAGGTGCTGGGGGGAGCGCAGTGCGAGGGCATTTTAATCAGCAATGTCCAGTGATGGATGAGGAGGGCTGGGCTCTGGGTGTTAATCTTTGTGGACAGGAAATGCCAGCATGGTGACTGAAATTAAAATCTAGTGCCCTCATTTTCTCTTCCAAAGGCAGGAGAGTTAGAACCGCTTCTCCATCTATTGCCCTGGAGAAGGTGAGCCCAGCCTGATCAAATAATGGAAAACTAAATGAAGTAAATAGTCACTTGTTCCCACAGTCTGGAGTTCCTGGGTTGTGCAAATGGCTAACACGTTCGCTGCTAACTGGACGAGGTTGGTGGTTTGAGTCTCCTCAGAGGTCCCTTGGAAGAAAGCCCTAGAAATCTACATCCAAGGCCTCAGCCCTTGAAAACCCCGTGGAGCACGATTTTTCTCTGACACACATGGGGTCACTGTGAGTCAGCAACTGAACGACACCTACTGAACTGGTTACCCACAGACCAGGATCTTCATTCACAGAGAACTCAGCACATGCCAGACACACTGAGAAGAACATTCTGGCTGAGGCCACCCAAGGTGCAAAGATTTGCAGGTTGGAATCAATGTACATCGATGTAGTTTGTTTAGGGACCAGAGAGTAGCCAATGTGGTTTGGGGGAAGAGTGTGCTCTGTCTGGGCAGAGAGGTTGAATAGTACAGAGGACCCTATCAGCTTAAGAAAGATGTAACATTTTTTAAAAAAATATTTGTCTTATAAGCTAGTGAATGATTTCCATTTAGAAATATCGTTCTGGTGACCAGTAAGGAGGATGGTTTGGAGGAGGCCAGGCTGGAAGCATGCGGCCTGGTTAGGAGACGTTTGCATGTTCCAATTGTGAGTATGTGGAAATCTCAATGAGGGCTCCAAGGACAAGGGTCGAGAAGAGGTCTGTTCAAGACAAGAAGGAAGGGAATTCACATTTTATGAGTGTCAAGTTATATGCCAACTTCTGAAGTAAGGTGTTCTGGATTGAATTGTATCCCCAAGAAATATGTGTTGTAAATCTTAACCCCTATAGGAGTTATAAAAAGAGCTCTGGTGGCGCAGTGCCTAAGGCATTTGACTGCTAACAAGAAGATTGGCAGTTCAAACCCACCAGCTGCTCTGTGGAAGGAAGATGGAGCAATATACTTCCATAACGATTGACCATCTCAGAAACCCAATGGGGGTGGCTTTGAGTCGGAATCCACTCAATGGCAGTGAGTTTGTTTGTTTGTTTTTGATATAGTGGTTACAATGCCATTTGGGAACTCCCTCCCAGCCATCAGAGAGAGAGAGTCTTTTAGAACCAGCACCCTGAATTCAAACTTCCAGCCTCCTAAACTGGGAGAAAATAAATTTGTTTGTTAAAAGCCACCCATCTGTGGCATTTCTGTTATAGCAGCACTAGATACTGAGACGTGAGGTGTGCACTTAACTGATCGGATTTTAGCTTCGCAGCAAACCTATCGGTGTAGGTGTCGTGCCTGCTTAATAGACGATGAAGTTGAGGTTCAGAGACGATGAGTAACTTGCCTCAGAGAAAAAGGAGAAGAGCTGGGATTTAAACTCACATTGACACTCACTGCCGTCGAGTCGGATCCAACTCATAGCAACCCCTCCTTGGGTTTCCGAGGTGGTATCACTACAGAAGTAGATTGCCCAACCTTCCTTCCAAGGAGTGGCTAGTGGGTAGGGGCTCTTTAAAATATACCAGGCTGCTTCTCTTAATGGCCTTTGTAACAGAGACCAGAGAGGACAACAGTAACAAAAATAATAATGATAATTATCCCAACAATATCAATGTTAATAAGTCAGTTCCTGTCAAGTCAATTCCAACTCATGGTTCCAGCTCCTAGTGACCCCTGTGTGTCGGAGTAGAACTGGGCTCCAGAGAGTTTTCGGTGGCTCCTTTTTCAGAAGTAGATCTCCAGGTATTTCTTCGAAGGCACCTCTGAGTGGACTCATACCTGCAACCTGTCAGTTAGCACCTTAATGGTTAGTCATTTGCACCACTGAGGGCCTCTCATCAATATTAATGACAAGCTACCATTTGCTATGTGATTGCCATGTGAGCCATGGTGTTCTGAGCACTTTGCCTATGTTACCTCTTCCTTCTCACAACTCTATGAGGCAGATACTCACAGAAGTCTCATTCTACAGATGAGAACACTGAAGTTCAGAGAGGTAATGATGCTGTCCAAGGCCACACAGCTATTAAATAGTCAAGCAGGACTTCATTTATTTATTTATTTTATTGTGCTTTGAGTGCAAATTTACAGAGCAGATTAGTTTTACGTTCAACAGTTCATGTATATTTGATTTTATGGTCCCGATGACCATCCCCAACCTTGAAAAACCCTCCTCCCCTCTCCTCCCTGTGACTACCCCCTCCCTGTGCCCTTCTTATCTACACATCCCTGTCTGTCCAGCTTTCCCTCTATGTGAATGCTGCCCCTCTGATGTCTCATGGCTGATTGCTCTAAAGGGTACATCTCCCAAGAGTAGGTGAGTGCATTGCCCTGGGGTAGGTGTTCTCCATGTAGGTCTTTCTATGTTGAGCTAAGAGCCAGTCCATAGAAGTGAGTCCATTTTTAGGCCCAGAGGGTAACCCGAGGCCATTGTCTCAGGGGTTCCACCAGACTCTATATGACCAGTAATTCTGGTCATTTTTGTGTTTCTGAATTTTTTTCCAAATTTTTCCTCCCACTCTATTCAGGATCTCCAGTTTTGATCCCTTTCCAAGTAGTTGACATTGGTAGCCAGGCACCATCTAGTTCTGGCCTCAGGGTCATGAAGGCTGAGGTCCTCATGGTCCATCTTATCTTTGGACTAGTTGTTTCCTGATGACTTTGATTTTCTTCACTCTTCTTTGCACCAGACAAGAAGAGACCAGTAATTAGTTGCATCTTAGATGGCAGCTTGAAAGCTTGTGAGACCCCAGTCACTACTCACCAAAGTAGGATGTAGAACAAGATTTTTATGTTCTATGTTGTGCCAGTTGAGCATGATACCACCTGAGACTATGGTCCTGAGCCCGCAGGCCCAGTGGTTCTCTCTCCCAAGGTGTCTGGTTGTCTCTGAGAAGCTACTCCAACTCTGTCTTCAGTTGCTCCTGTAATGTATGTGGCTACTTTTGCAGCACAAGTGCATATGTAAGATTAATTATCTTCAACCAAGTCTATCCTTGGTCTAGGGTATATTCCTGTTCACCTACTTCCACCTGATCTTCTCCCCTGTCTATGCATTTACCTGGTGTTTGGTGCTATCAGTAATGCAGTATCATGCATGTAATGGTATTTACCTGTGTTATCTATATCTTCTGTGTCTTTCCTTTCCCCGATGTCACCATGCTGGTCACAGACTCTTATACCATACCACCCCTCCCCTCACCAACATCAACATGGGACCCTAAACTAGTGCCAAGCAGGACTTTGAACCTGTCTCTGTCTCTTTTCAGAAGATGAGAGGACAGGGTGTGATGGGGCCGCCACCTGCTCAACCATAACCTCACTGTTGCCCTCTCTCTGAGCAGTGTCCCGAAGAGCTGAGGCCCATGAAGGACGGCTCGGGCTGCTATGACCACTCCAAAGGCATCGACTGCTCCGACGGCTTTAACGGTGGTTGTGAGCAGCTGTGCCTGCAGCAGACACTGCCTTTGCCCTACGATGCCACCTCCAGCACCATCTTCATGTTCTGCGGGTGAGTCTCTGTCCCCAAGGCCTGTACTCCCTTCTCAGCAGAGGGGAAGGAAATGCATGGTCAAATGGTCTGGGTTTGATCTTCTAAGACATGACCTTTGTCTTGTCCATTTTCAGCTCAAAAGGCAAGAGTATAACCTTGTCTGCAGTTGGGATTGTTTTCTGCAGACAGCCTGCCCCTGTTCTCTCTCTCCTGCAGCCCTAGGCAGGGTAGGTTGGAGACAAAATCAAGCATGTGGAAGGTGTCAGACTTAAAAAAACATTAGTTATGGTGCTTAAGAACACAAGCTTAGTGCCAGTCTTGACCTCTGTCGTAGTAAGAATGTAGCAGTGGGAGTCCAGAGTCTAACCTATCTGTGCCTTCATGCCCATATCTGTAAGGATAATTAATTGGAGGAGAAGGGGGGAGATGTGCAGGAAACCATATGGTTAAGCTCATAAAACAATACAGGTTATGTTCATGATGAAATTTCAAATTGTGCTTTTAAAGTTAGTGTGAGACTAAAGAGGGTGCACTTTGGGAGGGACTTGCTAAGTGTCCTTAAATAAGTCACTTTCTTTCTTTTGGCCACCTGTGAAATGAGGTCTTTGGACAATGATGACTAATGAGTCTTCCAACATACCTTGTATATTGGTTACCTAGTACCGCTCTGAGAAGAATATACCACAAATGAGATGCTTGAACAAACAGGAGTTTACTCTCTTACAGTTTGGAGGCTTTAAGTTCGAGTTCAGAGTGCCAGGCTCTAGGGGCTGCGTGAAAGCCCCTCAACTTTGAGCTTCACCTCTGCCTCCTGCTCCCAGCCCACTGGAGCTAGAGGCATTTCTTCACTCAGACAGCTGCTGGCTGCTGAGGCTGCCAAGCCCAAGGTTGACAAATAAAAAGGCACAGTCCCAATGTTACCAAACCACACAGCAGAGGCCATTAATTCAAGTCTGTTGAAAGTCCTGAGGTCGGCAGAGCATGGCAGTCTGCTGAACAACATGGCTACATGCAGGGTTCAAGGTGCTATAAGCTAGAGACCATTCCCAAAGCTGTTACTTATATACGGGAAGCAGACTACATCCCTAAAGTAGCTACTCAGTTGCTTGTGGTAGATCCCACCATGGAATTGATTGCCAGTCTCATCATGGGGAATAACTACCACCAGCTGCCCAGCCACTCAACCAGGCCCAACCAAGTTGACATACAACTTCAACTACCACACCTTGTTTTCAAAATTGAGAATTGGGAGACACAGCTGCATTTAGCATAGTGATTGATCTGAGCAGTCACTGGAAAAAAAAAGGAAGTGCTCTTTCTTCTCCTCTTCACTCTGGTTCTGACTGTGTCTTCCCACATGAAATTGCTCCCATCTTTCACATTCTACCACTCAGAAAAATAATCCTGCAGAGTCATGAGAGGGCATCAGCTGTGAAAGACTCAGGTATGCTCTGTGTACTCGGTATGAAGACCGAAAAGCAGAAGAAGACATGTAACCACCTTTTCAGTATTACCACAACAATAATAATAATAATGGGGGAGAGGGAGGGAGTTCGTTCACAGGCTTCATCTCAAGTTTACCAGAAAATTAATTGAAGTGAACCGTTCTAGTCTATGTACTCCCATTTTCCTCCCAAGGCTTGTTTCCAGAGTTCCCTCCCTGCCTCAGTTATAGTTGGGGCTGCAGGGGTATTTGAGCAGGTGGTGGAGCAGCCTACCGGCGGCCCTAGATATGTACGAGTAAAATAAATAAATAAATTAGTGTATGCAGACTTGAATTTATGGCGTCTCTCCTCAGCTTAAGTGACTGCAGGGCAGTGCAGAGTAAATTATGCATGGCCTGAGATCTGCAGGCTTGCATACAGAATCAGCTGTGTTCTCGTCATTGTTATTTTCCTCCCTGTGCACGAGGGGAAGGGGAGTGTCTTTCTGTGGCAAATAATAGCAGTAGCAGCAATAATGGATTTTGACATAGAAAACTATCAGTAGGTTCCATCAGCAGTGCATTACAGCAGTGAAGGGATCTTTGGATTCATAGACTTGGGTTCTAATCCTGGCTCTGCTCCTAACTCTGTTAGGCATTGATTGGCTAATCAAGGCTCTTAGCCCTCTGAGCTTCAGTTTCCTTGTCTGTAAAATTTTATTGATGGCTACCTCAGGTCTTCCTTCCCCAGAGTGGCTGATGGGTTTGAACCTTCAACCTTCTGGTTAGCAGTCAAATGAGGCACTGCACCATCAGAGCCCCTTACCTCATATAATGGGTGGCTCAAATGATTAAAGCGCTTAGCTGCTAACTGAAAGGTTGGAATTTTGAATCTACTCAGAGGTGCCATGGAAGAAATGCCTGGTGATTTACTGAAAATTCAGCCATTTAACATGTTGCTCTCAAGCACATGGAGTTGCCTGGACTTGATGGCAACTGTTTACTAGTAGTTTTGAAGAGCACAAAGTTCTTCATGCTTATTACCCAATTCAGCATAAGTAACTTGTCCAAGGCATACAGCTGGTGGTGTAGCTCACTACCTCCTTGCTGTATGACCTTGAATAAGGGCCTTAACATCTCTGTGCCTCAGCTATCAAATAGCTGTAAGAATAGTATCTACCTACAGACTTGTTATAGAAACCTTAGTGTCACAGTGGTTAAGTGCTTGGCTGCTAACCAAAAGATCAGCGTTTCTAACCCACTAGCCAGAAAGATGTGGCAATCTGCTTTCGTAAAGATTACAGCCTTGACTCAAAACTGTAAAAGAGGACCAGACTTACTGTTATGGTAGAGGCTGGTGGAACCCATTAGACTGTGACCCTTAGACACGCTTCAAGCCTGGAACTGAACCCACCCTCACCCCTGGGAATCAACTTTCATCCAAACAACAGACAGGCCTACAAATGAACAATAACACCAGACAGGAATACACTGCTCAGAACGATCAACCCTAGGAGACCACAAGGGCAGCATTTGTCCAAAAACAATCTCAGAAGGTAGGAAGGGACAAATGGGAATACCAGACACAGGGAGGAAGTGGGGAAAATGCTGTTACATTATGGGGATTACAATCAGTGTCACCACACAAAATGGGTATACATTGTTGAGTGGAATGCTATGTAAACTTCCACCCAAACCACGATAAAAAGTTAAAACAACATTACAGCCTTGGAAATCCTACAGGGCAGTTCCACACTGCCTCTATGAGTCAGAATTGACACTACGACGATGGATTTGGCTTGGTTTTTGACAAACTTGTTATGAGAACTGGTTGCATTAGTATTTATTGAGTGCTTTAGAACAGTACCCAGCACAGAGTTGGCGCTTTGTAAATTTGTGAAATCAAATAACTAAAGGGACCTCAAGTGGAAAGCCTCTTGGTTTTCCGGTCTGTGAGACAGGCCGATCTAACCTTCACCAGGAAAGATCTCTGGAAACCTTAAATAAGATTAAATGAGTGAGAGTGAGTAGAGGAGGCTGTGAGCTGCTGAAGCTCATCCACATGCTGATAAACAGGAGACAGAAATGAGACCGAGGTCTCCTAAAACTAACTGCAGTTTCAACACGCTTTGAAATTAAAGATGCAAATGAGAAGTTACCAACACTTGTTGGAAACACCATAAACAAAACAATGAAAGCCATTAGCAGGTACTTGTGTTAGCCAAGAGAACTGGGAGGCTGTTGAATTTAGCAGGAAAAACAAACTACCTCGAGGGGGTCTTCCCAATTTCTGCAAAGCCCTGTGACCTTTCTAAATTTCCTGGGTAGGAGCAAGTTTAATGAACCCATTTGTAATCAGGTTAATAATAGCAGCTAACATTTATTTGGCCCTCTCGTTGACGTGCCAGGAAGGAGCCCTGGTGGCACAGTGGTTAAGCACTCAGCTGCAAGCTGAAATGTCAGCGATTCAAACCCACCAGCCGCTGCTGCTCGGGAGAAAGATGTGGCAGTCTGTTTCCGTAAAGATTTACAGGCTTGGAAACCCTGCAGGGCAGTTCTACTCTGTCCAATAGGTTCACTGTTGTTATTGTTATGTGCCGAGTCAGACCCAACTCATAGCGACCCCTCCTTGGGTTTCCGAGGCAGTATCACTACGGAAGTAGATTGCCCCATCTGCCTTCCGAGGAGTGGCTGGTGGGTTTGAACCGCCAGCCTTCTGGTTAGCAGTCAAGTATCTTAGGTACTACACTACCAGAGCTCCTAATAGGGTCACTATGAGTCGGAATCAGCTCAATGGTATCATAGAACAACATCTCAGGGTCTGCTTAAGTAAAAGCAAAAGAGGTTTGTTGAGCAATAAAGATAATCTGGACCAGGAAGGAGTCCTTCACTGAGTGAAGATGGCCACTCAACCAGAAAAGGAGAAAAAAAAATTTTTTGTACAGTTAGAGCAGGAACTTCGGAAGGAAGTTTGGGCAATCTACTTCCGTAGTGATACTGCCTCAGCAACCCAAGGAGGGGTCGCTATGAGTCGGGGCCGACTCGACGGCACACAACAACAACAGAGCAGGAACTAAAAAGTTACGAAATCATAATTGGCTAAAAGACAATCAAGGGGAGACAAAGACAGGATATATAAAAGTGGGGATTTGGCAAGGATAAGTGGATACCACATAAGTGGGATTCCATGACTGGTTAAGGTTATATGCCCTTCAATTTATGTACAGGATGGTCACAGGACAGTGGCAGGACAGGTTTTTTTTTCTGGTAACCTGTTTAGTAAAATTGCTTCTTCAATCATGTCTGTTTCTGGGCATCCCTTGTAAAGATTTATCAATAATGCAGTGTGTCAAGGCTCCTTGGGTGTAAGCTATCACAACTTGCATCTATTTGACCATAGAGGAGAGGCTCTTGGAGAATAGATTGTCTATGCTGCACTTATCCTGCACAGACGAGTGTCTTCTTTCGGGTAAATGGTCAGCATCAAGATTAGAGGATCTTCTGTTGGAAAAGGCAGCTTTAAAATTCAACATGGATTCTAGAGGCATGTCAAGACTTTAAAATGGAGTTAAGGCTCCACTTTCAGACTGCACTATTTACACACGCCAAGTGTGTCTGATTTTAAGCTCTCACACATCAGCAACTAACAAATTAACACGTGCCAGGACTGGTCTAAGAGCTGTTCATTTTCGTAACAACTCCTCCAGGGACCTATAAGACCACCATTTTACAGTCAAGAAAACCACGCATAGAGTGGTTCATTGACTTACCCAAGCTCACACAGCTGCAGATGTATCAGGATTCAAACCCGACTGCTTGCCTTCAATCTCAGTCAAGACAGACAGATGTCCTCTGGCCACTCAAGCTGTTTGGGCTTGGGCAAGTCAATGAACTCTGAACCTCTGCCCTTTCATTTGGAATCAGGTGTGATTATAGGACCACCTAGAGGATTAAGTGAAATGATACATTCATGGGGTGGGTGCACATAAGCACTCTGTGAATGTAGTTGTAATTACCCAAACAGATAAAAAGCCATTTCATTTGTTCATTCTATCACCAGATGTATGTCTTGTTTTCTGCTCTATCCCCAGCCAGTTGCCATGGAGTCAGTTCTGAC
Source organism: Orycteropus afer afer (assembly GCF_000298275.1). NCBI lineage: Eukaryota > Metazoa > Chordata > Mammalia > Tubulidentata > Orycteropodidae > Orycteropus > Orycteropus afer. The sequence goes on from NW_006921624.1 coordinate 9,815,122, forward strand.
TCTTGGTGACCCCATGAGTGTCTGAGTGGAACTGTGCCCCACAGGATAGTCAGTGGCTGATTTTCTGGAAGTAGATCACCAGTCTTTGTTTTTCCAAGGCACCTCTAAGTGGAGTCAAACCCCCAACCTTTCCATTAGCGATTTAGTGCATTAACCGTTTGCATGCACCACCCAGGGACTCTCATTCTATTCCTAGCACATAGAAAAGTGCCTGGTACGAAGTAGGCGCTCATTGTTAAATGAAACTCCTTAGTTAACAGGCTAAAGAACCTCTTTGTCCCCTTCCCTTCCTCCCTCTACGCTGCCCCACACACCACCCTCCTCATTTGTTCATTGCCCTTTTAGGTTTGGACAACTCCATTTCCTCTTCCAGTCTTGGTGTCCTCATCACCCTCAATAGCAAGTCTGCCCTGAATCCCACATGGATGCCAAAGTGAAATGTGTAGTTGTCCTGGAGTTGGCTAATACTTCCGAACTTTCAAGTGGATGTTAGTTAAATACTGTTCAGTATTTATCAAGTGGGACACATATACAAAGGGATTTTTATTTTCTTGTTTTAGATTTCTTTATATTTCTACTCACAGGGCCCTTTTACAAGGGAGAGAGACATTTCTATTTTGCATTGAATTCTAATGCATCCAGTGAAATCTTGACAGTCCTTGCAGGCTGGACCTCTTGCTAACTGGCTGCCCTGACTGTTGACCCCTAAGGAGCCCTGGTGGCACTGTGGTGAAGTGTTAGCTACTATCTGAAAGGTTGGTGGTTTGAACCCACCCAGAGGGCCCATGAGAAAAAAGAGATGGTTATCTGCATCCATAAAGACTACAGCCAAGAATCCCTATGGGGCACTTCTACTCCATCACATGGGGCCACCATGAGTCAAAATTGACTCAATGCTACCTAATAACAGAAATAAATATGCTAAAATTTTAGCATTCTCTGGTGGAGAAACATGGGTTTTGAGTCAGATAGACCAGCCAAGTGACTGCTGAACTTCTCTGAGCCTCACTTTACATTATGGATTTAATGTGAGGATTTGTGAATTAATGTCTGAATAATAAGGAACCCCTAGTGGCACGATGGTTAAGTGCTGGGCTGCTAACTGAAAGGTTGGTAGTTGGAGCCTAACTTGCCCCTCCATAGAAGAAGTACCTGGTGGTTTGCTCCCATAAAGATTATAGCCTAGAGAACCCTATGGGGTCCTACTTTGTCACATGGAGTCGCCTTGAGTCAAAATGGACTCAACAGCACTTAACAACAGCCAAGTGAGTAAAGTGTTCTTTCTCTGGGGCCGCACAGCCTTCTGGGCTTCCCCTTGTGGTGGCTATCCCTATTCTGCTTTTGTGGTCTCCACTACACTATAAACTTATGAGCAGGGACTGGGTCTTAGTCACCTGTCAGTCCTCATTGCCATTTCCGACTGGCAAGGACTTCTTCTGAGACTGTATTGTAGAGTTAGAAGTTCACCTACCTAAGACCTGTTGAGCACCTATGCTGAGTCCTGTCTTTTGTGAGATACAGAGAATGAAAAGAAGTGAGCAAGCTTATACCCACAAGAGGCTGAGGGAACCCTAAGGTCAGGTTACCGAGCCTCTCTTGGTCTTCACTAATGCTGATAGAGCACAGATGCCATTATGCTAGAGAGAAGCAGGTGAGTCAAAGGCAGGCTGGTAAGACCACTGCATTCTAAGCTGAGGCATTTCAAATGAATCTCACAGGTGATGGATCATCACCAATCATGGAAACCTTGGCAAGTTACCAAGCAACAACTTTGTCTGTTTTGTTTATTTGGTTTTTATAATGTATACCATGACCACTTCCGGAGGAATTTTATTTTGTTCACCTTAAATCAAACGTAAATATTAATATAAAGATAGTCCTGGTGAGAAGCATTTGTAAGAAGGGGATGGAAGAACGTGGCTTCAGGATCCTGAGATGGGAGAGTTACTGAACGTGAAATGAATTTAGCACTGTGCTTCTGGTAACCAAAGTAAACAGAAAAACATGCTGGATGGTCTCATTTCTTTGCCCGAGAAAGGAAGCTTCCAATGTTTTGTTTTGCTTTTTGAGAAGTATGCACATTTTCCCGACAAAATTTCTTAAGAGGGTTGTCTCTCTGTAAGAGAAAGTGAACACTGTGCCCAACATTTGACAAGTTTCAATATTTCTCAGATTATTTAGAGGATGAGTCTGAGGAGTCTCTTGGCCAGTTAGGAGGTAAAATTGGGATCAGAGCTTAAAAATCCTAAATATCTCTATTCCAATTTGAAGAAAAGTATATTAAAAAAAGGAGGGGGTACCCTCAAGACTGTGGCCCTTAGACACGTTTCAGACCTGGAACTGAACTCAGTCCAATGACTCAACTATCAGCCAAACCATAGGTCTGCACTGTGAACCATAACACTAGGAAGGTGGCCCTCCTTAGAACAATCAACCCCTTGAGATCACAAGGGCAGCATTTGCCCAAGGACAAAGTTCAGAAGGCAAGAAGGGTTAGGAACAAAGGAGGAATGGAAATGAGAAATACAGGAAAGGAGTGGGATGAGTGACATTACATTGAGGGGATTGTCATCAATGACATAAACCAAAATGTGTACACATTGTTGAACAGAAGACTGATATGCTCTATAAACTTTCATCCAGATCACACACACACACAAAAAAAACATGGTTCAAAGAACATGTGCAGACTCAAAATAGTCCCTTCAAGCCTGTTTACTGTCATCTGTGTATGATTTTAGGAGGGAGAGGAGATAAATACATGTGTTTCCTATCCAGAGTTAACTGGAAGCCGCGTACTTTCATTGGCAAAGCAGATTATGCTCAAGCACTAGAAAACACTGATCCAGACAAGAGACAGCCGGCTTCCACTCTGACTGTCAGAAAGCAGTTTCAGAGATGGGGCGGGGGTGGCTGAGTGGGGGAGTGCATTCATTTAGGCAGATGGATTGTTGTGGTTTCCTAACTTTTAGGGTAGGACCTAAGCCCTCACCCCTCTGCCTTCATGACTGAAGGATGTAAATTCAACCTCTTAAGATTGGCATAGAACAGCTACATGCCAGGTTCTTAGCAAACATTACAACTTTGTGCTCTCTGGTCTTTAAACATTGCAAGGGCTCAAGTGTAAGAATTATACATGTACAACTGCCTGAAGCACATAGAGTCAGAGTCCTTCAGACTGGTGTTTTCTGGGATGGGTTCTGTGGAGTGTTAATTCCATGAAAAGCTCAAAGATTAATTTTAAAAAAAGTGTGGGGGGGAGCTGAGTGTCCAAGCCCAAATGTGAAAATCTGTGTTCTATGCCTGCCTCTCATAGGTTTCTCTGTACGTGTGGTTAGTAAGGCTCTGAGAGTCCTACCATAGAGAAAAATACTGTATTTCATCAATTCTAAAGTACTCCCATTTTCCCATTTTAACATCTGTGAAATCAGAATTGATCTATCAGTGGTCTGACGAAGCTTAACTGGCAGCCTTCCCCCCCACCCCTTTCTTAATAGTGAGTGACAAGCTAGTGTTTCTTACAACAGGTGGAGGGAGGTCTTGGGGTAGATAACATATTATATAGCTTAACCAGGAGTTCCCCTGAAGTCCTGTTTCCTTTCCTCCTTTCTCTTTCCTTCCCTTCCTTTCCCTCTTCTTTCTTTTTTCTTTTCCTTTCCTTTCTTTTCTCTCCCTTCCTTCCTATCTCCCTTTCTTGATTAAAGTTGCCCTTGAGGTAAACCTTCAAACCCAGACTGCCTCACTTTCTCTTCTCAGAGAACAAACTTTACTGATCTTGTCTTGATTAATGTTGGGACCGTGCTGAGGGCTTGTATGGGAAAGACTCCTATGATGTTGTCTAGTGGTGTTAATGAGTTGAAGGTCTTAGTTGCTAGGTGATAGAGTCCTGGCCTCAGCAACCCCTTGGAAGAGATTTCTCACAGTTGTCAGGATCAAGAAAGTGAAAAAGATCATGGTCCTCTCTTGCCTTGATAATAGTATGCTTGGATCCATCCCTAACATCAGTCCAAGACTATGTGCTTTGCTGTTCCTTAAGCTATTCTTTTTTAAGTTTTTATTGTGATTTCAGTGACCATTTACAGAGCAAATTCATATTCCATACAGCAGTTCACATACACTTTGTCTCATAACATTAACTGCAATTTCCCACAATGCAACAGCTCCCCTACCACTCCCCCATGTTGTTGTTGTTGTTGTTATGTGCCATGGAGTTGGACCCGACTCATAGTGACTCCTCTTTGGGTTTCTGAGGTGGTATCACTACAGAAGTAGATTGCCCAACCTTCCTTCCGAGTAGTGGCTGGTGGGTTTGAACCACCAGCCTTCTGGTTAGCAGTCAAGTGCCTTAGGTACTATGCTACCAGAGCTCCTAATAGTTACCTCTTCCCTGTGCCCTTCCCTCCCTCCTGCCCCCCCAGCTGTCGCCCTGTGTATACACAGCCCTTCTGTTCTCCCATGATTGATCTCTCCAAGGAGTGTATCTACCTAATGTAAATGTTCAGCTCATATGCCTGTCTTTTGGGAGGGAGACAGCTTAGGCGGCAGGAGTGCATAGGAGGGAAGGACACAGGGAAGAAATAAGTATGCACTCCTGCCCCCTGAGCTGTCTCCCTGTGCATATACAGCCTTTCTATTCTCCTTGAGCTATTCTTGCCCTTAACTTTTCTCTGTCCTCCCTTTGTTCAAGGATTCATTTCCCTTTGCTATGTTTTTTTTTTTTTTTTTTTTTAATTTAGTGTTTATCTGTCTCACTCACTGCCATCGAATAGAATCTGACTCATAGCAACCCCTCATTGGGTTTCTGAGGCAGTATCTCTACAGAAGTAGATTGCCCAGTCTTCCTTCCAAGGAGTAGCTGGTGGGTTTGAACCATTAGCCTTCTCGTTAGCAGTCAAATGCCTTAGGCACTACACTACCAGACCTCCTATATATATATTGTTGTCATTTGCCATCAAGTCAGACCTGACTCATAGCAACCCCTCCTTGGGTTTCCAAGGCAGTATCACTACAGAAGTAGATTGCCCCATCTTCCTTCCAAGGAGTGGCTGGTGGGTTTGAACTGCCAGCCTTCTGGTTAGCAGTCAAGTGCCTTAGGCACTATGCTACCAGAGCTTATATATATATATATATATATATAATTTTATTTATTCCATAACCTTTTCAAGAAATAAATGAATGAGTGAATACATAAATAAATAAATACCTGCTTTGAGAATTTGTACACAATGCCATTTCTGAGTCCGTTTCCTCTTTTAAGAAACAAGTAGGTTGGAGGAGTCAGCTGTGCTGAGGTGGTTGGAGCACTGGATTAGGAGTTAGAAGACCCAAGGCAAGGCTTTGGCTTTCCCAAACTGCTCGAGCGACCTCGATCAAAGAACTTAAATATCCAAAGCCTTGGGGTCTTCAGTGGTTATATTGGAATAAAAGTACCCATCTCACGATGAAGCCAAGAGGATTAAATCAAATATGCTCCTGGCTAAACACATATAAGGTTTTGTGGTGCAATCTCTAAAGTCCCATTTAGTTCTAGTATTCTCTATAATGTGATGGGTGTGTTAAGGGTAACATATTTGTTGCCTTCAGCTAAAATGCCCAGTTTGCATCTTTGTTCTTATTTTATTTTATATTTTTCATTTTGGCATATGTATAAATATAGTTTCATGCAGATCTTGGCTAGTTTCCTGTGAGCCTACGCTCTTTAGAATTTCTGTAAGAAAATCTCCCAGACGACAGAATGCTCTAAAAGAGCTGTACAATTATGTAGCTTGGTACAAAAATAAAATTAAAAAAAGAAACCAACAACTAAACCTTCACATAAATCATTCTGTGCCCTGAGGGGACTTCAGGGGAGGGGTTGCTCACATTTCAAAACTCAGATGATCGTTGGCCTTTTTAAGTTCTGATTTTTTGTCTTGCTGCATCTCTAAGGGTCTCACTAAACACACCCCAGGCCTATTTTCTCTCCTTCCTTCCTCTCTGGCTTAGCCGCTATCATTTCTCTCCCTCCAGGCATAAGAAAACCACCATGAACCAACAGTTGTGATGTGGTTAAAATCATACACACTCACACTCATATTCATATACATACACTTTGAAATATGAACTCCCAGGGTTAATTCCTAGCACCACTGTTGAGTAGATATAGTGCCATGGACAAGTCACTCACTTCTCTAAACCTCAGTTTTCTCATCTGGAATGGGGAGCAATACCTCACTGCTGTGTGTCATTTCCTATTGCTCTTATAATGAATCACCACAAACTTGGTGGCTTAAAACAGCACAGATGTATTATTTTACAGTTCCAGTGTCAGTTCCTAAACTCGTGGTGTCAGCAGGACTACTTTCATTCCAAAGGCTCTAGCGAATATATTTCCTTGCCTTTTCCAGCTTCTGGAGGATACCTGTACTCCTTGACTTGTGTTCCATCCTCAGTGTTCAAGGCCATCAGCAGAGCATCTTCAGACCAACCTCTCTGCCTCTGTCTTTCTCTTTTGCTTCTCTTCTTTCATTGTCGCATCTCCTTCTCTGATACCGACACTCTTCCCTCCCACTTGTGTTCTTACAAGAATGCATGGGATTGCTTTGGGTTCTGATAATGCAAATAATCATCCCATCTCAAAATTTTAACTTCCTCACATCTGTAAGTCCTTTTTGCCATGTGACATAACATATTCCCATATTTCAAAGTAGAACTTGGATATCTATATTATAGGAGCCGTGGTGGTACAATTGTGAAGGCTCTCAGATGCTAAGTGAAATGTTGACAATTCTAACCCATTAACCACTCTGCAGCAGAAAAGACCTGGAGCTCTGCTCCCATATAGAGTACAAACTAGGAAACCCTGTGGGGCAGTTCTATGCTGTCATATAGGGTCACTATGAGTTGCTATCAATTTGATGGCACCCAGCAACAATCCATCTTTTTACTGCAGGATGGAATAAGGAGCAAGTTAGGCCATCTGTACCAAATAAATAGAAATATTCCATTAGACTGTGATATCTTGAAGGCAGTGATGAGATTTGCTCACATACGCGTGGTGTAGTGTCTAAGGCATTTGACTGCTAACCAGAAGGCTGGTGGTTCAAACCCACCAGCCACTCCTCGGAAGGAAGATTGGACAATCTACTTCTGTAGAAATACCATCTTGGAAACCCAAGGAGGGGTTGCTATGAATAGGATCTGACTCGACTGCAGTGAGTTTTTTTTTTTTTTTTAATTTAAATTACATTTCTAAGGATGAGGTAAATTACATGTACTTAAATTATTATATATCATATATAATAACTACATATGTATGCATGTATAAATCATATGTATAAATAATTTCTAGTGACTGACACATAAGTTCTCAATTATATATTCTGAAGAAAAGAAAAGGAGTCAAAGAGTGTCAACCATGTTGGCTTTAAGAAATCTAGATCTAGGTAGAAGCCAGCAACTAGGATCTAGAAACCACTACAAATTAATGTGTACTCCCTGGAAAGTGTAAAAGAGGTAATAGGTCAAATAATACTCATAAATATTAATAGTAAAATAAGTAATAATAATAATCACAATAGCTAATAGCTAATGTGATATTGGCTACTATATACTAGAATCTATTTTATCCTTTACATGTGTGTATTAGTTTAATTCTCACATAAGTTCCAAGGTAGGGATTATTCACCACTACCACTCACTGCCACTGAGTCGACTCCAACTCATAGTGACCCTGTTTTGGTTTCCTCTAGGGGATCCAGGTGAGGAGAGGAACTCAGGCACACCCAAAGCAGCAATGCGGGAGAGCTGGAGAAAGGGGATTAAAAGCCAGGAACCCTGACAGAGAAGCAGTCAGCCACAGGGATACAGGTGAAGAGAGGGAACTCAGGCATGCCCAAAACAAACAGCAGGGCGGGAGAGCAGGAGAAAGGGATTAAAAGCCAGGAACCTGGACAGAGGAGCAGTGAGCCGAAGGGATCCAGGTGAGGAGAGGAACTCAGGAATGCCCAAAGCAGCAGGGCGGGAGAGCGGGAGAAAGGGCATTAAAAGGCCTAGGAATCTGGGCAGAGGAGGAGTCAGCCACAGGGACCCGGGTAAGGGTGGTAGGAGAGGTTTCCAACAGGGAGACAAACTTATCTGTCAGTTTGTCCTACCGTGGTGATGTGTTGATGTGAGTTTTGAGGCTGAGCCACTGGTGTTTCAAACCCAGTGGGATGCACTTGGTGCACAGGTATCAGCCCAGCTTACAGACTGAGACAGACTAGGAAGAAGGAAGAGGCTGTCCACTTCTCAAAGAATTGGCCAGGGAAAACCTTATGAATAGCAAAGAAACACTGTTTGATACATTACCATGTAACTTTATGAATAGTCCAGTTAGGTTAGAAGGCTCTCAAAACAGGACTGGGAAAGAGCTGCGTCATCTGAGTAAACCCAGCCTTACTCCTATGGATAAAGTAAAGCTTTTGAGACCTCCATTTGCTGATATGGCACCACTCAAATTGAAGAGAAACAGCTGCAGACATCCATTAATCATTGGAACATGGAATGTACAAAGTATGAATCTAGGAAAATTGGAAGTTGTCAAAAATGAAATAGAAAGCATAAAGATTGATATCCTCGGCATTATTGAGCTGAA
>NW_006921624.1:9826206-9837534 GCF_000298275.1 Orycteropus afer afer
CCTGACACAAGCCATGATATTTCCAATTGCCTGGTATGCATGTGAGAGCTGGACAATGAATAAGGAAGACCGAAGAAGAGTTGATGCTTTTGAGTTGTGGTGCTGGCAAAGAATGCTGAAAGCACCGTGGACTGCTAAAAGAACTAACACAGATCTGTCCTGGAGGAAGTAGACCAGAAATGCTTCTTGGAAGCGAGAATGGCCAGACTTCGTCTTACCTATTTTAGTCATGTTGTCAGAAGTGACCATTCCTTGCAGAAGGATGTCATGCTTGGTAGGGTGGAGGGTCAATGAAAGAGGGGGAGGCCTTCAATGAGATGGATTGACACAGTGGATGCAATGATTGGCTCAAGTATAACAGAGATCGTGGAGCTGGCATGGGATCAGGCAGTGTTTCGTTCTGCTGTGCGTGGGGTCGCTATGAGTCGGAAATGGCTCGACAGCACCTAACAACAACAACAACAAGTGCCGCTCTGACAGGACTATACCATAAATGGCATCGCTTTAACAAACAGGAGTTTATTCTCTTATAGTTTGGAGGCTTTAAGTCTGAGTTCAAAGTGCCAGACTCTAGGGGCTGGGTGAAACCCCCTCAACCTTGAGCTTCAGCTCTGCCTCCTGCTCCCAGCCCACTGAAGCTAGAGATTTTTCTTTACTCTGACAGCTGCTGGCTGCTGAGGCTAACACAGTAAAAAGGCACAGTTCCAATGTTAACAAACAAGATGGCAGGCCACTAATTCAAGTCCAGAAAAAAATCCCAGGATCGGCTGGGCATGGCAGGCTGTTGAACAATGACTTGGCTACATGCAGGGTTCAAGCATCCCATAAACTGGAGACCTTCCTCAAAGTTACTTCTTATATACTGGAAACAGCCCACATCCCTAAAGCAGCCACTCAGCTTCTCCAGTAGGTTCTACCATGGAGTTAATGAACAATCTAATCTCACCATGTGGAATAACTACATCCAGCTGCCCAGCCACTCAACCAGGCCTGGCCAAGCTGACATAAAATCTTAACTACCACAATTCCACCCCTTGTCAACTTGGCACCTGTACAGATCTTTATTGGGTGGCATCTGTACATATCTCCTTCTCTGGGTGGTTCCAGTCCCCTAGTTCCTCTGAGTGGCAACCTCACTCCCTTGGCCTGGCAGACCCTATTTCTCTAACTCTTGGGCATGGAACCCTGCTCCCTCACTCTTGGGCAGTGGCTGTTGTGGCTCCATCACACTGTCCCACATGAACAAGCAGCCCCACACTCCAGACCCAAGTTGGTGAAAGTCTGACTCTTTGAAACCTAGAAGACTGTGGTAGTTCTACCCCCAAAGGCCACGGTCTAACCCTTGAGGCTGAGGCATCTCTGCTTCCAGTTTTCTTGGTCTCTCCACTTCTGCCAGTTAATATCTAAGGACAACTCACTCCATCAGGAATCTTCCTGCCTCAAGGACACTTAGCTTTCTTGCTCTGAGGGCTGGCCTACCTGCTACTCCATCTCATGCTGGTCTCTTCTATCAATTAATGCCCAAAGGCAACCCACCCTCCAGGAAGCCACCTACCCAATGGCATCCAGCTTTCTCCTCCATTGGCCAGACCATGATTTTGAGTGGTTTAAGCAGTTGTGATGTGGTTATACCCATGATGAGATCGGATGTACATGCTTTGAGCAGTCAATCCATTGAAAGGGAATTTCCCTAGAGGTGTGGCCTGCTTCCACTATATATATATGGATATCCTGGGGAAAAGAGAGAACCTTCTGTGGATCGGGATCCTGTTGTGCTGCCTACAACTGTCCGTGAGTGAGCAGTCCACCATTCAGCCTGGTGATCTTGGTTTCACCACCCATCGCCATCAACAGCCAGTCTACTGCCTGCCAACCTTGAGCTCAGCAGCTCCTGCAGCAGCACGAGTCAGGAAAAGGCTCCAGCTTGATGTTTGATCCAGGACTTGAGACTTGTCAGCTTCTACAGCTGTGTGAGCCATTTCTCTAAGATAAATTTCTCTCTCTCTCTCTACATATATATAAGCTTTGCTGGTTTTGCTTCTCTAGAGAACCTAGCCTCACATGAACCCCCATTGGGTTTCCAAGGCAGTAAATCTTTATGGAAGTATATTGCTCCATCTTCCTGGCATGGAGTGGTTGGTGGGTTTGAACCACCAACCTTCTGGTTAGCAGTCAAATGCCTTAGGCACTGTACCACCAGAACTCCAGGGATTATTAGTATCCCCATTTAATAGAGTATGAAACTGAGGGCTAGAGAAATTAACAGACTTGATTAGATTCATATAGCTGCTAGGTAATACAGCCTGTAACTAAACTCAGGTCTAATGAGCTCCAAAATCTGGACTTGATACCTGTGTCTTCTTTAAATAAGGGGCATCAATAAATTCACCAAAGTAAACATTATACAACTTACAAGCTTACACCAGAATTTAACAACATGAGAAATTAATAACCAAAAGACAGCAAACAAAACTATCTCCTACTTGGGAATGACCAAAAAACAAACCCTCAACTTTCTAAGTAACACTTGGGTAAGGAAAAAAATCTAACTCAAATTACCACCTCTTTAAAGATGAACAGAAACAGGAGAACCACATATAAAACTCATGGAATATGGGCAAAGTAGTAGTTAGAATCCCCATGGTATTTCTAAGTAAGAAAGACGAAAAATGAACAAACGAGGCATTCGGCTTAAGAAGCCAGAAAGAGAATTTCAAAACCAAGTCAGAGAAAGCAGAAGGAAGGAATTAGCACAAATAAAAGCTGAGCTAAATGAAACAGAAAAGAAAAAAGAGAAGGAGCCCCATCAATAAACCACAATAGTCTGTTCAAAGTAGAGAAACACAGATACATTAAGAATGAGCTGGGGATATAACCACATAGAAGCACAGAAGATAAAACAAATTTAATGAGAACACTGTGTACAACTTTATACCATTAAATTTGAAAGCATTGGTAAAATGCATTATTTTCTTAGGAAATATAAATTACCAAGTGTAACTGAAGATGTTGTAGAAAATCTAAATAGACAGATAATATACAAATAAATAATGAGAGCTAAGTATCTGCCACTGGAAAAAAAAGACATCAAGCCTGTCTGATTTTATGGGTAAGTTCTATCAAATAATAAGGAATGGCTAACCTCTATGTTACATAAAATGATCCAGAGATAGAAAAGGACAGTTTTCTATTTTTATTTCATAGTCCTTGCACAATCCTGATATCCAAACTGGACAAATGTGCTCATCTATCTAGACAAATCAGGTAGCTATATTGGAACTGATGGATTCTTTATGTTGGCAGAATGCACAATCAACCAACAAAATTCAGTAACAGTTTCCCATAATATCAGCAAGAAAATAAAAGAAATGTAAGGGAAAAGCAGATTCTCTTCCTGAAGTGGAAGAGAGAGAAATACTAAGATCTCTCACTCTATGAGGGCTTACTATACCTTAAGCATAACGCTTTTAATCCTCACAGTGATTCTGTGGAACTTCTTTACAGATAAACAGATTAGGAACTTCTTTACAGATAAACAAATGAAGTATCATGAGGTTAAGCAGTTGTCCAAGGTAGAATCAGGATTTGGGTTCTGTTACTCTGGGTCCAAAAACACATACTTGTAACCTCTAGAGTGTAGTGCCTCACATAAATAACTCTGAACATGTCCCACAAGACATTCATAAGTCTATAAAACAGACTCTTAGAGAAAGGATTGCTGGGTCAATGTTTTACCAATTTTAAAATCTTGATGGTTCTAACTAAATGGCTGTCTGTAGAGGACCTACTGGTTTACAATCCTATCCCTGATAAGTGAGAGGCCCATTTTTCCACATCCTTCATATTTACATAGAGTTTATTGCAAAAACTCTAAAACTTTACTCAAGGTTTATCTGATAGACGAGCACCTGATAAACAGAGATACAAATTCTGCTCCTGAACAGGAAGACTACTGTAAAAGTGTCCCTGGGGGGTGCAAACAGTTAACACACTTGGCTGCTAATCAGAAGTGGTGGTTCTGGTCCGCCCAGAAGTGCCTCAAAAGAAAAGCCTGGTGATCTACGTCTGAAAAAATCAACCATCAAAAACCCTACAGACCATGCTTTTACTCTGACACACATGGGCTTGCCATGAGTCAGAATCAACTTGATGGCATCTGGTTAAACTGTGAAGATCCTATATTAGCTAGGATAAGATAACTTATGTTTCTGTAACAAATGAAGCCTCTCAAACCAAGGATTGCATGCAGACATGTATTTCTTGTTTACACAAGGTCAAATGTGAGTCATTTCTGTGGCATGCCTTCATCATACAGCAGTATGCATCTAGAACACACAACCTCCAAGCTTGCATGGGACGAGAGGTCTTGTGAACCACACAAGATGCTTTTTGAAGGGCTAGGTCTAGCAGTGACTTACATCACTTCAGTCAGACCCCATTGTTCAGAATCCAGTCACATGTGCCGTCCACCCAACTCCAAGAGAGGCTTAGATATGTAGTTTACAATATGTATCCAGGAAGAAGACACCATGTGGTGAACACATGACATTACCTGTGACAAGATGTCAGCAGTGCCCAGCACAGAGTAGATCCTCAATACGTACTTATAAAATGAAAATTAAGAAAACAACAACAAAAAGAAACACCTCCCCTCAATTTAGTCTGCAAATTTCATGCATTCTACCCAAAATTCCACTAGGGTTTTACATGGAATTTGACAAGCTGATTCTTAAATTAATCTGAAGGGAAAAAGATATAAAAGCAGTCAGGAAATTTTGAAATAGAATATCAGTGTTGGTGACAGAGAAAAGGCTTGCTTTGCTATATCCAAAACATACAAGAAGACTATAGCAATTAAAAGAGTTTAGAATTATTGCAAGGATAGACAGATAATGATATAGAAAAATATTTAGCCATGTATATATAGTATACACAAGGACTTAGTATATGTTAAAGATGGCATTTTAAATTAGATGATAAAAGGATGAACTCAAATTGGCTAGCCATTAAAAAAAAAAAAAACCAAGAAGTTAAAATAGCCCTGCCCACATACACAAAAATAAATTCCATGCAGATTAAAAAACCAAAGATGAAATAACTATAAAAATCTTAGAAGAGTAGGGAGAAATATATCTCATTATCTGTGGCTCCCTAAGCATTTCATAAACTTCAGGAGCGATAAGGGACCAGAATAGAGAGGTTAAAAGACATCAGAAGCAAAATTAAAATTCAAGTACAGACTGGAAGAAAATTTCAATATATATGGAGGTGAAGGATAATTATCCTGAAAATATATAGCGCATATACAAACCAATAAGAACAAAAAAATATTTCGATAGAAAAGTGGCTAAAGAACATGAACAGACAGTCTTCAGAGGGAATGCAAATGACCACGGTGTAAAAATGTGCTGAACCTCCCCAGGAACCTTAGACATGCAAACCCAAACCAAAATGAGCCATTTCTTCCCACCCTAGATTTGTAATAATGAACATGAAGGATGTGGAGAAATAGGCCCTGTTGCCCATCAGTGATATGATTTTAAACTGATGTAGACTCTTTGTTGTTGTTGTTGTGTGCCGTCGAGTCAAACCCAACTCATAGCGACCCCTCCTTGGGTTTCCGAGGCAGTATCACTACGGAAGTAGGATTGCCCAACCTTCCTTCCGAGGAGTGGCTGGTGGGTTTGAACCACCAGCCGTCTGGTTAGCAAGCAAGTGTCTTAGCCACTATGCTACCAGAGCTCCTGATGTAGACTCTACAGATGGCCATTTAGTAGATCCATCACAATTTGTTAAATTCATAAAACACTGGCCCAGCAGTCTTTCTTCTAAGAATCTGTTTTATAGAAGGACACATATAAATAATGATGTATATACAAAGATCTTCATTATGGCACTATTTGTAATAACAAATAGTTATAAATGACCAAATGCCCATCAATAAGGATGAGTGCAAAGCATTATGGTATATTTATACTGTGAAATGCCAAATAACCATTAAAAAGATAAATCTATTTGTATGAAGACTTGAAAGATCTCCAAGAATAGGTGCAAATGTGTGTCTCGCAACAGTGTGTAGTATATTTCTATTTTTGAATTTGTGAGTTAGGACTATGTATATAGCCACTAACAGCACATAGCAGCTAACAGTGATGACCATTGGGACAGGAAGTGAAAAAGTATGTGGGGTGGTAAAATAAAGAACTCCCACATTTTACTCTTAGACTTTGATTATGCTTAATCATGTACAACTAAAATATGTTTATTTCTTAATTGTGTAAAGAAAGCTCACGTGTGGGTGAGAGAGAGACAGAGGGGATAAAAAAGAATTCTGCCTTGTAAAGCTTTTCTCCATGTCAGCTGAAATCCTCCTGGGATAAACGGATGATACTAACCTTTATTGAGCATTTACTATGTACTCTGCACTTTCATATCACACTCACTTTATCTGCATTACAACTATATGAAACCAGTAAACAAATTGCTATCAAGTTGATTCTGACACATAGTGACCCCATGTGTGTCTGAGTAGGACTGTGTTCCATAGGGTTTCCAATGACTGATTTTTGAAAAGTATATCACCAGCCTTTCTGCCAAGATGCTTCTGGATGGATTCAAACCCTCCAATCTTTCAGTTAGCAGCCAAACCTGTTAGCTATTTGCACCACTGTTAGGAATTGAATTATGTCCCCCCAAAAAAACATGTTATAAATCCTAACCTCTATGGGTTATAATCCCATTAGGGAATGAACTTGCTTTGTTGTATTCATGAGGCAGACTAGTGTAGGGTGTGTCTTGACTCATTCTCTTTTGTGATATAAAAGAGATTAAACAAGCAAGCAAGTGGGCAGAGATGGGGGAAGATAGAGAAAGCTCTTCTCCTGGAGCTAGTACCCTGAATTCGGATATCTAGTCTCCCAAACTGGGAGAAAATAAATTTCTGTTTGTTAAAGACATCCATTGGTGGCATTTCAGTTATAACAGCAGTAGATAACTAAGACAACCATCCAGGGACTCCACAACTGTATAGAGAGTTAATTCCACTTAACAGATACAAGAGAAAAGAGGCATCGACTTGACCAGGGCACTTCAGCAAGTAGGTAGCAGATGAGGACAGGTCCTCCTTCCGAGAGAGATTCCACTGTACTTTGGGCAGGAGCCTGTGAACATTAGAAAGATAATCAGTACACTTCACTAGGGCAGAGAGGGTTGTGAGGAGAGACTGACAGTTTGCTTCCTGCGTGAGATGCTCCTGGCTTTTCCCTAAAAGCATCTTGGGGCAAGTGTCTTGCTCTGCCTATCTGCTTTCTTCCCTACCTGTCTACTTCCCACCTCCAGTTGGATTCTATGTCTCTAGCATTAGCTACTGGTCCCTGCAGTCTGGGATAGTTTCCTCCTAAGGCAGCTCACAGAGGCTCTCCCGTGTCACATATGAGGTCCTGAGGCCATTTACAGGCTGGCTTATTGGATCTCCACTCCACCCCATGAAGGAAAGGCAACTAATGGACTGCCTGCTTTATGTTGCCTCTAACCAACACAACTCCAACACACTGAACCAGGGTCATATCAGGCAAGTTGTTGTTGATGATGATGTTGTTATGTGCCATGGAGTTGGACCCTGTTCTCCCTCAGGCAAATAGCAACCACTGGATTTGGAGGAGGGAAAGTGGAAAAAGATGCCTTTGTTTTTAAAGAGACCTGAGTTAGGATGTCAGCTCTTCTACTTACAGTGAGATATTCTTCATTTCCTAGGCAATCTTTTTGCTTACCTGTAAAGCAGAAATGATGATAGTTACCTTCTTATCATGGTTAGAAAATAAACATATAAAGTGACTGGTGAGTAGTATATGCTCAATAAATACAAACTGCTACTACTGCTACCACCACCATTGCTACTACTAAAAAAAACAAAAACCAAACTCACTGCTGTTGAGTTGGATCAAACTCATAGTGAACCCATCTTGGAATTCCGTGGCATTATCTTTACGGAAGTAGATAGCCCAATCTTTCTTCCGAGGAGCAGCTGGTGGGTTTGAACCGCCAGCCTTCTGGTTAGCAGTCAAATGCCTTAGACACTATGCTCAATTGTTTAAATTGCATTGAAATTCCTGTTTTCATAGTCCATGTACCATGTGACCTTATATAGCCTAGTGAATTAAGGTAGGATATGAATGTTTACCCTGTTTTATAGATAAGGAAATTGAGGGTCAAAGAGGTTAATTAAATGGCTTGCCCTGGTTCAAATAGGAAAGATGACTTCTGTACCAGATCTTTTGAATTGTAAAACCTGTTCTCTTGTCTGTCTTATTTATGTGCACCTTTCCCTATTCCGTAGCACAGGACCATGAACAAATATATACCCAAGGAAGTCCAGTGTCTGGATTGATTTTTCAGGGACCGAGGCCTCTGGTCTTTGCCTCTCATCTCTACCCCTCTCTAAGGCAATCTGTTCCCATGGCGAACATTTCCAAATTGCCAAATCTTTCCCACCCTTACTTAAATTCTTAGAGTCTTAGAGGAGGCAACCCTGCCTCAAAGGTATGTCAGAGGCCCATCTGGCTGTCAGGATTGGATGATTAGAGACCAACAGAGGCTGCTAACTTTGCTAATTGAACAGAAACTTTGGCTGCTGATTTGTGCACTGTCCACGGTCCTGGAAGGATTACCTTGTTTTTGCTACAGTCTTCAACCTTGGTTGACAGATACACTGAGAATAGATTCTAGTTTGGGAAGCTAGGTGACAATTCCCTGTGAATTGGTCTGTCATACTTTTTAAAGTCTGTGTGTAAAGGGAAAACAGTTTTTTGGATTTGTTCTGTGTGTGGACGTGCGTGCTGGTTTCCCCCTCTTCTCCTTCAAAATGTCACAAATGACTTTCCTTGAGTTTACCAATTTGCAGGATTAATGTGTTTCTCTCTAGACACCTGTGCCCTAGATATATGCTAGCCAGAATAGCTATCTCCATCCTAAACTCTGGCCTGCTTTTCAGGTAAGAAGGCCTTAGTTTTAGTTTTAGGTCATCCCCAGTGGGGCTATGGATGTGGAGCTAACTCTTGGCTCTATTTTATCATGCAGTTGTGTGGAGGAGTACAAGCTGGCTCCTGATGGAAAATCCTGCCTAATGCTCTCAGATGTCTGCGAAGGCCCCAAGTGCCTCAAACCTGACTCAAAATTCAACGACACCCTCTTTGGAGAGATGCTGCATGGTTACAACAACCGGACCCGGCATGTGGACCAAGGCCAAGTCTTCCAGATGACCTTCAGGTATGGGGAAGTCGCTTGTACACGGACATAAATCACCGGCATAAAATCTAGACGGGGGAAAGAAGACATGGGCACCACGGAATAGCAGCCTGTCACGTTGGTCAGCATCTCTCCACACTCACTGGTGCTTACCCAGGGAGTGTTAGAAGTCAGCAAAGTTCATTTCATGAGGTTTCTTTTCCACTGATCCAGCCTTTATTTGCCCCCACCCTCATTTTCCTGACTCTATCCATATATTTTAAATTCTATCTTAAATCATCCTGTAAGTACAGTTAATGAAATTTAAATTTTTTAATTAATCTTTTCAGTCTATTAAAAATAATAACTGTCCTTTGCAGCCTATTCAGGCAGTGCAAAAATAAAGACATTTAATGAAGTAGAAAATAAAAATTTCATCACCCAGAAATACACAGAATTAACATATTATTAAAACACTTCCCTCTCTCTTTCTACACACACACACACACGCACATACATACACAAATCTCAGTAAAGCTGTTTTGAATTTTTTTTTTTTTTTTCACTCAACGATATGACAAAGTCCTCTTTCTGTGTTAATGAACACAGAGGAGCATGGGAAATTAAAAGATGAGATTCTTCTCAAATGAGAGGAAGCAGAATGGTGGCTCAGTTGCTCCAGTTTTCTGAGGATCAGCTG
The DNA here is from genome assembly GCF_000298275.1 of Orycteropus afer afer. Lineage (NCBI taxonomy): Eukaryota > Metazoa > Chordata > Mammalia > Tubulidentata > Orycteropodidae > Orycteropus > Orycteropus afer. Next base: position 9,836,129 of record NW_006921624.1, read on the forward strand.
TGCAGGCTAGTTGTGAAAGGCTTCTTGAGACAGCTGAAAAAAATGGAGTTATTCCACCTCGAGAAGAGAGACTGCAGGTGGGACTCTGTGACACCTCAAAATCTGAACAACTATTAGATGGTAGAATGGGAAGATTTGTTTGATGTATAAGAAGAAACTCTCTTTTTTTGAAAAATGAACAAACTATTAGACCATGTTGCATGAAAATGGAAAGGGATGGGCTATTATCACAAAGTAAGCCCCTTCCCATTATTTGAAGTGAGAGTGACAGAAGTCAGAACTATAAAGAAACATCATCATTACGATATCCTCATTCCCATGCTATCATCTTATTAATAATAATGGCTAGGGTAGCAGGAATGGCTATAATGGTGACCATTTTTTAAGATTTACTCCATGTCAAGCTCTTTACTTAGTATTTTTAACAATGATAATAACAGCTATCATTAATTCGTCACATGCCAAGAGCTGTTTTGAACACTTTGCATACATTAACTTATCTAATACTCACGAGGGAGCTCTGGTAGCATAGTGGCTAAGACACTTGCATGCTAACCAGACAACTGGCAGTTCAAACCCACCAGCCACTCCTCGGAAGGAAGGTTGGGCAATCCTACTTCCGTAGTGATAACTGCCTCAGAAACCCAAGGAGGGGTCGCTATGAGTCGGGGCCAACTCGATGGCACATAACAACAACAACAATACTCACGATGACCCTGTGAGGCAGGAGTTATTGCCATCTTCTTTGTACAGATGAGAAACAGAAATGCTAAGTAATTTTTACAAGACTCCCTTCTAGGAAGTGAGAGAGTGAGAATAATGTCATTTTAGCATCATTATTAGAACCTCTCAAAGCACTGTGGCCTCTATTCTACAATAGAAAATCAACACCAGAGAAGTTCATTTCCCAAGATCACCATCCAGTGAGAGGCAGGGTTAGGATTCAGGTCCAACTCTTGACTGGCTCTAAAGCCTTGTTCTTGTCTTCTAATACAATTTATTCCTTCCTCTTCCGTTTTATAGGTAAGACAGTTGAAAACAAGAATGCAAATGTGAATTCATTCACTAAAACCATTAAGCTAAGTAGTATAGCATGCTCTTTGAACACCTACTATGACCTAGCAACCACCTGATTTTTGATGATACAGTGGCAAATGAACTAGAAATGGCCACAGATCCTGCTGTGCTTAAGCATAGGATTATGTGTAGGGGTGTGTATTGATCTTATGTATCTACTTAAATTGTTGCACATACTATGAACTAAAGGTACAAGCTTCCAGGAAGGTGATTAATAGTGGGATCTAACATAGTTGGAGCAGTGTGGGGTTGCCTCTAGTGTATTAGAAAGCAATGGCAAAAACAAAGTACAGGCAAGTGAGTTAAACATTTACCTCAAGTAGACACAC
>NW_006921624.1:9837747-9846582 GCF_000298275.1 Orycteropus afer afer
AAAAAAAAAAAAAAAAGAGAAAGAAAGAAAGCAATGGCAAGCCATTGGAATTTATTTCTGGACAACCCAAAATACTAGAATTAACATTTTTGAAACACTTTTCTCTCTTTCTCTCCCCCATCCCAGTCTCTCCCTCCATCTATACACACACACACACACACACATACACACACAATTTACCTAAAACAGTTTCAAACACTGATTTGGATAAAGTGTTTTATAGCTAATACTTGCTATGAGTAGGGATTAACACTGAAAAGCATTTCAAACAGAACACATAAGACTCCGATGCCTAAGAAGGAATAAAATTTGTCTGGTTTCAGAAATGAAGAAGGCCAGTGTGACTGAAGATGAGAAACTAAGGGAAGAACGGTAGGAGGTGAAACTGGGGCAATAAGCAGTGGCAGGTCATAGGTCACTCAGGCCGAGGCTTTACTCTAAAAGCAATAGGAGAACTCTTAAATAGGTTAAAGGAAGAGAGTATGTCTGATTGCTCTGCATTTTACAACATCATGGTGGCTATATGGAAAGTAGATTGCAATGAAGGTTGCATGACAGACCAATTCACAGGGAATTGTCACCTCGCTTCCCAAACTAGAATCTATTCTCAGTGTATCTGTCAACCAAGGTTGAAGACTGTAGCAAAAACAAGGTAATCCTTCCAGGACCGTGGACAGTGCACAAATCAGCAAACAGTTTCTGTTCAATTAGCAAAGTTAGCAGCCTCTGTTGGTCTCTAATCATCCAATACTGACAACCAGATGGGCCTCTGACATGCCTTTGAGGCAGAGTTGGCTCCTCTAAGACTCTAAATTTATGAATTTATGAATTTTATGCAATGAATATGGATGGGAGAGTGGAAGTGGGGTGATCAATTAGAAGTCTACTGCAGAAGCCAAGGGGGACTGTGGATGGCTTCACCGAGGATAATGGGAACAATACTGGAGAAATATATTTCCCAACCTGGGAGATAATTGTGAGATCTAGTAGACAAGGTCTGGTGAGCAGTTGAAAGTGAGGGTTAAGTTTGAAGGAAAGTTCAAGGATGACAGAAGTAACTGGCCTATACATAGCAACTTAGTGGCAGAGTTAAGTCCTTTGATTTCCAGAAAAGGATTCTTTCCATGACTCAGATACTCAAGCAGAGGCTGAGTGATAATTTGTGGAGAAGTTTTGGGAGAAATAGAAGGATAGTCTGCTTAAACTCTAGATGCACTTTAATATTGAGATTCTACAATGCTAACTTTCTGTAATTTTAGTAGTCTATGAAACTCTGTCTTGAACATTATGATGGATAGGACAAAGCTGCTTGAAATCCAAAAAAAAAAAAAAAAAAGAAAGAAAGAAACTGTCCCTGCATTTGAGGAAGGAATTTACATGCTTATAAGATGGAATTTACATGCTTATAAGGTGACACACACAATGTGTGGGGGAGATGTAATTTGAAAAGCAATGTACCAAAGAATGCCAATGGTTTCCAAAGAGTTCCCATGCAAAGACTTTTGAAAGGGAATTGGAAATGACGATGAAAGGATCTCAGAGGAAGAGGCATGTGAACTTTGATTTAAAGGGATAGTGAACAGCAATGCTTCTTGGTAAAGTGAAAAGCTGAATGGACATTTCCTGTCCAGGTAGGAGTCTGCCAGGGCCCAGACAACTGGATACACCGGAAGAGGAAGTCAAGAAAACAGATCTCCATCTCCTCCAGATAGACTTGGCTTCAAACCCGGGCCCTGCCCATGACAAGTGTAGTACTACTGCCCAATCTTTAAAAAGGGATATTTTCATCACATGCCAGCCACTGCAACAGTTTTATGCTGTTTGTTTTCTCATAATTATCAGTAGCTGACATGTGATAAATGACCAAATATATTTTTTTCCTATTCTGTTGTGTGAAGATGACCTTGTTCAAAAAGGAAAGTCCACATGGGTAATAAGATGCTGGATCCAGAAAGGACTTAGGCATCGTGGAATTCTGGATCTCATTTTACATGTGGTGAAGAGACTTGGCTAAGATCCCAAAGCAAGTCATTGCAGAGCTAGCCAATGATCCAGATCTCCTGATTGTCCAGGGTGGTATCACCCCACTGCCAAGTGGCTGGTCAGTTAGAGAGAACATGGTCCCTTTGAGGGTAGCCTCAGGGCATCCACCCTCTGACAGGAATCCACATTTTACTTCAAACACTCTGGTCATTATTTCCAGTGCCTCAGTCTCGGCATGTCTCTGAAGAGTGAGGATCTGTGTCTGTGCTGATTTGCTCATGAAGGGGAGTAAAATGAAAAAAAAAAAAAAACAGGCTTTTCTCTTTTGACAACAGCCTCAAGATCTAGGGAACTCCCCAGACTACCATTACAGTACACCAACCCATTACATTCAAGCTCTCTCATCCTTGGCTTCACTTAAACTTTCTTTGCGATTATTTCCATCCCCAGCCTGTGTCACCTCTCAGAGCCACAAGCTAAGTCAGTTGACTCCCCACTGTGGGAAGCCTTCTGATGAGTCTAAATTTATCTCTTTCAAGTCTCCCTTCCTGAGCCCCAGAAAAGAGGGAGGCTGGGGCTTCTTTGTCCTCCAAGTTCCAGAAGGCAGGCCTGCAAGGTTTTCAGCATCAAAGGCGGCTGTCATTTCTCACCTCCTCCTCCTCCTTTCTTCCCTCCCCCCCCCCCTCCAAGTAATCTCCGGTCCAGCCCTTGAGAGTAGCCAGCAGGCTCCACCACCAGCCGTCCTGCCATATGCCTCATTTCCTGACAATATCTGGTCTGGGATTTCAAAATCTCTACCAGCTAAGGAGTCTCCTGTGTGACAACTACAGTTTCACTCAGTTCTCCTCCCTGTCCCTGTTCACATCACCACAGCCAACAACCTGGACATAAGGGAGGTCTGCATTTTCATTTCCTCTCTGCACTCTCTGAAAGAGCCATCTGGGTTTCTGCTTTATTTAAAAAAAAAAAAAAAAAAAAACCAACCTCAAAATGTAAAGTCTCCAAACTAGACAAAACTAAGAAATTAACTAGTGCAGACCTGACCACTTGCTGCACAGATGAAGAAACCAAGGCCCAGAAAAAATACAACTTGTCCATGCTCACAGTGGTTTGGGTCCTCTCTTGGAGTGAAAGTTAGTCTCCAACTCTCAAACCACTGCTCTCCTGGCTTCTGGTTCTACTTAAGGGACATTTACAGGTTCTGTCTCCCCCACATTACCATGTTGTCAGGAGAACCATTTGTCCCTTACCTACTGTTAGCAGAAAGGAGGACTCATATGCCCTAGGGGGCTGCAAAATCCACAACTAATAACGCTTCTTAGGAGCTCTGGTAGCATAGTGGCTAAAGCACTTGACTGCTAACCAGAAGGCTGGCGGTTCAAACCCACCAGCCACTCCTCGGAAGGAAGGTTGGGCAATCCTACTTCCGTAGTGATACTGCCTCAGAAACCCAAGGAGGGGTCGCTATGAGTCGGGGCCTACTCGAAGGCACATAACAACAACAACAACAATAATGCTTCTTAGGCAAAGTCTATCACCACGTGATGCCACCTCCTTAGGATGCCCAATGCAGGCTCCAGAGTGACTCTGAGTGTGCAGTTTGTGAAAATGTTGAGGACCCCAGAGCAGTCCAAAGGTTGTCCACCATGTGTGAAGATTGGGAATGGAGCATATTATTGGGCATTCTACTTCCATAGAGATACCACCTCAGAAACCCAAGGAGGGGTCACTATGAGTTGGAATCGACTGGACAGCAGTGAGTTTGGTGTTTTTTTTTGTTTGTTTTTTTGTGAGAAGAGCCTTATAAAGAGAGACAGAGTCAGGCAGGAGTGACATATAGAAGCAGGCAGAGAGACAAAGTGGAGATGTGGAAAGAGATACAATAGCGGAGGAGATACTAAAGAAGAGTCTGGGTGACACAGGAGGGAATGGCAAGCACAGAGAGAGTTAGGATTCCACTTATGTGGAATCAAATATCAGGAATAGGCAAGTGTGTAGAGACCAAGGTTTACTAGAGGTTACCAGGGGTGGGAGGCAGAGAAAAGAGAGACTGTCTTCTGTTGAGGGTCATAAAAAAATTTTGGAATGGACAATGTTAATGGTTGATAAATATAATAAATACAGCTAAAGTCATTGAATTGTACACATGAAGAATGTCGAAGGGGCAAATAATTGGTTACATATATGTTTACTACAATTTAAAAAGAGAGGAATGGACAGCAGTGGAAAATATTAAAGAAATAAGGATGGGGAAAGGTGGGGGAGTTGGGAGGGGTGAAAGGTGGCAGAGTCAAAGGAGATATCTAAAGTGAGAGAGAAGAAGACATTGTCATGCTAAAGTCACAGTGTAATTTATTCCCAAGGAGGGAATGGTGTATTAAGAGCCTGGAAGATGCTGGGAGAGAGCACTGGGTTGGGAATCAGGTTCAAATGGACATGAAAGCCATTTTGTGTGACACTTGATCAAATGACAAACCAATGGTCTCACTCTGGAATTGTCCTAAAACCCAGTAAGTGAGGTTACACCTTGCTGTTTCTAATCCCTTTGGGTGCACTGTTAGTTTTAATGATGCCTGCAGTGTCACTATCACAATCTCCTTCCCCTAATTTTGATAACTGTGGGAATTGGAAAAGACTGTTGGAGTGAGATAAGCTAGTCAAAGGTTGATGGCATTTGATGGTTTTTTTCACTCCCATCCTTCTCCTATCCTCATCCATCCTATTTCATTCCCATAAGAAGGAAAGGCCAACTTTGAGTATAGATTGAACAGATTTAGATAAACATCCATCAGGAATTAGACTGAGCTTGCAGTCTCAAACAGCAGTGAAGAGAGGCTGCTTGGGAATGTGGGGTGAGCAAATTACACTGGTAGATTTTGCAAATGCCTCATCAAAAATAAGACAGCAGATGTGCTCACAAGCCTTCTAGAATGACCTACAAAGAGAGAGAGGAGGTCATGAGAGATTTACTAGAAAGGCATTTCTCAATCTGGTCCTCTTATCAGATGTGCATATTGTACAGCATAAAGAAGACTGTTTTGGGTAAGAGGTGGGATTTCAGGATGTGGCACACCAACCCACGCTTGGTGAGACGGAAGGCCTCTCTTTAAGGATTCAAGGGAAGCTGGCCCTTATTGGTGGTACCCACTTACTCACTTGCTAAATATACTGAGTCAGATTTCATTAAATGGCCTCCCCAGCTGTTCTGGCCGGTCATCTTTCTTGCTCCTTCCTGGACCATGGTTACTTTCATAGTCTTCTTCTGGATCCTTCTTCTTCCTACTTTTCCCCCCTACAACTATGTGCGTATTTTTTATGTGTCAGATCTTATATTGTTTTTGTTAGGTGCAATCGAGTTAGTTCTGACTCATAGCAACTCTGTGTACAACAGAATGGAGCACTGCCCAGTCCTGCACTGTCCTCCTAATTATTCTGTGTTTGAGCCCTTCGTTGCAGCCACAGTGTCAATGCATCTTATTGAGTCTTCCTCTTTTTCACTTTACCCAACATAATATCCTTCTCCAGGGGCTGGTCCCTCTTGATAATGTCCAGCTCTCACATGCATATGAGGCAAATGAGGCAATTGAAAAGATTATGGCTTGGCTTAGGCACACCTTAGTCTTCATAGTGACATCTTTAAAGAAGTCTTTTTTTTTTTTTTTTTTTTAATTGTATTTTAAGGATTGTCCACCTTCCTAGAGTTATGATTCACCTTGTAGACCTGTATGATCTATATTCAGGGATACATTTGCAGCATATGTAAATAGATATGTTCAAATAACTTCTGTCAAACCTATGCATATCTGTGGGTATAGTTCCATTCTCCTTCCCACGTCTGTTCAGCTTGCATGTCTGTCTATGTATCCACTTTTAGAGTATTGGTTATTGTTATTACTGTTATTGCAGGATTGCATATGAATTAGTATTTATTTACCTCTGTTGCCCTTGACATTTGTACTCCTCCAAGCATCTCCCTTTCGTTGATTATTTTGTCTTTTGCAGCAGGTTTGCCTAATACAATATGTCATCTAATTTGACTGCAGCTTCCATGGGTGTTGATTATGGAACCAAATAAAATGAAATCCCTGACAATTTCAATCATTTCTCTGTTTATCATGATATTGTTTATTGGTCCACTTGTGATGATTTTTCTTTTCTCATGTGAGGTGTAATCCATACTGAAGGCTGTAGTCTTGGATCTCCATCAGCAAGTACTTCGTGCCTTCTTCACTTTCAGCAAGCAAAATGTGTCATCTGCATATCACAGATTTTAAGTGAATCTTCCTCCAATCCTGATGCCATACTCTTCTTCAGATAGTCCAGCTTCTTGGATTATTTGCTTAGCATAGAGATTGAATAAGTATGATGAAAGGTTTAACTCTGAGGCACACCTTTCCTGATTTTTTTCTTTATATATATATATATTTTCTCTTTTTTTTTTGTGATTTGGATGAAAGTTTACAGAGCAAATTAGTTTTTCTTTCAACAGTACATACACATTTTTTTGTTGTTGTGGTTACGTTCATCACAATCCCTGTAATTTAATGGCACTCTTTCCACTTCCTCCCTGTGTTTACCGTTTCCCTTCATCCTTCTTTCATATGTCTTCCCGCCTTCTGAGCTTCATCCCTGGGCAATGCTACCCTTTGGATCTCCTATGGTTGATTGCTCTAAGAAGTGCATAGCACCCTAGTATTACTGTTCACCTTATAGGCTTGTCTATCATTTCACTAAAAGTTGAGCCACAGTGGTGAGTTCAGTTCTAGACTTGAATGATGTCTAAGGCCCGTAGTCTCAAGGGTTCTACCACTCACTGTCAGACCAGTAAGCCTGGTCTTTTTTATGATTTTTAGTTTTGTTCCACATTTTTCTCTCACTCTATCCAGGACCTCTTATTGTGATCACTTTCAGAGTGATCAGCATCTAGTTTTTCTGTTCTCAGTGTTGTGGAGGCCGAACTCCACATGGTCCATTTGTCCTTTGGACTAATTGTTTTCTTGCAGATTTGATTTTCTTCTCTCTTCTTTGCTGTGGTGGGTAGAAACTAATAGTTGCACTTTCAATGGACTCGTAAACTTTTTAAGACCCCAGGCTCTACTCAGCTCACCATTCATCTGTCAGTTTGTAGTACTGTGGTGACTTGCACATTGCTGTGATGCTGGAAGCTATGCCACTGGTATTTGAAATGCCAGCAGGGTCAACCATGGTGGACCCATTTCAGTGGAGCTTCTAAACTAAGACAGATTAAGAAGAAGGATGGAACCATCCACTTCTGGAAAAAAATGGCCACTGAAAACCTTATGAATAGCAGTGAAACACTATCTAATATAGTACTGGAAAACTTTATGAGTAACAGTGAAATGTAGTCTGATATAGTTCTGGAAGATGAGCCGTTCAGGTTGGAAAACACTCAAAATATGACTGGGGAAGAGCTGCCTCCTCAAAGCAGAGTCAGCCTTAATGATGTGGATGAAGTAATGCTTTCGGGACTTTCATTTGTTGATGTGGCATGACTCAAAATGAGAAGAAACAACTGAAAACATTTATTGATATTGGAACAAGGAATGTACAAAGTATGATTCTAAGAAAATTAGAAGTTGTCAGATATGAAATGGAATGCATGAAGATTGATATCCTAGGCATTAATGAGCTGAAATGGACTGGTATTGGCCATTTTGAATTTCACATTCATATGGTCTACTATGCTAGTAAGTAGTAAGAGGAATGATATCCCATTAAACATAAACAATAACAAAACAAGATCTATCCTGATAGGATAATAGCCATACACCTACAAGGAAGACCAGCTAATACTACTATTATTCAAATTATACACCAACCACTAAAACAAAAGATGAAGAAATTGAAGATTTTTACCAACTTCTGCAGTCTGAAATTGACCAAACATGCAATCAAGATGTATTGATAATTACTGGTGATTGGAATGTGAAAACTGGAAACAAAAAAGAAGCATCAGTAGTTGGAAAATACGTCCTTGGTGAAAGAGATGATGCCAGAGACCACATGATACACTTTTGCAGGATCAAGGACTTATTCACTGTGAATATTTCTGTTTAACAATATAAATGGTAACTACTATACACATGGACCTCACCAGATGGGATACACAGGAACCAAATCGACTACATTAGTGAAAAGAGGTGATGGAGGAGCTCAGTATCATCAGTCAGAACAAGGTGAAGAGCTGACTGTGGAACAGACCATCAATTGCTCATACACAAGTTCAAGTTGAAGCTGAAGAAAATTAAAGAAAGTGTCTTAGAGCCAAAATATGACCTTGTGTATATCCCACCTGAATTTAGACACCAGGTGAATGACAGATTTGATGCATTGAACATCAGTTACCAAAGACCAAATGAGTTGTGGGATGACATCAACAATATACATGAATAAAGCAAAAGGTCATTAAAAAGACAAGAAAGGAAGAGAAAAAGAAAATGCATGTCAGATGAGACTCTGAAACTTGCTCTTGATGTAGACTAGCTAAAGCAAATGGAATAAGGGTTGAGATAAAAGAACTGAACGGAAAATTTCAAAGGGCAGCTTGAGAAGACAAAGTAAAGTATTATAATACAATGCGTAAAGACCTGGAATTAGAAAAACAACAGGGAAGAATATGGTTTGCATTTGTCAAGCTTAAAGAATGGAAGAAAAAATTTGTGCTTCAATTTGCAATACGGAAGGGATTCTGTGGGTAAAATATTGAATGATGCAAGAAGTATCAAAAGAAAATGGAAGGAATATGCAGAATCACTGCACCAAAAAGTATTGGTTGTCATTTAACCATTTCAGGAAGTAGCATGTGATCAAGAACCAATGGTATTGAAGGAA
>NW_006921624.1:9846682-9893288 GCF_000298275.1 Orycteropus afer afer
AATTTACGTGTGATCAAAACTCCAGAAGAGGAAGCCAAAGAAAAAAAAAAAAAAAACCAAGACTCCAGGAATTGGCAGAATACCCATTGAGATGTTTCAACAAACAGATGCAACATTGCAGGCACTTACTCTTTTATGCCAAGAAATTTGGAAGCTAACCTGGCCAACCAACTGGAAGAGATCCGTATTTGTGATCATCTCAGAGAAAAGTGATCCAATAGGATTTGGAAGTTATAGAACAATATCATTAAAATCACACACAAGTAAAATTTTGCTGAAGATAATTAAAAAAAAAAAAAAAAAAGTTGCAGCAGTATATTGTCAGGGAACTTCCAGAAATTGAAGATGGATTCAGAAGAGGGCGTGGAATGAGGGATGTCATATGGATCTTGACTGAAAGAAAACAATATGAGAAAGACATTTACCTGTGTTTTGTTGACTATGCAAAGGCATTTGACTATGTTGACATAACTGAGAATTCCAGAACAGTTAATTGTGTGCTCATAAGGAACCTGTACATAGATCAAGAGGCTTTCATTCACACAGAACTAGGGGATACTGCATGGTTTAATATCAGGAAAGGTGTGCAATAGGGTTGTATCCTTTCACTGTACTTATTCAATCTGTATGCTGAGCAAATAATTCAAGGAGGAGGATTATATGAAAACGACTGTGGCATCAGAATTGGAGGAAGACTCATTAACAACCTGTGCTATACAGAGAGTGAAAATGACTTGAAGCACTTACTGTTGTTGTTGTTGTTGTTGATACATGCTGTCGAGTCGGACCCAACTCCTCCTTGGGTTTCCGAGGCAGTATCACTACGGAAGTAGATTGCCCCACCTTCCTTCCAAGGAGTGGCTGGTGGGTTTGAACCACCAGCCTTCTGGTTAGCAGTCAAGTGCCTTAGCCACTATGCTACCAGAGCTCCTGAAGCACTTACTGATGAAGATCAAAGACCTCAGCCTTCACTGTGGATTACACCTCAACATAAAGAAAATAAAAATCCTCACAACTGGACCTATAAGCACAGAATAAATGGAGAAAAGATTGAAGTTGTCAGGGATTTCCCTTTACAAAGATCCACAGTCAACGCCCATGGCAGCAGCAATGAAGAAATAAGATGATGTATTACACTGGGCGAATCTACTGCAAAAGACCTCTTTAAAGCAGTAATGGGCAAAGATGTCACTTTGAAGACAAATTGATATTTTCAATCGCCTCATATGCATGTCCAAAACTCACTGCTGTTGAATCGATTCAACTCACAGCAACCCCTCCTTGGGTTTCTGAGGCAGTATCTCTATGGAAGTAGATTGATTAATCTTCCTTCTGAAGAGTGGCTTGTGTGTTTGAACCACCAGCCTTCTGGTTAGCAGTCAAATGCCTTCGGCACTATGCCACTTTTGGTTCATGTGCATGTGAAAGCTGGATAATGAATAAGGAAGACCAGAGAAGAATTGATGCATTTGAATTGTGGTGTTGGAGATGAATATTGAAAATACCATGGATTGCCAGAAGAACCAACACATCTGTCCTAGAAGTGCAGCCAGTATCATCCTTAGAAGTGCAATTGGCCAGACTTCATCTCACTTACTTTGGTCATGTTGTCAGACAGGACCAGTCCCTGGAGAAGGATATCATACCTGGTAAATTAGAGAGTCAGCAAAAATGGGGAGGATGCTCAACAAGATGGATTAATACAGTGGCTACAATGACGGGCTCAAGCATAGCAAAGATCATGAGAATGGTGCAAGACCAGGCATTGTTTTGTTCTGTTGTACTTAGGGTAGCTATGGGTTGGAGCCAATTCGATGGCACCTAACAATAGTAACAGTACTATTCACCAAAGTAGCATGCAGAACATTGTCTTTGTGGAATATGTCATACCAATTGACCTTAGTGTCTCCTGAGACTATGGTCCTGAGCCCCCATGCCCAGGCACTCATTCCCTCAAGGCGTTTGGTTATGGCTAAGAAGTTTTCATAACTTTGCCCCCTGTATGCTGTACTGTATTTATAGATATGTTTGCAGCACATACACATACATATGTAGAAATAGCCTCTGTCAGACCTATTTATATTCATGGATGTAGTTCCATTCACCTTCCCATCTCTACTAAGCTTAAGTGACTATCTATGTATCCACTCATAAATTATTGTTCCAACTGTTATTGCAGGATTGTGTATATAATAGTATTTACCTTTGTTGCCTTTAACTCTTAGACTCCTACCAGTGTCTCCCTCTGCCTTCAATAAGGTGGAGGTCAGCACAGGATGCCTTTCCTGATTTTAAACCATGCAGTATTCCCTTGTTCTGTTTGAATGACAGCCTCTTTGTCTATGAACAGGTTCTACATGAGAACAAATAAATGTCTTGGAATTCCCTTTCTTCACAATGTTATCCATAATTTGTTATGATCTGCACACTTCAATGTCTTTTGCATAGTCAATAAACATGGGTAAACATCTTTCTGGTATTATTTGCTTCCATCCAAGATCCATCTGACCTCAGCAACAATATCCCTCTTTCTGTGTCCTCTTCTGACTCCAGCTTGAATTTTGTGCAGCTCCTGCTCATCAATGTACTGCTGCAACCATTTTTTAAATTATTTTCAGCAAAACTTTACCAGCCTGTGATATTAATCAAATTGTTCAATAATTTCTGCATTCTGTTGGATCACCTTTCTTTGGAATGAGCACAAGTGTGGATCTCTTCCAGTCATTTGACCAGGTAGTTGTCTTCCAAATTTCTTGGCATAGACAAGTGAGTGATTCCAGGGTTGCATCCACTTGCTGAAACATCTCAGTTGGTATTCTGAGAATTCCTGGAGGGTTGCTTTTCACTAATGCCTTAGGTGCAGCTTGGATTTCTTCGTTCAGTACCATGGGTTTTTGATCATGTGCTACCTCTTGAAATGGATCAGTATAGACCAATGCTAGGTCCTATTCCACATACTTTATGTGTTTTGTTTTGTTTTGTTTTCATTTAATCTTTTTCAGTACCTAATGGAAAGTAGGTGTTAGCAGCTTGACTTTACAAGAAATGAAATTGAACCTATCAGTCAGAATTGATTAGGTTGTGCCTTAATTGAAAACAACTCCAAATGAGTTGACGCAAAAAGTTTGTTGTTCATACCATATGCCCCTTACAGATGGCAGGGGTCTCACTCTGACATTGGGGGACCTGGGCTTCTAGGAACATGGTAATAGTGGCAGTAGCTCATTATTTCCTCCCGGAGGTGATATTATGCTCACATATCACTGATAAAGCAAGTCCCACGGTCAAGCTCCCCTCAAAAGGTTCAGCAGAGAATTACAATTGTTACATGTGCATTGGAACAGAGTCTCAGGAGTATTTGTGGGACATCAATACTGTCTACCACACCGAGACATAGAGAGGTTAGGCTACCTGCTTAGAAATGACAGTACCAGTGTCTAATGCTACAAAGCCCATTTAATAGTTCTTTGGAGCTTGTCTCTCTTATAATTCAAATCCCCCCTGTGAACACTGTAACAAGACCACCTCTCCTCTACCTGTCAGTTTCCTTCCTTTTATTCCCCACTAACCATCCATATTACAGCTGGAAGAACCTTGGAGGGCAGTTTGTACAAACCTCTTTTTGTAGATGAGGTAACTGAGGTGCAGAATGTTGAAGTGAATTGCCTATAGTCATATGACTAGCAAATGAGTAAGGCAGATCTCAAACCCTGTTGGGTTTTATAGCAAATATATATCCATTTATATCCATTCTTCCTGAAGGCTTGGAGACATGATCAAGGTCCTATAGAGAATTAATACAGAGCCAAGCCTAAAAGCTGTTTTTCTACACTCCTAGGCCTGGATGATTTGTAATGTACAGTTCCATGATCTTATTGTAACTAGAGAAAGCCACAGAAGCTGGTAGAGGAAAGAGATTATTGACTAATAGGCAGCATTAGCTTCTGATTCCCAAGGCTATTTCCCAGCCCCTCTATGTAGTAATATCCCAGCTCTTGGCAGTTTTCTTTGTGCTACTGGAGACAAAGCTGTAGGCTACCTTCTCTTGGGCATTACTGGTGAGATCTTGGAAGTGGACTCAACTGGATTCCAAGAGTCAAGGGTCAAATGTCTCTGGAGTACTGGGACTGGCAGCAGAACAATTTCTTTTCTGTCTCCATTTTTCCCAGGTTCTTGACATACTCTGTGGGAGGTTGGTCCAAAATGTCAAGTGTGCCCATCGAACCTAGAATTAGAAAGCTAAGTTTCCATTCCTGTTCTGCCACTACCTACTGTATCACATTTGGTCATTCTCCTCATCTGGTTTCCATTGCCTCCTCTGTAAATTTAGAAGGTTGGAACAGAATTGAGGCAAGGGATTAGAGCTCCTAACTTCAGGGCTATTTCCACTCAAACCACATGGCCAGGTTCTAATAGCCTGTCCAACTCACTTGATCAGATGAATCATCTGGAGCTGTACTGAGACCTCCCAATCATCCCCAGATAAGGTGCCTGGACAAGTGAATATTTTACAGGTATAGCCAGGTAGTTCAAATGATCTAACAATTTTTGGAGTTTAAAAGGCCACGTTCTGAAGTCAGAGTCCCAGCTTACCCTTTGTCAACTGTGTAACCTTGGGCACATTATTTAAGTCTCAATTCCCCCACATGTATATTATAATAATTACATGTATAATAATTCCCACCTCATGACATTGCTGTTTTGATTAAATGAGCTTGCCCAGATAGTTGAATAACTCTACAGGAATTTGATTCCATCCCTGGTTAGGATCTTAACCAGGTGCCATGAAAAGTCATGAGGTCCAAACCCCACTTCTTCCATATCCTGCTGCTTAGCCGTGGATAAATCTCTTTCTCTCTTTGAACCTCCTGATCTTCAACTGTAAATGAGTGTCCTCAAGAGATTTGACTGCTAACCAGAAGGCTGGCAGTTCAAAACCACCACTCACTCCTTGGAAGGAAGGTTGGGCAATCTACTTTCATAGTGATACCACCTTGGAAACCCAAGGAGGGGTCACTATGAGTCAGATCCGACTCCACAGCAGTGAGGTGTGGGGGGCAAGGGCTTTGGTGAGAAATTAACACGTTCATAAGTAAATACCACAGCACACAGTAAACCTTATTTCCTCTGCTTTCAATTCTGTTTCTTTTCCCTACAATTCCAAAAGCCATCCAGCAGATTAAGATGATTTTATTGCATTTTCCACAAATGCAATCTCTGAGCTGGTGACCAGAGTCACGTCCCAACTTCCCCCAAGTAACACACATGTGATGAACACAGGGCCTTGGTAAAACACCCAGGGAAGGAAGAGAAATGCAGCCCTTTGTGCCCCGTGGGTCTGGAGGAGGCGGACAGCACAGCCAGCCACGTGGGATGGGCAGCAGCTGAAGAGCTCCTCCCTGCAGGTGTTTATCGCAGCCTTGGGAAAGACATAATCTCTCCAATGCATTGTATCACCTGTGTCCTGTAGGGTAGCTTCTTTGTTTCTGTCTGAAAGGTCTACAGTGAAAAATATCTAATTAGAAACACTGGATTTAGATGCCGTGTGGAATTTGATAACAGGCCTGGGCCCAGATCCAAAAGTTCCAGTGGTATGTTGTTAATCCCCACCTCCAGGGTGATATTCAAAGTATTTCATGATTAGTGTAAGAGTGGTGCTGACCACTTGGAAAGGGAGCCTATTTAAGCAGAATGAAGCCTAACCAGTAAGCCCTGCTGGGCTGAACATCAGCTTTGCTCACCTTCTGCCTTTCCTTATGCCTTGTCCCCTGCCTTTGCCTCATCACATCCTCTGGTCCGTTTCTCAATACGTTTAGGAGTGACTGAAATTGCAATTTTTTTTTTTTTTTTTTTTGTCTTTTCAAAGCCTGTCTTGGAGGGGTCATAGACAGAGTTTTCTTCTATGACACAGGTAGACAGAGGAGGTTGGCTATCATTTTTTTTTTTTTTTTTTTTACATGAGAAAACTCAAGCTCAGAGAGGTAAGGCATCACATCCAAGGTCACACAGCTGGTAAGTGATGGAGCTAGGATTTAAAGCCTGCCTTCTTAACCACCCCCACAGCCTCCAGGTAATGTGTGTGCACTTACATGTGCATATGCATGTTCTCAGATCGTGATCTTCAAAGAGCAGGAGAACAAATAATAATAGCTCATCATGATCATCGTTATTACACATGAACATCCTATCTAAAGGTAGGCATTTTCCCCATCTCTGCTTTTAGTCAGAACTCAATAGACATGCATTACAGCAGTGCTCCTCCAACCCTAATGTGCATACAAATCGCTAGTGGTTCCTGCTAAAATGCAGATAATGTGGTTTCTGATTCGGAGGTCTCAGGTAAGGGCTGAGACTGCATTTCAAATGAGCTCTCAGGTAATGCTGATGCTGCTGCTTTGAAGGAAGGCTCTGAATCAAACCACCAGGGCCCTTGTGTCAATTCCAACTTACAGCAACCCCATGTGTGTCAGAGTAGAACAACACTCCAGAGGCTTTTCAGGAGCTGGTGTTTTGGAGATAGATCACCAGCCTTCCTTCTGAGGCACAAATGGGGGAAGTGAACCCTCACCCTTTTGGTTAACAGTTGAGCATGTTAACCGTTTGCACTACCATAAACTGAACTTTGTGATGGAGGTGAACCATAACTCCCTAGGCTAAGCCTAAGAGTGAAGAAGTATTGCCCTTCCTTCTCTTGCCTGTTTGAAAGCAAGAACCAAGTCCCAAAGCCAGTGATACCACACACAGAACCATGGAGTCCCAAAAGAGTCTCTGTCCCATGATCCTCTCCAGGGTGACCAAATGTAGAGAATGTGTGTTCCATTTGCAGCAGCCAGGGTGCCCCGTCCTGTCCTGCAATCCAGCAGCCTGTATAAGGTAGCCCAACTTACCCTCTGCGCCCGTCCACCCTGCTCACTGATGGACACAAGGGATGCTCAGTGCATGCCAATGGGGGAGACACGTGTGCAAGGCAGACCTACTCTGATGTTCCAAAGCCCAGATCAGAGCCTCCTCTATGAGCCAGCGCTGCAATTTCAGCCTTCATGGGGAGCAGCAGGAGAGCTGGGCTGCAGTCGGCTTCTGGTCAAAGGTGAAAGATAAGCTCTTGGAAAAAAGAAGAGAGAAATCCAATTGGGAGAGGACATTGCCTGAATGAAGCTTTATTATTCTTAAGTATAGAGACTAAAATTTCATACCATAAACCCTCATTAGTGTAATTGGGGATAGAAAGAAAGGAGTAAAATTAAGGCCTAGTGAAAGATGTTTTATTTTGTGTAGGGAGCAGGAAATTGCAATCTATTATTAAACAAGGTCTCTCATCCTTCCCCCTAATTATAGTAAGAAAAGAAAGAAAAATAGCCACTTTATTTTTTTAAAATGTTATTCTCAGTGTTCACATCTCTAAATGTACCAAACATGGTCATCTGATGAGCAAAACAAATTATACAGAGCATATTTTGAACAGTCTCAAACTAACCTAAAAATGTGTCTCCAGTCTGCAAAAGGTGCTAAAACAACAAAAGCAACAAGGTCCATTTCACTTCTCTTCACAGTCCCCCTCCCCCTGCCTAGTTTTGTTTTTAATTTTCTGGCTTCAAAATCCCTGATGATGTTCTTTTTCTGGAAAGGGGAAACCCATCTGAATCACTGAGACATCTAAAGCAAAGACACTTTTTAAAGAACCCACAATTTCATTACGCTCAAATGCAGGCCGTAACTCAAGCTGGTCTAAGTGTTCAGGAGGAAAAGTCCATAGGGAACCTACGAACAGATAAGTATAGATTGTAATTAGCACAGTAATTGTAATTAGCTGAGCAATTGTAATTAGCACAGTGATTGTTTGTTCATAATGGGTGCTTCCAAAGTGACTCCAGGCAGTTTGTTCTCCTAAGTATCTTCTGCAGTTCCCATGATCCTGTTTACACTACTAATGCACTAATGTGCTTAGCTCTCTCTTTTCTAAATAAACACTCCAAAGGTACAAGCCAGCCCAGCCCCTGGCCAAGCATTATGCATCCTTAATTAATGGAGTCCAGGAACTGAAATTTTACTATATTTGCATTATGCTAAAACAACACTGGTATGTTACTCTCAGGAAAAAAAACATACCTCAGAAGTTATTTGTTATTGGTATTGGTGTTTTATTAATTACCTGGTGGGAGGCAACCTGAGGTCAGAGGGTGTAGTCCTGGCTTTACCACTTGCTGCATTTGTTTTCTAACCAATTTTATGGAGCACTCGTTAGGCACCAGGCATGCAATTAGCACTATGAATAGATGCCACCACTCGTCTGTCAGTTTGTGGTCCTGTGGTGGCTTGTGTGTTCCTGTGAGGCTGGAGGCTATGCCTCCGATATTTCAAATACCAGCAGTGTCACACGTGGAGCACAGGTTTCAGCAGAGCTTCCAAACTAAGACAGACTTGGAAGGAGGAAGGGGACAAGCACTTCTCAAAGTGGATGAATAGATGAAGATCCATAGGTGGTGCAAATGGTTTGCTTTTAGTTACTAATCTAAAGCCTGGTGGTTTGAACCTAGTGGTGCCATGGAAGAAAGGCCTGGCAATTTGTTTCTGTTAAAATTACAACCAAGAAAACCCTGTGGAGCAGTTCTGCTCTGTAACACATGGGTCTCCATGAGTCAGAGTCAATTCTATGGTAACTACCAACAACAACAATAATAAAGAGATGAGTGAGACAGTTAAAGTCTCTTCGGTTATGCAGATGGATGACTGAACAAGCATGGAGGACAGGGCAGGGCTAAGGGATCATGGTGGAGTCACCTGGCCTGGCTTTGGTGTTGGTGATTGACAGGGAGGACTTCCTGGAGGAGGTGCTGACTGAGATCTGAAAGATAAGCATGACAGCTATGTGGGAGAGTGTCCCAGGCAACTGAGAGCACCCGTGTCTGGAGACATAAATGTCAAAGTGACTGGTGCCCATAGCCTGCAGACAATAGTAGGAGCTGCTATTGCACAAGGAAGCCATGGCAGATGATGAACATTTAATCAGGAAAGGTTATTTAAGTTCCAAAGTGACTGGAGTATTACCAGTTATGAGACGTTGCATGGTTCTGTAACCTTTCTGAGCCTGTTTGGTACCGTTGTTGTTCGTGGCCATCAAATTGATTCTGACTCATGGCAAGCCAGGTATGCAGACCAGAACTGCTCCATGGGTTTCTCAAGGCTGTGCGAACTTTTGGAAATAAATCGCCAGGGCTCTCTCCAGAAACGCTCAAGTGGGTTCTCACCAGCAACCTTTCTGCTAGTAGTCAAGCACTTAACCCGTTGTACCACCCAGGGACTTCTGGAACCTCAGTTGGCTCACTGGAAAATCAGGGAACAGAAGACTATCGACCTCCCAGGAGAATTATGGGCAGAAGGGGAGGTGGTGAGAAAAGTCATGTTAAATGCTTTGTAAAGTGTAAGAACATGTGCAAATGTTAGCAACATTTTCCTAACACCAATCTGAGAAGCTAGGACATACCACTGACTCTGAAATTTTGTGTTGGAGTGCATATCCCATCACACTGACTGTGTTAGATGCAAATTCACCGGCATTACTTTCTTTGTATTCCTCCCAGAAGATGAAAGTCTATTCTAAGCTCACATTAATAAGCCTACGCATGTGTATCAAGAAAATTAATTTTGGGGGAAATATTTCCATTTCAGGGAGATGCCTTGAATAGAAGTGTATTTAGTAACAACTCTAATGAAAGATATGATTGCAGCTTATTGGATGTGAATTAATACAGAAAGCTCCAAAGGCAGTGCCTGGGATTTTATGTAACATCGTCCCTGAATAATTACTGTTAATGGTAATTTAGAGGAACACCTCAAAGGTGGCTTTTAAGAGTCCAAACTGAGCATTTATTTTGATATCTTATAAGAATCTCAGAGGAGTCTACTAAGTGGGCAGCTAATTAGCAGACACAAGCCAGGAGCCAAAGCTGTAGGCACTGGGGTAGCCTGAGCCTGGTTAATTCAGGAAGCACCTGATGACTTTGAAAGACCCTCAGTCTCTGAGCCACCTTTCTGTTCTTCATGAGGTTCCCAGCTCATTCTGTGAGCTTGAAGCTGCTTCAGCTTCTCCTGGATGCTGTGTAGACTAGGAGGAAAGAAAGATAAAAGAATTGGTCTTCCTTGGCATCCCACATTCCAGAGAACCAAAGTCACTCCAAGAGTAGCCGAGATACCCCTCTCAGTGTCCATTATTCGCGAACTGTTTCTTAGAAGGTGGTGAGAATCTAGAGTGGTGCAGATGCTCGTCTGCTAACTGAAAGGTTGGAGGTTAGAGTCCTCCCAGAGGTATCTCAGAAGAAAGGCCTGGCAGAGTCCTTCCAAAAACTCAGCCATTGAAAACCCTGGGAAGCAAGTTGCACCCTGACACATACAGGGTTGCCATGGGTTGAAGGAGACTCACCAGCCACTGGTTTATGTAAGGTGTGCACACGACGGAGGAAAGAACGGGGAGAGGGGCTAGGCAGGAGGTTCTGTTTGATACAGGATGAACAAGGAAGACCCTCACAATATGAGGGAGGGAGCCATGCAGGTATCTGGGGGAGAGCCTCTAGGCAGAGAGGATGATGAGTCCAAATCCTTTGGCATGTTCCATGAACAGAAAGGAGCCCAGGTGGATAGGAAAGTGAAAGAGGGGAAGAGTTTGTAGGAGAAAAGGTTATAAATAAGAAAGTAATGGCTGTTGAGTGGGGGAAGTAAGAGTCACTGTAAGTACAGTACTGTGGGTTTTACTGTGAGTGAGAGGAGAAAGAAGCCAGTGCATGGTTTGAGCAGAAGAGGACCAAGATCCAACTTGTGTTTTAAAAGGCCCATGACAGCTGGGATGTGGAGAATAGATCTTAGTAGGCAGAGGGGAAGCAGAGAAAGCACTTACAAGGCTTTTGTGTTGTTCTAAGTAAAAGATGAGGGATGTTTGGAGCATGCTTATAGGAGTTGACATGATGAGAGACGGTCAGATTGTGAGTGTCTTCTGAAGGCTGCTGGTAGGTGCTGTTGAGCTCTTCTCAATTCCTAGTGACACCACGTGACATGTTAGAGTGCCCTCTGGGGTTTTCTTGGCTGTGATCTTTACAGAAACAGATCTCCAGGCCATTCTGCAGAGCTGCTGGGTGGCTTCAAGCCCCCAGCTTTTCGGGTAGCATCTGAGCATTTTACTATTTGCACCACCAGGGCTCCTTATTCAGAAGTAGAGTAAGAGAAGTTACTGATGAGGGAGAAGTTTGGCTCCCCACTTTTATGAAGAGGGAACGATCACAGGAGGATGAGTTGTAAGGGAGAGGAAGAAAATTAGAAAGGTGGTTTCTGTGATTTAAAAAATCATCTTTTTTTATTGTGGTAAATATATATATAACAAAACATTTCCTATTTCAACATTCTTCCCAGGTACAATTAAGTGACATGGATTGTGTTCAGTTGTTCAACCATCACCATTATCTGCTTCCAAATTTTTCCATCACCCTTAATAGAAACTCAGTGTCCCCTAAGCAATGAGTCCCATCCCCCCCCCATGCATACCTCCTCAATCCTGTTGTTGTTGTTGTTATGTGCCATTGAGTCGGACCCGACTCATAGCGACCCCTCCTTGGGTTTCCGAGGCAGTATCACTACGGAAATAGATTGCCCCATCTTCCTTCTGAGGAGTGGCTGGTGGGTGAACCACCAGCCTTCTGGTTAGCAGTCAAGTGCCTTAGGTACTATGCTACCAGAACTCCTATCCTAGAAACCACTAATAAACTTTGGTCTCTGTGCACTTGCCTATATAAAGTAAGCTTTTGATTGTGGAAAATATCAGTCATTTATAAAAGTAGACAATGCTATCTTGAAACCCCAGGTGTCCTTTACCCTGCTTCAGTAAGCATTATCGGGTCATGGCTAATCCGTATCCTCATGGAGATGTCAAGAAGCCTGTTGGATACATCAGTCCAGAAGAGAGACTGCACTAGAAATGTATATTTAAGATCACTTAGCATGTACCCCTCGCCTCCGAGTCAGTGCTGACTCATCATGATTCCATGTGACAGAGTAGAACTGTTTCACAGGGTTTTGGTGGGTTTGAACCACTTTTAGCTAGCAGCCAAGCACTTAACCACTGCACCACCAGGACTTCTTCCATTTAGCACATAGATGAAATGAAAGAAATAGGAGGGAAGGAACTCAGTAAGAAGTAGGTAAAGAAGAGAGCCCAAGCCCAAGGACTCCCACGTTCAGAGGTCAGAGAGATGAAGAGCCATCCACAGTGGAGACAGAAACCAGTTCCTCTAAGAACCTAAAAGGAGAAATGAGGGAACAGCATCACATATGTAAACCCATTCAGTTCTTACAAAAGTGTGACCGAGCAGTGCCACCAATATCCACTTCCTTATTTTGGCAGATGGTGACACTGAGGCAGAGGTTAAATAATTTTCTCAACATGCTTCAGCTTGGAAATGGTGGAGCCAGGATTTGAATTTAAGCAGTCTGGCTCCAAACCAGTGTGCAAGGATCTCTCTTTCCCCCTCTTCTGCCCACACAGTCATTCATTCTGCTCCATCGATATCGTTGTGCTCGGCTGAGGGGCTGCAGGGTTGTGGTGACGGAGCAATGGGAGAAGGTTTCAAAAAACATGCCCACGTTTAAATGTACCTAACAGTGCACGGCTCTCTGTGAGTGATGAACCACCAAATTCCCTTAGTCAGTAAGTCAATACTGCCTAATATTATTAATGATGAGAATAATTGTTATTTACTGAGCATATGTTTATGGGCCACTCTGCAAAGTACTCCAAATGCTACATTTTCTTTAATCCTCACAATGAGCTTATGGAAAATAGCCAATGTAATATCTATTCTGAATATGCAGATACTGAGCATGAAGACTTAAAAAAGTGGTGGTGAGGGATTTTCTGTGTTCCACTAATGGTTTTCTAACTGAAGTTTTCAGGAGGCAAAATTAAAAGGAAGCACAGTATGTGCTTTGGGGTCTAGTAGATCTGGATTCAAATCCTAGCTGTCTGCAGTGTGATCATTTTTGGGATACATGTGTGTGTGTATCTGTATATACATACATAGATATACACATCCAGGGATATAACAAAACATTTGCCATTTTAACATGCTTCCCATGTACAATCCAGTGACATAAATTACCACCATCCTGTTAGGTAACCAGCAGCACTCTATGTTACTGCAGTATGATCCTGATCATTGATCCCCTCAACCCTCAGTTTCCTTATCAGTAAAAATAATGATTAAAAAACATTAAAACCTACATCTGGTGCTCATGTCACTTTTCCTCTGAAATACATGTGAAAATTTAAACTGAATTAATATTTCTGTGCTTGTTTAACGTCTGTCTCCTTGCTGAGCTGAGATCAAGGGCTTTCTTTGACTACTCATCATTATAAATCCCCACAAACCAAAGAAACCAAACTCAACTGCTGTCGAGTCAGTCCGACTCACACGGCTCATCGTATCATAACTCTAAGGTAAACCGGATTTTTTTAAGGCTGTGGAGACAGTGTGTGAGATTTTGCAGGTCAGAGAATTCTCTGTTCCTACCTGCAGACTGGACACCTCTTCCATCATAACACTTATCACCTTGTGCTAGTTTATATTTCTGTTTCTGCCTATGCAGTTGAGACAACAGCAGAGTTTAATTAGGAGATGATGCCTTTGGACTCATGTAGACCTAGAATTGAAATTAACCTTTGCTGCTCTTAGCTATGTGGCCCTGGTCAAATCACTTGACCTCTCTGAGCTTGATTGTCCTTTTGTAAAATGTGCATATATTATCAACTTCTTGGATTGAACACTTGGTTAAGGAATACATAGAGTGCTTAAAGCAAGTGACTCACAGTAGATGCTCGGGACATGCTAGTAATTTCCCCTTCTTAGCCTCAAGTCTGTTTATTTGTAGCCCCAGTGAGAAATAGATATAATAGGGTCTAATGCTTAGAAGATGCTCACTAAGTTAGAAGAAAGGAAGAGAGGGAAGGAAGGAGAGAGGGTCCTGTGAACTTGAGCTGCAGGATTTGTTAAAATTAAAAAAAGTCCATTTAATTAATTGATTCATTCACTTGGTCATGCAGCGAGTATCACGCACTGACTAAATGATAATCACTGTGCAAGGTGCCAGAGACACAAGGAGAGTTTGATAGTTGCAATTTATGCCCATATTTGTTTGTTGACCACCACAACCCAGTCTGACGAGGACAGCTCCGGAATTGAGTTAAACTGTTCTCTTAGGATCCTGTCCAGTTCAGCATTTGGCCCAGTTTAGGTGATAAAATGTATCATCTGAATTCCAAAACTAATCAAGAGAAGATGCTTATTCAAGTGAAATTCGATGAAGTCAGCCACGCAATATGATATGTGGAAGTCAGTGTTCTGGTAGCAAATGACAAGACCCACAAGGGGCTGAGGACTCCAGGTAAGTATTCCTTAGGAAGTCAGTCTAAGATATGAAGGGTAGGTAAGAGATTGTTAAGTGAAAAGAGAGAGGAGCCCAGATTAGGGGACATCCAGTGTCTGCAGGGCTGCTGAGCTGATAAGAGTGGGTACAAAGAACACATTGCTTCAAATGCTAGTTTGTTTGAATCCACCATCATGGATTTTTATTCTACATGAAGACTATAGGGAACTCAAGTCAGTGTTCAGAAAGTAGCCAGTATGTGGGGGTCTTCTTTCCTGGTTTTTGGTTCTATAAGGAGAACAGTACCTTTCTGACTTTGGCATCCTGCCTTGGGTGGCAAACCCCAGGGAGATGGAAGGATGGAGGTTTATGAACATGAACTCTTGGGCTGGCCCAAAGGGACCTGTCACAGAGGTGCCAAAAAAAGGAAGAGAGAAGAATGCTTGTCTCCCCAAAATTAGCTTCTCTTGAAAAGACCGAGGGGGAGCTTTTGTTCTAAGTTATGTTAATATTGTCAAGTTTGGTGCATTGGGTCACTGAACTGGTACTTGGGGACTGTCACAATATTGATGGGGAGTTTGGCAAGTTAATTTTAAATCTGTCACTTCACTCTTCTACGACTCTTGCTCCTTAATAAAACTCCACAGTGATTGTGGGCTCTACTGACAACTGGAGAGTGATCTTTGAGACTGAAACTGGCATGGAATGATTCTTCCTCCTCCCCGCTTCCATCCTTTGTCCCCTCCCCAAATCCCAGGTTGCCAGCCTGAAGTGAGAAATTCCTTCCTTCACAAAAGAGATCCCAACGTTGGGGGCAGCAGGGAGCTTTGGAAAGAGAAGTCTCTCGAGTTAGACCCACTGCAGTTTGAATGCTCAGTCTGCCACTAGCTGTGTGACCTTGTGAAAGCCCACTTGAGGTGTCTGGCCCTCTAGTGCCTTTGGTTGTTGTGAGATAAATAATACTTGTCAAAGCACTTGTGACAGGGTAGGCATTCACCCCATGCCAGATCCCTTTCTTCTTTTCAATAGAGTGCAGACATGAACTGCAAATATCTGCCCCTGGACTCAAGTGACAAGTGAGCAGGAAGCCATCCTTCGCCATGCACCTTTTGGAGATTTAATGCACAGACAACATCAAGAAACCTATGAAGGCATCACAAGGAATGCGATTATAAAAAACATGCAACATCTTTGAGAGCTCCAATGAGTTTCTAATGAGCTTTTTGTACAACAGACTAATAACATTTCAAAGACAGCCCAGCCCACTAAAGATAAAACCTTCATTTTCTCCACACTCAAAACTCTTTTCTCTCCTGGGGCTCCTGGTCCAATGCAAATTGCCAGGAAATTGTACAAACATCCAAAGGATATAGGCATGTGACTTTTGATCCCTGGGTCTGAGTTTGATCCTGCCACCTGCTTAAGCTTGAATCCAGTTTCCTCCTGTGTTTGAATCTACACTTCCTTCACCAACTTTAACTAAGCTTGTCTACCTGGCTTCCAAAGCATCCCTCCCGAACACTTGCCTTCCAGGCCCCAATCAGTTGCACTGGCTGTAGGCTTGCCACCCTTGCTTCTTCCTCCTCCATGCTAAGGGGAATCCATTTGCAAGTGTGAATCCATTTTAAAACACTTGACATTCAATCTACAGGCATTAATTTAGCCATGACCTATGGCAGGTCCTTTGTTAAGCCCTAGAATTTACAGAAATTCAGAAGGAAGATGGGGCTATCTACTTCCGTAGTGATACTGCCTTGGAAACCCAAGGAGGGGTCACTATGATTTGGGGCCGACTCGATAGCACATAATAACAATTTACAGAAATAAATTGAACAGCTCACAGTCTTGGTGGGGGCAACCAAGATGAAGACAGCCAAGGAAAAAGAAACGGATACAGTGATAGACATGCATATCTTTTTGAGCGTCTTCTGATGCTCTCTCTAGTTAGGACTCATCCTGAATCTCTC
Organism: Orycteropus afer afer; assembly: GCF_000298275.1. NCBI lineage: Eukaryota > Metazoa > Chordata > Mammalia > Tubulidentata > Orycteropodidae > Orycteropus > Orycteropus afer. The sequence continues at coordinate 9,863,053 of NW_006921624.1, forward strand.
TTCAGTTACCACCTTCTCTTTCCTCCTCTTGAGGGACAAACTCCTTATTAGAAACTTTTTGTTTCCACTTCTTCACTTCCCAATTGTTTTTCACATCTTTCTAATTTGATTTCTCCCATATCATTCCCTGAAACGCTAGAATCCATTCTATAGTTACTAATGAATACAGTGACTTTATCTGTACAGTGAATACAGCATAATGGTTAAGAGTTCATGTGTTGAAGGAGGTATTGCCAGGACTACAGAGACTAGTTAGCATTACATCCTGAGAACAATTTTATCACATGGTTCTCCACACAAGAAATGTTGACCGATGACATGGAACATGTCTTCACAATAATTTTTGAGAGGTTCCCAAAGTATTTTCACATGAACTTTTTTTTTTCTGAACTTTTTATTGTGATTTGGGTGGCATTTTACAAAGTAGATTCATTATATATTTCAACAGTCCATACACGTTTTGTGACACCAATTACATACCCCACAGTGTAACAGCTCTCCTCCCACTTCCTCCCTGTGGTTACCTTTTCCCTGGGTCCTTCTTGCCTACGCATTCCTACCTCCCTACCTTTCTCCATGTGCAGTTGCTGCCTTCTGATCCCCCATGGTTGATTGTTCTAAGGAGTGTATCACCCTGGTGTAGATGTTTGGCTTATAGTCCCGTCTATTGTTTGGCTGAAAGTTAAGCCATGTTAGTGAGTTTAATTCTAGGCTTGAAGGGTGAGTCAGGTCATAGTCTCAGGGGTTCCACCAGTCCCTATCTGACCAGTACATTTGGTCTTTTTAATATTTTTTTTTAAATTTTGTTCTACAGTTTTACTCTTGCTCTATCTAGGATCTCCAGTGTTGATCCCTTTCCATGTGATTGGCATTGGTAGCCAGGCCTTATGTAGTTCTTCTGGTCTCAAGGTCATATAGGCTGCGGTTCTCATGGGCCATTTGTCCTTTGAATTAACTGTTTCCATATACCTTTGATTTTCTTCACTCTTCTTTGCTCTGGATGAGGAGAGATCAAGAGTTGCATCTTGGATGGCTGCTTGCAAGCTTTTAAGACCCAGTCGCTACTCACCGAAGTAAGATGTTGAACAATGTTTTTGTGTACTGTGTTGTGCCAATTGAGCTTGATGTCCCCTATGACCATGCTCCCCAGCCCACAGGATCAGTGACTCGCTCCCTCAAGGTGCATATTTGTGGCTAAAAGTTATCCTAACTTTGCCCCTGATTAGCTTTATACTGCACATGGACATTTTTATAGCATATATAAATATGTATGTAGGAATATTGTCTGTCAAACATGTATGGTTGTAGTTATTGTGGTTAGGTGATTTTGAGGCAGCTCCAACTCATAGCAAAACATGTACAACAGAACAAAACACTGTCCAATTGTACATCATCCTAACAATCCTTGCCATACGTGAACCCATCATTGCAGCCACTGCGTCTATCCATCTCGTTGAGGGTCTTCCCCTTTTTCGCTGACATTCTTCCCCAGGGAATGGTCCCTTCTGATAACATGACCAAATTAGGTGAGATGAAGTCTGGCCATTCTTGCTTCCAAGGAGCATCTGGCTGCACTTTTTCCAGGACAGATGTGTTCGTTCTTCTGTCAGTCAGTGGTACTTTTGGTACCTTTGCCAATACCACAACTCAAAAGCATGAATTCTTCTTCAGTTTTCCTTATTCATTGTCCAGCTTTCACATGCATACGAGGCTATTGAAAATACCATAGCTTGGGTGAGGTGCACCTTAGTCTTCAGAGAGACATCTTTGCTCTTAAGCACTTTATTTATTTATTTGTTTGTTTTTATCTGTCGTCTATCTCCTATGTGCACAATTCGGTGTCCTCCCTTTTCCTAATATTATCATGGTGGTCACAGACTCTTTGCATACATAAAGTGCTCTTAAGCACTCTAAAGAGGTCTTATGCAGCAGATTTTCCCAGTGCAGTACAACATCTGATTTCTTGACTGCCTCTTCCATCGATGTTGATTGTGGATCCAAGTAATATGAAATCTTTGACAACTTCAGTCTTTTCTCCATTTATCATGATGCTGCTTATTGGTCTAATTGTGAGCATTTTTGTTTTCTTTATGTTGAGGTGTAATCCATACTGAAGACTGTATTCTTTCTTTTTTTTTTTTTTTTAATTTTTATTGCAATTTGGGTGAAAGTTTACAGAGCAAATTCACTTTCCAATACAGCAGCTCACATATACTTTGTCTCATGACACTGTAAAGACTGTATTCTTTAATCTTCATCAGTAAGTGCTTCAAGTCATCTTTGCTTTCAGCAGGCAAGTTTGTGTCATCTGCATATTGCAGGTTGTTAATGAGTCTTCCTCCAATCCCGATGCTGTGTTCTTCTTCATATAGTCCAGCTTCTCAGATTATTTGCTCAACGTGCAGATTGAATAAGTATGGTAAAAGGATACAACCCTGACACACACCCTTCCTGATTTTAAACCACGTAGTATCCCTTTGTTCTCTTTGAATGATACCCTCCCGGTCCATGTACAGGAATTGGTCTATGTAAAGGTCTATGTATGTATGGTAGTGGGTATATTTCTATTCACCTATCCATACTTGATCTTGTCTGTCTACCTATGTATCCACTCATATATTAGTGCTTGTTATTACTGATAATGTACTATTGTTTATGCAACAGTATTTACCTTTGTTGTCTGTATCTCTTGTGCACCTCTCCATGTCTTCCTTTTCCTTAGTGATATTGTGTTAACCACATGCTTTTGTTATATTGCTTTTCCCTTCACCCATATCAACACCTGTCTCTTAACTACCCATGTATTTTCCCTCCCTTTCCCACTTTCCCATCCCTAGTAACCAACAAAGAAAATTTCCTTCCCTGTGTAAACTTTTCCTTGACTTTTTATAATAATAGACTCATACAGTATTTGTCCTTCCGTGATTGACTTATTTCATTCAGCGTAATGTCCTCAAGTTCATCCACATTCATCATTCTTAAATATTGCACAGTATTCCCTTGTGTGTATATACCGTAGTTTGGTTATCCTTTCATCTATTGATGAGCACTTAGGTTGTTTCCATCTCTTTGCTATTGTAAATAGTGCAGCAGTGAACATGGGTTTTTGTATATCTATTCGTGTCCCAGGTCTCACCTCTTTAGGATATATTCCTAGTAGTGGGATTACTGGATCAAATGATATTTCTATTTCCAACTTTTTAAGGAAGCGGCATACCATTTTCCATAGTGGTTGTACCATTTTCAGTCTCTCCATCCCTTCACCAGCATTTGTTGTTTTCTGTGTTCTTGAACTTTGCTATTATTGCTAGAGTGAGATGATATCTCATTGTTGTTTTGATTTGCATCTCTCTAGTGGCTAATGGGAGCTCTGGTGGTGTAGTGCCCAAGGCATTTGACTGCTAACCAGAAGGCTGGCGGTTCAAACCCACCAGCCACTTCTCAGAAGGAAGGTTGGGCAATCTACTTCTGTAGTTGATACCACCTCGGAAACCCAAGGAGAGGTAGCTATGAGTCAGATCTGACTCGATGGCAGTGAGTTTGGTTTGATTTGGTTTTAGTGGCTATGATCATGAGTGTTTTTTCATGTGTTTGTTGGCTGCCTGAATATCTTATTTGGTGAAATGTGTTCATGTCCTTTTCCCATTTTTGAACTGGACTATTTGTCTTCACATGGACATATTTTTGACTCTGACATGAATTTTTAGCATGAAAGATTAATAATAAAATAGTAATTATTATAAGAAGAAGTACATATATTTTTTCAACTAAGGAAACTGATGTTTAAAGAAGTGAAAGAAATTGCTCTCAATCATAAAGCTAACAAAGGGAAGGCGAGGTCAGAATCTGAACTCAGGTCTTCTGAAACATTCTCTTTCTACCGCTCATTTTCCTCTTTGTTCTAAGATCTGTTTTCTCTACCATTGAATTTTAGAGTAAACTGGTGAGTTGTGGTACTTTATAGATTTCCTATTTCCCAACATCACAGCATAGTTATTCCTATTCAAGGTGTAGTCTACATACTAGCAACATGCACATCACCTGGAAACTTACTAGAAATGCAGACCCCCTTCAACAATCAAGGAGCTCTGGTGGTGTAGTGGTTGAGACATATGGCTGCTAACCAAAAAGGTCAGTGGTTCAAACCCACCAGGCATGCTGTGAAAGAAAGATGGGGCAGTCTGCTTCCGTAAAGATTACAGCTTTGGAAACTTTGGGGTCTCTATGAATCAGAATCGACTCAATGGCAGTGGGTTTGTTTTAAGTTTGTTTTTTTCTCTTCAACAATCCTCAGAAGATGCACTGAGTCAGAATCACCATTTAAAAAAATTCCCCAGGGGATTCATATGTGAATTAATGTCTGAGAAAAAGTGGACTAAAGCAGTGCTTCCCAAAGCTTGGTCCCCAGACCAGCAAAATCAGCATTTCCTGGGGATTGATAGAAATGCAAGTTCTCAAGCCCCTTGACATTTTAAAGAATCAGAAACTCTGGAATTGGGGCCCAGCATTCAGTGTTTTAACAAGCACATCAATTCTGATGTACATCAAAGGTTAAAACCACTGGGCAGAGAGAAAAGTATACTAGTCATTCGAATCAGACACGCCTGGGTTAGAACCCAGGTGTATCCACTTCCTATCAGCACAACTTTTGGTAAGCCACACCCACTCTGACCTCTCTTCTGCATAATCTAAATAATGATGATTGATGACAATGATGGTGATAATGCTGATGGTACCCGCCCGAGGGGGTGGTCGTGATGATCAGCTCTGGGCAATGTCCCTTCCCTTTTGTGCCCAGGATCCTCCTCTGCCTTACAGATGTTGTATTCCTTGTCTATGGTCCCACTCTGGCGGTGTAGTGCCTAAGGCATTTGACTGCTAACCAGAAGGCTGGCAGTTCAAACTCAACAGCCACTCCTCAGAAGGAAGATTGGGCAATCTACTTCCACAGAGATACTGCCTCGGAAACCCAAGGAGGGGTTGCTATGAGTCAAAACAGACTCGAGGGCAGTAAGTTTGGTTTGAGTTTATGGCCGCACTGGCCCTTCTGACACCCCCTTCCAGGCCACAGATGAAGGTGAGAAAGTCTCTGTCTCCTGACCCTTGGAACAGTACCATATATCAGCACCAATGGCACTATTCTTCAGCCAGATTCAATAATAACACTAATCCACATGGCACAGCTTGAATCAGAGGCCATTTGAATTAATTTGGCAGGCTGAGCATCACACACGACACTATTCAATATTTTGCTGGAGCTCAGATCCATAACCTTTACTACATCTCCTTCATCCACTAATTTTGTAATTTTGTCAGGAAAAGCTATCAACTTGTCCAGGATGATTTGTTCTGCATGAACCTCCTGTGCTCCTTATCACTCACTATTCCATTATTTCCAGGATGCTTACAGATTTTCTCTGGGCACATTCGTCCAATTATTTCACTAAATATTGACACCAGACTTACTGGTGATTTTCAGGATTACCTCTTATTAACCTCACCGGTAGGTCTGTTCTGCAGCTGGTCAGTTTTCAGCCACCACCACCCCACCCCCCACCCCCCCCCCCCCCGCAACCTTGTCGTCTCCTACACGGGCCCATCAGTTCCTATTGGTTGATTTTCCCTGTTGTTTGATTTAGATAGCAATGGTATTCTCCCCACCACCCCTCAACCCAGTAACCAAAGCCATTTTGCATACGTTGTTAGGTCCCGTCCAGTTGGTTCGGACTCACAGTGACCTGTGGGGAAAGAATAGAGGTTTGGAACCCAGGTTCGTTTGAATTGCAACTCTGGCCTCACCACTCATGTGCTGTGTGACCTGAGGCAGGTGACGACATCTCTCTGAGTCTCTTTTTTGTTAAATTGTCTATAAACTGGGGCCGAGTAAACCTCATGTGGGATTTCTGAACCTAGTAAATGATAAATACTCTTAGCACTACCTGGTGGGACCTGATTAAAGGTAATGAGTCCTTCCCCTACACCTTACATAATGTCCTCCCTTTACAGATGAGAGAACTCCGCAGAACCTAAGCCTTCTGACTGTTCAGTGTAACTGGCTGGATCCGTTTTTGGCTCCTCCCTGTGAGTTTTGTAGGGGTGGGTGCCACCACATGCAAGGACCACAGTTTGCCCATTAGAGCAGAGATTTCCAGCCCCACTGGCCTCTCAATTGGGCACCCTGTGCAGAGCCCAGCCCACACAATTATATGCAGAAAATCTGCATCTTCCCCTACACCATGGCTGGTGAGATTTTAAAGCCTCTGCCAGCCCTGGGATTCTCTGATCTGCCCCATTCTCTGAGCTGTCAGTCATATAAGCCTAAAGTCCTGGGTTTTGTTTTTTATTGTTTCCTTTGCTTTTAGGGTAAAGACACCAGGTGGAGGGAAGATGAGGAGGTCTGCAGGGATATCTCATCCAACTGCTGTAGCAAAACAAATATAAAGGATGGGTCCACATTAAATTAATTTCATTGATTTTTTTTTTTTTTTTTTTTTCTCTCTTTTCTCTCCTTTGCACCTCAGAATGTGGAGGTTATAATTGGGCCGTTTATTATCCTCTGCTGAGGGATTCAGGAGGTCTAGGAAGCCTTCAAGTTCTTGTTTACGTATCACCCTTCAAGACCGGATAACAGATAGTCCTCCTTTCCAGCCTACATCCCTTACCATTCCTTTTTATTATGTGTCTCTGCGATTCTATTACCTGCTCTCGGTCTCAGTGACTCAGCCACAGCCGCTGCAGTAATGATGACTTTCAGAGTTCAGCTAATGACGCAGGCACTGAGGTGTCTCCAGATCCAACAGCCGGCTGAATCTCAATTTAGCAGGATTTGAGGCTGCGGCGTCATGCATTATGCATGAGCGCGTGCCGGCGTGTGTACATGGATGCGTGCTGGTTTGTCGGAGGGGCGTGGGCAGTGCACATTTATACTCAAGTTCCTGCATATTGGGGGTCACGGCAAGGCGAATGAGGTGTCTGTTCAGAGTGTTACCTGGGAGATTGGCAGGAGGGGAGGGAAGATTTTGGTAAATACGAAGAAGCTTCCAGCCTTCCCTTGCCCTAAGGGCTATTCTGCTCCCAGGAAGGCAGCGTAGCAGACTGGTTTAAAGCTGGGTTCTGCAGCGGGGCGTCCAGGCATCAGATTTTCCCGCAGTTACTTACTAGCTTGGTCACTTTGTGCTGAAGAGTTAAGATAAGATTCAGCTCTGGTGGCGTAGTGGGTAAGGCATCTGGCTGCTAACCAGAAGGTGAGCCTTTCAAAACCCCCAACCGCTCTGTGGAAGGAAGATGGGGCGATCTACTTCCATAAGGATTTATAGCCTGGGAAAACTAATGGGGGTCTCTATGAGTCGGAGTGGACTCAATGACAGTGCATTTGGTTTGTTTTTTGTAAGACCTAGAAGGGGCTATGGTCCCACTGTGGTTAAAGCATTGGGCTGCTAACAAAAACGTGGGCAGTTCAAACCCACCAGAGACTCTTGAGGAGAAAGAAGAGGCAGCCTGGTTCCATAAAGATTTACAGTCTTGGAAACCCTATGGGGCAGTTCTACTCTGCCCTAAGGGATACTATGACTCGGAATCTGCTCCATGACAGTGGAGTGAGTATAGACCTGGGGTGGTGCAAACGTTTAATGGCTTCCTTACTGGAAAGGTTGAAGGTTCAAGTCTATCCAGAGGCACTTAAAAAAAAAAAAAAAAATCTGGTGATATGAGTCCAAAAATTCAGCCATTGATAACCTCATGGCCCACACTTCTACTTTGACACACATGGGTTCATTGAGAGTCAGAGTTGGCTCTTTGCAACTGTTTTGGGATTTTTTTTTTTTTTCTCCTTATCTGCTTAATGTAGTCATCTACAGACAAGAATAAATGGAACAATACTAGCAAAGTTCTAGCACCAGAGAAGGTGCTTAGTTAATGATAGTCACTATTGGTGATTAGGAGCTCTGGTAGCGTAGTGCCTAAGGCATTTGATTATTCTCTGCCAGAAAGAAGTTTCTGTCTCTAGATCTCATGTCCATGCAGACCACCTGCATCGACACAGGGCATCTCTCCTCCACCCTGATAGGTCACTTTAGAACAGACAGCATTAGAGACAACAAAGGTAGACTCTTGTCCCTTGGCAACCTTGGGCAATCCCCTTCTTGGGCCCTAGCCTCTTCATTTACAAACAAGGAGTAGAAATAGATCCTGCAGAGCAACTAGTGAGTTCCTTGGCGGGCATAAGGTCTGCAGTCAGCCTCAGGAGGCCCTCTGAGACAGATACAGATTGGGCTGGACTTGCCCTTCTAGTAGCTGTTTCATATATTGGAGTTCCAAACATGGGTTTTGCTAAAAATAAAGAAAAGAAATCTGAAAGCCCCTGTTGCAGCAGATCACTGTGTGCTTATATTCTTGATGTCCTGTCATTCCACACCTTCCTGGTGGAAGGAGCCACACAAGCAAAGAAGACCCTAATCTCTCCCTCTCTCTCTCAGACTGTAAAAGTTATTTCTTGAAAATCCTGGGATGAAGGGCTAGTGTGGGACAGGCATGACTTAATTGTGTGGGGACACTCAGAGTCACTTTATCAAAGCTAGAAATCTGGTTCTATAAACAAACAAACAAACAAAACTCAAACCTGTTGACACCAAGTAGATCCCAACTCATAACAACCTTATAGAACAGAGTAGAACTGCCCTGTAGGCTTTCCAAGGCTGTAAATCTTTATGGAAGCAGACTGCCAGAGCTTTCTCCTGCAGAGCAGCTGGTGAGTTTGAACCACTAACCTTTTGGTTAACAGCCAAATGCTTTAACCACTGTGCCACCAGAGCTCCTTTCTGTAGAAGGAGGGGAGGGGGCTGTATAGTCAGACAGAGCTGCTTCCATTCTGGGCTCTACCCCTCACTTGCTTTGTGATATTTCAGCAAGATTATTAATCTCTCTGAACCTGAATTTTCTGATCTGTAAAATGAGGATAATGGTTCTACTGCAAGGGATAATGGTAACATTGAATGAGATTATATGTGTAATGTCATGGTGCCTGATATGTGGTGTATACTCAAGTGTACGCTTTCTCTTCCCCTCTTCCTCACCTAAAGTTCTAAGTTCTGTGTCTATTGTGGGGATTACAGTAAACCTAACTGGGGTCTAACTTCATTCTTTCTACCCTTAAAGGCACACACACATATATACACACAACCACACACATTCATATTCAAGGGCAAATAAACACATAAATAAATGCATACATTTGCTCTAAGATACCTAAACACATGCACATGTGTTTCAAGTGCATGTCCTTGAGCCAAACATTCCTGATGAGGAAGCATGGTCCCACCTACCTTCCTGTCATTAAACTGTCAGCCCTTCTTTGTAACCCCTGATCCAGAGCACATGGTGTGAGCAGGTGGGGAGGGAGTGGCAGCTCGGCCAGTTCTGCAGGCTTGGTCCTCCCATTTCTTGCCACATGTGTCACTGTATGTGTTTGTGTGTGTGAGTGTGCTTGTGTGTGTTTAGGTGTATGTAAGTATAAATGCATGTGTTTATGTGTATAAGAGTGTGAATGTGTATTTATGTGTTTATGTGTGTGAGTGTACTTGTGTGTATATGTTTCCATGTGCATATGTTTAAGTGTCCTAGTGTGAATGTATGCATTTATTTATGTGTTTATATGCCCTTGAATGTGAATGTGTGTGCTTGTGTTTACATATGTGTGTGTGCCTATAAGGATAGAAGGGATGAAGTTGGGCCCCAGTTAGGTTTACTGTAATCCCCACAAATCCAATTTTACATCCCCCTTTTATAGCAAAATTGCCATTTGTCCAGAATGCTTGTCCCATCCTGGCTTCTTCATAATAACTACGAATAGTAACCATTTATTGATGCCTGCCTATGTTAGAGGAGCCCTGGTGGTGCTGTGGTTAAAGTGCTTGGCTGCTAAATAAAAGATCAGCAGTTCAAATCTACCAGCTGCTCTTCAGGGTGGGGAGTGGGAAAAGATGAAGCAGTTTGCTCCCATAAAGATTTACAGCCTTGGAAACCCTGTCGGGCAGTTCTGCTCTGCCCTATAATATTACTGTGAGTCGGAATTGACTAATTGGCAACGGTTTGGTTTTTTTTTGGTTTTGGTCCTGTGTCAGATTCTGTTCTTAGCACCATAAAAACAAACATTTTATTCAATATTGTAATGGTCTTATTAACAAACAATATTATTATCCTTTTATCACTAGGACTGAAAGGGGGAATGATTTGCCCAAGACCACAGCCTGCATCCACCCCTCCTAAAATTAACACATATTGTTGTAGAAAATCCAAGCAATATTTAAAAATTCAGAAGTTACAAATCTGCTGATGTCTCATCTGTTGGCTACCACTTTCACATTTTAGTGAGCCTTCTTCCAAATGTCCCTCTGAGCTTATAGTCACATATTATATAAGGAAAAATTTACATAACGAAGATGGCTCAGTGTAAGCATGCATTTTTTTTTAACTTAACCATATCCCCTAGAGATCTTTCACGCTAATTTTTTAAGATCAAATGTTATTTTTTTATGCCTGCACAGTATTCCATTATCCAGACTTATAATTTATTTAATCAGTCCCCCATTGATAGGCATTTAGGCTTTTCCCAGCTTTTCACTACCACAAACTATGTTATGATAAGCATCCCTGTAAATACAGCTGTGCTCATCTGACAGATTATCTTCTCAGGATAAATCCCTGAAAGCAGAACCTCATGGGCAAAAGGTGTGCGCATTTAAATGTTGGTACTCAATGCCACATACCCTCCAGAAAGGTCAAACCAGTTTATACTTCGAGTCCCTGATGTAGATTAACGGAAGCATCAAGCTAGCCAGAGGAGAGGCAGCTGATGCCAAAACTCTAAAACCAAACTCACTGCTGTCAAGTCAGATCCAACCCTTAGCAACCCCTCCTTGGGTTTCTGAGATGGTATCACTATGGAAGTAGATTGCCCAATATTCCTTCCGAGGAGTGGCTGGTGGGTTTGAACCTCCAGCTTTCTGGTTAACAGTCATATGCCTTTGGCACTACCCCACCAGAGCTCCTGATGTTGTCTGTGGTCCTGATTTAATTCCAAACCTTGGCTGGGGGAGCAGAGGCCTAATGGCCTCAGGACCTGAACTGGTCCGGGACTTGGGCATCAGAGCCATTTTAGGTTCAGCTGCAGGGGACCTGGAAGATGAATGCAGGGAAGGGAGGCAGCATGAGGCGGGGGGTGTTCTCTGCAAGGAGAGACTCATTAGGCTGCTCTGCCACATCAGACAATGCTCTCAGGTAGAACTTGGCTTCCACTCAGAAGGAGCCTTCCTGGGCTGAATTACCCTAATTCAACTCCATGCTGTCTCTGTCCTCAAATTTGTCATTAGCAGGCATTCTGTAGAGGCATCTGCATTTCACACACTGCCTCTCAAAGATAAAGAGGATTCTTATAGAATTAAATGAGGAGAAAAAGGGAGACAAAAGCCAGAGTGGTGGGATAGGCGAAGCAGATACAAGGAGGCAGTGGGGGCTTTGCCAAAGATTTGAGGACCAGATTGATCTCTGCATTAGTCCGTTATTATTACATAAAATGGATGCCACCCAGAACTCCCAATTAAAATATCAGAAGCAGCCCAGCACTTTCATAAAGGTGGGGAGAAAATTATTTCAGAAACAAGAAATGTAAGTGTATTGCACTCTGAGCTCCTTGAAGATGGGAACTAAGGAGAGTATTGCGAATTTTCAGTAAACATTTGTTGAAGAAATTAATGAATTAATAACGGACTTAACTAGTTATGTGGATGTCCACAAAAAGTGGCTGCGATAGAGAGCTAAACAGACATGAGTTCAAATGTCAGCTCCATCATTGACTAGCTGCTGTAACCAGGTGGGTTGCCAGGGAAGCAGAATCTGGGCTTAACAAACAGAGTGTTTTGTTTATTAGGGAGTACCCTGGGGATTGGCCCTGGGGATTGGCCCTGCGGAAGGGAGAGGAAGCAGGATGGGGAAGAAGTTGAGCTGCCATGCAGGCACAGAGACAGCCTCAGCTCACTGTTTTGGGGCTGCAGTGGCCCTTCAGCATTGCCTCAAGTTGTGCCAAGATGTCTAGGCCTGTTTTCTACCCCTGCGATGACCAGTCATGGATGCAGCCCCCCCAGACAGGGACAGAGCCTTGGTGGAGGAGACTTTTTGCAGCAGAGGCAGTCCTTGAAGGCTTCCTGAGGACAGTACACCCAGCACAGTCCTTCCATGAAAGGGATCTGGGTGAAGCATCATAGTGTCTATCACACAAGCTGTGTGCTCTCAGACAAGCCACTTACTCTGTCACCAGCTATCTGTAGTGAAGTGGACACCAGTCCCCGGTTTGTACAGTGAATGCACTTGACTGCTGACTGAAAGGTTGGAGGTTTGAGTGTAGCCAGAGGTGCCTCAGAAGGAAAGCCTGGTGATCTATTCCCAAAAATCAGCCATTGAAGAGCCAATGGTGCACAGTTCTGTGCTGACACAAGGGGTTACCATGAGTCAGAATTGACCCATCGGCAACTCTTTTTTTCTTTTTTTTTTTTTTCATTTAAATGAAGAGCGCACTCCTTATTTATTAGGAATACTGTAAAAATATAAGCAAAGTGCCCGGAGCAATATTTGGTCCTTGAAAGATCCTCAGTAAAGGCTGCATTCTTGTTTCCCCTTCCTCCGGGGTGTCCCCTGCAGTCCATCTTGCTCTGCCTCAAGCCGTTGTGACGGGGTTGTGCTGCTTCCTCACCCCCACCCGTGGCCCCACTCTGAGGGCTTTGTCCAGTGCTTTGCATGTTGTTAAGGAGCGAACAATAGGAGTACTTACTGAAGATCTAGCAGGGGCCAGATAAGGCAAGGCATTTTCTCTACCTGTCATCCTGTTTAGTCTTCTGCATAACCAACAGCTGGGCTTTAGCATCTGATTTTGCAGATAAGGAAACTGAAACTTAGACAGGTGAAGAAACTTGCCCTTGGTCACAGAGTAACTCATTGTTTGAGTTGGGATTAAAACCCAGACCTTTCTGATTCCTCATCCCCCCACAAACACAGCAGTGTTTTCTCTTAGCACTCCACACTCAGTAGATACTCTCTTGCATGTTTGCAGGAAATCTAAGTGATGGGGTTTGCCTGGAGAAGCTGAAATTCTGTGTATTTGAAGGTGGCCTTCAGGGGCCCTGAGGCACTGTGTAGCCAGAGGAGAAGGTGGGCGGGTTTTGATCACAGGAAGCACGTACAATAAAACACAGCAGACACTGACCGCTGGGTTCTCATTGAGAAATTCTGAACAGAGGGTATGCTAAATCTCCAAATACTGCACTCCGGGGCAGATTCACAATTATCTCAAAAAGAAAAAGGAAAAAAGGAGTGTATCTTAAAGTTTTATATCTGATATCTATAAATGCTAGGGGAAATGTGATAGAACCCGAGCTACTCGTTGTGTCCAAAATAGCAACAATTGAGTATTAAGTAGATGTAAGGTCCCTGGCTGGCACAGACAGTTACGTGCTTGGCTACTAAGCAAAAGGTTGGCAGTTCAAATACATCATGAAGTGCCACAGAAGAAAGGCTTGGCAATCTACTTCCATAAAATTCAAAACCATACAGAACTCGTTGCTGTCAGGCTCGTGCTGACTCATGGTGACTATGTGTCAGAGCAGACCTGTGCCACATACAGTCTTCAATGTCTGTGAGCTTTTGGAAGGAGCCCTGGTGGCACGATACTTAAGCACTTGGCTGCTTTACCTTAGTGGAGAGGTGGGCAGTTTGAATCCACCAGCCAGTGCACTGGAGAAGGATGTGACAGTCTGCTTCAGTGAAGATTTACAGCCATGGAAACTAAACAGAGCAGCTCTACTCTATCAGGGTGCTCTAAGTCAGGATCAACTTGAAGGCAATAGGTATGGTTTTTGGTTTATTAGCTTTTATAAGCAGATTACAGGCCTTTCTTCCAAGACGCCTCTAGGTGGATTTGAAATGCCAACCTTTCAGTTAGTAGCTGAGCTCTTAACTGTTTGCACCACCCAGAGGCGCCTCCAAACATTGCAGCTATTGAAAATTCTATGAGGCTCTGTTCTACTCTGAAATACAAGGGGCCTCCGTGACTTGGAATCAACTCCATGGCAGTGGGCTTGGTTTTTTTTTTTGCTGTGCATCAAGCAATATGTTAGATATTACAGAAGCAATGATGAACAAGGCAGTCTCAACCTTTGCCTCCCACAGCTTGTAGTCTGGTGGGGAAGACAGCCTCAACTAACCCTTGGCTATTGGGTGTCCTCAATGAAGAAGGTAAATTGGTTACTTATGGGGACATCATGGTCAAGTGGAAAGAGATGGAGCTTAGAAATAGAGTAGTCATGGGGTAAAGCAATTTTCGTTCTGGGTCACTTTAGACAAGTGATGCAATTTCTCTGAGCCTTGGTTTCTTAACCTGTAAAATAGGGAGAGAAAAAATACCCACAAATCACAGGGTTATAATAATCAATATCAAGTATGGCTTAGCATGCTTTTTTCTATAAATGGACAAATAGCAAAATTTTAGGCTTTGCCGCCATATGAGCTTTGTCACAAGGACCCAGCTCTGGGGTTGTAGTGTGACAGTAGCCACAGACAATGGAAATGACGGGTGTGAGTGTGTTTCCATAAATTGTTATTTATAGACCCTACATTTCAAATTCCATATAATTTTCACATGTTGCACAATATAGTATTCTTCTTTTCATTTTGTTTTCAACTGCTTCAATGTGTAAAAATCATTCTTATCTAATGGTCTGTACAAAAGTAGGCAGTGGGATGGTTTTGGCCCATGGGCTGTGGTTTGCCAATCTCTGACCTACAGCACAAAGCCCATGAAAGACACTCAGTGAATTTGAGTTCACACCCACTTTCCTGTTTACATTGCTAAAGATTTTTATTTTTCAAAGCCCTTGAATGTCCACTGTCTGGATTAGTCCTTGTAGGAATGCTGAAAAACAGGCCAGGAGAAGAATATTCTCCATTTTGGAGATGATGTAACTGAAGCAAAGAGGTTCAAGAGACTTTCCAAGACCATGGACAGCAAGAGGCAAAATAGGGCCTGGAAGGGCTAATTCTGTATTATTTTCTTTTTCTGGAAATCATATATGGGAATGAAAGACAGTAGAGTGAAGCGATGATTAGACCCAGTAGTTCTGCTGTAATTAAATAACTGATAACTGATACTTCTACAGTGTCTTACACCTTGGAGGTCACCTTGACACACATTATCTCATTTGCTCTTCACTGAAACTCCACGAAGGAGGTATTATTAGTAGCCCCCGAAGCTCAGGGAGCTGAGTTATTGCTTCAAAGTCACAGAGCCAGTTAAGTGGCCAAGCTGCCTGTCAGTATGTGCAGGTCTCTGCCAGCACTCGAACATGTTCCCTCCATGCCCTTCTGAATATGGCCTATGGACCATACTGTCGCTAACTGGAATCCTCAGCTGTTCCCAGTCTTCATTCCAATCCATTCCAGTCCATTCTCCACACAGCAGCAGAGTCATCTTTCTAAAGTGCAGATCCAGCCACGTTACTCTCCTGCTTGGTGTTCATCCATGGCTCCCCATGTGTGGAGGATAAAGTCTAATCTTCTCAGCCTGGTGGGAAAGGTTCTACCTAATGAAGCCCAAGCCCACCTCTCAGATTTCATCTGCTCCCTGTCATCACCTTGGCCTCTGCAATCCATTTCTGCTGAGCTGCTTGTTACGGTTGTTGTTGCCATTGACTCCGACTCATAGCAACCTTATGGATAACAATGAAATGTTGCCCAGTCCTGTGCCATTGACATAATTATTGGTATATTTGAATCCCTAGCTGTAGCTATTGTGTCAATCATCTCATGGAGAGGGTTTCTCTTATTTTTTTTGACCATATATGTTACCAAGGATGATGTCTTTTTCTGGTAATTGATATTATACGTAAGGTTTTTCTTTCTCTTTATATATATATATGTATATGTATTCTTGTCTTCTTATAAAAGAGAGATTATAATATTTGTCCTTATGTGCATAGTTTATTTCACTTAAAAAAAAAACACACACCTCACTGCCATTGAGATGGATCTGACTCACAGCGACCCCTCCTTGGGTTTCCAAGGCGGTATCACTACAGAAGTAGATTGCCCCATCTTCCTTCTGAGGAGTGGCTGGTGGGTTTGAACCGCCAGCCTTCTGGTTAGTAGTCAAATGCCTTAGGCACTATACTTATACATGAGGTTTTCATTGGCTAATTTTTGAAGGCAGATCACCAGACCTTTCTTCCTAGTCTTTTTTCCCCAACCTTCAGTATGTAAAAATCATTCTTATTTAATGGTCTGTACAAAAGTAGGCAGTGATATGGCTTTGGCCCATGGGCTGTGGTTTGCCAATCCCTGATTTACAATGCAAAGCCCATGAAAGGCACTCAATGAATTTGAGTTCACACCCACTTTCCTACTTATGTTGCTAAAGATTTTTATTTTTCAAAGCCCTCGAATGTCTGCTGTCTGGATTAGTTCTCATAGGGATGCTGAAAAACAGGCCAGAAGAAGAATATCCTCCACATTTCAGAGATGATGTAACTAAAGCAAGAGGTTCAAGAGACTTTCCACAACCATGGAAACATGTAGACTTCAAGACTTCTTAGTCTAGAAGTTCTTCTGAAACTTGTCCACCATGGGTGGCCCTGCTGGTATTTGAAACCTGAGAGTAGGTTTGGTGTTCCTACAGATGATTGTATTCTCTGCAGCTAATAATGAAAATATGCATTATCTTGTTAGCTGTGGCGGTGAAGGAAGTGCAGATTTGCATTTTCCCAGCTCATCAGGGTGGCAATACCATAGCTTTCAGCCTTATGGCAATATGCAAGCCACCACAAACAGACAAGTGGTGGGAGCTGCTTGTAATTCTCTGAACTCCCTGGAAGTCCTCATGGCTCACTGACTTGGCATGTGCTTTTCCCTCTACCTAAAATGCTCTTCCAGGTTTCTATCCAACATACTCTGATTTATCTTTGGTTTACATCCAGGGTCTGTCCCCTAGAAGTCTTCCTTGACTGCCTCTTCCCCAGAGGTTTAGGCAGTCTTCCTCTGTTGTCTGTAACAGTCCTTCTTCAATAGGGGGCCAGTGAACAGGTCTGTCTCCCCATGTAGATTGTGAATGTCTGACACATATTAGATACTTCATGAATAGGTATTTAATAGTGAACAAATCAATGAATGAGCTTCTTGAGGGCAAAGGATGTCATATTTACTTCCATAGCCCGAAAGCCTAGCCTCATCCTGATGCACAGTAGGTAGACTTCAGTAAATGTTTGTTGAATTGATAAATAGATGGAGGGAGGGAGGGATGCAGGTAAAAGTGGATAGATAGGTGGGTTATGAACTGCATCCACCCACAACAATGCCCCTATCATGAATTCACAGAGGGAAGAGTGTACAAAGTTTTCTAATTCCCACTGTGCCGTGTACAGGAAGCACCAGCCAGCGCCTTGGGCTCCCAGCCACCCTCCCAGCAGCTCAGCACATCTCTTGCCTAAAACTGCTGAGAAGCAGTGTTTCCCCACCTCCGCGTCCTCCCCTCCTCCCCCCACCCTGAGAGTAGGTTTGGTGTTCCTACAGATGTTTGTATTCTCTGCAGCTGATGAAAATATTCATTATCTTGTTAGCTGCGTCGGTGAACGAAGTGCAGATTTGCATTTTTCCAGCTCATCAGGGTGGCACCAATGGTGCCTGTCACCCAGGCCTGCTCCCTGCCACCCCACCCCCTTCTGCAAGCCATAGAATGGGGTTTCCCCACCCTGCAGACTCTGCCTATCTCTCATCCCCCCACCCCCAGGCTCAATTCAAAACGGAGAAAAGGAACTGTGACAGCCCAGCATGTCTGTGCACACCACCAGATTCACTTCCCAAAGATGATTTCTTAGTGTGTTTCTTCACTGCTGTAAATCCTCCATAACTCCTGATTGTCCATCAGGTTAGAACTACCTGGTCTGGCTTTGACACTCCTAAGGTTAGGACTGTGCACTGGTATTGAGCTTTATACTTCATACAATGTGTTCAAAATCATTACCTCCTTTGATTCTGCCAACTGCCCTCTAAGATGGGTGTTATCATTACTGCTATTTTCAAGAGGAGGCAAGTGGGGTGAAGTGACTCATCCAATATTATGTGGGCACCAAGTGATGGTTCCAACAAGCTGTTTCCTGATTCTCTGTCCTAGAACAGAGACATGTGTCCCACACTCACTTGTGTTAGCATAGTTTTGTCCTGAGCATGGCAAAAGCTGGAACGCTGTGGTTATTCTGTGCATTGCAGCCCTGGTGTGCCTTGGCCATGACCCGGGCTTTTATTCTTGGACAGGGCAAAAGGCTCATGGCCTTGGCTTGTGTGTACACAGTTTTTAATAACAACTTCTATTTTGATGAGGTCCTAAACATGTCTCTATTGTCCTTCCCATATGCCTCAGGGAGGTGTCAGGTATGACATCACTACCTTTATCTGACTGATGAAGAAATTGAAGCCCAGAGAGAGAAAGAAAATATCCAAAATTCAACAGTCATTTGAAGGTCCCAGGTTCTTCAGTCATCCTTTCAGTCACTTCATAAACAGGTGGAGCACTTTTGTGTGTCAGATCTTGTTCTGGATGTTGGGACAATACTACTTAGCAGGACAGATAAGATCCTTGCCCTTACAGAGCTAACATCTTGAAAAGGGATAGGGAAGCCAAGGCAGCCAAAAGAAAATCTACATATATGTCTAGTGATAGTGAGTGATATGAAGAGTAATAGAGCAGGGTGAAAAAATAGAACATTGTCTTTATACAAGGTAGTCATGGCAGACTCCTCAGAGGATGTGAGATTTGAGCAGGGGCTTGAATGAAGTGAAGGGATGAACGCTATAAAAATGAGAGGGAAATGGCATAGCAGATGAGGGAAAGGTAGGTCTCCTGATGCCACCCTACGCACTCAATTCCCCTCTAGAGGAGAAGAGCATGGCACTTACAAAGGACATGTTATGTGCCATCGAGTCAGCCCTGACTCATGGCGACCCCTCCTTGGGTTGTCAAGGCAGTATCACTATGGAAGTAGATTGCCCAACCTTCCTTCCACCAGTGGCTGGTGGGTTTGAACCACCAACCTTCTGGTTAGCAGTCAAGTACTTTAGGCACTCCGCCACCAGCGCTCCTAGAAAAAAAAAAAAAAAAAAGACATAGGAAGAGCAAAACACTTAGAAGCTGTATGACTGTATGACCACAGGCAAACTTGTTTCTTCATCTGCAAATTACAAACCATCATCCATCTGCTGTTGAATTGATTCTGACTCATAGTGACCCTACAGGACAGAGTAGAACTGCTCCATAGGGTTTCCAAGGCTGTACATCTTCACAGAAGCAAACTGCCCCATCACTCTCTAGTGGAACAGCTGGTGGAGCAGCTGGTGGGTTCGAACTAATGACCTTTTGTTTAGCAGCTGAGTGCCTTACCCACTAAGTTTGTTGTGAGAATTATGGGATCCTGCATCTACAGCTCTTCATAGGATGCCTGGCACAGAGTCACTCCTCAGTAAATCATCTGCTAGTATTGCATAATGCTAAAGGTCTAGGACCTCCTCTTATTTGTTGCACACACCTCTCCTCCTGCTACTCAATCATACAGTTACTCAGCACCCACTAGGCCCACACCACATGCTACGGTCTGTGACAGATTTTAAGACTAAAATGGTTAATTCATTCAATGTGTGTTCCCTTGAGCACCTACTAACCCACTCACTGTACTTGTGTTTTGTGTTGTCAAATCAATTATGGCTCATAGGGACCCCATTTGACAGAGTTGAACTGCCTGTAATAGACCACCCAGTCTTTTCTCCCACAGACTGCTAGTGGTTTGAATCACCAACCTTTCAGTTAGCAGCTGAGTGCGTAACCATTGTACCACCAGACCTTCTTACTATACTAGGCTTCAGGAATACAGACCCTCTTTCTGCTCCTATGAAACTACTGCTGCAGTGTTTTTGGGGCTTCCAGTTCTCCCTTCAAGCTGTCCATTGATCCCAGACAAAGCCCTCAAGGCCACAGCTGTCAATATGGCACCTGGGTGTGAACTGGCAAAAAGAGCCTTTTCTGGGCAGACACACTCCTGGATGGACACATGGTTTGGCTAGCAGAGCAAGGCTGGGTTTCCATCTCGATTCACCATCTTTGCCTTGAAACAATCTGCAAAACCGTATGCCAGGAGCCCTAAAGGCATCCCTAATGAGCAACACTCTTCTGTCTGGCATTGGTGACAGCTTTCATCGCTGGCCTCTGATTTACTTCATAGCCTGGTGATTCCCAAAGGGGTACACTCTGTCACCTCTATCATACTAGTGCCCCCTCAGAGCTGGCACCCATCTCTCCTATGATCCCTGGAACCATGGGCGTATGAGCAGGTCCATGGTGCTCAGAAAGTGGCAGTGTGGACTGAGAGGAGGACCCCCGAGCTGCAGTGCAGGTGTTACCATGAACTGCTCTGTTCTTTGGGTAAGCCCTTTTCCCTCATTAACAAGAATTTTCTTCATTGTATTACTATTTGCAGTAACAACAGCAGCTACAGTATCTATGAGTGCTTATGGCATTCCAGGTATTATTCCAAGAATTTCACATGTGTTTTATCTTTTAATCCTCAAACAATAAGAGATGTAGATTTTTTGTAGCCATTTTACAGGTGAGGAAACTGTGGCACAATCATAGCACTGAACTAGATTTTTTATCTCTCAAGTTTTGCCCAGTTCTGACTTTCAGTGGGTCTTTAATTCTGCTGTTCATTCATTCCTTGATTCAACAAATACTTGTTGAACACTTATCATTATGTCACATGCTTTGCCGTATTTTTTTTTTTTATTAGGATTTGGGTGAAGATTTACAGAGTAAATTCACTTTTCATACAGCAGTTCACATATACTTTGTCTCATGTCATTGACCAAAATTTACAATGCAGCAGCTCCCCTCCCACTTCCTCCCCATAGTTACCTCCTCCCAGTGTCCATCCCTTCATACTCTTCTGCACCCTGAGCTATCTCCCTGTGCATAAGCAGCCCTTCCTTCTCCCATGATTGTTCTCTCCAGGGCGTGTGTCTACTTGAGGTAAATGTTTAACTCACATGCCTGTACTTTGTTTGGCTGGAAACCACAGTTGTGGGTTCAATTCCAGACCTGAAGGGCAACTAGGGGCCATAGTCTCAGTGGTTACACCAGGCTCCATTGGACCAGCAAACCTGGTCCCCACCTTCTTTTTTTTTTTTTTTTTTGCCTCCAAATGATTTTGAGTTTTGTACCACATTGTTCTCCCTCTTTATGCAGGATCTCCTACATCCCTTCCAAGTGGATGGCAGTGGTAGCCGGGCACCACCTAGTTCTTCTGGTCTCATAGTTGTTTAGGTTGCAGATCTGATGGTGTACCAGTCACTAGGACTGATTGTTTCCATTAATTTTGGTTTTCTTCTTTCTTCTTGACGAGGAGAGACCCGTTGTTGCATCTAGATGGCAGCTTCCTAGCTTTTAAGGTCCCAGTCGCTACTCACCAACGAGTAGGTGGAACAATGTTTTGTATAGTATGTTATGCCAATTGAGCTTGATGTCCCCTGTGACTATGATCCCAAGCCCGCAGGATCAACTACTTGGTCCCTCTGGGTAGCTGCTTTGCCATATGTTTTGCTACATGTATTTTAGCTCACTTAATCCTTAACCAAATAATAGGATAAAGATTTTACAATTTCCAGTCTAGAGATGAAGAAATAAAGATTCACAAGGGTACATTCATTCATTGACCCATTAGCCATTTTTATTAGACAACTTTACATCACAGAGAGCTCTGGTAGTGTACTGCCTAAGGCATTTGACTGCTAACCAGAAGGCTGGTGGTTCAAACCCACCAGCCACTCCTCGGAAGGAAGATTGGGCTATCTACTTCCATTGAGATACCACCTCGGCAGCCCAAAGAGGGGTTGCTTTGAGTTGGATCTGACTCAATGACAGTGAGTTTGTTTTGTGTGTGTGTGTGTCACAGGCACTATCTTGGTATAAGAAACAGATACCATCCGTGAAGTAACCAAGGACAGCATTCGAAGCACAGTGGGTGACCAGGGGATGAACCCTCCATTCTATCATAAAGGAGGTTGGCTTCTTTTCTGAGGATGCTTGCCAGCCCACACAAATGAGAGCTCTGGGGGCACTGTGTCCCAGCAATGATGCAACCTCCATGAAGCTCCCACACTCAGCCAATCCAGTAGCCCTCTCCATTCTCCATCCTCAGACCCTCAACCACCCAGGCATCCCACCACTTGAGCCATGGGCAGGCTCCATGGCCTCCATGCCCACCATGCTCCCTGTGGGCCAGGAGCTTCCCATGGCTTCAGTAATTATGTTCACACGTGCCAGAAGAGAAATAGCATCACAGATGCAGTCGCAAATTTTAGCTAATTAACCATATGGTCTGGATTGCTGACAGAGCGGGAAGGCACTCTGTAAGTGCAGGTTTCCCGGGGGAAGAAAGACTATTAGGCATGTCACCACATTCTCCAACATGAGAGCACAGAGACTTCAGGCTTCCCACCACCTGCCTGGAGTCTTCTGGTCTGTCTCCTGACCAGGAGCTTCCCTGAGGAAAGGACTCCCCAAAAAGGGAAAAGAGAAGCACTGGTTTTATGGACCTTCACTCAAATCAGCAGGAGCTGTAGGTGGGAGCATGCAATTCTAGACACAAGATTTGGAGAGACTGGCCTAGCAGGTGAGAGACAGCATGGCATAGTGGACAGTACACTGGAATTCTGGATTTAAATCCCAGTGTTGTTGCTTATTAGCTGTGCGACCTTGGGTAAATCACTTAACCCCTCTGAAGGTAAGACACTGAGTCCCCTAAAGTGCCAAAGAGCAGTATTGGGATCAATGATAATCATGTTTTATTATTATTATTCTAAGTGTCCTACAGGTGGCTAGAGATACCAAGGATTATGGGAAGGAAGTTGTTGTTAGGTGCCGTCAAGTCATCTCCGACTCATAGCAACCCTATGCGCAGCAGAATGAAACACCACCCGGTCCTGAGCCAGCTGCATGATTCTTGAGCTCGTTACCACTGCCACCATGTTAATCCATCTCTTTGAGGACCTTCCCCTCTTTCATCAACCCTCCACCTTACCAAGCATGACATCCTTCTCCAGGGAATGGTCCCTTCTGACAACATGACCAAAGTATGTGAGACGAGGTCTGGCCATTCTCATCTCTAGAGAAGGAAGTGAAGTGAAGGAAGTGGGAGGGAAGCAAGGAAGGAAGTGGCTAGTACAAATTCATTGAATTGGCATGAAAACTGGGCCTCAAACCGTGTTTTCCAAGGACTGTCATAGGCACTGAGAAAAGAGAATCACTGGAAAGCCCAAAGCAGTTAATGACAGCAATTGTTACTATTACCTGATAAAAGCATTAATAACCTGCTTTATTTAGAAAATGTCTTCTTCATTTGATCAATTTCATTTAAGTCTTAACAACAACACTAAGAGGTTGATAATTTTTCTCTATCTACAGATTAAGTGATTGAGGTCTACATGAGTTAAGTAGTATGCTCACGGTCCCTCAGCCAAATGGGTTTTGGTGGATCCTGCTTGAGAGCTTGTGGGTGTCAGAGAGGAGGGTCTGAGACCAGAATAACCAAAAATGATACTTACCTGAGAAAAGTAAATGTATTAGATTCCCTTGGCTGGTGTAGCAAATTATAAAACATCTGGTGGCTTAAGACAATACATATTTATTCTCTTCAAGTTCTGGAGGCAAGACGTCTTAACTGAGCCTTGCTGTGTGCCATCGAGTTGGCTCCGACCAACTTGACCTGTGTACGTCTGAGTGAAGCACTGCCCAGTCCTGCCCCATTCTCACAATCCCTGCTACACTTGAGCACTTCGTTGTAGCCACGGTGTCAATTCATCTTGTTGAGTCTTCCCATTTCATTGGCCCTCCACTTTACCCAGCATGACATCCTTCTCCAGGGAATGGTTCCTTCTGACAACATGACCACAGTAGGCGAGACAAAGTCTGGCCATTCTCGCATCCAAGGAGCATTCCGGCTGTACTTCTTCCAGGACAGATTTGTTCGTTCTTCTGGTACTCCATGGTAACTCACCAATGCTGAGCCTTACAGGGCTAAAATCAAGATGTTGGCAGGGCTTCCTTCTGAAAGCTCCAGGGGAGAATCCACTCCTTTTCTCTTCCATCTTCTGGCAGCCACCAGCATTCCAACTTCTTGGCTTGTGACCACATCATTCCAATCTCTGCCCCATCTTCAGATTACCTTCTACTCCCTGTAGCTAAATCTCCCTGTACCTCTGTCTTATAAGAACACATGCGATACCATTCAGGGCCCACCTGGGTAATCCAGGATAATCTCACGATTTTAAGGTCCTTAACTTAATCACATCTACAAAGTCCCTTTTTCTATATAAGGTAACATTCACAGGCTCCAAGGATTAGGACTGGATATCTTTGGGGACCTAACAATATATGTTTCAATTTAAATGGAGCCAAGGGAGCGAGGGCCATAGCTGGGGCACTTGAGTCTGGCATTGAAACTAAAAGTTAGAAGTAGGGTATGAGGGCAGGGGTCAGTAACCAGGAAGTTCAGAAGTAGGATGGGACTGCGTCAATAAAAAATAGAATGAAGTCTGATGTGATATTTCCATATCACAAAGGATGGGCTTGGTGGGTCAAAGTAATAGCTGAGGGAGAACACAGGCTGATTCCTAATGTTGAAATTCAACTGTTTCTCCCAGGAGGATACAGTATGAAGGACTCTTCATTTATTAGGTGACTGAACTAAATGATTTATAAATGCTCAGCCTAGTTTAGGAGTCTTTATAACAGAAGTCAGCAAACTTTTCTTTTTTTTTTTTTTTTTTTTTTCTGTACAGTGATCAACTTTTTTTTTTTTTTTTTTGTAGAGACAAAATAATAAACATTTTAGGCTTTGTGGGGCATATGATCTCTGTCACAACTGCTCAACTCTGCCATTGTAGCAGGATAACAACCATAACAATACATAAATGAATGGGTGTGGCTATGTTCCAATAAAACTTTATTTACAAAAACATGTGGGGGACCAGATTCAGCTAGAGGACTGTAGCTTGCCAACCCATGTTCTATAACAATGGAATTTAAAACAACTTCCACCTGGCCTAAGCATCTTAATTTTTAAGCCTCAATCATCCTCTATTAAAATGATAATAATATTATTAATAAAAGCAACAGTGAACATTTATGGAGAACAGAGTGTGATGCCCCAGGTGCAGTGCTCCAAGGCATCATGTCCTTGAACTCCCAAACAGTCAACAATGCTGACACTGTGACATGAAGCTTATAAGAGCCAGAACTCAATGGGATTCTTTTGTTTTTTCAAGTCAAGCAAGTTTTCTGCCTTTGACAGGGTGCACTTTTCTATTGTCCATTTTAGTGGAAAATATCTGAGTTTTCCTTCTCTGACAGGTTTCTGCCTAACACAGGTTCTGGCTTTTACTTTGTTTTGCCTCTTTTAGAAATGAGGAAAGGGAAACTTAGTGAAATGAGATGCCATGAGCAAAGGCAGGACTTAAACCCAGATTCTTCTTACTAGGAAATAAATAATAACCATAAAAATAGTAACCACTAAATATTTATTTTTTTAAAAAAAGTCATTGTCAAGTCTATTGAAGCTCATGGTGACCTCATGTATGTCACAGTAGAACTGTGCTCCATAGGGATTTCAGTGGCTGATGGTTTGGAAGTAGACCAGCAGATGTTTCTTCCAAGGCACATCTGAGTGAGCTTGAACCATCAACCTCTAGGTTACTAGTTGAGTGTGTTTACTATTTGCGTCAGCCAGGGACTCCAGTTAAATATATACCAGGCTATTTATATTCATTGAGTCTACAAAAGTAGGTAAATTATGACTTAATTTTATAAAGGTGGAAACTGAGACTCCCCAAAGTAAATAACTTGCTTAAAATCGCACACTTAGTAAGAGGGAGTATCTGAGGTCCTTTCACAGCGAGTGTGGGTGGTGTCTTTACAGACCAGCTTGAAGCTCAGTGTGATCATGTGATCGCATACGCTCACATGACCATTAACTCGCAAGGCTGGGAGCCAGATTCAGGGTCTTGGAACCTAAATCCAATTTCATTTTGATGTCAAATTTTGAAAAGATCAAAAATTGTGATCATTAATTGAATTTCTGTTTTCTTAGATCCTTTGAAGTCTTGACACTCAATTGGTTTTATGGAGCACTTAAAAATGTTTTCCGACTGCCCTATAACAGTGTGCATACTTCACCCCAGTTGTGATGGGAACTGGCTAATGTCCAGGCTAGCTGGATTCATCAGTCGGCTGTAACTGATGCCAGGTCTGTTGGAATTGGGCGAGAAGGGATATGAGGGGTGGTCAGGGCTCCTCATTAGCACAGTGTTACAGAAAGCACGTGCAAATCCTGCTGCCCTTGGGTGTTTTCTTTCTCCATTGCTAGTGACTAATAAAAAAAAAAAGAGAGAGAGAGAGAGAGGAAAAGAGAAAGTGAACGAGAAAGCAGTTGCTATTAGATTTTCTTCTGCTGCAGCAGGTTTCTCATTTTCCAAAGCTCATTAGAGGTGGCCACATGGAAAGACATCCAAGGTGCCCCAGGCAGGATGGGGAAGACACAAAGGGAAGGAGAACCTTCATCTACAAACTTTCACCCAAACCAGCTGTTTCCAGGCCACCTGCTCTGATTGCAGAGTCCACCTCATGGCTTGCTTTAAATGTTAAATAAAAAAGGAAAATGTTCTCCCTTTTTATCACCAGAAATGAAGTTACAAGTGAATTGATGCTGTGTGGCCAGTTAAAATGTGTCTTTGAGTTTTCCTTTTTGCTGGTTTGAGTTAGGAGTTTTGAAGCATGTTTTTTCCTTTTATGTGGAATCCAACCTACTAAAGGTGCAACTTCACAAACATTTATTGAACATCCTCTGTGTGCCTAATACAGTGTTAGGGGGCTGGAGGATAAGAGAAGAAACAGTGTCTGCTCTCAAAGTGGGAGAAATAGGCACACCCATAACAGTTTTAGTAGAAGCTGTGCCAGAAAGAGGGATGGTCAACCTCCACAGTGCTGGAGGCATCGCCATTAGCATTAACAACTCGTCCAGGGGTGAGGAGTAGGTTATGTGGCTAGGAAAGAATTAAATCCACCAGCTAACAAAGAAATCCGTGATATAATGAAAGACCCCAAATTACTAGTCACAGATTCTGAGTTCTTATTATAGTTCTGTCATGAGCTTGGGCAAGCTGTATTTACTTTCTGGGCAAGGGTAGAAGAGAAGGATTTGAAGTCTATTCCAGCTCTAATTCCTATTCCTAATTAAGACTGGTTATTAAGGACATCAAAGGAGCTCTGGTGGCATAGTGGGCAAGGCATTTAGCTGCTAACCAGAAGGCTGGTGGTTCAAGCCCACCAGCTCCTCCACGAGAAGATGAGGCAATCTACTTCCATAAAGATTTACAGCCTTGGAAACCCAATGGGGGTAACTATGAGTCAAAATCAACTCAGTGGCAGTGATTTATTGAGGACATCAGATAAGAATGTGCTAGAATGATGCGACAACAGTTATCATTTATTGAGAGACTACTATCTGCAGGCCTTCTGCTAAACAATTCTTATTCTAGGCTCCTTTAATCCTTGCACAAGTCTATGAGGCAAGGTTTATTACTATTATTGTTCTTCTGATGAAGAGAATGAAAAATAAAGTCAGTTGCCACCTAGTCAATTCCAACTCACAGTGACTCCATGTGTGTCAGACTAGAACTGCACTCAGTAGGATTTTCAAGGTTGGGACCTTTCAGAAGCAGATTACCAGCCTTTTCTTCTGAGGCACTTCTGGATGAGTTTGAAATGCCAACCTTCCCATTAATAGTTGAGCACTTCACTGTTTGTACCACCCAGGGATGCTTCATAAGGATACAGATGCCAAGAAAAGCCTCAATGTTCTGTCCAACCAAAGAGTGGGTGGGAGGTGGAACCAGGATGCAACTCCAGGGGTGTCTCATTTCAAAGACTCCTTCCAAACAAGTGAGAAAGAGGACAGTGTGCTCCATGGGAGCAGGGGCTTCTCATCTGAGCAATTCCCTTTTTGCCCTGTGTGTATGGGAGTCTATTGAGGCTACCTGAATTAGTCCCAGAACTAGAGAAAAGCAGGGCTGAAAAGGCCCAGAGATTGGCAACAGCTTTCTCAAGGCCACACAGTAAGTTAGTGGCACAGATCTGCAGGACTTGAATGTGCTGGTTTCCAGTTCAGAGCAGGGCTGAGAGCAGAGGAGGGATGATGAGAACACACACCAGGCACTTTGGGGGTGCATCCAATGACACGGTGTGGGGTGGAGGGATCCTAAGAACATAAAAATACCCCAACTACCAGAATATGAAGATTGTAATTGGATCTGAAAAGCCTTTAAAGGCACAATCCTATTGACTGCCACCCTTGATTGGGATAGAATAAGTAGCTAGACCTCCTCAGAGATTGAAGGAAGTAAGGCGGAACCTGTAGTCGCAAGGCTGTCCCTGGGTGACAAAACACTTAGCATTCAGCTAGTAACCAAAACGTTAATGCTTCAAACCCACCCAGAAGGCTTTGGAAAAGAGGCCTGTCACTCTGCTTCTGAAAGGTCACAGCCATGAAAGCCTTGGAGGCTGGTAATCTGTTTCCGACAGAGTGTCCCACCCTGCAACACACGGGGTCACTGTAAGTCAGAATTGACTTGAATCTGTTTCCAGCAGAATGTCCCACCTTGCAACACATGGGGTCACTGTAAGTCAGAATGACTTGATGGCAGCTGGTATTCCCATGGCTGAGGGCTGGAGAGAGGGAGCAGACCAAGCGTTGTGCCTCCAACAAAGCGCTCAGCTGCCATCTGAGGCAGGGAGATGCTTAAGCAGACCAGGTAGACCAGGAGGCAGACTTCAGGTTTGAATCTCTATTGGACTGTTTCTTAGTTGTGTGAAGGCTAATTTCTACCTTTGAATTTCATTTATGCATGTGCAAAACAAGAAGAATGATAGTACTTTGTCAGAACATGCAGTGCTTGGACCTAGTGGTGCCCGAGGTCTAACTTTCCCCACCCCAGCTCTAATACCCTCCCTTGAGGACTGGCGGGGAATGGTTGGGAAGACACTCCAGATACCCTGGTGACAGCAGCTCTACTTGTTCTGTGTGTTATGACAGGACCAGGAATCCTGGTGCTGACACACACACGCGAAGAGATGGAGGGTGAAGCGGCTGAGGAGAAGATAATGTTTCTCTAGCCTGCAATTTCTTTCAATTTCAGGGATCGCAATTACCAAGGCAGGAGTTAGTAATGGCCATGTCTGGAATTCTTAAGTGAGTTTGGTACCACGGGTGGAAGCAGTTTTGCATTTAGAGAGGAAAGGCATGTGTGATGTGTAACCCATGCTTCCTTCACATTGTGTGCGCCTGCACGTGAGTGTGTATCTGTACACACCTGTGTGAGTGGAAGTCACTGAGTGGTACAAAGGGTTAATGAGCTAATGAGGCAAATGAACGTATGGTGGTTTTAGGTACACCCAGGGGCACCTTAAAAGAAAGATCTGGCAATCTACTTCTGAAAACTCGGCTGTTGAAAGCCCTGTGGAGCACGGTTCCACTCTGACCCACATGGGTCGCCTTGAGTCAGACTCGGCTTCTTAACAACTGGATTCATTGGTGTGTGTGAACGAAGGTGGGGCAAGAGAAAGAGAGGCATGAGCATGGCTGGGGACATAGGTGCTTGAGTGGACCCAGACAATGCTGGTTGAGTCGTGTGTGACCCTAAGAAATGGTTTCACTCTCTGAGCCTCGTTTCCTTACCTTTGTCATGAGGATAATAATTCTTGTCTGACTGTACAGTATTATTGAGAACGTTGGAAATGAAGCCTGCAGAAATGTAACATGCAGTATACATGTGATCAGGGACAACTACTGTTATTAACATGGTTGACCATCTGGGGCATTCACCTATGTGTTATGTTATGTTAGGTGCCGTTGAGTTGTTTCCAACTCATAGCGACCCCATGCACAGCAGAATGAACACCGCCCAATCCTGCGCCAGCTCCATGATCCCTGCTATACTTGAGCCCATCATTGCAGCTACCGTGTCAATCCATCTCATTGAAGGCCTCCCCCTCTTTCGTCGACCCTCCACCCTACCAAGCATGACATCCTTCTCCAGGGAATGGTCCC
>NW_006921624.1:9896182-9957704 GCF_000298275.1 Orycteropus afer afer
TGGATGGCCTCTTCCTTCTTCCTAGTCTGTCTCAGTCTGTAAGCTGGGCTGATACCTGTGCACCATGTGCATCCTGCTGGGTTTGAAACACCAGTGGCTCAGCCTCAAAACTCACATCAACACGTCACCACGGTAGGACAAACTGACAGACAAGTTTGTCTCCCTATTTGAAACCTCTCGTACCACCCTTATCTGGGTCCCTGCAGCTGACTGCTCCTCTGTCCAGGTTCCTGGGCCTTTTAATCCCCTTTCTCCCACTCTCCCACCCTGCTGCTTTGGGCATGCTTGAGTTCCCTCGTCTCACCTGGATCGCTGCGGCTGACATTCACCTAGCTCTGGTGTTTTCAATGAGTCCACCTTTGCTTTTCAGCTTTTCATTTAGGGGCAAAAGTAAATATGCACTAGTGTTTCATACACTGTTTTTGAGAATGTGGTGTTAAAACTGTTCAAATCCCAGCTTACTAGCTCTATGCATTTAACTTCTCTATACTGCTTCTTTCCCATTAAAAAGAGAGATTGAGAGAGAGAGTAATAGTACTTAGCTTGTGGAGTGGTTGTGAGGGCAAAAGAAATATTATATGCAAAGCCCTGGAATAATGCCTGGCACATTGTAAATAATCAATAGATAATAGCTCTAATAATGATATTATTCTGTGTGCTAGATGCCTAGGGAACAAAGGGAGAGAGGGGAAGAGAGGCAGAGATGAATAAGGCATGAACTTAGGCTCATGGCAGGGGGAGATGCAGCTAAGCGGATTGCCCCCACCCCAGGTTTCCACTCAGCTAATTAGTGTTCATTCATTCATTGAAGAAGCACTTACTGAGTCCCAATGTGTGTGTGTCAGCCAGTGGATCAAGCTTGAAGCACCGTGGGGAGTAAGACAGATGTGGTCCTTGCCCTCAAGTGCTCATGGTCCAGTGAGAGAGTCAGCAAGGACCAGGGACCAGTAATCCAGTGTGAAAATGCTGGGGAAGGGGAAGGACAAGGTGTTGTGGAAACAAAGAAGGGACATGTCCACACAAATGGAGGGAGAGACATTGACACAGTCCTCCTGGAAAAAATAGAAAGCTGGGGTGCAGTCAGCAGGGTAATAGCCTCCCAGAGATGTCCACGTCTTAATCCTTGGAACCTGTGAATATGTTGCCTTGCATGGCAAACGGTAATTAAGGGTGTAGGTGGAAGTAGGGTTGCAAATCAGCTGATCTTAGATGTGGGGATTATCCTGTAGGTAAGTCTTTAAAAGTGCAAGAGGGATGCAGAAGAGGAGATCTGAGTGATGTAATGTGAGAAGTACTGGACTCTGCTTTGTTACCTTGGAAGATGGTGGAAAGGATCCTGAGCCAAGGAATGTGGGCAGTCTCTAGAAGCTGGAGAAAACTAGGTGATGATTCTCTCCTGGAGCTGTCAGAAAGAACACAAGCCTGCCGGCACCTTGATTTCAGGCGGAACATCCTGTGTCAGGCTTCTGACCCCCAGAATTGTAATATAATGAATGCATGTTATTTTCAGCCACTGAGTTTGTGGTAATTTGTTTTGGCAGCAATAGGAAACTAATACATGGAGCCAGTGATATTGTGAATTAGACCCGTCATTTTAGAAATTCGCTCTGGACTCAGGATGGTGAATGGATGGGAGGCAGCAAAGCTGAATGCAGACAGAGTGCAGTTATCAGGCTGTTGCAGTCATCCCCATGAGAGAGGAAGGAAGCCTAAACCAGGATAGACAGCAATTATGTGCTGGGTCTATGTTAGACACTGGCATCAGAGTGTGGGGAAGGGAAGAGCTTGAGGCAGGGGAGAATCAGCCAGATCCCTGCAACAGAGAACTACAGAGTTTGAGGCTGAGACAGATGTGCAGAGACTCACCATGCCTAGCAGAGAGCATGATCTTGAGATAGGAGCCAAAGCCAATTGCAGTGGAAGAAGACAGGTGTCCACTCCAATGGAGAGGTTCAGGGCCGACGTCTTGGAGATGACACAGCTTCTATCTGTGAAGCCCCAAGAGGGCTCTGCAGAGGTTACAAAGATGTATCAGACACAGCACCTGTTTTGAAAGAGTTCACATTTCAAAGGGGCATCTGGCATGTAACATGCCTTGGAGAATGTGCAAAGAATGCGAGGAACATGCAAAGAACATGGAAGAATCTCTTGGTTCAAAGTCAGGAGTATTGGTTAGTAGCCAGCCTTGTCCTGCAAAAAACACACACAAAAAAAATCCTAGGAGCCCTTTAACTAAGTCACTTATTTGCCTAGCCACCCTCTCATCCCCAATCTAATTGGAAGAGTAATGCTTACCATTTCTGAGCATGGCTGAGATAAGAATGGCCACATCTGTTTGGGCCACTGCACAGCTAGTGAAGCAACTTCACATCCGTGATTATTGAAACAGCCCTGAAAGCCTGGGTCATGAGCTGTGTTCTGCCACTTGTGGAAATGATGACTCAGAGAATGTGGTTGAGTTGTGTGAAATGCCAGGGATTTTGTTTGAGTTTCAGCCCCCTTCCTGTGGGTTATCCCACCAAGCAGGTGAACTGAGATGGGCTGACATCTGGCAAAGGCAGAAAGGAGCCCAAGGACTTCTCAGGTGAGCCCCGGCACACCTGGTCTGTGGTACAACCCTGGGCCATGTCACTGAACAGGAGGTTTGCAGAGGCTCTGGTGCTTAGTGGTAAGGGCATGTGGGGGAGACAACCCTGGAGTTAACACAGGGGCACAGGTTTGTTGGCTTAGGCTCACAACTTCCCAGCATCACCTATGACTCCTTCCACTCCCAACTACATGCAATTGATGGCCAAGACCTGTAGGTTACACTTCCTGGTTCTCTCTAATTCTGAGTTTCTGCTCCAGATTATGCTGTATAATTGCTCCATCATCTCCTGTCTGGTTTTCTGCCAAACCTCGTTAACTGGACTCTCTCTCCAGTCTTGTTCCTTTCCCAATCCATCCTCCAGGCAATCTTTCTTTTTCTTTTCTTTTTTCCTCTAATTTTTGCTTATTTTGTTGTTGTTGAGGACATACCCAGCATCACATAGACCAATTCAGCAGTTTCTATATGTAGAATTTAGTCACATCCATCACATTTTTCCAGTTGGGCAACCATTCTCACCCTCCTGAGTTGTTCCTCCCTCATTAACATAAACTCACAGTTCCCTAAGCTTCCTATGTAATCTTTTGAGTTGTTGTCAATTTGATCCCATATACCCACTGTCATCGAGTTGATTTCAATTCATAGTGACTCTATAGGACAGAATAGAAATACTTCATAGGGTTTCCAAAGCTGTACGTCTTTATGAAAGCAGACTGCCCCATCTTTCTCCCACAGAGCAGCTGGTGAGTTCAAACTGCCAATCTTTTTGGTTAGCAGCCGAATGCCTTAACCACTGCGCCACCATAAAGATAGTTCTTAAAAGAGCATAATGCTCCAGGCAGACCTCTTTTTTACTAGTTAAACTAAATATGTTTGGTTTGAAGACAACCTCAGAGGATATTTTTGGTTTAAGGTTTAAAGATCACCTCAAGGCAAAAATTTCAGGGCTTCATCCGTCCTCCATGGTTCCTGAAAGTCTAGAGTCCATGAGAATTTGAAATTCTGTTCTGAATTTTTCCCCTTCTGCTCAGGATTCTTCTATGGAATTTTGATCAAAATGTTCAGTAAGGTAGCCAGACCATCCAGTTCTTCTGGTCTCCCGGCAAAAGAAACAGTTGTTCATGGAGGCAATTAGCCACACATCCTGTGTCCTCCTCTATTCCTGACCAATTGTGCCTTGGGTGGCCATTTGCAAGGTTTTAAGATGCCAGGAAATACCCAGTGAACTAGGAGGTAGAACAGAAGCACTAAACACCTTATTAGGAGAATTGACTGGGATGTCCCATGAAACCATCACCCTAAGCCTCCAAACAAAAGAACTAAACCCCGTGAGGTGTTTGGTTGTACACAAGCAGCCTGAGCAGCTACTCCTTTTTTTTGACATTCTTGTAAATATATCTATTCCATAAGTGTTGCCAATTCAACTTTTGACAAATGGACAACTTATTGATAGGAATTACAATAATTAGCTGTGAAACCCTACCCTTGACCAGTGCTATTTTTCCATCACTGTTAACCTTTTTTCCCCCCCCCACCCGTTACTGGCAACCACTAATAATCTGTGTTCTCTATACATTTGCCTTTTCTTGTCTTTTTATATAAGTGAGGTCATACACTACTTATCTTTTTATGATTGGCTTATTGCAGTCAGCACAATGTCTTTAAGATCCATCCATAGTAGCACATACTGTAGCATGTATCAAGACTTCCTTTCTCCTACTGGCTGAGTAGTATTTCATGGTGTATGTACCACATTTTGTTTCTCCATTCATCTGTTGATGGGCATTTAGGTTGTTTCACTTTTTGGCTATTGTGAATCGTGCTGAAATAAACATTGGTGTACAAGTCTATTTTTGAATCTCTGCTTCTCAGACCCCAGGGCTGTCTCCCCCACATGCCCTTACCACTAAGCACCAGAGCCTCTGCAAACCTCCTGTTCAGTGACATGGGCCCATGGTTGTACCACAGACCAGGTATGCCGGGGCCCACCTGAGAAGTCCTTCTGCTCCTTTCCACCTTTGCTAGCTGTCAGCCCATCTCTGTTTTGGGTATATATACCTAGGAATGGAATTGCTTGGTCAAATGGTAGTTCTATTTTTCATTTTCTGAGGAACTGCCACACTGTTTTCTACAGTGGCTGTACCATTTTGCATTCCCACCAGCAGTGGATAAAGATTTCAGTTTCCCCATATCCTCACCAGCATTTGTTATTGTCTGGGTTTTGTTTGTTTAATGTTAGCCATCCTTATGGAAATAAAATGGCATCTCATTGTGGGTTTGATTTGCATCACTGATGGCTGATGACACTTAGCATCTTTTCATGTTTAGTGGCCACTTGAATGTCCTCTTTGGTGAAATGTCTACTCAAGTCCTTTGCCCATTTTATGACTGGGTCATTGTCCTTTTGTTGTTGTCAAAATTTTATATTTTTTGGTTATTTGATTCTTGTCAGATACATGGTTTCTGAAGATATTCTCCTAGTGTGATAGCTTGCTTTTTCACTTTCTTGTTTTGATGAACAATATATTTTAATTTTTGTGAAGTCTTATTTATTTGGTCTTTTGTTGTTTGTGCCTTTATTATCGCATTACATAAATCTGTTGTTCAAAGTTAGACCGGATTGCGTTATCCTTGCTTATTTTTCTAAGAATTGCATGGTGTTAGTTTGCACATTTAGGTCCTTAATCCATTTTGAATTTGTTTTTGTGCTTGGTGTGAGGCATGGATCCTGTTACATTTTCGGCCTGTGGAAATCCAATTTCCCAGAATCATTTATTGAGAAGACACTTCTTTCTCCATCTAACACACTTACCGTTGTCAAAAATCTGTTGATCATAGATGTGTGGGTTTATATCTGGATTCTCAATTCATTCCATTGGTCTTTGTGTCTATTGTTATACTAGTACCAGACTGTTTTGATTACTGCAGCTATATTAAAAAAAAAAAAAAAAAAAAAACTCACTGCCAACAAGTCAATTCCTACTCATAGCAACCCCCATTGGATTTCCAAGACAGTAAGTCTTTGCAGAAGTAGATTGCCCAGTCTTCCTTCCACAGAGAAGCTGGTGGGTTTGAACCGCTAGCCTTCTGATTAGCAGTTGTATAGTAGGCTTTAAAATCAGGACATGTGAGTTTTCCTACCTTGTTATTCTCTTTCAACATTGTTTTAGCTATTCGGGGGCTAGGCAATCTATCTAAAGCGCCAAGATGATGGTGCCACTCTCCTACTTAAAACCCTTCACAAAGCCTACTACTGGCTCGCAGAATTAAATCTGTGTCCTCAGTATGACTGGGAAGACTCTGCTTGCCCTTTCCAGCCCCATCCCTGCCTTTCACACTGTGCTTCAGCCATCTGGAGTCTTAGCTTCTTGCAGTTTCCAAAATGTTATTTGAGTGTTCCCCACCCCGACTTTTTGTCTCCCTTACGCACACACACACTTATACATAGTAGTATCCCTTTGGATTTTTGTTATTCTTTCTACCTGGACCCACCTCCCTTCCCTGTCTAACCTGGATAACCACCCCCAATCTGTTATATCTCACCTCCTCCAGGAAACCTTGCCACCCTTTCTAAGTCTGCATTAGTAAGGTGCCCCTCATCTATACTTCCTTGGATCCTGAACTTCCTCTACTAAACTTTAACTGATAATCATATTTACACAAGTAAAATTTCAAAAATTTGTTTATGATAACTCAGTCATGCAAAATGATACAGTTTTCTTATTTTTCTTATTTTTCCACAACTGATATAACCTTGCCCTAAACTTCCATCTCACTCATAGCAAAAAAAAAAAAAAAAAAAAATCAACTTGCCAATTAAAGGTATAAAACATCCTCTTTAGGGTAAATATCCAGTCCATTCAAAGTTGGACTCCACACCAGCCCTGTGTCTCCTTATCAAGCAGTCCCCTCTCCCTCCCAACTTGGCAGCAGATGCAGGCAGATGGGCAGAGGACTCTGAAACACTTGTGGCTTGCAGGGTCCTCTCTGGCATTCACTATGGGATCTCTTGGTTGACTGCAATTCCAGGTCTTTGTACTGGTGGACATTGTGTTATGGAAGGAGAGTCAATGTGTTGGAACCCCTTGTCAAATGCAAAGTCGTGAGCTCCCCACACATTGAAGCTCCCTTGAATTTCAGGCCTAACAACCCCACCATCACTGCCTTCATAGGGGCTGGGAAATCATGCCGAGAAATCTTGACTGCTCTCTACACTTTGGGTGCAGGATTCAGGGGGCTTCCTTCACACCTCTCTCTCATCTACTGCAGTTCTGCTGGGGAGCTTCCTTTGGCTTGTTGGATGAAGGTGCTCACAAACTCCCTAGATGATTCTTTGAGTCTGGGTAAGCAAACCCCATAGCCCCAGCTCTCTTGCACTGAGGTTTGCCACAAACCCTATCCTGGTATCTGAAGCACTTGTTGGCAAAACCCTGTGATTGAGATGAGTGTTGTAGAGGGAGGGGGTGGCTTCCTAGAAGCCAGAAGGAGAGTTGTCAAGACACTCATGTCTGAGTTCTTGGCCTCTTAGCTTCTCTCTTCAGCAATTCCTCCTGGCAACAGTGGCAGAAAGCAGGGCTTTCTACTTCCTTTTCCTGTCTGGTGGGAACTCCCTGAGGTCATAGCCTGCACCATCTATACATTAAAATAAACCACTGTGATCTGAGTCAGCCAGGCCTGGCTTTTGATATATAAGGGGACCTTCGCTCTCACACAGGCTGACTTTCAAACTATTGTCTGGCTGGAGACACTACAAAGTCTTCTTTGAGATGCAAAGCTGAACAACGACCCTCTTTTCTTCTAGTTGATATCTGCTTTTCCACTGAAGATGTGAATCCTATTGATTTTGAGGTGGGAGCCATGGACAAATCTGACTTAATGGGAATGAAAAATGCTTCAGCTTAATATTTTCAAAAACACTATTCATCTTATACACATTTGCTGAGACATTTGCACACTTACGTGTCTCCTACTAGGTCTTGCATGACTTGAGCACAGAGGTCATCTTACTGTTGTGTGTCCAATGCCTGTCACACAGTAGTAAAGATAGGTGGAATTAATTAAAGGAAGGTTGAATGAAAGGATAAACAAATCTGGAGTGCTTGACCAGAAGACTTAAACAAAGACTCATAATTGAGAAGCAGATCACAAGAAAACAATGTTTATAACCACTGCCTATGAAAGGAATCATCTAAGGGTGGGCTTGGACAAGCAGGTGCTATCATCAGCTTAGTCACCAGTGGACCCTGCTGACTCCAGCACCTGCAGGTCAGCTACAAAATCCAGCCCAATGCCTCCCAACCTGAAGATCAGAAAAATAAACCTATCGCATCAGTCCCCCAACCCTTGGTTCCAGAGATGGAGAGTGGCTTCTCCAAATCATACTGCCAGACAGGGACACAGTCAAAATGAGAACACAAGTCTTTCGACTTCTTAGTATGGAGGAAACCACAACTCAGCCAAAGTCATCTCTCTCATTTGGCAGAAAGGCTCAGTTCAGTTGGAGGACAGGGATGGGACAAAGTTTAAAACAGGAGAGACATCCTCATCGGGGTTGCAAGTTTGATGCCACCCTTTCTGGAAGTTGCTGGGCAGCCAAGAGAAAGCCAAGAGAGGCAGGCAGGGAGAGTGACCCTTCCCTGAAAACTCTCAGCTCCCAGGCAAAGACGTCATGCCTTCCCTTCACTAAGCAAAGGCTGCAGACAGCTCTGGCTGGCTCTGGGATGATTTACCTCTCTGAAATACCTCAATTTAAATGCTAATTTACCCAGAACTGAGGGGTGATAGGCTCTTACATGCTGGTGGCTGTGTACTAATGTATCCAAAACACTCACACATATTCTTAAATGGAGGCAGGAGGGAAGGAGCAAAGACCCGGAGGAAGGGGTGGGAGAGGGTGGGGGAGGAGCCAGCTCCCTTTGCTTGTTGTTATTGTCAGCCTGGCTGATCCAAATGCAGCTGGATGTAGTGGCATCCTCAGTGGCAGTGTGCTGTGGGTTTGCACCAGTTAGCGTCCTAAGCAGGTGGTGTGGAGGATAGAGAGCCTGCTCCTGGCCTTGACACAGGTCCAGCAGATGCTGATGGGACATGCACTGTGAGCCAGGTGTGGTGTGGGCTCTCTGAGGCTCACAGAGAGATTCAGAATCCAGTGTGGGATTCAGGACAAGGATCTGGCATTAAAGACACTAAACCAAAAACCAAACTCACTGCCGTTGAGTCGGATCCAACTCATAGCGACCCCTCTTTGGGTTTCTGAGGCGGTATCACTACGGAAGTAGATTGCCCAACCTTGTTACTTCCTGCTGCTTTCCTCCCCCACCTTGCCTCTGCCCCAACGTGGACACACAAATACATACATTCTCACCATGAGTGGAGACCTGACCAACTTGCTCAGGGAGATCATCTTTTCCATCTAGTCCCCACCAGCTCAGTGACCCCTGGCCCCTCTGTCTAAACTCCATGGAATCCAGGGTGTCCAAACCCTTAGGAAATTAAAGAAGGAAAGGAAATAGGTTTTTGAAGCTTCTAGTTGAAGAGCTAGAATTCCAGACTCAAATTCTCAATACCCCTTGGACCCTGAAGCTTGCTGGGAGGGACCCTTGGGCAAAATATCAGAAAAGCCTCTATCAAAAGATGTAGGTTATTCATGGATGAACCTGAAAACATTATGCTAAGTGAAATAAGTCAGACACAAAAGGACTCGTGTTGTATGATCCCATATATATGCAATACCTAGACTAGACAAAGACATAACGACAAAAAGTAGCCTAGTTATCATGGACTGGGGTGAGGTAGGAATAGAGAGTTATTGCATTAGGAGTACGACTTTCTGATTTGAGTGATGAATGAAGAAGCTTTGGAAACAAATAATGATGATCACACACCACTGTAAGTATGATAAATACCACTGATTATACACTTGAAAATAGTTAAAATGGCAAATTTTGTTTATACAATTAATATATATGTATGTGTGTGTGTGTATACATATATGTATATATATTTGGGTCATGCACACATTACTGATTTTTCTGAGTTCTCTGCCTTCATTTCCTCAACAGATGTTCATTGAGCATCAGCTTTGTTCTTTGTGCCAGGCATGTGCCAGGTCTCCCTGGGGAGACAGCAGTAAATGGGACAGGCATTGTCTTGACCCACACAGAGCTTACAGTCTAGTAGGGTGACAGATACCAAACAAGGTCTCTCTTGAGTACTTCTGGATTTTAGACAGAGGGCCCAGGGGTCACTGAGCTGGTGGTCAGGAAATGGGAAGCTTTCTGGCAGCAAAGAGAAAGCTACTGGGAGGGAGGAACAGGGGACCTCTCAGAGGCACTGCACTACTGTGTGGTCTGAATGAGTTGGCCAGGCACAGAGCAAGGTGAAGAGCTTTCTACAGAGAGGGCAAATCTCAAGCAAGGCCCTGTGGAGGAAGGGAGCACTGGCCCCTAGGAGCACTCTAGCCCACCAAAGGAACTCTAGTGATCAGAGAACAGGAGTCCGGGGCAATGCCTCAGAAGATGAGATAGAAGGAATAGGTCTTGAATGGGTTTTGAAAGGCCTTGTGGCTTTTGTATTCTCTGCTATTCTTCATGAATGGAGGCACCTCCTCTGAGTTTCCACTTGGGTCCCTAGTACCCAGAACAGTATCTAGAGCATGACAGGGAAACCAGTTTCCATCTAGTTGATTACAATGCATGGTGACCCTATGTATTGCAGAGTAGAACTGGACTCCTTAGGCTCTTTAATGGGTCATTTTTTGTAAGTAGACCACTAGGGCTTTCTTGCAAGACGTCCTGGGTGGACTTGAACTTTTAACCTTTTAGTTAGCAGCTGAACGTATTAACCATTCACAGCATAAATGATTCTGGAACAAATAAGACAGCTCACTCCCAGAGTCTGTCTGAGTCCCTGGGGCCTAGGATGCACTATTTCCAAATTTTGATGACTCATTTCCATTTAATGCCAACTGAGATTGAACCGTTTTTATAGATATCTTTTGGGGGATATTTGTCTGAAGAAACAGCGGTCCTGTTGCTATTTGAAACACAAGATTCACTTACGCACACACACGCAGATACATATATACAGCTCATCCGTGAACACAGACGCTCTCTCCATCCTGGAGACAAACAACTAAGAACTGCCTGGTCTCTTCTCGAAATGAATATGGCTGTCCCAGCGATCAAGGGCACAGGCACTGGACTGATTGACTGAGAATGTATTTGCCAAGTGCCAGGCTCCAAGTTAAGCTAGATTGGTTAGAATGTGGACATGGCCACCGTCTGTTTCCTAACTATGGACTTTGGTTGGACAAGTTATTAACCTTCCCAGAACCTCCATTTCTTCATCTAAATGCAATAATAGCACTAGTTAATCTTACAGAGTTCTTATGAAGTTAAAATGTATATCTTGACACACTACCTAGAACATAGCTAATGACCAATAAATAATAAGTATAGTCATTCTTCTTCCTATTATTAGGATTAGTTACCCAAAACTATTACTACACACACACACACACACACACACACACATCCCTGAGCTCTGAACATCTGCAGCCAGTCTCAGACCAACTGAGTTTTAGCCAGCAGTGTCCTACCAACCTCCCTGGTCATCTTTCCCAGGTGGGTTGGTTCTGTCTGAGGTGCTCAGCACAGTGAAACTTTCCCTGCTTTCCTTCCCCATCTGTGTTTTGCCTCCCAGAATAGCTGATTGATGTGAAGGCCCTGGGCGCCCTCTGCTGGCAGAGGTGACACATGACTTGGGGCCATGGCCCAAACTGCTGGCATAGGGGCCGATTGCCCAGAGATGGTCCTTGGTCTTTACTGTTGTTGTCTTGCCATTCAGGGCTTCTGCCTCACCTGCCACCCTCCTAGCCTCCCACACCGCCCTGCTGTTGCCCACCCTTCTGTCTTCTCCTCCTTTTCTGCGCTTTCTCAGGACCCTCTCTACTCCCCAGAAGCTCAGAGGGAGCACCTCCCTCCAAGCAGAAGGGGCCTTATGCCCCTCTGCCCTGAGGTGCCCACTATGTTGTTTCCCGTTGTCCCTTTGGGACCAGAGTTGCCACAGAGCCATGCCTGGCCTTCCCAGAGGCAGAGGGTTAGGATGAGAAGGACGTGGGGGCAGAGAAGGTGGCACAGCCTTCCGCCTCTACAATTTAAAAACTATTTTAAGATATGATTTGAAATGGAGACCTGCTACTAGTAAAGTACAAAATGATAGCCTTGATCTCTCCCCAAATTCACTAAGTCCAAGAAAATCAGTCCTTCCTGGTGCCTCCATTTCCCCACTGGTTAAACGGGGCATATAATCATGCCCATCTCATGGTGTTGGTGGGAGGAGCCAGTGAGGTCACACAGGTGGGTGGTCAGTTGTAATGAACCACAGCCTCGCTGGGCTCAGTATGCCCATGGCCATGAAGGCTCTTCCATCTTTGACAGCCCACGGGTCTCATAGGCAGGGCCTTTAGCAACCTGCACCCGAGGAGTTGTCTAGAGTGTGGGGTCGGGAGGCAGACTGCCAGGGATGGACCACGTCCCTGCTATATGGCCTTGAGTAGTTACCTAATGAATTTGTGCTTCACCTTCTCCATCTGGAAACTGCGGATCCGAGCAGCACCTGCTCCGTAGGGTTGTGCTGGGGAGTCGGTACCTGGTGCACAGTAGGTGTTCAATGAAAGGCTATTATCATGATTGTTTCCCTAAGGAGGCTGAGTAGTTACAGTGATCCCCATTTTACAGATGAGAAAACTGAGGCCTGAGTGGTTTGCTTCAGGTTACTTACTCAGCTAGGATGTGGTGTTAGCAGGCTTCAGACCAATTGCTACCCCTTCACCCTCCCCTAGCCTCTCCCACCACACAGAAAAAGTGCTTAGGGTCTTATAGGGAAGGAACTCTTGCCCAGAAGCATCTAGCCCCCTCCTAATCCCCTAGATTGCAGACAGCTTGCTACACTGATTGTTATGCATGGCCACTGTGTTGTCTCCCCCACTACACTAGGGGAACTTGAGGACAAGAATGAATTAGCACCAGCTAAATGTGGGTCACAGCCTTCAGCACAGGGCTCAAGCCATGGTGTGTGCTCAGTGCATGTTAGCTGAGTGACTAGGACATGGGAGCACCCCTCCACCCTCATCTATCTTTGAAGGAAGAGCTGCAGCCTCGGACTCCACCTCACAAGGGGGACTTAGTCCCTTAGATCCTGGCTAGTGTTAATCCTACTTGGTGGCACTTCCATCAGCCACGACCAACCAGGCTGCCTTTTTGTATTCACATGGCTGTTCCACACTCCCAGGTTTGCAGACAAACCAAAGGTCAACCATAATACCTAGGGAGAGCCCATAATCACATACGTAGACAGACCTGGTCACACACACAGGCACTGAATAGCAGGCTGAAATATACACGTGCAGACAAAACTGGGAGATGGTTCCAGGACCAGCCCCTTACCTTACCAGTCCTTCACCTTTCTGATCAAAGGCACCAGGTATGAAATCTAACAGACCTCGGTTCAAATCCCAACTCTACCACCTATTAGGTCTGCGTCATTAACTCTGAGAATCTCTGAGTATGAAGAGCTCTCAAGTCAGATTTAATAGAGAAATGCCCTCGACACCCTGAATGCCAGGTGGCTATCGAGTTTCCAGCTTGTACGTCATTACTAACAGGAAGTTAGTTTGCCACCTCTCTTGACAAGCTGTTCCCATTTTCAGATGCACTGTCCACCACTACTCCCTAAAAGCTACCTCTGTTCAGGATTCTGTCCCCTGAAATCACGCAGAAAGTGTGTGTCTGCTGTTCCCAGGGACAGCCCTACAGGGTAGGGATAGAGGTCCCTGAAGAAGTCAGGGCAAGGAGAAGAGCACCAGCCTAGTAGAGAGACCTGGGTCTGAGTCTAACCCATCAGTTTTCCTTGAGCAAATCGCTTCCCTGCTACAGCCTCAGTTTCCCCATTTGTAAAAGAAAGATGTTTTATGTGAAAGATCCCTTAGGGCCCTTTCTGGCCTTCTCTAGAGCTTAACTTACCCCTGTTCT
The DNA here is from genome assembly GCF_000298275.1 of Orycteropus afer afer. Classification (NCBI taxonomy): domain Eukaryota; kingdom Metazoa; phylum Chordata; class Mammalia; order Tubulidentata; family Orycteropodidae; genus Orycteropus; species Orycteropus afer. The sequence continues at coordinate 9,909,800 of NW_006921624.1, forward strand.
TCAAGCACTCCACACTGTTTCCAATTCCCTCACATCCTGGTTCACCACTGTCATTGCTTATTCAGGGGGACACCCAGCAGCCACATAACAGTTCAGAGTGTCAGACAGTGTCTTAAGCAATTGGCAGCTTCACCTCATTACAACAGCTCTGAGATCTAAGTCTCATCCTGTAGAGAAAGAGACTGAGGTTCCAAGAGGTACCGTGGTTTGCTCGAGATCATGCAGCTCTAAGTGGTGAGGGCAGGTTTGCACCCCAGCTTGTCTGATTTCAGAGCCTGTTGTAACCACCATGTTATCAGAGCGGGTTTTCCGGGAGCCGAGGCGTTACGGAAGGCAGTTCGTCAGCGGGGGCCGGTCTCTCTGCTGGTTCTCTGACACCAGCTCCCCGCCTCTCTGCCTTGCAGCCCCCTACCTCCTTGTTTCGGCAGTGTCTCTCTGCTCCTCTCCACAGGGAGAACAACTTCATCAAGGACTTCCCCCAGCTGGCCGACGGGCTGTTGGTGATCCCGCTGCCGGTGGAGGAGCAGTGCCGCGGGGTCCTCTCCGAGCCCCTCCCCGACCTCCAGCTGCTCACCGGTAAGACAGACAGGTGGGGCCAGCCCCAGTCTCCACAGCCAGACTGGTGTCCAGGTGCAGTAGCCCATCCTCAGCAGATTCCAGATGGGCCGGCCAGGACTCCCCCTCTGTGAAGGGGAGGATGGGAAAGGAACCTGCCATTTCTCGGGCGTCTGCTACAGCCTGTGCTGAACGAGGGGCCTCCCTGAGACTCTGTCCTATGGGCAGGCACCATCTGGGAAGGAGTCTCTGACACTAGGAAAACCCTCTTGTGAGAAGTCTCGGCTTCGATGTCTGAGTCTCAACAGGAAGTGTCACTCTCATAGACAATTTTCTGACTTTTTATTGAGTTGTGGGTTTTTTTAATTTATTTTTCATTTCACTATTTTGTTTTGTTGGTTCATTTTTCAATGGTTCTAAAGTAAAGCAGTGGATTCCTCAAACCAGAGCTCTCCCCCTTAAGCAGAACTTTAGTTACACGGCTTCTTTTTGGTCTTGACCATGCTGTAGGATGGATATTTTTATTACCATTAGGTCGATGAGGAATCTAGACTTAAAGAGGTGAAGGGACCAGCCCAAGGTCAAAGAGCATGTCTGCCAGGAGCAGAACCCAGGTGCCAAGACTCCGTGCATTTTGTCCTTTACACTCCACTCTGCAGGGTCCCACCAGTCCTACATCCCTCACTGTGAAGCTCGACTTGGCAGTTTTTCTGATGCCCGATTCTTTTGTCCCCTCCCCGAATACCTTCTGCTCCACCTTGTCTTCTAGTAGCTCTTCTGCTACCCTTTTTCGCAGGGACTTTCCTAACATATAAGAGCCCTGCACCTGCCTTTGTGGTTCAGAGGCTGGGGCCTCGCTCACTGCCCAGGGAGAATGACCACCCTGAGGGATGGTGGAGCTGCCTCCCCGGCAGGGAAGTCCTCCCCCAGGCAAGACCCCTGCAGTGTGCCACACCGAGGTTTAAATCCTGCTGACACTCTCAAGCTCTGGGGGACCTTGCCCTTGTGCAGCTCCATGGGCCTTTCCTGTGCAATGATGTGAAGGAGGACAGCCACGTAGGCTGAGGGCCTCCTGTGTACCAGGCACTTTGCGTGTGTTATTAATCCATGTAACCCTGCAAGGGCTTTATTGTCCCCTTTAAACTGGTAAAGAGGTCATATAACTTATCTAAGGTCACATGGCTCATTTATAGTTGAGTCAGGACTTAAACCCAAACCAGAAAGAAAAAAAGAAAAAAACCACTGCCATTGAGTCGGTTCCAACTCATAGTGACCCCCATTGGGTTTCTAAAGTGTTAAATCTTTACAGAAGTCGATTGCCAGTCTTCCTTCCACAGAGTGGCAGGTGGGTTTGAAGCGCCACCCTTGTGGTTAGCAGTGAACGCCTTCGGCATGCGTCACCACAGCTCCTTCCACCTTACTTACACCCAGCTGGTCTTCACTCCGAAAGCAGTAGCTCATCCACTGTCACCTTCCTGCCCCATCTTGCTCCAGAGAGGGCCCTAGATGTAGACCACATGAAATCATAGACTTAAAAAGTGTGTTGTGCCCTCCTAATGTTCATTTTACATAGCATCATAGAATTTCAGAGCTGAGATGGCCTGTAGTGCCAGCCTCCTTACTGATGAGACACTGAGGCTGCAGGGTCCCTGCTGAATGATCCCTCTGTGGACCCTCCCAGTGACACGGAGTGCAGTCCCTCCGAAGGCAGACGTCTCCATGGTCCATGGGGAGGTGCTCTGCTGGAATGGAAAGGACTCCGAATCTGTCACCGACCCTTGCGTGTCCTTGGGCAGTCTCCCTTTGTAAGCCTGTTTTCCCCTCTGAAAAAATGGTGGCATAACCTTCAGTTTTCAGGGTGACTGTGAGAGAAACGGAGATTAGATATGTAACTTGCTCGGCACGTTGTGGTTCTCCGTTTGTGGTAGGAATCATTCGTTATTTGTTTGGACTTGGGGATCTTTGTATGTGTCCTAAGTAGAAAACTGTTCCATTCCCATAGTGAGTAATTTTTTAAAAAAACTTATCAGGAAAACACTCCCTCCATGCTAGAGCTTCCTCCCAATCCTATTCCCAGGTGGGGATCTGGGATGGACTTGCATAAGATGAGGGTCAGAAATCGGTTTATGATCAGAATCAGGATGAGAGTGAGGGAGTCAAGTGATAGCTATTTATTGCATGCCTACTGCGTGCCAGGCTTAAACAGAGCTGACATTGCACTGGGGGAGCTTATATTCAGGCCAGAAACCAGGAAGGACCAGGGGTGGGGAAAGCAAGGGATGGAGTGATGCTCACTTATGGGGAGGCCCAAGGATGGGATAAAGGACAGGGATGATGGTTTTATAAATGACTGATGATCGGAAGCAGTGCTTTAACTTTGGCGCGTGATGCTCCAAGAGAAAAGAGCTGCATCGACAGGCTGCCTCGGGACGTCCTGCCCGCCTCAGCCAGGGATGACCCTCAGCTGCTGCACCTCTCCCAGCCTGCTCTGCGTCTGGGCAGCAGTAGTAGGTGGGCATTGGTGTCTGAGTCTCCCTGTGCAGCCTGTTTGCTCTGCCTTTAGTCAGAAACCTAGCCCTCTCCTTCTTCTGGCCACCCTCTCTCCCCTCCCTAGACTTTGCAAAGGAAGGACAAAAGAGGCAGAATGGATAAACAGAGAGGACATATTTGTAACAAAATGCCTTCATTGCAGTGGACGTATCTTTGGGGATCATGAATATTTTACTTCAAAATGAAAGCCTCTAAAAAAAAATTATATCATTCCTGAAAAGGCTAAAGAGAGAGAGAGAGAGTTAAAAAAAAAAAAAAAAGAGTTGACAGTAATGGACAACTTTAATACAGCAGTAATGTCCAGGAAGAAATCATTTGTTCCAATGAGATTCTCATTTTAATCTTGGTATCAAATATCTCAGTAAGTGCCTCCTCACCAGGGGACAAGACAACAGCTAGAAAATGTGCCTGCCTCTGCAGAGGCTCTAGAAGGCAGATACAGAACAACAGTAATAATAACTGCGGATGGGACTCGCATTTCCTTTTTATGGATTTTTTTTTCTGATTATAAAAGAGAGTTTTAAGTGCTTAGGGTAGGGAAATTAGAAAATGGAGATGAATATTAATCAGAAAATTAGAATCATCCATACACCCACCACCCAAAATTAACCATTTGGTAGCATTTTCTTTTGCTTTGCATCTGTTTATTTTTCATTTCTAACCACTGTATTCTACGGAACATGAGTTTAAGTGGATTGTATGCAAAAGGGGGTTCCAGAGTCAAAGAAGGTTAAGGATTTGGCTGCCAATCCAAAGGTTGGTAGTTCAAACCTACTCAGTGGTTCTGAGGGAGAAAGATCTGGCAATCTGCTTTTGTAAAGATTACAGCAAGAAAACCCTACGGGCAGCGCTACTGTGTCAGACAGGGTCACGGAGTCAGAATTGGCTGGGCAGCACCTAGTGCTACCAACAACTTGGTCAAGGAAGCATCAAGGAAGCTGCCTCTTTGTGGAGCTTTAAAATGCTTATTAGCCCATTCAGGGCACTGAGAAATGATCATTTAGAGGCTGGGGGAGAAGTTTAGCTTCATCTTACCACTGTTTTTCAATCTTACTTGGAATGTGTGTATGTGTGTGTTTTGCATATGGGGAAACAATGATCAACACCAAAGGTCAGCAAACTCCGTGAAGGACTAGATAGGAAATGTGATAGGCTTTGCAGACAGTACAGTCTCTGTCACCAGTACTCAGCTGTGCCATTGTAGTGTAAATGCAGTCATAAGCAATAGGTGTGAATGGCTGTCGTTGGCTGACCCGTTGTAGCATACAGCTTTTGTAAATGACCAAAGTGCTTCCACTTCTATTATTTTATCTGACTCTTACAGTATGCCCATGAAATGAGGGCTGCAGTATCAGATGGTGAAATGAAGGCTCGTAGATGATCAGTGCCTCGTAGCAAGTTACCAACTTGTAGCTTGTTCAGGTGTAGGTGGGGCGTAAATCTGACCCAGGGTTACTCTTGTTTGCAGGGTGAGAGGCCCTTGCAAGCTACTGAGCACAGAGAAAAAGCAAGGTTGAGGCTGAAATCAAGGCTCTACTTAAAATTGTTGGCCTCAGTGAGAGCTGTCACCCTAAGTCTGAGCCTCTACTGGCCTATGCGAGGTGGCCATTACTCCGAGCCCAGAGCTGTGGGGTGGGGGTTGTAGTGAGAGGCCTCTCAATGCTGGGTCATGTGACCACCTTATTTCCTCCCCCAGGAGACATCAGGTACGACGAGGCCATGGGTTACCCCATGGTGCAGCAGTGGCGGGTCCGGAGCAACCTCTACCGCGTGAAGCTCAGCACCATCACCCTCTCGGCAGGTGAGGACCAGTGCACAGGCAGCCGGGCCACGTGGTGCTAGGCACACATGTGCCCAAGGACCTCGACGTGTATGCCAGGCCCTGTGCTGGCACAGGGGATGCTGAGGGAATGAGGCAGAGTGCCCCTTGCCCTCAACCAGCTCACAGGGAGGGCAAGCCAAAAAGCAAACAGAGTTAGGATCAGCACAATAATGGGACAATGGTTCCAGGGGAGACAAAGAGGCTTTCTGGAAAAAGTGCTATCTAAGCAAGGTGAAGGGGGGAATGACTAAGTCCACTTTCCACGTATTTCCGGTTTATGAATTTCAAGTTCCTCTCAGCAGCCAACTCTTCTGTTCTCTCCTGGCAGATTTCTTTCCTGTGCATCTCCCACACGACAATCACAAATGCCACGCCCACACTCATAGCCTACACTTGAACCACGCGGATCCTAAGCTCCAGCTGAAGGGAGCAACTCATGCCTCCTGAAACGGGGCCTGGCCTTTTGTTCCTCTGTGACTTTGCACATGCTGTTCCCTCTGTCTGGATCTCTTTGCACAGCAGTATACTCTGCAGCACCCTGTGACACCAGCCCAGTTCCCCATCCCCCGCAGGAGAACGGCTCAAGGCATTTCCGCTGCTCCAATTACCGCTGTTAAAGCACTGGCCAGCGCTGGTTTTGTATCTGAGTCTTGCCCGTGTTCCCTACTGACTTGAGAATTGTGATTAGGGCTTGGGTCTTATTTATTTCTGTGACCCATGTCCCCGGAAATGAACAGAGGATCAGTGTATCATCTGTGCTCATGTTTGAGGAAGGACTGAAAATTGAAGTGAAACCTGAGAAATAAAGAAAGAAGGAATGAATGACTGGGGAGATGAGGCCTGGTTTCTACCCTGGCTCTCACTCACAACCCTCACCCTGGCTTTCTGTCTGCGTATCCCCTAATTCTCCACAAATTCTTTTATTTTCTTTTTCAATCTCACTTTGTGCATTCAGCAAAATGGAGCTCTTTTAGCCTGTGAATTGGAAGATTTCACCTTCTGGGAAGTACAAATAATAATTCTTGCTGACATCTGCCAAGCACTTTATAAAGTTTTATATGTAGGATTTACAATACCCCATGAGGAGGGCTGCAGGAGAAAGATGAGGCAGTTTGCTTCTGTAAAGATTACAGCCTTGGAAACCGTATGGGTCAGGTCTACACCATCCTGCAGGGTCAGTATGAGGTGGAACTCACTCAACAGCAGTAAATAGGTTTGATGAGGAAGGCATTATTTGTCCTCATTTTTCTTCAGATAAGGAGACCAGGGGAGAGGTTAAGTGACTTGTCCCAGGTCATGGAGGGGAGAGGTTAAGTGACTTGTCCCAGGTCATACAGCTCATAAGTGTCAGAACAAGGAACAGAGTAGCGATTTGGTTATTTAAGTTTTGTCTGCCTGGATAAATAGCCAGAGGGCGTCTCCACGCTCTTGTTATGTATTACTTAACAGAAACTTCTTCATTATTGACACTGCTGTACTAATTACCCAGTTGCAGGAGTTAACAGGTTGATGGAGAGGGCTTGTTCTAATCAAGCTCTCATTCTTTGAGTCCTGTTTCTGTTTAGCCTACCACCCCTCACACTGCACTTGTGAGTGAGACTGTGATGTTCCTATTAGGACTACAAAGGTGTATCTGCTTTAATTAATCAATAATTGTGCTCCTGAAAACCTGCTTGTAAATCAAATGCTGGCAAATTGGAGCTCATTTTTAATGTTGGAGAGGAGCTTGATCATTTACATTTTACTTTGACACGGCACAAATTCGGTTCTTGTAATCATCACTGTCTATGTGCCTGCCATGTCCCAAGAACTGTGCTGGGCTGGGGCTGCGGGGGCTCAGGGAGGACAGGTACAGATTAATAAACAAATGAGACAGAGCTTCTGCCATCAAGGGGGTGCATGTTGTAGGGGCAGGAGGGTGTGAAAGGCTGCCTAGGGAAGGGATAATTCCCAGGTCCATGAACTATAGGTGTAACTCAGGGACGCAGTTCAGGCAGAGGGTGGTGTGTGCGTGTGCGTGTGCGTGTGTGTGTGTGTGTGTTGACGGTGTGGAGGGTGTGAGTGAGGAATGGGTGATGGAGATCACAGGTCCCACTCAAGAGAAGTAAGGAAACTGATTTGATTAGAGCTGAAGAATGGTGTGGATGGCTTGTGGGAGATGACTTTGAGGCCTTGAACGCCCAGTTAAGGACCTTGGGCCCAGGGGGAGCCCAGGAACCTTTCATGCTTGCGGAAGAATAGCTTTGTCATGAGCTGGTTTGAGGAAGGAGAGGGAAGGGGCACAGCCATGACTGAGTGATGGTGTGCTGGCCCCATGCTGGTGCTGAAGCCTTACAGGCCTCCTTAGTGTAGGATTAGAAGGAAATACAGCAGCAAAGGGGAGCTCTGGTAGCATAGTACCTAAGGCTAACCAGAAGGCTGGTGGTTCAAACTCACGAGCCACTCCTTGGAAGGAAGATTGGCCAATCTGCTTCCACAATCAACTTCCATAGTGATACCTCCTTGCAAACCCAAGGAGGGGTCGCTATGAGTTGGGTCCAACTCGATGGCACATAACAACAGCAGCAGCAGCAGCAAAGAGGCTCTTGGCGATCTAGGGAGAGAACATACCTGCTTTAGGAAGGCAACAGCAGAGACAGAAAGGGAAGAGATCTTACAGGAAGTGAAGCCAGGGATCAGATCTGTGGACTAGGCGAATGATGGCACCAGGACTCCACAATAAAAAGGAACAACCCAAGCCCTGATTTGGTTTGTTTTGTTGGTACAGTGGAAAGAGCATGGGAAGGAAGACAGGATTGGGTTTGAATCCCAGCTCCTTTGGCTGGAGGACCTAGGCAAGTCGTTAACTCTCTCTGAGATCTGACTTGCCTATCTGCATAATGGGGTTTGTTGTGGATAAGCTTAAATTAGACGATGTGGGTGAAGCTTCTAGCAGAATGCCTGGTACACATTAGTTCCTCAGCAGATACTAGCTTTGGCTTCCCAGTTGTGACTTTCAAGACCCTAATGGTCTAGGTCACCAAGTTTTAGGCCTTCCACTCACCAGTTCTCTCTTGGGTAAAGTCTTATGTATCCACCAGAGAGAGGACGTTTTTAATATGTAAGGAGGGGAATGATGTACACACACATTTGGACTAGTGTAGCCACAGGGGACAAGCTCAAAAGGGCCTGCTGCCCTTTAACTTTGTGGCCACCACCATCCCAATTCTGATACCTCCTCGTGCTCTTCCCTGCCAGAGTTCACCAATGTCCTCAAGATCCTGACCAAGGAGAGCAGTCGGGACGAGCTGTTGTCCTTCATCCAGCACTATGGCTCCCACTACATCGCAGAGGCACTTTATGGCTCAGAGCTCACCTGCATCATCCATTTCCCCAGCAAGAAGGTCCAGCAACAGCTGTGGCTCCAGTATCAGAAAGGTAAGCCTGGAGAGCTTGCTGGAGGTGGTGGCCAGGTGTGATGTAGAGGTAAGGATGCTGGTGAGATAACTGACCTCCCTTGGATCTAAATCCTGGCTCTGCCATGTCCAAGCTGTGTGTCCCCTCTCTGGGCTTCAGTCTCACCATGGGGAAGATGAAGTGGTCATACACACTGATTTTCAGGAACCGTTCAGTTCAGGCATTTTCAGAGTTGGTGCTCTGGACTCCAGAATTCTGCCCTGTCACAGCAGCCTCTTTATTTTTCATCCTGGAGGGGGAGTGGGAGCAGTGGTGGTGGTGGTGTCTCTTTGACACTTTTTTCTCTCCAGGCTTCTTGGGAGAACCCAAGAAGGACCCTGGGTTCTTCTGGAAGGGTATCCACATGTCTGGCGGGGGCTGTTTCTAGGCTGTCCCATGGAAAGGCTTTTATGCTCAGGGAGGGTCACCAGATCTTATTTCCCTCTGATTCTCAGCTGTTATCAGAATTGCAGTCTCCAGACCTGGTGCAGGACACCAGTCTTAGGCAAGTCATACCCTTCCTACCACAGTTTTCCCTTCCTGTGGCATGGGCATTTCAGTAGCTCTTCTTGTCTACCTCCCACATGAAAGACACATGGTTTCTGTGACAGCATTTTGAGAAAGTTAGGAATATTGTACATGTGTATACATGCATTCTTAATAGATCCATGTATTCATGCCCCCATTTCACATATGAGAAAGTGAGTCTCCTATGTGCCAAGTCAGGTACCCCCAGGCACACAGATGCTAACTAGCAAGGCCAGGGCAGGACTGAAGACTGGCCGGATGCAAATGCTCAGGTTCTTCCCTCTTTCAAATAGACTGGATTATTTCCTATTATTGTTATTACTGTTATCACCAATTTACTTAAAAAGAAAGACCCTTGGTTGAGGGAAAGGGTGAGGAGAGATGTTAAAAACTTGTTTCCTCTTATTCATACGGCTGAGCTCTATGTAACTCAGTTCCTCCCCAGGTTTATCTATCCTCAGGGACTAAACCAACTTTAATCATAAAACCACAGAACATGGGTGCCAGAAGTGGCCTTAGGGCTCTCATTAAACTCAGGGTTCCATTTCACTGTAGGAAAAACTAAAACCCCAAGGAGAGAAGGAGACTTGCTCCAAGTCCAAGGGCCAAGACAGCATCGAGATACTCCCCACACTCCAGCAAGGGCTCTCCATGCAGTCACACATTCTGACTACATCAAGCACCCAGCCCACCTACCTCTGCCTCTCCAGAGCCCTGCCTCGTGCCCCTCAGGGCCATGGACCCCAAGTCATGGTTTTGTACCTTCCTGCCTCTTGTGTGCAACTGCATGGGGCACAGGGTGGTTTATAAGCACAGGAGACATAATTGAGTTGTCTGGAAATAGCTCCGTTTTATGGCTATGACAATGACGGTCTTTAAGGAAGTGCATTAAATCAATAGAAGTCCCATTGTGCTACCATATAAATAATGTGACACATCATTAAACAGGGCAGTAAGCTTCAGGACTTTGAAGTAATGCAATTAGGTTATGTTTATAAGAACCCTGCGATCGCTGGCTGGGGCCGTTGAACTAATTTGCCTCATCCCACATTTGGAGCCTGGGACACCACTCTGGTGACAAATGTCACCCCCATCTCCCTTCTTAGGAGCTCTGGTGGCCTAGTGCCTAAGGCATTTGACTGCTAACCAGAAGGCTTGCAGTTCAAACCCACCTGCCTCCAGGCCTTTGACTCTTTCACTCCAGAAACATCTCGTTCCTTATAAAGTCGATTCACAGAATCTGTTACAAGTAATATGGGGAAGGGGGTGTGGAAAGAATGCTGGAAAGTATCTGGGACCTCTCTGTTCAAGGTCTGCTTGGCCACAAACTTGCAAGGTAAATAGGGAATGGTAAATTTTCCTCTCTGGGCTTATAGTATAAAAGACCTTTTTTTTTTTTTTTTTTTTAAATCCCTTCCCCTATCCATGTTCACTCCCAAGAAAAGCATAAGGTAGTGACCTTCAGGACAGATTGCGGTCAATTTAAACATTCCCTGTTTGTTTCTTCTGCCCTGTGTCTACCTGCTGTGACACCCAGAGTCTATTATTGCACACTCTGGTTTGATTGATTTATTTAACTTGGGAGTGATGCTAGGGAGAAGCTGGGAATTTGCTCCTACAGAATGGAATGAACTCTTTGGACTCAGAGGTAGTTGCCATCCCTTCTCTCTCCAGGCATGAGTGGTGTGCCATTGACATCTGGTCCAGAAGGGCCCATGAAGAACTAGGTCAGACTGAATCTGGGTTTGGAGGCTGATAACTCTGGGGGCAGAGCTTGGGGGAAGAGGAGAGAGAGCCGAGCACTGGAATCTGACAGACAGGATTTCAAGCCCTGACACCTCTTCTTAACAGTCAGCCACATAGTCATGGGCAAAGTAACTTCTGAACCTCAATGTCCTGTGTGAAATGAGGGACCATAGTTCTCTTGCGTGACTTTTGGAAGGATGAATGGAGATAATGCAATTAAAATGCAGAGCATGTTTTGTTGTTGTTGTTGTTGTTATGTGCCGTCGAGTCATCTCCGACTCATAGCAGCCCCTCCTTGGGTTTCTGAGGCAGTATCACTATGGATGTAGATTGCCCAACCTTCCTTCCAAGGAGTGGCTGGTGGGTTTGAACTGCCAACCTTCTGGTTAACAGTCAATTGCAAACAGTAGCTTAAAATACAACCAAAATTGTGGGCATCAGCTGAAGATTCTAGCTCTGGTTCCGACCCTTCTTGACATGGGACCTCTCTATGAACCACATATGTCACAAGAACAGGACAATTCCTGTGAATGTCTTTTCAAGCTGGAGAGGGTGAGAACTCCAGCATTCTTTGAAATCTTCATTTAGCCACAGTCAGTGGACAAGTTTCTTCTGGTTTGGAAGGACCAAGGCTGGAAGAGGTGGCCAGGGAGAAGAGATCAACTAAGGTATGCATGGCAAACATGGCCTTTGGGCAGCCCTTCACAGCTCATAAATGGCCTTCCTTCGATCCTCCCATCAAAGAAGGCAAGGCTTCTCACTTCTCATTTACAGAAGGAGAACTGTGGCCCAGACCAGGAAAGGGGCTTATTAGGTCACAGAGTTTATTTTATTGAAGGAGACCGTGTTTGAATCCCTACCTGAGCCCCAGTGCTTCCTTCACCCAGGATCCAAAGTCCCCAGACATTAGAACCAAATGTCCCACCCTTTCCAAGTTTACTAACACCAAGAGCCTGGCTGCTGTCACAATCTGGGGCAGCCTCTGGAAATTGCTAGAAAGCCAAGGGAGGTGGAGTAAACGTGTCTGACTGAAACATCTCCCAGAGGAGGTTTATTTTACTCTCATTCCCTGAGTGCTTCCAAGTGTGCCTCATGCAGGGGAAAGCCACATTTATCATTCATTAATTCTTTGGTGAACTGAACATTTCCTGAGTGGTTCCTCTTGGCCAGCCCCTGTGCCAGGTGTTGGAATACAGCAGTGAATAAGACACAGATTCTGCCCCCAACTTGTTCATTTCTAGCCTGTCTTAGCTGGCGCACATTCTTCATTTTTGTCAGCCTTTTTTTTTTTTTTTTTTTTTCCTTTTAATCCACTGGTTAACTGCTGGGAAAGGGGAGGGAGTTGGCACATGGTAGTGAACCCTTTTGCTATCATTCAACTGCCCATAGCTTTCAATTCGGTGTCATCCTCATCAATTGGGAGTGGCTGTCTAGAGCACAATATGGAGAATTCCAACAAGTCATTGGGATGTCTGGAAAAGAGAGCTGTGATCAACTAGCAATGCCTACCCTGGATGCAGAGAGGAGTGGTGGGCCATAGCCCATGCATTTTCTTCCCTGCAATAGGGCAAAATAAAACTTAGAATAACAGACCCAGAGTCAGACACTGATTCCAGAGGGGCACTGGACATGCTAAGAAGCACTGGAAAGATCCAGGCAGGGAGACAGAGCTTTCTACCACAGGGGGGGATTCTGGTCTTTACACAAGTCTGAAGGGCCCTGGAGCACGGGGCAGGGCAATTAGATGAAGCCTGGCAGAAGAGCTGGGACTTAGGAGGCAACTTGAGTAGCAGAAGTCATCCTGGACCTCCAAATCCCAGGCCTGGTTAGCATGGAAACGGTTCAGCCTATCCTTTAACCCATCACCTTGGCCCCAAGGCCACGCCCCAAGCACTGTGTGAAATTTTGACTCTCTTGACCCAGTTATATCCTTACACTACACACTGCTGTGCTCTTGGTAAGCCTGTGTTTTGAGTCTTTCTCCCATTTGGGGCTCCACTTCTTGACTTGATATTCACACTCTCTTCCTAGGTGTAACTTTGAAACATTATATATTATGTATATTATATATTACATTTATATTATGATTAAGGCTCTCTGTATCAAGGTGCACTTTCTCTGGCTACCTTGGATAAAGACTTCTTCATGTAGAGATAAAACACCAGCTTTGCAGTCAGATGAACCTGCGTTCAAATCCCAGCTTTACCACTTATCAGTTATGTGATCTCAGACAGTTGCTTCACTCTCCTATATGCACAACACAGGGTCATTGTTTGAACTGAATGAGAGTAAGCAGATTGAATGATGGATTGGGTTGAACACCTAATTGGACCTCCTCTCTGTGGCTGGCACATCCACTTGGGGTTCTGTGTCCCTGCATATATGTATGGGTGTGATAATAAATGGCTGCTCATTTGTCATCTCCTGTTACCTTTAATTTACCCTGGGAGGTTAGGGATGGGTGCAGCAGCATTTGCTAGTCTGGTAGGTTTCCTGAATTTTCAGTGGCTTTCTTTTTCACAGAGGAAATGACTGTGGAAGGGGAAAGTGTGTATGTGAAGGAGTCGGTCATTCCATGCATGTTGTGTGTGTGTGTGTGTGTGTGTGAGAGAGTGAGAAAGAAGGAGAACGAGGGAGGCAGAGACAGAAAAACAAAGAGGGATAGACAAAGATAAAATGAAATCCACAAAGAGAAATGGGGAGACAGAAAGTCTATGAAAGAGAATGTGCAATTAATATGCCTTTTTTCAAGTTTAGAGACTGAGTGACCTCCGTGAAAGGATGTTTTCCTTGCGAAGGTTGCACTGCTCTTGAGTTAAGATGAGGAGAACCCACGGCATAGAGATATCCCCACAGATAAATGCCTGTCACTACCTTTAAAAGGTGTTTTATCTCCATTATAATTTCCCAAGACTGTCCAAGGGAATGAATTTCCGCATTTCCATTTGAATTGCAATGCACTTTTGAATGTCAGCTGAAATATTCCTAGGCTACTTTTTAAAGGCATTTGGTTGTTTGAAAGGCAGCCCTAGGGTTGAGGGTTAGGGGAGAAGGGAAAAATATAGTCAAATGTCCCCTTCTTTTGTGAGAACAGGTGTGGCCAAGGGGCTGATGTGAATTCTCTGGGGCTTTCAGTCCCTTGAGGGAACTGGCTTCAAAGACAGCTGCAGCTATTCCAGGGGGCCGCCTGTGAGCTGAGCTGCCACCTGCAGAGGTTAAGTTGTACTTCCCTAGTGGTGTAATGACCTGAGGACGTTTTTCAGCTCCCTTCTTGTTTGACCTTTCAGAACGTTTCACAGAGTTGACCGCTTCCTGCCTGAGGCACTTTCTGTGTTTGCTTCCATTAATACCAAATTTCCTACCTCCCTCTCGCCCATCCTTCTTTCTGCTTTGCAGGCTCACCCACCTCTTCTACCAAATCCCTGATGTTGCTCTCTCACTTGGCCCGCTTCTATAGCCCCTCTTCCTAGACTGTCTCCATGGCGAATCACAGCTACTCTGTTTCACCACGTCTACACTGATGACTCCCAGTTTATAGTGCCACTTTTCATCTTCTGATATTTGCTATCATGCTGTCTCCCTTGCCTGTCCAAACCTCACCCCCCACGCCCAGCCCCCTGTCTCATGCCAATCCCATGCACAACGATCCTTAGAGTTTTCATTGGTTGATTTTTGGAACTCAGTCGTCAGGCCTTTCTTCCTAGTGTGGAAGCGCTGCCCACAGCTGGCGGGCAGAGCAGCACAGACGCCTCCGCTGTTGGAAGGGTGGTCGCTGCGCATGAAGTGCACCAGCCAGGAATCAAACCAGGTCTTTTCTGTTTCAGTGAAAAGCATCATTTTCTGTCTAGAGACAAAGCAGGAAAACGGAGTCATTCTCACCCTTCCCCTCTCCCTTGTTGCCTCTCTATTTCCAAATCATCCCATGTCCTATCAATTCCCAAATAGTTCCTCAGTTTGCCCACTTCTTTCCATCTCGCTGCTGTGGCCCTAGCCGGAGCCTCCTCACCACTTGCCTGACTGCCTGGTCTCTCTGCGGCCTCTCCAGCTCCCTTCAATCCGAAGCACACAGCTTCTCTGAAATGAAGGAGCCGTCATCACATTCTTGAGCTGAAAGCCCCTCGGTGCCTTATCATTGCCCTGAGGATAATTTCCAAACTCCTTCCCTTCCTGTCAAGGCCCTGTCTGGTCTCATCTGTCCTCAGCCACCTCGTCAGCCCCGTCTCCCCTCTTGCTCTGCCTTTCAGCCATACTGACCTTCCCTCAGGTGCTAGAACAAGCCACAGACAAGCAACTGCACTTCTACTTTTTTGGTCTAAATCACTTCAGATCTCAGCTCAAATGTCATTTCCTCGTGAAGCCTTTCAAGAAGCCTCAGGCTAGGACAGACCCCTCTGTCACATTCTCTCCTTGAATATTCCTTGGCTACCTATTACTAACATCAGTTTATAAATTCACATTCATTACTGTGTTTGTTTGATTTGTGCCTATCTCTCCCTTGTTGTTGTTGTTGTTGTTGTTGTTTGCCCTCGAGTCGGCCCCGACTCATAGCGACCCCTCCTTGGGTTTCCGAGGCAGTATCACTACGGAAGTAGGATTGCCCAACCTTCCTGGTGGCTAAAACACTTGAGTGGTTAAAACATTCGGCTGCTAACTAAAAGGTCTGCAGTTTGAACCAGCAGCC
This sequence comes from Orycteropus afer afer, assembly GCF_000298275.1. NCBI lineage: Eukaryota > Metazoa > Chordata > Mammalia > Tubulidentata > Orycteropodidae > Orycteropus > Orycteropus afer. Next base: position 9,925,117 of record NW_006921624.1, read on the forward strand.
GCTTTGAGGGAGAAAGATGGGGCAGTCTATTTCCATAACAATTTATATTCTTGGAAACCCTATGGGGCAGTTCTACTCTGCCCTATAGGGTTGCTATGAGTTGGAATCAACTCCACACAATGGGTTTGGCTTTTTTGGTTTTCTCCATTGCTAGACAATAAGCTGCACAAACGCAGGGACCACGTCCGCTTGGCTAAGTGCTGTGGTGTAAAGTCTGGCCAGTGACTGGCCTATAGGTACTGTTCACTAATAGTGGTTGAAATGAATGAGCAGATGAATCAGCACTACTGGGAGGATCATCCGTGCTGAAGCATTATGGGCAAAGTCCTGTTTGTCTGCGTTGGTGTTTTAGTTGCCAATAAAGGTTCCATAGCTTTCCTGCAGCCTTAAGGGGTTCTAAGCACTTTGTTGGCGTCTGGGAACCCTGGCTTTGGGTTCAGATATACCCGGCTTCTCCATTTACTGTGTGACCCCACTTCCATCACTTCTGAGCATCACTCTCCTTAGCCAAAACATGGGCTAAAGATCCCAGCCTGGCCGTGTGTTGGCTTGTGCTAGTTAGTCTCTGCTCCCTAGCATGTTGGTGGGAGTTCACTACATATCCTTTCCCCTCCCCTCACACTTCGGCTTCCTTGCCTCTTCTGTCCTGCTCTGTGTAGGGAGTGTCTTGGAGAGAGAAGGGAGTGGGGACTGTCTTAGAGAGAGAAGGGAGACCAGAGGAGGTTAAATACAAGCTGGGCATTGTAGCCTGCAGCACACAGAGAAGAGTGCCAGCTTACTCCTCCTCAGAACTTTGCAAAAAGACGATACGGGGTCATTAAACACAAATAGGCTCATGAGACTGCCGTTTCCACCAGATGAGATTACCAAAAACAGCATTTGTTCCTGGATTTAGATTGAGTCCATCTGGAATAGACCATCCTGGTCTTTTTCCTTTTGGTGTGCACCAGGAATAACAATCCTTTGCTTGTGCTCAGTGCGGTGCTTCGCACAAAACACTTTCATGTCCATTATTTCATCCGATTTACTCCTCACAAGTCTGTAAGGTAAACATTATTATCTGCATTTCATGCTTGATGAAACTGAAGCTCAGGGAGGTGGGGTGACTTGTTGGGGCTCACACCGGGAAGCTTGGCAGAGCAGGGATTTGAACCCAGGTTGCTTTAATCACAAAGTCAGTACTCATCCGACTACCCCACAGCAGCCTCAGAGAGCTCTTTTAGATGTTGGCATCAAACCCAAGGAAACCATTTGCTCTCCTGTTCTGTTTCTCTTATCCATAGTTAAAAGACCTGAGGAAAGCTAAGACTCAGAGTTAGGTGTGCAACTTGGTGCCAGGATGGAAATAATCTCTTCACCCACCAAAACCCCTCCCCACAATTGCTTCCCAAACCATGTGAGGTAAAGCCAAACTAAAAAGTCAAAGCTAGAAGAGGCCTCTGTTATCACCTAGCCAGACCCGAGTTTCGTTTCATGGGCCAGTTATGATCGGGTGGAATAGGACTGCCTGGAACTCTGTGTTCAAAGAGATCCTGGGTCAGGACCAGGCTCAGTGGGAGAGAATGCACTAATTGCTCAGCCATGTCTGTCATGAATAGAAAGTGGTGACTCATCTCCTAGGCGTTTTTCGTTCCCATTCTAGGCTAGCTGGTTCTATTCTACAGATGGGACAGTTGAGGAAAACTTATATAATCAATTAGAATCTGCATATACAAAGGGGGAAATTTAGTAAGCAGCTAGGAGCATTTGGGTCTCCCCAGCCCTGAACATTTAAAGCAAATTCAAAAACTCCACGTCACCATTCATACTCACAGATGGCAGGGTCACTGGTTTGGCAGACTGCCCATCTTATTTCAAGGAACGCACACACACATGCACACACACAAATACATTATCACCCAAAGCATGGGAGACTCTCTGCATTGCCTTTCTTAGAGGCAGCCACAAGAGGCTGACACTGTTATAAACAAGTCACACTGATTCTACCCAAACTAGGGCCAAAGACACTCACCCCCTGTCATAGTTCCAATAAAGGGAGGCAAGGGTTGAGGGAGCAGGACGGTTAGATAGGGTCCTTCTCTCGGCAATCTTGTCCTAAGAATGTGGAATTCCACCAGAGATGAATACGGGCCTGTGTTGTCGCTCTGTCTTCAGATGCTTAGTGAGAAGAGAATGGTCAGGAAGGAACACAGATACACAGACTGAAGCTTTGGCTCGACCCTGCCCCCACGTCTAACCTGCCAGCCTCACATTAGCCTCACACACAGAGTTCTCTGAGATACCACACCGAAAGGTCCTTCCTTCCCCTTTTGTTTCTCATTTCTTTCTTTCCTCCCTTCTCACCCCTTCATTATCTCACACTAATGCTTTGAGCCCTTAATAAAGGCTCTGTAGTTGGTTACCAGGGGTGGGAGGGGAGGAGAGGGAACACTGCAAAAATAAATAAGCTCTCTGTATAAATAAATAAATAAAAGCCCTGTCCAAGGTGCTAAGGATGCCAAGGTAAACCAGACTCAGTCCCTGCTGTCATCAAATGGGAAAGACTAATGGGTAAACAGATAATTACAACCCTCTGACAAGTGTTGCAGCAGAGGCAAGCAGAGGTGCATGTTTTAAAGGAGCAGGCAGTACACTGTGAGGAAGGCATCTAACCCAGCCTGTGGTGGCTGGGAAGATTCCTTGGAGAAGATGTCCAAGCAAAGCCTTAGAGAATGAGTGGGCATTTGCCATCTGGAAAGAGAGAGAGAAAGGGGATTCCAGGCAAGGGAACATGGGATATAAAGCTGGTTATATAGGAAAGCCGGTACTTTTGGAGAATGCTAAGTCCTTTGGAACCAGTTAGGAACAGTGGTGCCTGGGTCCTCTTAGCTACCCAGTTGCTCCTGAGAGATTCCATTGGCTTCTTGGCTATGTCTTTGCCTGTCTTTGTGTCTCAGTCTCCCTAGTAATTAGAGAAACTGTCATTGCCTCTGTCCACAGCTGAAAACTCATGCGTAGGAGATGGTGAATATCCAAATGTGTCAAGTGAAGACAAGGGCCAGCTTGGGGGTACCTGGGAATTATTTAGATGAACATCTGGAACTTATAGAGTTGCTATAAAGATGATAGGAGAGCATGTGATTAATTGACCCATAATAGGAACTCAGTGCATGTAAGTCATTGTGGCCGCCGCCTCCTTAACAAAGGTGTAAGTTTCCAATAAATAACAACACACATATAAGGCTATGTGTGACTCTTGTCTCCCAGCAGCCATATGTATGACTTAGAGCAAGGCTTTTTGGTTCCCTGAGCCTCAATTTCTTTACCTTTAAAATGGGTGTAACAATGCTTGCTTCACAGTATTGTTGTGAGAATTAAATGAAACAATGTGCATAAAGTGCTTATTATATGCACTTTGCATATGCATAGTGCATATGCACTAGGAGACATTAGCTGATATAATCATTCATTATTATTATTATGAGACAGAATTATGTCAGTGATAACAATGATTATAATAGTTTTCCAAAACAAAAAAAAAGCATAGTGATACGACTCGTTCCAGTCCTGGGCCCAGGAGTCTAAGCTTTAAGCCCTCTTCTAAAGCCAGTCATGGGTTAGATGTTTGCAGAGCTGGACACCAAACTGATAGTGGTCAAGAAAAATGTGTTAGAGTTGGGGGCAATGTAAAAGAGGGCAACGATGACCTCCATGTGTCGAGTTCCTTCCATGGGTCAAATAACCACGTGATCTCATATCTTCTCCATAACAACCTGTGAGGTCCAGAGTGTTATTTCCATCTTCCAAATGAGGAAATTGATCTGCTCAAGGTCACCTGACTGGCAAGAGACAGAGGCAGGATTCCATCCCAGGACAGTCTGACTCCAAAGTCCACTAATCCCTATTGCCTCCCTACAATAAAAGATACTATGTACTGAGAAACCACTGTAAGCCAGTGGTGTGATGGGAACTTCTTATATACAATTCATTTACTCTTCACAGTAACAGTTGGCATCTTTATGGCTAGGAAACTAAGATTCAGAAGAGTTCAGATGTATACCCACTCTTCACCTATTAGCTGTCTTGTTATCCGACATTTCACATTTACAACAGTGAAAAACTCTACTATCCGATTACTTGCACATTAACAACATGCGTGTGGCAGTAACGAAAGCTGGCTGTGATGGTTAAGGTTATGTGTCACCTTGGTTGGGCCATGATTCTTAGTGGTTTGGTAGTTATGTAATGATGTTATATAATGATCTTCAATTTTCACATAACACCAATTTTTGCATAACAACCTGGCCTTTGGAACCTAACCATGTTGATAAGTGAGGAGTGCGTGTAAACCCAAAGACACACATCTGGTAAGGGGTATTCTCTCTTCCCTTCTTTTTTCCATCTCTTCTTATCTAATCCTCTCATCACTTATTTAAGCACTCCAAAAAGAGTGTTCCTCCCAAGAGGCATTTCTCTTCCTCTTACAAAAGTTAGAAATTTTAGTCAGGAATAGTGAGAAAAGAGGTAGATCGTAGCTCCAGTCCTCGTCAATTCCTTACAGCAACCCTATGTAACAGCATAGAACTTCCCCATAGGGTTTCCGAGGCTATAATCTTCACAGGCACAGATCAGCAGGTCCTCTTCTCCCATGGAGCCACTGGTGGGTCTAAACCACCGAGCTTTTGTTTACCAGCCATGCTCTTCACCACTGTGACACCAGGGCTCCTGAAAGGAGGCAGAGCCAGCCTGATTCAAGCCTGCTTGATGCAAGCCAGCTGGCTCTTGTTGCCTAGCAACACTATAGCTCTGGGTCAGGATGCAGACTCTGAGCTAGGTCTTAAGAGATTGAGATCCACCGGGTTGGAGCTGCCTGGGTTGTTTTCATCAGACATGTCTACCCTAAACCCTGGGGGTTCCTCTTTAGGGTTCTAGGGTTTGCACCACTTCTGCTTACTCCCATTCCACAAGTACCCAGGGACATGGGATGCTCTTTTGGAGATCTTGACCCAAGAAGTTCCTCAAGTCTGGGACACCAGAATCACTGAAATTTACAATGAGACTGATTCTTAATTTGACACACTTATTAATACAGATGGGAAAATGGAGTTCCTGAGAGAAGCAGCACCTTACTCAAAACCAAAAACAGGAACAACAGAACTCAAATCCATTGCCATGGAATCAACTGACTCAAAAATCTGTGACAGATTCGGGACTCCATCTGGCTCCGTCCCACCCTCTTGCACCCATGGAGGTGTGTTGAGAGGCCCTTCAAGAGACCATGTGTCCAATGGTGTCTTTTATTTGGGAGGGAGGTGGATAAAGGTTTTCTTGAGCTATAATTCACATAACATACAACGGAAGGTATTTTTTCAGCTTTCTTTCCGAGGGGTGACTTTGCACCAAGACAAAGTTTGAATTGAGTCCAGAAGGGAACTAAACTTAACTATTTTATAGTTGAGATCATTTCTCTGAGGAAGAGCAAATCTACCTCTCAACCCCAGTCCATTTTTGTTGCAGCTAGACTTAGTGGTGCAGAGAGGCAGATGGTAGGAAGGGCAGGAAGCACAATAACATCTGGTGCTGAATGTGACCCAAAGTGCTCATAGGTATCAGTGTAGGAGCTAAGCTGCCCTTCTGTTTTATTCAGCTACAATGTTAGTGCCTACTATATTTTAGGCCCTATGATGGATGTTGTGGATGTAGCAGTATATTAGATGTTTCCCTGATTTCACAGCCTAGTCTGGGAGAAAGAAAAGTAACCAGGAAATTGCCATGTGGTAAGTGCTATTCTATCACTGCTGTGGAGTTGGATCCAACTCATAGTGATCCTTCCTTGGGTTTTGGAGGCAGTATCACTATGGAAGTAGATTGCCCAATCTTCCTTCCGAGGAGTGGCTGGTGGGTTTGAACAGCCAGCTTGAGTGAGGTTAGCACTCAAATGCCTAAGGCACCATGCTACCAGAGCTCCTAAAAAACTCACTGCCGTGGAGTCGGATCTGACTCATAACAACCCCTCCTTGGGTTTCCGAGGTGGTTATCACTATGCAAATAGATTGCCCAATCTTCCTTCCAAGGAGTGGCTGGTGGGTTTGAATCACCAGCCTTCTGGTTAGCAGTCAAATGCCCTAGGCACTACACCACCAGAGCTCCCATAAGTGCTATAAGACGTGTGGTGTGGTCACCTGACTCAAACAATGTGATGTGGTGGATCAAGACAGGCATTACATGAGATCTGAAGGAGGTAAGATTTTTTTTAAAATTATTATTATTTTTATTTTAAGAGCTTGTTTTACATTCAATGTAATGCATACATTTAGTTTCATTCCCCATTCGCCATGTCCAACCCTAACCCAGTCTCCTCCCCTCCCCACCCTATAACCCTCCCCCTGTGCCCCTCATATCTATGCACTCCTGTTTGTCCTGCATTTCCTCTATTTGAATGTTGGTCCTCTGGTGTTCCATGGTCTATTGCTCTAAGGGATGTATTACCATAGAGTATGTGGGTGCATCATGCTGGGTTGAGTGGTCTGTGTGTACATCTTATTAACTATTGGGCTGAGAGCCCACCTCTGGGGATAAGTTTTATTCCAGGCCCAGAATATATCCCATGACCATAGTATTGGGGGTCTCACCATACTCTATCTGACCGGTAATTCTGGTCATTATTGAGTTTGGATTTTGTTCCATATTTTTCCTCCCAGTCTATCCAGGATCTCTGGATTTGATCCTTTCCTGAGTGGTTGGTATTGGTAGCTGGGCACCATCTAGTTCTTCTGGTCTCCATGGCCATTATGTCCTAGGGCTGATTGCTTCTAAATGCCCTGATGTTTTGTTTTGTTTTTTCGCATTCTTCTTCACTTCTGACACTAGGAGACCTTTAGCTGCATCTTAGATGGCCACTTGAAAGCTTTTAAGACCCTAGCCACTACTCATCAGTTAGGATGTGGAGCAACACTTTTATGTATTTTGTTGTGCCAATTGAGTCTGCTGTCCCCAGTACTATGGTCCTGAGACAGTGGATCTATTGGCTCTCTCTCCCACAGTGTCTGGTTGTCTGTGAGGGATTACTCTGTCTGTCTTCTATTGTTTCTGTAAGGATTGCAGGTATTTTGTATCACTGGTGTCTGTGCAATATTAGCCTCAGCTGAATCTATCCTTGGTCTAGAGTATACTTCTGTTCACAGACCCCTGTCTGATCATTTCAGGTGTTTATATGTTTATTTGTATAGCCTAGTGTTTGGTGTTAATGGCAATGTGGTATTGTGGACACATTGGTTGGTATTAGCATCTGTCGTCTATCTCTGTGTGCACAATTTGGTGTCCTCCCATTTCCTAATGTTATCATGGTGGTGAGATATCTTTCCCGTATATCCCTCCCTCTATTCACGTCAGCATGTAGGCCCCAACTAGCCCGAAATTAATCCCTCCCCTTCCCTCCCCATCCCAGTAACCTACTAGGTGAGTTCCCTTTCCCAAGCAAACTCTTCTGTCTTTTTACAGTAATGGGCTCATATACTACTTGTCCAGGAGGTAAGATTTTGCCTAACAAAGGTGGACAGGAAGCAGGAAAGTGTTTCAGGTTGCAATAAAAGTAGGTACAAAAAAGGTCCTGAGACAAGGAAAATAAATGTAGATGAAGCAAAATGCTAGGGTGGGATGGGAGCAGTGGTTAGATAAATCTAGACATAGGCAGGAAACCAATCACTCTGTGACTTGTTGACCATGTTAAAGAATTTGTACTTTTACTAGGAGTGACTAGAGTTCATTTGAAGGTTTTATATACTTTTATTATTGGTGTTTGCATTTTACAATTTGACTGTGGCTGGTATGGGATGAGGCTTGAATTAGCTGAATGGGAAGTAGTATATGGAAATGCTAGACCAAAGTCAGGAAGATCAGTTAGGAATTTTAGAAGTGTTCCAGGAGACAAATAATAACAGCTGTAAATTTGGTAGCTATGAGGATGAAGAAAAGAATAAATGGCTATGAAAAATATTAAGTTGTTAGAATAAACAGAACTTCATTATTGAATGGTGGGTAAGGGGAGATGATTAGAGATGGTTCTAGGGTTCCGGAATTCAGTTACAGGATCTAAGCTGGTATTCCTTTGGTGGAACAAAAGAATAGGAGCAGATATGGAGGAGCTGAGTTCAGTTTTGTATACGCTGAGTGTAAGATCCCTAAGAGATAAACAATTGGCAACATCGAGTGGGCAACTAGATATATGCCAGTCTGGTGATCACCAGGGAAGTGAGACCTGAAAACTACAAGTCTGGGATCTAATGGCACAGGTAACTGAAGTCACAGAAGCCAAGATCTTCCAGAATAAACAAACCCTTCTGCAACTTGTTTCTAGAGAATTACTTGACCCTATCCACACCCAGCATTGTTTCTGACTTTTCATTTAGAGAGGGTTTATTTTGAATAAACACTGTCCTTGATGCTTACTTTTAGCCAGCTCAGCTTTTACTGATATAAAATGCTACAGGATGTTCACTGATATAAAATGCTACAGGATGTTCCTAGGCCTAGTCTATAGGAAGTAGGTTGGAGTTAATATCCCATTTCATCAAGGGGGAAAACAGGCACATGTGGCCACAGTCACTAGAGCAGAAGAAAAGAGAACATATTTCCCAGATTTTTATTTAATCATTTGCTGTCACTTAGCTAACTGAGGAGCTCCTTCCTTTTTAGGAGTTCTGGTAACATAGTGCCTAAGGCACTTGATTGCTAACCAGAAGGCTGGTGGTTCAAACCCACCACCCACTCCTCGGAAGGAAGGTTGGGCAACCTACTTCCATAGTGATACCCAAGTGATGCCTCAGAAACCCAAGGAGGGGTCCCTATGAGTCAGGGTTGACTCGACAGCAAACAACAACAAAGCTAACAATTAATTAACAGTCCAGGGTTTGTGTGCCTATTTTTGTTCCAGTTCTCTCAATGTATCAATATACAACCACCACTACTACTCTTTGAACTATGAGATTTTAACTTTATTTCCAATACATTTACAGAATCATTAAATTTGCCAAACAGATTTCAGATCCTTTGGGAAAAGGATGGAAATTTATTGTGTTTTTTAAGGTTAAATATTGAATGCCATTTTGATAACACATATTTTATTCATGTGCTTGCTCAGAAATTAAATTGGTAAGATTTGCATTTATGTTATTAAGTTTTCAATTCTACCGGTTCATTGTTGCCCTCCAATAGTATGATGGACCCCCCTTATATACACCTAACATTTGGTTCAGATGTTGAGACTGACATTGCCTCACTAACACCCAGAGGATACAGAAAGGATTATTACTCACATGTTGACACTTTCTCAGAGAGCAGAGGGGGCTCCCAATCAGGGCTAAAATGACCTGGAAGCAGGGAGAAGAGAATGGCTTAGCTTTTATGGGGGCAGGGGGCAGAGGCAGGAGTGGAGGGAAGGTTCCCACTTGCAGGCTGAGGTTTGTGTAGTTTGAACTTCCTCTTGGGATCAAAAGAGGGAGCACAGACTTTCTTTCCAGCTTGCCCAGATGTGTGGCAGAAGACAAAGGGGGAATGGTGGGACTTGAAAGCATCCAAGAAAAGGAGTCAGTCTTTATCACAAAGTTACATCAAGATTTCAAGGCTCATTTGGCACAGACTTTTAGGGGAAGCAATTTGATATTACTTCATGATTTTTAAAAGGTAGAAAATTTATTTCTGAGACAGTGATTCTCAGTAAAGAGATATATTAGAATATTGGGGAGGGGCGTCCATTTTCAAATTACATCTTCTTCCACCTCAACCCCACATCTAAGTCTCCAAGGAGATTCTAATCGATACTCTACTATCCACATAAGAATGACAGCTTCATTAAGCCATGGCTACTGATGAGAATGAGTGATGTGGTTTAGGGTGGGAAAAAAGAGAACCATTTGTATTATTATTTAAAGAACCATGGACAAATTATTTTAGACCTTTTAAATTTCTCTAATGCCTCTCAAGTAAAATAAAATTTTCACTCTTGGCCCTAAGCTTAGATCTTTGTTCATACAGTTTTCTTTACTTCCAAGGCTCTTCAGCATCCCACCCCACCCCCCCCAAAAAAAAACACCCACTGCCATCAATTCTAATTCATAGTGACCCTGTAGGACACAGTAGAACTGCCCCTTAGGGTTTCCAAGGCTGCAATTCTTTACAGAAACACACTGCCACGTCCTTCTCCTGCAGAGAAGCTTGTGGGTTTGAACTGCCAACCTTCTCGTTCGCTGCCTAGTACTCCACTGCACCACCAGGTGCAACCAATAAGACTAAGCTTGGTTGTCCTTTTGATGGTATCCCACAGGAACCTTAGGCTTTCTTCATTTTGTTTTGTTCTTTTTTCTGATTTATCCCTTTCCAAAAAAGTGTTCAGGTATTTGCCTTCAATCTCCCTAATTCTGTCTTGCACTGATTCAATTCTGCTCCTTTGCCTATTCAATGTCTTATCTATTTCTAAAAATTTAGTATTAATCTTTTGGATTTCTGTGTGTAGATTTTATATCATTTCTAAATTTTCATTTATTTTCATCATTTTGTTCTTGTATTGCCTTTCAAAATTGTTCTAGGGTTTTCTCCGTGTTTTCCTTGATCTGTCTCTCAATTCATTTAAGATACCTAAATATAATTCTTTAGAATTCCTTATCAGGGATTTCCAATGCTGCATCTTCCTCAGGGATGTGTTTTGGGTCTATATCCTGGTTCCTTGTTTCTCCTGCTTTATCTTGCTTCTTTGTGTGGACTGTGATGCTCTGTTGTCTCCAAGGCATTGTGATGTTTTTTGTGTTTATATTTAATCGGTGATTGTATGTTGAGTGACTTGCCCACAATTTTCGTTTTGTTTGTATGTTATCTACACAAGCAGGGTACTTTGCTCCTCTATTCACTAGTTGACAGCACTTATACACTCACCACCTGTCTCCCTTCCTGTTGTCGGCCTCTTGTATGTCCCTGCCAACCTTGGCAGAGCCTATTCTTAGGTCCCTGGAATCCTAATGAGAGTGCTATCACTTTAAAATCCAAAATGGCTACCACCTGTCAACATTCAAAATGGCTGCACCCTTGGTCACTTTAAATATCCAAAATGGCTGCTGGTTTTAAACATTCAAAGTGGCTGTGCCCTCCATCACTTTAAATATCCAAAATGGCTGCTGCATGTAAACAATCAAAATGGCTGCGCCCTCTGGACAGTGGAAAGTCAACAGCTCAGGTTGTCTCCCTCCTTACTATTTCCCTTCCTACTCATAGGCCACCAGTGCAGTCGTCCCTGCAGCCCTTGGTGACCAGGGCTGATCTTTAGGTCAATTTTCAGGTCCCAACACTTGGAAATATTCAGGCTGTTGGTCCCGTCAGAGTAGCTGACAGTCCGCAGCTCCAAATGTCTCTGTACTCACTGTTTTCCTTCAGGTTTTCCCACTAGTTGGTGCCCAATCCACTTCTGTATAGTTCCTTTCAAAGCTCAGGGCTCCATGATTATCTTCTGTATCTCGTCAATTGGTTTTTCTTTTCTTTGTTGAAGAGGGTCTGTGTCACTTGTCTGCATATTCCTCCATCTTACTGGAAGTCCTCTTCATTATATTTGTATCAATTGTTTACATACCTTATTTCCACAGCCACATCATACACTACCTGATTGCAGGATTCATGATTGATTCATCTTGGCATTCATTATTCATTTAAAACAAAAACACCCATTGCCTTTGAGTCTGTTCTGACTCCTGTTGACATCATAGGACAGAACTGCCCCACAGCATTTCCAAGGCTGAAATCTTTACAGCTCACTGCCCATCTTTCTCCCATAGAATGACTGGTGCATTTCAACTGCCAACCTTTCAGTTAGCAGCCAAGTACTTTATAATAACTCCATCACCAGAGTTCCTGTTTCACTCATACACCCATTGCTGGTAAGAATATACAGTAGATGTCTTTTATGTTTAGTAAGTGGATGACCACAAAATCTCCTATTTTAATATTGTGTGAAAATATTCAATTTGTCATTACCAGCTAAACTGAGTAAATCACCAAAACAAAATTCTGGCTGTGTCTGTATATGGAAAATGTACATTTTAACTTTCACATATACTCACACACACTCTTCATATTTTCAATCAAGATTTTCCTTTAGGGGCAAATGGACTCTCCTCACTAGCTTCCTATCATCCTTCTATCACAAAATAAGAGTGCCTTTTAAATATATTTAACCTACTGTAATTTCAAAATATATACCAGTTCTCAAAGTTCATGAAATGCTTGAGTCTGCTAAGTGTTTTACATTCATCCTGGGAGATCTGGTGGAGTAGTACCTAAGGCATTTGACTGCTAACCACTCCTTGGAAGGAAGACTGGGCAATGTACTTCCATAGAGATACTGCCTCAGAAACCCAAGGAGGGGTCGCTATGAGTTGGAATCAACTTGACAGCAGTGAATTTGGGCTGTTTTTTTTTTGGTTTTCTGTTCACAATAATGCACTAAAATGGGAAACAGTACTTTTGTATTACTAATGAGAAACTGAGGCTCAGAAGGGCTAAATGACTTAAAGGTCATAGAGATAAATGGGAGAACTCAGGCCTCCCTGCTTGTAAAGCTCGTTTTAGCCACCAGGTTAATACTACCTCCAGCCAAGAGTGAGATGAGTGGCTTATGTTTATTTTTGTAATTACTTCACCAAATGAATATTGATGAGGAGGAAAAATCTTTCAAAGCTAGCCATCTACAGGAATAGTTAAACATGTATGTTTTGGTGTTTTCATTTATAGCTTTTTTAACTTTGACCCTACTTCACCTCTCAAAATGAGTCAATATGCCATCCTAATTCCTTTAATCAGTTTAATTAAGTTAACTAACTGCTGTTGTTAGGTGCCGCTGAGTCAGTTCACAGCAATCTTATGTGCAACAGGAAGAAACACTGCTTGGTCCTATACCAGCCTCACAGTGGCTGCTATGCTCAAGCGCATTTTTGCAGCCACTGTGTCAATTTATCTCATAAGGGTCTTCCTCCTTTTCGCTGACCCTCATCTTTACCTTCTTCAGAGACTGGCCCCTCCTGATAACATGTCCCAAGTATGTGAGATAAAATCTCACCATCTTCAGCTTCTGGCTGTACTTCTTCCAGCACAGATTTGTTCATTCTTCTGGTAGTCCATAGTACTTTCAGTGTTCTTCACCAACATGACAACTCAAAAGCTTAGTCGTCCTTATTCATTGTCCAGTTTTCACACATTTATGAGGTGACTGAAAACATCATGGCTTGGGTTAGGCACACTTTAGTCTTCAAAGTGACATCTTTGCTTTAACACTTTAAAGAGGTCTTTTTGCAGCAGATGTGCCCAATGCAATACATTGTTTGATTTCTTGACTGCTGCTTCCATGTACATTGAATGTGGATCTAAGTCAAATGAAATCCTTAATAACTTCAATATTTTCTCCATTTATTATGTTGTTTACTGGTCCAGTTGTAAGCATTTCTGTTTTATGCTGAAGTGTAATCCATACTGAAGGCTGTAGTCTTTGAACTTCATCAGTAAGTGCTTCAAGTCCTCTTCATTTTCAGAAAGCAAGGTTGTATCTTCTGCCTATCACGGGTTATTAAGTTTTCCTCCAATTCTGATGCTGCATTATTCTTTACATAGTCTAGCTTCTCAGATTATTTGCCCAGCATAAAGGAGTAAATATGGTAAAAGGATACAACTATGATGTGCACCCTCCCTGATGTTAACCCATACAGTATCCCCTTGTTCTGTTCAAATGATTGCTTCTTGGTCTATGTACAGGTTCTTCATAAGCACAATTAAGTGTTCTGGAATTCCCATTCTTCTCAATGTTATCCATAATTTATAATGACCGACAAAGTTGAATGCCTTCGTGTAGTCAACAAAACAGATAAACATCTTTCTAGTATTCTTTCCTTTCAGGCAAAACCCATATGACATCAGTAATGATAGCCTTTGTTCCATGTCCTTTTCTGAATCCAGCTTGAATTTCTGGAAGTTCTCTGTCAATATACTGCTGCAACCATGTTTGAATTATCTTTAGCAAAATTTTACATGCATGTGATATTGATAGTTTGATAATTTCCACATTTTGTTGGGTCACTTTTCTTTGGAATGGGCACAAAAATACTGATCTCTTTTAGTCAATTGGCCAGGTCTTCCAAGTTTCTTGGCATAAATGAGTAAGTGCCCCAGCATGGCATCCATTTGTTGAAACATCTCAGTGGGTATCCCATCAACTCTTGAAGCCTTGTTTTTCACCAATGCCTTCAGTGTAGCTTGAATTTCTTCCTTCAGTATTATCAGTTCTCAATCGTATGCTATCTCCTGAAATGGTTGAAGGTCACCCAATTCTTTTTGGTACAGTGACTCTGTGTATTCCTTCCATCTTCTTTTGATGCTTCCTGCATCTTTCAATGTTCTGCCCGTAGAATTCTTCAACATTGCAACTCAAGGTTTATATTTTTTCTTTAGTTCTTCCAGCTTGAGAAATACCCATGTTCTTCCTTTTCGGTTTTTAACTCCAAGTCTGCACATTACATTAAACTTCTCAAGCTGCCCTTTGAAATCTTTACCTCTTTAAATTCATCATTTCTTCCATTCACTTTAGCTACTTTATGTTCAAGAGCAAGTTTCAGGGGCTTTTAGGTATTAGTGCTGGCTTTCCTAGTGGACTTTTTAATTAAGCAACCAAGTAATGCATAGTATTGCATCACCAGTGCAGGCCTGAAATCTCTCCTAACAGAGATATTAGAAGGGTCTGCATCAGCTCCCCATGAGGTGAAGGAAACCTTTGTCCCCTACAACATTTTTCTGAATTATGTACTTTTACATATATTATCCCATTTAATATCTTCTAATTCTCACAATAAACTGCTATTTCCTTTTAGTAGAGAAGGAAACTGTATCCAGCAAGGTGACAATGGCTAGAAAGTGACCTAAGGGTACAATACCAAAAAACAAACAAACAAACAAAAAAAAACCTCACTGCCGTGGAGTCGTACCCCACTCATGGTGACCCCTCCTTGGGTTTCCAAGGCACTATCACTATGGGAGTAGATTGCCCAACCTTCCTTCTGAGGAGTGGCTAGTGGGTCTGAACCACCAGCCTTCTGGTTAGCAGTCAGATGCCTTAGGCACTGCACCACCAGAGCTCCTAAGGGCACAATACTAGGAGCAGAGTGAACAACTGAGCCAAAGTAGAGTGATTCCAAAGTGTGGTTTCTTTCTACTTCTCTAGTGCTAACACAGTAACATTATAGCAAAGGCAATGCAAAACCATTGCAGTAAAGTTCAACAATTCTAGCTTCTTAACAAATTGCAATCATACAGTTAGAAGGGACTTTGGTGATTAGCCCAACCTCCTTAGTTTACAGGTAAGGAAACTGATGCACAGGAAGTGCTGATCACCTGATGTCACACTGTTAAGAGGTGGATCTATGATTCAGCCCCAGCCCTCATTCCAAATCCAATGACCTTCCCACTAGAATACACTGCCAGTCCCTTAGCTGCCTCAGTTCCTCCAGACTTGGCCAGGGCCCCATGAATATTAATGATAATGACAAGATAAAGCCATAGGTCTGGAGTGTAAGCAGTTTGCTAGACAGCCTCCACCCTCACCACTGCTCTGCTTGTAAAATTCACCCAGGCACCCACTGTTTCATAGCTATAATTTGTTCTGAGATTCTCTTGAGGGCTGCATGTCCTGAGTGCAAATTAGCATCCTAGTCAGGTGCAAGGTAAAGCACTGGGTCTCACACTAGGCAATGCCCTCCATTCCATTCCAACAGAGCTGGGTTACACTTCACTTTCAAGAGGCCAAAGCATCATAGCACTAGATTAAAAATATAATTACTTAAACATTGCTTGTTCACAAGGACACTGTAAGGTTCAAGCCAACTTTATCCTGCTGATTAGAATAATGGAGTATCTCTCTGCTGACCATCTCAGACTGGAATGTACTGGGACTGACCATCAATCATTCAGACATTGCCTACACCTGACCTTTGATGATGTCTAGAGCAATAAAATACTAGGTTTCAAATACTTAACACATAACTTATGAGAAAGCAGACACGTAAGTATCATTTATCAGTATTTACTTTTTATCTTCTGAACAACTGGCATAGTGTCTGCCCCACAGTAGGTGCTGAATATTGAATGAATGCATGCTGAATGAAATAGTCTATCCATCTCATCACTCCAAAACCTTGAACTCTATATATTAAAAGTAAGTAATTTTCTGTTAGTCTTTAGCTTTCCACATAAATTACAAAAGGGTTTGCCTATAAAGTCATTTGTCTAAAGGAAGAAGTTGTGCTAGGAAGACCCAATAGTTCTGGAGGGCCCACCACTTTAAGTCAATTAAATAACTAAGGACACACTGTGTATTACTGAAGTTAGTCCTCTGTAAAGCAGATTGGTAGGAACCAGGCATTTGGACAGATAATTGTGACACAGAATGATTTACACCCTAATAAAAATATAAACTAGGTAGAGATACAGCAGAAGGGAATAGCTGAGCAGATTCATCTGGAGACTTGTGGTTGGGAACAGGAAATGCTTGAGAAAATTTTGAATGCCAAGTAGGAACTTCTAAGACAGGTAAGAGGGAAGGTATTATTTGGCACAGCTAGACAGCCTCATGTCACCAAGCACGATCTTGATTAATTCAGAAGGATAACAACTGTATTTATCGAGTACCAACTGAATGTCAGTAACTGAGCTGAGTATTTTCACCTTCTTACATGCTCCTGGAGACAGGAGTCACAGTCCTCGTTTTCCAAGTGAAGAAATAAAGGCTCAGAAGGGTGAAATGACCTATCCAAGGCCACAAAGCTCATAAAATGGAGTGATACCTGAGCCATACTGTAGTCCAGTAGTTACCAGAAAGTGTTGTGCAGATTCCTGAGTTTTCCCACGAAGAGTTAGGAGGTGAGGGGACAAAGCATACAAACCAGAGCAGCTGTTCTTTGTTCTATTTTCTATGATATATTTGCAGTAAGACTTTATTTGAGTAAGAGTACTCATGCTTTAAAAAAAAAAAAAAAAAAAAAAACCGCTATAATTGAGCAAATTACTTTCTTGGGACCATACTCTGCAATTTAGTCAACATAGCAGATAAACTGAAAACTGTAATAAACATAGCCTAAAATATTCCTATCAAAGCGGAAAAAGAAACAAAAGACATTCAATCCAAACTTCACTTTCATTTTGAGCCAGCAGATACTTAACTGTAGTTGAGGGCCAAGGCATGAGTATGGTTCAGAGATGGAGACAGATATAAATGCTGAATGACAATGAGTGCACCTGCAGCTGGAGAAGCCCCAGCTTTGTTTACCTCAAGCCAGCCCACAATATTATTCATTCCTCAGCTGCAAACCATGTGCCAAAGGCCTCGGCCACCGTTACAGCCTCAGCAGGTCCCCCACTGATAGCAAAGACAGATCTCTTGCTGTCGGGTGCACCACAGATAAAGTGGCTTTAATAACTAGTGCAGTCATTTGTGATGCACTTTTAATTGGGTCAATTTTCTCTTAATTACACAATCTTTGAAAATTGGATGCCATTTTATAATCAGAGAATGGGCTTTCTCCAGGTGAAAAGTAAGAAGACAAACTAGTTCAGCATCACTTTAATCACTCCTTCCCTGTCCTTTGGCAGATATCACAACAGAGGCAAAACAAAACACTGTGAGTAGCTCAGTCTAGCAAATTTTGTTTCAGTGAAAGGGAGCAGCTCTTTGCGTTGCCATAACCCCTGTACCTACAAAGCAAGGTGTGTTGCTCAGTCCACCAAAGCCAAAGCCTGAGGAACCACACCCTAAATTCCTTCACCCACCAGTTTGTCTTAAAAGCACGGGCTCTTCCTTTTTTAATAACAATCCTAAGGATAACATAGGCGGCACAGGCTCAATTTAAGACAGAGTGTTGGTGACTCTACACCATGGAGACTGATTGTGAACAGAGGAAATGTGGGACTGGATTTTGGATTACCTTTACATAATGGCGCTTTGGGCTGGATTTTGACTGGGGGTGATCCCTATGATGGTCACACTCTCAAAGAATGCAGTGGTAAGAGACAGAAGCAAAATGATCATGGTACAAATTATCTCCCTCCTCACCCCTCAAATCCCATAATTAAAAAATCATGAACACCAGTTGAGAAGAAACAGTTATCAATTATTTAATGCATCAAGAGGAATGGAAGTAAATCCCGAAACCAATATTATGTACCCACTTGGAGAAAATAGAGAGTAAAGGCCCAACAGTTTTGTTTTAATATTGAAAACAAGATGTGTCCACCTCTCCACTTTGCTGGCCCCAATCTGTGTTGTACAGCCTCCCAGACAACTCTTAGCACGGGTCAGTGGAGAGAGGTAATATGAAAAATGATGATCCCTAGAGATTATTTAAGAGTGTTTGCTGACTATGTTAGCAATAATGTTTGCTTATTCCCATGTCTATGCTCTGGCATAAATCCAATCCATATGCTCCTTTAAAAGGCAAGCTATTTCCAGGCCAAAGTCTTCAACATCAACCAACAGGGTAAATCCATTTTCTGTCACATCTACAATTAGAGACCAATCCAAGATGGCACAAATCCTCTGGCTAGGAGGAATATTTTGCTTCCCCAAAGAACTGGATATATCTCCCTTGGTGGTACTAAATGAATGAGTTTTCACACTGGTTAAGGTGATCAGACCTGAGGCATCATGCCACAGAGGAATGCTGTCTGAAATGTCACTGAAAGGTGGAGGGAATCCCGCTGGAGCATGCACACTGGATGCAGCCAGAGATGAAGAGAAAGTATCAAAGGTGAAGCACGTTCTAATAGGAAGGAAACGGGCCAGAGACATCAAAGCCAAAAGAGAGGAAACCAATAACAATTCAATACAGGGGGAAATTTCTAGCTACAAAAAGATTAAAGTGGTTCTCTCTACTGAAGCCTAACGAATTAAATTTTAGCTAATCCCATCATGTGTCCTAGTGGGGAAATGCATCTGTTATAGCTCTAGATTTAGGGGAAAATATAAATAAAAAACAGTAAAATACAGAGCTTCTAAAATTCTAGGACTAGCTGGCTGGAGTCAAGACACAGGCTGAGTCTACTCTACAATACCATCAACAACGAAGGACAAAGGAAGAGAAGCTGTCTGAGAACAGCTATTTCTCTTCTAAGGGGTGGAATATCTCCTCAGGTGGTAGCTGTAGATCTTGATGCAATGATCCCAACAGTCCAAGACCAGCAGCTGTCCCTTAGGAGTAAGGGCAATGCCCACTGGACAGGTGAGCCCCTCTCGAATAAGGACACTGTAGCCTCCACCCTTAGGAAAGTGGAGAATTTCCTTGCGACTACTATCAGCCACAATGAGGTCACCACGGGCATCCACACACATGCCAGCAATGCAGCGGAAATCCTCGTTCTCCGAGAAGAAGTGGCTAATCTGGCGACCCAACTGCCCATCAGGACCCACAGAGCCAATGGAAAAGCCACCCTCCAAGTGGTGCTCATTCTGCCGGTTCTCCAGGTTGAGGCCCAAGCCCTGGGTGAAATAGACAGTGCCCTCAGCATCACAGGTGACAAACTTGGGCCGCACAGCACTGCAGAGGCAGCTGTATTTGACTACCCCTGCTCCCCGGTCGACAGTGAAACACCAGAGCTTTCCACCTTCCACATCAGTTACCACAAACTGGCCAGATGGCAGGGCTGTAATGCCCCATGGTTTGCTCAGCTGGCTCCGGTGGCAGGCCACGCAGTGGCCATCCAAGGTGTATACCTTGAGGGAGTTATCATAGCTGTCAGTCACACCAATCAGCCCGTGGCAGTTCATGGCCACTGAGAGAGGAGTGAGATTGGGTAAATCAGCCCCAAGAAAGCTCAGCACAAAGCTATCAATGCCACTGGGGCTGCGGCGGATCTCCTTCAAGAAGCCCTTGCGGGTGAAGACTTGTATACGGTAGTTGCCACGGTCAGCAACAAGCACCTCTCCTTGACTGGTCACGTAGAGACTGACTGGAAGGTTGAACATGCCTGGAGTGCTGCCTTTGGCCCCCATCTTCTTGAGAAAGAGACACTGCTGGATATTGGCAGGTGTTTCAGGACCCCGCTGTTTAGCAGGTGAGGACCTAGGGCTGGGAACCCCTTCCTCAGGGCTCATGTCCATCTCTCTAAATGTAACAGAGGCGGAGGCAGCAGAGGCTGCAGCCTCCATGGCCCAGGAATCTTCCATGTTGACTGTTCGGGGCTTCTTAACAGCCTGCCCAATTTGGAGGGGGCCAACATGGCCTACCTTGAGGAGCTCCACATCCTGCAGGGTAAGCTCCCGGGGCAGGTTGGCAGTGAGCTCTGGCTCCTCCTCATCAGCTGTTTCCTCCAGTAGTGCTACGTCAGCCTGCTTGATCTTGGCCAGAAAGTAGTCACAGCGAGACACAGCCTGCACTTCTGCAATGTTGAGCTGGTAACTCTGCTCCTCTACCACCTGACTATTGGACTTCTCAACCTCAGCCAAAGAGCCCGTGAAGAATTTCCGGGAGCGAGCCAGCTCCTCCTGCATTCTGCGCTCCTCGTGTCCATACTCCTGAAGAACTGCTTTATACCTGGCCTGAAGGTCCTTGGAAACCCCTTCCAAGGCAACCTTCCGCCGCTGCAGCTCCCCCATAAGCTCTCGCAGACGGGCCAACTTCTCTCCAAAGTCGCGACGCCGCTCCTCAGCTGCCTCTTTCACAGGGAGTGTACTGTGGCCAGGCGGCTGGTGATCAGCCTCTCGGCAAGGTTCACATAACACCACGCCACAGGTCCGGCAAAATTGCCGGGGCAGCCGTCGCCCACAGGACCGGCACATGAGCAGCCCCACAGCCTCACTGAGTCCAGCTGTGTCAATGATCTTCAGCACTGTCAGGTTGTCTGTCAGTTGGGTCAGGCTGGTTATGCGGGTAATCTTGCTGCAAAAGGGACACCGGACGCCATTGATGCTACTGGCCAGTAGCTTTTCTAGGCACTGGCGGCAGATGGTATGGCCACAGTGCAGGAGCTTGGGCCGAAGCTGCTCCTCTGTGAAGGACTCCATACAGATGGGGCATTCCAGCACTTCCCGGAGGGCATCCAGGTTCAGATGAGAAGCTGCTGCCGCAGCCATGACTCCTCCTTAGAAGGATCCTGCTAACACAGCTCAAAACTGAACAGCTTACCACCAGTATTCATGCCCCAAAGGGTCAAATTCCTGCTAAAGAAAAAAAAAGAAACCATTATTCATTTCCTACTATCTATATTAATTAATTCACTGAAGAAATATTTAGAGAATGGCTACAATCACTCATTCAGTCATTCCATTATTTAACAAATATTTACTGAAGTGGCATAGTGGATAAGGCATTTGGCTGCTAACCAGAAGGTCAGGGGTTCAAACCAGCCACTCTGTGGAAGGAGGATGGGGTAATCTACTTCTGTAAAGATTTACAGCCTCAAAAACCCAACGGGGTTGCTAGGAGCCAGAATCACCTTGATGGCAGTGAGTTTGATTTTGGTTTTGACTCTGTGTTAAAGGAACTCTTGTGTGGCAAATGGTTAAAACGCCAGACTGCTCACCAAAAGGCTGGCAGTTTGAACCTACCCAAGAGCTCTGTGGGAGAAAGAGCTTGCAATCTGCTTCCATAAAGATTACAGCCAAGAAAGCCCTATGGGGCAGTTCTACTCTGTCACATGGGGTCGCTGAGTCAAAAAAGGACTTGACAGCACTAACACTAGTTGATGGTAATACACAGGGAAACAAAGCAGACAAAGCATTGCATAGTGGATAAGAATTCAGGTTCTGGAGTCAGACTTCAGAAACACATCTCTAACACCTTCTTAGTTGCATGACCTTAAGGAAACCACCTACTTCCCAAAGCTCAGTTTCCCCATTACCCATCTGTAAAACTGAAAAAATAACAGTGTCTATTTTATGTGGTTGCTGTATTTTTTTCACATATAACATGCCCGCACAAATAATGCACACACACATATAATGCTCACAGGAAGCTAACACACAATCAGGTTGTACGGTTTGCAAAAAAATTATATAATGTGCATCAATGGTGTAAAAATGCAGTATATAGCATTATGTATATGACACACTTAGTATAGCACCTGGCAAATAGTATGCTTTTAACACAGGTAATTATTTTTAAATGTTGTGAAAGCTTATAGTTTTTATTAGAAGAAAAACAGAAGAATCACTTACAGTAAAAGGAATATAACAAATAGAGTGAAAACTGTGTCTGCCTAGAGGAACTGGAGAAGATGTCAGAGAAGTGGTGACACACCTGAGATTATTTCTTGAAAAACAGTGACAATGAGGGATAAAGACATTTTGTTGTTGTTGTTGTTGTTATTTGCCGTCGAGTCGGTCATAGCGACCCCTCCTTGGGTTTCCGAGGCAGTATCACTACGGAAGTAGGATTGCCCAACCTTCCTTCCGAGGAGTGGCTGGTGGGTTTGAACCGCCAGCCGTATGGTTAGCAGGCAAGTGTCTTAGCCACTATGCTACCAGAGCTCCTAAAGACATTTTAGGCAAAAAAAATAGCATAAGCAAAAGCGTGGAAGTCTAAGAGTTCATCTTGGTATTCTGGGAGCCTAAGAAGTATCCAGAGAGAAGCACAAAGTCATGACGACTAGCATTAGATCATAAAATATGTGTTCTCCATTTACCTACGTGCCTACCTACTCACCTATCCATCCATCCAAGTCTACTGGGTACTAAGAGGTTTTCAAAACACATATCCTGACTTTCATATGTTCAAACTTTAGTGGAAGAGATAAGAAATGTAAAGAAATAACAATCAAGGGAGAAAGTAGTATCATAAATGAAATAGGATAAACTAAGTCTGATGAAGACTGAAAGCAATTCATTCTAATTTGAAGGGAGATGGAACTTACAGAGAGGATGTAGCATTTGACATGGGCATAGAAGGATACATAGGTATGTAGAGACAGGAGAAAGGGAGTTCCAGGCAGAGGTCAATGCCTTACAAAGGCTGGAAAGCAGAAGGAGGAGCAAGAAGTACCGTGTATTAGAAAGAGAACAGAGAACACTTAGCTGTCACATGGGTGATGTAAAGATTAAACGAGACAATATATGAAGTGTGTAGAATGCTAAGATTTGGCTCAGCATCAAAAAATTAAAATTAATTCCAGTTCTCTTTTCTCTCATTCTTAAGTCAGAATTGTGGGAGTATAAAGAGGGAAAGAGTAACAGGTTTGCAAAGGTAAACTGGGGAGGTAAACTGGGAAATGATAAGACAAGGTCTTCAGAACCAAAATGAGACTTTTGAACTTGATTCTAAAGTGTACAGTGAGACAATTAATGTTTTGGTGTAAAGAACTGGGATAAAGTGGCATGAAAAATCACATAAACTAGTTTGGAAGCTTCTACAAAATAGTTTGGGAGAGGTTATATGGAATCTGAACTAGGGAACAGATAGTAGAAATGGTAAGGAGATGCATTTGGGCAATATCCCAGAAGTGTAATCAGTTAAGCTTTGAAAACTGAGCAGACTGGTGGGAGGAAAGCAATAAGGAAGCACTAAAATGGCCTATAACTCAAGTCCAGATAATTTAAAAAATGGTAGTGCCTTACCAAAAGAGTTTATTTCTAGCTTGCGACACCTCTTGCTTGACCCAGTATGTAGCAATGAATACCCCCACCACGCTCCATCCACATTTACTCCACAGAGGACTTGAAACCATGAAGTAGGGCCATAGAGATCTCAGTGTTCTGCAGTCTTATGTCATCATCAATTTATATCCAGAATTAGAATGACTACAACAAGGTGAGGCACATGGATAAATTCAGTCCTTCTTAAACTTATGTCCTACAGCTGCACCTGTGCAGTCTCGTGATATGCAAATAGTCTTCAACAAGGAAAAGGAGGAGGTGGAGGGCAAGTTAGCTTGGTTTTAAGGACAACACAGCAAGCTAAGGAAAGCTTTGTAAATGTGATCAACTCTCCAGGCACAGAGGAGGATGCAAAGCAGAGGTATATATTACAACAAAACATATTTACTTTGCAATTTAATCTGACAGACATTCATAGCAAACATGCACATTTAATCTAAGCTCACTCCCACATCTGCTAAACTGGCCTTCTACTGGAAGGGAAATTGCTTTGGCCACAAAGATTTGAGAAAACTGCAAATTACATAGTTCCTTCTTTAAAGTATACAACAGCAATATTAAAAGTTTTCAGAAATCCTGAAACTATCTTTAACTTTGTTCAACCCAACATTACTTAAAGCTCTTTTTTCAAATTGTCATAGAACACTTATTAAGTAGTGTTCCCTATACCATGCTCTGGGAAATGCTCTTATGTAATTTTCTCCACAAGGATTAGTGAGGAAACACTAATAGACATATGAGATTCAGTTGCTATGGAATGGGTTCCATTGATTTATTAGCTGAGTGACCCACTCCCACACACCAGCCTTGCAACTGTTATGACTCAAACCCACATTAAAGTAACAAATTACCACATATCATGAAACCATGGGGTCTTATGTGAATGTCTGAGGCTGGATGCTGAATTCTTAAATACCACTCGTCTTGGGCAATAGCAGTAGAAGTGCTGATAGAAACCTCAATTCAAAATCCATGCAAACATTCTCAATTTTAAGCCAATGGTTTCAGCTCTCTCTCGTAGCATCTGGGACTACAGACTGAGGGCACTATTTGGTGTCTAGATCCAGAGCATGTTGCCTTACAATGCACAGTGGCATCTGTTCTTCCCAAAGCTGGCACTGCAGATTAGCTCATTAAACATGTCTGCCAACTTGTAAAGATACCAGCAAATTCTTTCCCCAGCTTTCTGCCTCCTTGTCTAAGCCATCTGCTTAAAAAAAAAAAAAAAAAAAAAAAGATTTTACTGTGCCCACATCCATACCCCAAATTATCTCAGCTGTCTGCAACTTCACCAGGCTCTGAGGCAGAAGAAAATGTCAAGGATTCCTGCCCCGAAGCTGCCATGCTCTGCCAGGGAAACATGAATTCTCATCATTAAAGCATCAGGCATGGAGGCAGACTCAGACATGGAAAAAGCTAGGAATACTTGTCCAAGACCTGGCAACAGTGCTTTCTGAAGGCACCTAGCCTGAATTGGAGCTATGTGACGGATACAGCCTTTTCTCTGAAGGGTACATCTGACCATGATTAGAATGCTGAATGACCCAGACAGAAGGTCATTTTGACCTCAGTTTCCCTAAAAAGATTAAACAAGTAAAAAGAACTGTCTTACCATCACAAGTCTTTAAACTAACTGTCCACTTTCTGCCAGCTATAAAATCTGTAACTGGCCAGAATGAACTCACAACATGCTATTTATGATCTTGGTTGTCTTTATGATCCCTTGAATTTGTTTTTTGTGGCACACTTCATACATTAGACTCCTGACCTCCTGTCATTCCCTGACTTCAGATTACCCCCTCCCTCAAACCTCTGATATCATGATAAATACGGCACCTCCCACAGTGATACCAGTCCATCTCTTCAGTTCCATGAGAATCCATCCCTTAAGCTGTGTGTCTTCTGACAGCCCTAAGGCTCAGGAAAGCTATAATCATATGCCAGCCGAGTTAGTTAGCAACTGGCACCACTGTTTTCCCCCCGTTTATGAAATTAATAATATTTACAGGTAATAGGAAAAAAAGGAAGACAAAGCAAAACTATGAATTTTAGAGTCTGACAGAACTGGGTTCAAATATTATAAACTGTAGGAAAAAGGTAAGTTATTTAACCTCTCTAAGCCTGTTTTTATTTTTTTTCTTACCTTACATTTATAAAAAGGTTGCAATGATGACTAGGGATAAATGCCTGGAAATGTAATGAAAGGTTGCAATTTCATCAGAATTTTAATAACAACAAAAAACATTAACAATGAGTAATACTAATAAAGCAATCATTTTTCAAAATGAATTTTAAAAGAATGACGAACCTTTCCTTTCATGACATACAAAGGCATATGAAGATTAATGAAAGAACTGGTCAGCAGTAGAGGGATCTGACTGAGGATGCTAGCTAGATATCCACGCTAGAAACTGATGGGCAAATGAATCCAGAATTCTCTTACTCAGAAAACCAGCTGCTTCCAGCAACTTCCAGCAGGACTAAATATGCAATTCTAGAATTAGAAGCCATCTCAAAGAGGATCTTACCCCAATCTCCCATTATATAGATGAGGAAACTGAGACCAGGACAAGGAAATTCAGACCTCATAAATGCTATGGCAGAACGAGGACTAAAAGTACAGACGAAGACAATGAGCTCAGGAATCAGGCATTCTGGATCTGAACCCCCCTCTACCGATTACTGTGCAGGAGTTCATCTAGGAAAAGGAGCTTTACACTAGTACCTGTCTCACCAGGTTATTTTAAACATTTAATGAAAGTATTGCATAAAGCACTTTTTAGCACAGTGCCATGCCAGGAAAATAATTAACTATGCAGCAAATAACAGCTTTTAGTAGGAGTCACAGAAACGGCGGCAGCAGCAGCCACCACCAGACCCCAGCCTATGAGAAGAAATGAATAGGCACTTTTCAAGAGGCAAAATGTACCCAAGGCATCAGATACATATAATTCACTAATAAAAATTCTGAGCCTTCACTGGAGATTCTTTTACCTGATGCTGGAATCAAAAGAATACAGATGACCTGAAGTTTCAAAATCTTCGTCCAATGCTTGAGTCTCCCCCATGGGGTGGTTCTCTGGATGACCGTTTCTCATAACCCACATCAGCACTCTGGGACACTAAACCATGAGCAAAACTGGAGAACCTCAATAAGCAATTAATTAAACAAATATTTACTGAGCACCTACTATGAGTTAGGCACTGTGAAAGGCACAGGGCTATAATTTTCAGTAAAAACAGGTATGAAAAGACCATTTAAAGTGTTGAAAACATAAAAGTAACACTATACCTCTTTGTACAAGACATAAAAGTCCTTCCTACTAGTGACACATTCTTGTTTTTTTTTTGGGGGGGGGGCAGGGTTTTTCACATTGGCTCTCAAAACTACATTTATTCCTCCTGCACTTTAACAGGATGTTAATCAAGTATGAAGCCATCTCCTTGCTATCCAGGGTCACTCTCTGGGCGTGGCTGCCAAGACTGAATTTAAGGAAGTCAGTGAGGTTACCATCTGACAGTCACCCAGTCCTGTGTGAAGAGAAGATGCTGATGCAGTTTAGATTGGGTATTTAAGGCACCTGCACAGAGCTAAGACAAACTCAGTAAGCAGGGGCTTGCAGAAGCATAGCCCCAAAGTTGTACCCATCGGGGAGATATAAAAGAACCCAAAAGGAAATATGTTTTTGGGAAAGAAAATGTTAGCAATAATAGGGTTTGCTAGAAAAATGCTTTGTCTTCCTCTAAAACTGAAGGACCTAGAAATTTTCCCTTGCATCTTCTGCAAACATTTGGGTAATAATAATGCTGCCGAGATAACTCGGAGAATAAAGGTCAAGGGAAAAATCAACAGCCTTATCTTGGGGCACTTCAACTCATTTCAACCCACTCAATTCTCCTTCAGTTCCTTTCTCTGCCTTCAGGAAGTGTTCATTTAATCATGAGATTTTGATTACAGGATCAGTAAGTAGATCCTGGGAGATGTAAAAGAGGGGATGGGAATCTTGGGGAAACTGTCAGAGATGCTTAAAAAACAAAAAGCGAAACAAAAAAAACCCCTAGTATCACTGAAATCCAGGAAAGCAAGCGATAGCTCCAGCACTCCCCTCCTCTCACAAAACAATTGCCATTCAT
Source organism: Orycteropus afer afer (assembly GCF_000298275.1). Lineage (NCBI taxonomy): Eukaryota > Metazoa > Chordata > Mammalia > Tubulidentata > Orycteropodidae > Orycteropus > Orycteropus afer. Next base: position 9,952,889 of record NW_006921624.1, read on the forward strand.
GAGTGCAAGGTACCTTTCATACATTCTCTTTCATTCTCATTAGCATCTATATGAAGTATTATACCTTTCTATAAATGAGAGGCTGAAAAAATAACCTGTCCAAGGTTTCAAACATGGTACGTAGCAGAACCGGGGTTCAAATCCAGGTATATTGACTCCAAGCCATAACAACACACTGACTTAAAAGATCCATAATTCCCTGGCTGATTTGGCTGCCAATGCCTCTTGGCAGAATCTAGGTGAACGGCTGGTAATGGCACCCAGAGATGATTTTTAAATCTAATTGTTCTACCAGAGGACATCATGGAGGAAGTTCACAAACGGTGTGCATAGACAATGATCCACTTCAAGGGTCTTGTAAACTTCTGGCAACCAACTACTCTCCATAGACATGTAGGCGGTTAGAGTTGGAAAAGCCTTTCTAACCAACTAGTATATCAATTTGGAGTCAAACAGACCTGAGTTCTCATCCCAGATTTGCTACTTGCTATGTAGCCTTGGGCAAGTCATGTAATCTATTAGTTTTCTCACCTGTAAAACGGGGAATAACATCAAGATTGCTGGCAGGATAATTGTCAGGACCAACTTAAGGTGCATGATGTATACACACTGAGCACATAAGTGATAAATGGCAGTTATTAATATTTTTAATAGATTGAGGCAGACAGAGCAAGTGCTCATCCAAGGTCATAGTAAATTAGCAGCAGAGTAAGGACTCTGGACTTCAGGTCTCTAATTCTCAGGCCTATTCAATTCTCATGTTATATTTTCTTTGGGGGAAGGCGGAGTATTCCAGCTAAGTCTCTTGCCCTCAGATCCAATCCAGCTGTTTCTGAACTGGCTTCAGCAATGCTGCAGCTTAGTCCTGGGGCTGAGAGTGCCAGTGTGGCTATCCTGTTCCAGGGGAAAGAAGCCCAAAAGACATCATTCAGAGCACTATCCTCTCCTGCAGACTTTGACTGCTTTCAGTTTCAGTCCCTGCTATGGGGTGCTTTGTTTTGTTTTTCAAAAAGCCAAGGGCCTCTATACCTCACCCTCTAGCCCCATGCACCTCATCCTGCCTGCTAACCTAAGCTCCTCCCCTTGTCCACCCACTGGTCCTGCTCTACTAGCAAACCAAGAACAAAGTCCAGGATGACTCCCTACCTAATCATATCGATACTCCCCCTCCTAGAGTTCTGTTTGATATTCCTTGATACCGACTGGGCAATCCTCCTTTTCTTTAGAGGGGAATGGACTGAGATAATAAGACTAAGAAGGCATCCACAAACAAGAGGCACAGAAAAGAAGGCAGATGCAGTTACAGAGATCTGGATATGAGCCTAGCTCTGACATAATCTCTAGCTATGGAACTTTAGATAAGTTGTTACCCTTTTCTAAGCTTTAGTTTCCCCATGCGTAAAACTGGATATAGTAGAATCACTTAAGGAGCTCTGACTCGACAGCACATAACAACATAGGGAGCTCTGGTAGCATAGTGGCTAAGGCACTTGACTGCTAACCAGAAGGCTGGCGGTTCAAACCCGCCAGCCACTCCTCGGAAGGAAGGTTGGGCAATCCTACTTCCGTAGTGATACTGCCTCGGAAACCCAAGGAGGGGTCGCTATGAGTCAGGGCTGACTCGACAGCACATAACAACAACAACAGGAAGCCCATTTTACAGATGAAGGGCCAAGCAAAAAGATTAAGTAACTCATTCAAGATCACTGAAATCAGGAAGAAACAGAGCCAGGATTTGAATCTAGGATATGGCTCTAGAGCCGGGTTCCTCAACTTTGGCACTACTGACATTTTTGGCCGATAACTGTTTGTTCTGGGGGCTGTCCTGTGCATTGTAAGTTTAACAGCATCCCTGGCCTCTTTCCACTAGATGCCACTAAACCAAAAAAACCAAACCCACTCCTGTCGATTCTGACTCACAGCAACCCCCACTGGGTTTCCAAGGCGATAGATCTTTACCGAAGTAGACTGCCCAGTCTTCATTCTGTGGAGTGGCTGGTGGGTTTGAACTACTAACCTTCTGGTTAGCGGTCAAATGCCTAAGGCACTATGCCAACAGAGCTCCTTAGAGTGTGACAGCCAAAAACATCTCCAGACATTGCCAAATGTCCCCTGTGGGACAAAACTGCCCTCTGGTTAAGAACCACTCTTGTAGAGACTGGTTAAGGCTCAAATGCTCAAGTATGGGCTTTCTGTTCTCCCAGCCTACAGACCTCATTCAGAGCCACTGACTCTTTGGGTTTTAATTGGTCTTACATATGATCAAATTCAATCCACTTTTTTAACTGGTAAGGGAAACAAGCCCTGAGATAATGTTTCACTCATTCCCCTGGATGTCTCATACACCAGCCCCTCCTCAGGGGGCAGCAGGGAACAGGGGACCTAGGAGGATGACCTTGAACAGTTTCTTGCTTTATCCTCCCTTCAACCAGTATCTTCTCCCCTCAAGCCTACCACTTTCAGCTGGCCTGGGTCAAAGTGAAGTTAGTGGCAGTACCTTGCCTGCCAGCCTCATAATGAGGGATCTTTGCTGACTAAGTGAAGGAGATTCTGCCCTTCTGAGGGAAAGCCATGCTTCTTCAGGAGTCCTGATCTCTGAAGATTTAGGACTTTGTTCCTGAATCCCCGAACTCTTCATACACACATTGCTTCTGGGTCCTTGGGTCCCCAAAACCTCTTCTGCTCCCCCTGCAGAAATTTCAGGAAAATTCCTCAAGCAGCCCAAATCGCTGACCCATAAATCTATTCAGAGTCCTTTAATTCTACAGTCTGTTCTCCAAATATTGTTCCAAACTCTTGCAATACAAAATTCTAACCTTTGGGGCTCAACATTACAACCACCAATTCTTCACCCTGGCATCCCAACTCCCTGATAAAGATCTCTTAATCCTCATTTCCGAATCTCTGCGGCATTCAGCCCTGCGCCCCAATTCCTTCCAACCTGACCCCACACCTCAGATTTCTGCCCTCTCTCGATCTTAGCCCCAAAGCGCTATCGTCCATCAGGCACCATGCCATCTTCAAACCTTGCTTCTTCCTCTTTCACTAACCCATGTCACGGGTGGCTTTCAAATCTCAGCCAGGTCTCTCCCTTTTGCTGACAAGATGCTGCTTCACTGATTTCCCCAAGGACTTGCCCCTTCAATCTTCACCAGACCCTACTCTAAACCCTTCCTCGTTAGCAATTAGGATCGCCCCAGACCCTGGTCCCCAAGATCTCAGATCTTGCCCGCCGGCCCAAATGCCTAGTGTCCCAAGATTCTCTCAAATCGCCTGAGGTTCTGCACCCTAAATCTCATCAGGGTCCCAAAATTTCCTCTTATTTCCAAAATCTTGCACCTCAGATCCCTCCAAGGCCCACAGATTTCCCCACACCTACCAGATGCTGCACCCCGTCTTCTTCCCTCATGGCTCCCACATTACCTCATACCTCCCAAGATGTTGCACCGCCAATCTTCGCACCCCATACCCTGGCTCCCGCCCGCGGCGCTGCATCTCCTCTACGGTCCTGAGCCCCAGCGAATTCCTCCGAAGCCTACCCCTCACGGCCCCACCCCCACCCCGGTCTTGCTCCTCAAATCCGATCCCCAAACCCTGCCAGTCGGGTGCAGGCCTGGCCCTCTACATGCCGGCACAGCCCCCTGCCCCGCCACTCAGCCATCTTCCGCGACTCCGGCTGGGGTCGGTCGTCCCCGACCCTCCTTCCCGCCCCCTACCTGACCTCCCGCGGCTCCGACGGTCCACCGCTGCCAGCCCACCCGCCCGCCGCCCTCTGCGCACGCGCCGCCGCGCGTCCCTTGGCGGGCTCCAATTCGCAAAACCGCTTCACCGTCACTGAGCCCTTCCCTCCAAGGCATGCTGGGGCTTGTAGTCGGGCTGATCAGCGCTTGGAGCTCAGCGGCCGGGTGGGAGGGATCTCTTTGCTGAGAACTGAAGTGTTAGCAACACTTAATGCAGTTTACTATTCCCATTGTATAGATGAAGAAATTGAGGTCCACAGGCGCAAGGGCCCTGCCCAAATCCACTTATCATATTGGGAGCCAAACCCAGCCTATGAATGTCTCCTAATACCAGTCTTAACCCCTTAATTTATTAGGGTCATTCTGTTGTACATAGGGTCCCTATGAGTCGGAGCCGACTCCAGGGCACCTAACAACAATAACATAACCTTTTCATTAGTAGCTCTGGTGGCGTAGTGCCTAAAGTATTTGACTACTAACCAGAAGGCTGGCTGTTCAAACCTACCCGCCACTCATAGGAAGGAAGACTGGGCAATGTACTTCTGTAGTGATGCCACCTGGGAAACCCAAGGAGTCGGATCTGACTTGACTCCAGTGAGTTTGATTGTTTTTTTTTAAAAAGTGACCTCCAGTGGTGGTCTTTGGTGACTAGCTGAAAAGCCTCTCTGAACCTCAGGTTACCCGTCTGAGAAAGGGCCATGGAAAAAATAAAACTTTCATGCAGGCTCAGAATCTTTATTTCTTAGAAGGGTAGTGCCCAGGGTCTGCATTTGTCACTGACACGACACATATTAGAGAAAAGTTTATCTGATAAACAATTTGCTATTATGAGAGAGTTTTGTTTTGTTTTGTTTGCCTTCCCAGCTGGGAGGCTGATGGCAGAGGCAGATAACCTAACCGAGGCAACCCTACTGCTCCTGTCTCAGTAGGCCCAAGCCCAAGTCTAACTTGGCCAGAGAGGGCCAGAAAAGGGCCAAGTCTTCCATGGTGGGATATAGTCTGGCCTATTGTTTGGGAGCTCTGGTAGCATAGTGCCTAAGGCACTTGACTGCTCACCAGAAGGGTGGTGGTTCAAA